>NC_132791.1:71495000-72095000 GCF_048418805.1 Vulpes vulpes
TTTAGAACATTTTTATCACTCCCCCCAAAAAAACCTGTATTCATTAGCAGTCACTCCCATATACCCCCAGCCTCTTCCCTACACATGCACAAGCCAGCCCCTGGAAACCACTGATCTATTTTCTGTCTCTATGGATTTGCTTATTATGGACATTTCCTATAAAGAGAATCATACAGTATGTGATTTTTTGTGGCGAACTTCATTCACCTAACATAATGTTTTCAAGATTCCCATGCTGTAGAATAGGTCAATACTTAAATTCCTGTCTTACTATCAACTAATATTCCATTGTAGAGATGTGCCACACTTTATTTATCTATTCATTGGTTGATAGACATTTGCACTGTTTTGACTTTTTGGCTCTTGTGAATGACACTCTTTTGAACAGTCATGCACGAGTTTTTTGTGTGGTCAGAGGTTCTCATTTCTCATGGCGATACACCTAAAAGTGGAATTGCTATGTCATATGGTAACCCTATGCCACACGATTTCCCAAAGCAGCTATCCCATTTTACATTCCCACCAGTGGGGAGTGAGAAAGCAACAGTAAGTATTCCGACTTCTCCACCTCCTTGCCAAACACTTGTTATTACCTATCTTATTTCTTCTAGCCATCCTAATTTGTGTGGGGTACCATCCTACTGGGGTTCTGATTTGAATTTCTCTGATGACGAAAGATGTGACGAATCTGCTCACTGGCCATTTGTTTCTCTTCTCTGGAAAAATGACTAGTCAGAACCATTGCTCATTTTGCAATTGGATTATTTCCATTTTTTCATTGACTTTAGTCAAAGTTCTTCACATATTCTAGATTCAAGTCCCTGTTGGACACATGATTTGCAAACATTTCCTCTCATTTTATAAGCTGTCTTTTCACTTTCTTGACAGTGTTCTTTGAAGTTATAAAGGATATTCATAAAGTCCAACTTATTCTTCTTTTGTTATTTGTGATTTTGGTGTGCTAAGGCTTTGCCTAACCCAAAAGAATAAAGACCTACTTCTCTACTTGTTAAGAGTTTTAGCCCTTACCTTTGGATCTACAATCCATTTTGAGATTAAAATTTTTACAGGGTATGAGGCAGGAGTCCAAATTCATTCTCTTGCATGTGGACATCCAACTGTCCCAGCGCCATTTGTTGATGAGACTATTTCTTCCTCCATTGAATGGTCTTGGCATCCTTGTCAAAAATTAATGTGAGGATTTATTTCTGGATCCTTAGTTTTGCTTCGTTGATCTGTATGTCTATCCCTCTGCCAGTACTACACCATGCTGTAGTTTTGTAGTAAGTTTGGAAAGCAGAGAGTGTGAGTCCTCTAAGTCTGTTTTTCTTTTTCAATGTTGTTTTGGCTATTCTGGGTCTTTTATATTTCCATATGAACTTTAGGATCACCTTGCCAATTTCTGCCAAGAAGCCAGCTGGGATTTTGATAGGATCCAGTGCTTTCTCAATGTCGTGTTCGGTGCCACATTAATCCATCTCTTTTGCTAATGTTTAGGGAACAATGGCCTAGAGAAATGGCCTAAGAACTTGAAGTCTACAAACTAACCAGGCGTGTGACCTTGAGCAAGTCAGAGCCTCCAGGAGCAGGGGACACACTGTGGGAGCATGCGCCCTACCTCTGCTGTTGTGCAGAATTCTCTCCACGGCATCAGCTGCACTTTACATCCTTCTTCTTCATTCCTCACCTGCTGCTTCATGCAACCCAGGCTTGATTTCAAAATCCAATTCTCAAAAATGAGGAAATCACAGATTGAAAGTACCAGAACTGGCCTCTGCATCCATTCCATTGTGATAATTATTATTACAAACCAGATGTTGTTTACCATACATTCTGGAAAGGAAAGTTATGCAACGTAAAAAATAACTCCTAATTCAACTTTAATAAGTTGGGGTAAAAATTGTCAAACAAGCCAATAAAAATGAGAGAGGGTACAGGAAGGACAAAAGAAGTAGTTTATTTGCAATGAATTTCTTAATCTCCCATAGAAGGATCAACAGTTATTGATAAGCTGCTAAAGTTGATAAATACTAATTTAAGAAACCTATTTGAACTTGTAAAACCTACAAAGCTAATATACAGCCTCCAAATTACTGGAAATGAAGGAGATTAGATCATATAGTGAATATGTAAGATGGGAAAAACAACACAAGACTGTAAAAACAGAAAATGTAAATAAGATGACAGCAGTAACAAGCATATCTGTTGTAACAATAAACATAAATGGTCAGATTGCTTTCAAAAATCTCTTTGACTTGCACAAATTTTACAAATTTACGCTAAGTCTAAAGAGTTTTGCAGACAAGACTTTTTACCACTTAAAGAACAAATACATCCATGATGTACCGTTGACTAAGAAAGGCAGGCCCAGTTGCCAGTATGATGCCCTTATGTAAAGTCACGCATATCTCTGTGCTGAATGTTAGCTGAGACTGATAAATCAGGGCATGGCCTCCAAGTCACTCTGCTTCAATTCCAAAGCTGACCTCAGGACTGGCTGTGTATTCTGAGCTTCGGTGCTGCTGCTACAAAATGAGAATAATGGTATTTGCATACCTGGTGTGAGGGTTAAATGAGATATAGCACTCAGCACAGTGCCTAGTACACTAGCCAGTTATTATCATTAACATGAAGTGAGAAGGGTCTGGAAATATGTGCCACAAAGGGTTAACAGTGTTAAGGTTTGGGGTGGGTTTTACTTTTTTATTAGTATTTTCTGTATTTTTTGAGATGTTTACAAAGGACTTATAGCAAAAGATTTAAAGAAAGGAGCAGGGAAGGAGTGGGGAGAGGAAGAGAAAGATAAGGGAGTAAAATAGGATAGACAAGATGCTGGCCTGGCAGTCTCTCCCACTAAATGAGGCAGCACCAGGGTGGCTCCCAAGGGAGCTGGCCTGTCCAGCCTGTGAGAGTCCAGACTATCCCACACTCAGCCTCTGAGCACAGGAGCACCAGAGAGGGCCTCCAGGAAATGCAGCTGGCCTCCTGGCCTGGCCAGGGCAGAGGGGTCAGTGGGTCAGGCTCAGACCCTGGGACCATGACGGGCCTGCCCATCCATCACAAGAACTGCCACCCATTCCTGACAGATGCTCCAGCTGACATTTCCCAGGTCTTGCTCAGCATGAAGACCGCGTCGGGGAATGTCCCCAGTCACAAATTAACATTCACATAAATAACAGGGCGCTCTCCACTAAAAAAGAAAAATGACTTGCTGCAAGAACATTTGCCAAAATATCGAAAAGTGGAATTTTTCGTTCTGAGCTCCCGTATCTCACCAGCTGGGCCCTGGCAGATTGTGGCCTTGAGACGTGAGGTGGAGAGCTCACAGGATAAGGTCCAAGTTCCTTGTTCAAGGTCCTGCTGACAGCCCCCCTTTCCCTCAGCTAGCCTTCACCCTGGGCCAGCCCAGTTCACACAACACACACACCAGCTGGAACCCCGTGTCTTTGCCCTACTATCCCATCAGGCCTCCCTGCCTCCCCAAAGGCCATGCACACCCACCTTTCCTCCCATCCTCTCACTGGGCTGGGGGCCAGCATTTCTCAGCTCCCCTCCCCCAGCTTGGTCCAGACAGAACCTGAATGAGCTAGTCAAGGTGCTGGGGGGGCAGGGGCACTTGTCTAGCAGCACCAATGTATGCTTTTTTCCTAAATATGTGCTATTTTGGGTCCTAAGGATGGCTGTGAGGTGGCTAACAGCCCCATGGGCTATGTTAACTGGTGGCAGGGAACTTGGACCAAAGTGACAGCAGCCATGTGCACCCACAGAACCCCAGACCCCGCAGACACTGCCACCCAGCCATCCTGGACCCCCAGAAGACACTCGGGTGAGCAAAGCCCACAAAGTCCTGCTGCAGGGCCCGCAAGCCTGATGACTCCAGGACCCTTCCTCAGTATTCACCCAGGCTCACTCTGCATCTCCAATGCTCGGAGAAGCTGCCAACATTTCTTCCCCCAAGATAGCAGGGCCAATACCACCTCTAGCAGGCCTCTAGCCTGCTCAGACTGCCACAACAAAGTACCACAGTCTGGGCTGCTTCAAAAACAGAAATTTACTTCTCATGGTCCTAGAGGTTGGAAGCCCAAGATAAAGATATTAGTGGAATTGGTTTCTTCTGAGGCCTCCTCTCCATGGCTTGTAGACAGCCACCTTCCTCTTGTGTCCTCACATGGTCATTACTTTGTATGTGTCTGTATTCAAATTTCCTCTTCTTATAAGAACGCCAGTCATACTGAACCCAATGTGACCTCATTTTAACTTAATTATATCTCTGGGGAAAAAAACCCTATCTCCAAATGCAGTCACATTTGGAGATACCTAAGGCCAAGACTTTTATATATAAATAGGGAGTAGGTACACAATTCAGCCACAGCCCAGAACAGCCTCCATGCTCCAACACCACCTGGATGTAGTCTTGGCCTCTGACAGGGGTGCTGGATGGTCCCTGGGTCCTAAAGTGAAAGAACTGGGCAGGGCTGCTACTCAGGGAGCACTCCAGACAACAGGAAGGAGAAGAATCACCTCGGCAGGTCACCCCGTACATCAGGCAAGGAGAAGGATATGATTCCAGCAAAGTCAGAGCACATTCAAGGCTAGCCATGTAGGGCTCCCAACACTCCCCCTCCTATGGTGGACATTCCAGCTCCTATGGCACAGAGCAGAGAGTGCAGGCCCAAGGGGATGGAAATGCTGCACAGCCAGTACAAGAGGAACAGGTGGGAGGACCCTACCTTCTAAACCCCCTCTCTGGGGACCAGCAGGAACCCTGCTCCACAGCTCCACTGGGGGCAGCTCCAAGAGGGCATCTCTCCTCCATTCCTGTGGAGAGGCTGGCTTTACCCTCAGAGGCTAGCTAGGGCTCCTGCCAGGCAGCTCTTCACATGCCCACAGCACCCCAGAATTTCCTGGGACTCTTAAGGCTGAACCCACACAGTTTCTAGAAGGGAATGTAATTCTAGATGGGCAGCATGATCCAATACACTTTCCAGAGACAAAGTCCCAAGCCCCAGTGATCTGAGGGAAGACATGGGCTCACCAAGAGTCCAGTAGCCCACTGGTGGAAAAGACTGGTTTGGTGGGCAGGGCTTCTACCCAGGGAGCGGTGGGGCAGCTGGCCCCCAGAGGAAGTCAGCAGCCTCAACCTGGAATCCCCTTAACACAGGTCTGATCAAGGCTAGGACAGAGGGGCCAGTCAAGGCCAGTCCCACAGGAAGCAGGGATGCTAGGATCCCATGCTCAGAATGGTGAGAGGAAGATGCACTGCCTAGTGGACGTGCCCCCTCAGAGGTAGAACAGACACAAAAGCCCTGACAGGGAAAATGCAGGCCTCATGATGCAATGCTGGCTCAGCCTTCCCCTCCCTAGGCCTCAGTTTTTCCCAGACATCAAAGGAAATATTGAGAGGGTGAGACTGGAGATGGAGGGGACCTGTCCTCTGTGGCCATATGTGCTGGGTCCCCAGGTCTGGAAGTTTTCCAGGCAAAAGAGCCTGACTTTCGGTTTTCACCACAGGCTGTCCCTTCCCTGGGTCCCCCTGGGCCACCAGCCCCTTTCTGAACATCTCAGTCCTCACAGGCACAGAGAGCCTGGCACCCTGTCCAATTCTGGTTTCCTTCAAATCCGGCTTCTGTTCCTGCTCGGATCTCTGGGGCCTGCCACGATATCCAGGGCAGGCTGACCGCCGACCGTCCTCTACCTGCCTGCCCAGCTGCCACTCCCGGGCCCGCTGCCCTCCTAGGGCCTGAGGCACTTTGTTGCCCCTTCTAGCCCAGATTTCCCAAAACAAAAAATCAGGCCACACCATCTGATGAAGGATCTTGTCTGGTTTATTTATGGGAAGAGCCAGGGCTATAATGCCCAGGTTCTCTGGGCCGTGGCCAGGATGCTCTGCAGGCCTTCAGACACTATCATGCTATGTCCTCACTTGTCGTCCAGGGTGGAGTACTGGGCTCCAGCACCAGCAACCTTGGGATGTTCATTAATTGCAGAGCCAGGGCAGCAGCCAACACAGCCCTGGGCCTCTCTGTGGGTTGCAGGAACCTAGATGGGGGAGCCAGAGTAACGAGGCCATCAAGGACCAAAAGCACCACATCCAAATAAAGGCAGGCTTGGTGGGCCCACTGTCACTGGACACCACTGCAGGGCCCTCAGGGAGGATCAGGTGCCCTGGGTGATCCTACTCCCCACAGAGGACCAGGTCACCAGGCCTCATACTAGGAGACAAGGGCAGAGTCCCAGAGTAAGAAAGGTGACATCAGGCAAATATCCGGTACCCCTCCCTAGTCCCCCACAGCCAGCCTGGCACTGTACGGCATCCACGCACAGCAACACAGCTTGCTCACCAGCAGTAATGACCCTGGGCTCTTGGAGCTGCAACTAGAAGCTGGGCAGGTGAGCTGGTGGCAGCTCCAGACGAGGTGGCTTTAGACTGCACATACCCCAGGCCACATCCCCAGGAGAAGACTGCTGCCCCTCCTCCTTCCCGGCTCTACCCACAGTGGTGCTCCCTGCTCAGGGCCGGCTTGCCCCAGTGGGATGGTACAGCTGCTGTGAAAAACAGTACAGTGGGCCCTCAAACAGTTAAAAATGTAATCACCATATGGCCCAGCAATTCCCCTTCCAGGTATACGCCCAAAAGCACTGAAAGCAGGGTGCCAAAGGGGTATCTGTGCACCCACTTCACAGCAACATTATTCACAGTAGCTGAGCCATGGAAGCAACCCAAATATCTATTGACAGATGAATAAACAAGCAGAATGTAGTGTATACCTGCAATGAAATACTATTCACCCTGAAAAATAAAAGAAATCCTACAGCAGGCCACAGCCCAGATGAACCTTGAAGGAAGGCATTATGCTAAGCAAAATAAGCCAGCCACAGATAACATACGATTCCACTTATGTGAGTACTTGGGGTCATCAAATTCATAGAGACAGAAAGGGGGCTGGCAAGTGCCAAGGGCCGGGGAGGGGGGATGGGAATTAGTGTTTACTGGGGACAGACTTTCAGTTTTGCAGGATGGAAAGAGTTCTGGGGATGGATGGTGGTAGTGGTTGCACAACAATGTGAATGTATTTAACACCACTAAACTGTACACATAAAAATGGTTAGGATGGTAATTTTATGTTGTATATTTTACCACAATGAAAAAAAAAATGTTTTAGTCACACCCAGGCATAGCTAAAGGCCAGAGGATCCAATCTCACTAACCAAATCTGAGATTACTTAAACAAAACAATAAATAATGATAGCAACGGATTATAACCCACAGAATAAAACAAATATCCACAAGTCCATACTTGTATAAATAAATAACTGAATAATAAGTGAAGCAGGAGGAGCAGCTCTTTCTTACAGTGGATTCAGTTAATTGATGTAGAAGAAATGATGGAGATACAAGATCACCATGGTAAACACCACAGTAGGGATCACCACAGGTAGAATCACCCACCAATGCTAAAAATCAGTGTGAGAAAGTATTCTGATCAACAGAAAGTTTGCATAACCTCAAAGTATCTCCCCAGGAGATATTTATGATTTGGAATGGGAAAAATAGTAAGTTTACGGGGGAGAGGCCCTCCAGATGGGGGCAAGGGTCCTCAAAATGATGAGGGTCACTTTTGCCAAGAGCAAAATAATTGACATCATGTAAAATGGCACACTGCAGAGCGCACATAACTTCTGTGACAGTCCTGCCCCAAGTGCATAAACTCAATCTGACCTAAGGACACATCAGACAAACCGACATGCAGGCCCATTCTACAAAACCTGGCCTGTCCTCTTCAAAAGTGCCCAGGTCAGGGACGATAGATTGAGGAACAGTTTCATGCTAGAGAACACTAAGGAGATGCAGCAATTAAATACCATGTGGAATTCTGCATGGGATCCTGAGCCAGAAAAAAGATAGGAGTTGGAATGTGGGTAGAATTCAGATTCAGATGTGGTCTGTCATGTGAATCTCCAGGTTTCCACCATTGTTCTGATTAGAAGTTAACTCAAGGGGAAGCTGGGTGAAGGGACTAGAGAAAATCTTAATGCTATTTCTGCAACTTTGCTCTAGATCTAAAGTTATTTTTTTTAAGTTAGATTCAATTAGCCAACATAGAGTACATCATTAGTTTCAGAGGTAGCATTCAAGAATTCATCAATTGCATATAACACCCATCACATCACATGCCCTCCTTAATGTCCAGCACCTAAAATTTAAACACATAAAAGTAAGATGGTACCGAGGACGCTCTTGGCACCCTCTGGCCAATACATTCTTCATTGCTCCCTGGTTGCTTGTTCAGCACATGCGGGCGACCTCTGCTTAGGAACAGAGACACCAGGCTTGGCTGCTACATCCCCATGTCCAGAGGCAGGCCCTGCAAGAGCAATGGGTTCCTGGGGATGAAGCAGCAAGTGCAAAGGCCCTCAGGAGGAAATGAGCCCAGTGCATTCCAGGAACTCCAAGGAAAAACGTATGCCCAAAACAGTGCCCTTGGGCAGAGGCCCCTGCCTGACTCATACCCATGTGTGCCCTGCTGTTCCCCTGGGGGCACTCTCCAACCCTCCTAATGGTGCATGGGGCCCACCAGATGCCCCAGGAGCTCCAGGATTCATGCTAGGTTGTCCCCGGGTCATAGGTAAGCAAGCCACTCCCACTGGCTAAAAGGGTATTTCCTTCACGGACATTTATGGGACTGAGCCAGCAGAACAGCGCTGATACCTCTGTCTGGTGACTCTCACATCAGACACAGAATGAGTTCAGGGCTCTGGGCTCTGATGCCCAGGACCTGGCCTTGAGCCTTGGCCACCCATATGGGCTCACATCCATCCACGCTCCAGCTGTGGTACCACCCCTGGTTTATGAGAGCTAGTGCTGGGGCAGACAGCAGCAGGTGCCTTTTGCCCTATGTGCCCAGGGTGGTGGCCACACACTCTCATTGGCTGTACCCATCAGCTCTGAGGGCTCTTAGAGCTATTGCTCTGTGTCCTCTCCTCCTGTGGCTCCTGCCTCCAAGGGATGTGTGACGTCACCACTCTTCCAGGCTGGACTGCCAAGAGATGGCATCCTTCGAACAAACGGGGCAGCTCTTCTCACTCTGGAGAAGGCGCGCTGGTGGTGGCGCGCTCCAAGCTGAATGCTCCCATTATGGGAGTGCAGCCTAAGGACTGCAGGGAATATGTGTAGTTCTCCACTTACACTATAAATGTCCAAATGGTGAATGTGACATGACCAGAAACAAACAATGGTTCACATTTCCTGCAAACTCTGGGCCAGATCTGCACTGGTGGTCATCATCAATGAAGCATGGTAACAGCCTTCGACAGAGCCAGAGGCCAGCATTCCCAGGCAGATGGATGAAGCCCAGTCAGGAAACACACCATCAGCGGCACTACCTAATACTTGGGATTCAGGAATGCAGAGGCAAGAGAACTCCAGTGTCTCTAGACAGGCAGGTTCCACAGGGCCATGCATTGTGAATAATAACTGCACTGCCATCCTTTTTTCCCCGCTGCAGAAAGTATAAATATGAAATTAGCCATGAACAGCATACTTGACAAGAAAGAACACAAAGAGATGGTTTCCGAACCTGAGGAAAGGGATGGTGCATGTATACCTAGGAGGATTTTTGCAGGCACTGATGGGACACGCAGCAGACAGGTTACATCCCTTCTGCCCAATTCCTCCAATTCTGCATCAGTATATCACAGTACTCCACAAGGGCTCAAGGAGCTTGTAATGCATTTTTAATCATATTATATATAGACAGGGGCCTTGCAAAAAGTATTTGCCTGGAACTGCTGTACCCCCTAAGGACAGCTGTGCCTCTGGGAACAGTCTAGAACTATTAGTAAGGAGTCTGAGTGGGGAGGAATGGGGATCAGCCACCCAATGTGATGCACTCCTCCTGGAATGTACAGAACCACGGGGTGGCCAACCTATGCCCCCATTCTACCCCAGAGCCCTGACTCCTGCCCACAAGCTTCCCAAGGCTCTGGCTAGGGTCCTCCAAACCTCCCCATTTCCAAACTCCATCCCTAGCCCCTCACCCCACGGCTTGTTCTTAATTCTCTTCTGCTTATGTGAGGTCAGTCAGGTTCTATGGGTCACTGTCATAGAAAGATAAGCTGGGTCACCATCAAAGAGGAGACAGATGCTGCCTGGCCTCTGTCCCTGTCTTCCTAGAGACAGTCAGGAGCTCTGTGGCCAGATCTGCCCGCAGATCCCCTGAGCCACCTCCTTGCAGTCCTAGACACTATGACTCACCTGTGAGGGCCCATGGCTTTCTCACTCACCCGCTCAGAATGAGTGCTAACCTGCTGCCTCCCTCCTTGTCTGGGGGCGGGGGGGGGTGGGGGGGAGGATGTGGGAAGGCAGCCTGGCCAGTGTCCCTCTGCTCTCTCAAAATCAAGGGCACAACTTTGTGTTGCTTTGTCCCAACAGGCTCGCACTTCCTCAGAAAGTGCTAATCTTCACAAAGGAGGCTGGGGCGCTATGCATTCCTCTAAGTCAGTCAGATTAATTAGCCAATTCACACATGAAGGGCCTCTTATTCTTGCAGGCTTTGTTTACAGGTCAAAAATTAGACCCGTTAGAAGCTCCCTCTGGGTTCTGAGCAGTATCCCAGCAGGACCATGCCTGGGAGGGCCAGGCCCAGCCTGGACCAGGGATGCCAAGCAGACCCAACTGCTCTGACCCTAAGACCCCACACCTTCAGCACCACACCTCTGGGAAGCAGCAGGGCTGCCCCAGGCACTGGCCCTATCCCTGTCAAGAGCACTGTCAAGGGCCCCACTATACCCACAGTGTGGCCTCAACACAGAGCTCTCAGCCTCCAAGGAGGGCTTGCTGGCCAGGTGCAGAGGGGCCAGCTTCTAGAGTGGACAGGAAATGTCAAGATTTAAAAAAAAAGGAAATGTCAAGATTATCCCTCCAAATCCTTCAATTCCTATAAAATTGAGGAAATGTGGGTTTTGTAGACACCCAATACGATAACCCTTTCCCACACCAAATGTGGAGCAGTCCCAAGACAGTCTAAAGAAGGAAGAAAAGAAAGTCCACATGCAGACATCCAGCACTGAGACCCTTTCTGTTGGCCCACCACTACCACCTCCCAGGGGAATGGGGCAGGGGTGAGGCCTGGAGAGCTCCTGCTACAGTCCATTGCCTCCTGCTCCAAAACCAGGTGTCCAGTTCCCTCCTGGAGGTTGCTGGTCTGGTTGTCGTCCTCACAATGCAACAGCATCCAGCACAAGACCAGGCACTGAAATGAAGAAACAGGTTCTGGATTGGGAAGGAAGCTGGCTTTGAAAAGACACAAGGAAGAATGTGGCTTCTTCTTCTCTCCCCTCTGTATTGGCCACCCAGCCCCCTTCAGCTCTGTCCTGCCCTGCACCAGAAGTTGACCGGGTAGGCAACCTCTCCCTGGCTCTCTTGGCAAAGACCAATAGGAAGTCAGGGGCTGGACCGGAGAGGCTTCTCTCTCTGCTTGACCCTGCAGGTAGGGGTGGCCTTGGCTCCCCCTCTCGGTGGTCCCCAAGTTCCACCACCTCTGTGAGTACCATGAGGCATGCCTTCATTCCACTCCCTGCTAGTGTGGCATCTGAGTGGACCCTCTGGGACGCTGACTAAGGGGCACCACCTACTGAGCAGCATTCACTCTCACAGCCTTGGGTACTGGTCCCATCTTCCAGTTTGCGATAGGATTTCCCGATTCCTACCTGATTCCTGCCCTGAAGCATACAGGGTTACCCTGCTCCCTGCCACCATGACACTCAAGCAAACAGAATCCAAGCCTTGCCCAAAACATTCTAAGTGAAGCACACAACCCCTCCCACTGCTGTTGTGGGCGGTTCCTACTGGGAAGAGAGTCAGGGTAGGATGATTGAACACTCTGGAAGGAATTCAGGAACAGCCCATCAAGGTCAGCCTTTGCACACACACCCTGAACATCTCTTCCAACTGAAACAACTCAATGGGGCTGTACTGAGAACGAGCCAGGATGCAGGCCACAGACCTTGGGAGGAGGCCATCCCATGAAGAGGGAAGGACCCTCCAATCTAGAACACCCCATTCCAGGAGGAAATAGCCTTCTAGGTCATGGTCTGGAAGACCATGCACCAAGCCCATGGAGCTGCCAAGCCCTCTCCTGCTGAGGACACCATGCCAAGCAGAGAAGGTGGCTATCCTGACTATGTAAGGAATGCCTCACCACCACAAGGCCCTTGCAAACTGGGGAAGGAACAAGAATAAAGAACATGCAGACAGGGAAGGCTCAGGCCAGACACAAGGACAGCAAACAATGGCCTGGGACCAGTTAGGTCTAAATCATCCTGAATATGGTTATGCAACATAATATAAAAATCAAAGACAACTGCTGAAACAGAAACACATTATTAAAGAAAAAACAGTATTAATAAGCATAAGAAGCCCAAATCTATAATTTAAAAAAATCTAAAATATCGTTTTGGTTTATATCTGGTTAGGAGTGAGATGCTCCTGTCCTCTTCAACAGAAAGAGTCCACAGATGCTATTTGGTTTCTGGCAGTGAGTCTCAAAGAAACTTGAGTTTAAAAAAAAAAAGAAACTTGAGTTTAAGGAGATTTTAAGAACTGAAAGTTAATGGCTAGCGAGATGAAAACAGGATATATATTTTCTAAGTCACTACAAAGAGGAAAAATGTAGAAAACAGTCTAGACAGCAAAAGCAAAAAAAAAAAATTTTAATCTCTAATTAAGCAAATCTTTGCTGAGCCTGGAAGAACAGGAAGATGCAGGCTAATGCCTGGGGCAGGAAGAAGCCTCAAGACCAAGGCCAAGTCGTGCCCCTGCAACTTCCCACCCCCATGAAGCCTGAGCAGTGCTGGTGGTCTTTACCAAGATGGGGAGAGCTCCAGGGGCATGGAGGCAGGCCTGAGGCCTTGCTCCATTCTGCTTTGGGAGCTGGGGATGGAGGGCCTGGGACAGAGAAGCCAGGATTTCCGTTTTGGAGCCGTTGCCCTTGAGACAGCCCTGAGTGGGCCGAGAAGATGCATGGAGAGACAAGACCAGATTCCAGGGAAAGGCCAGCCAAGCTGTCAATGCCAGAGGATGGTCACAATGGCCTGGAGGAGGTGCAGCAAGAGGGAATGGTGTCAATATTCAGGACTCTGCCATGTGCATGGGAGTGAAAAGAGGAAAGCCAGGAGGCACGGGTGCCACATGATGCCAGGTTGGTGGGGGGGTAACATGGGAGGCCTGAGACATGGGACAAATGACTGCATCCCGTGGTTGGGGGCAGAAGAAAAAGAGGAAGACAGAAGTAAGCCTTCTGAGAGAACTGGGAATGGGCCCGTACCTCTAGGGACAGACAGAGCCACCGTTCAGGAGTGATAAATACCAGGGCCTGACCATTCTGAAGTGGGGAACGGCCTCCAAGGGAGCTATGGGAGAAGCGCCCACCTGGAGCACAGAGAGGGGCCATCCTGCCAGGAAGCGCCTGCTGCCAGCCTGAGGCCTGCAGTCAGGAATTTAAAGGAAGTTTGTTTGTTTGTTTGTTTGTTTTTAGCCAGGTTCTGGACTTTCTCCTGCTTGGAGGCCGGAAAGTGAGGTGGAGAGATGGGGTTTATCTCCGTAATTCATCAAAGAAGCCACAGGTTGGGGTGGCACAAGCACAAAGATAAGCTCTGGCACCCGGGGTGAGTGAAGAAGGATGAGAAGGCAGGGCAGGTGGAGATGGGGTTGGGCGGCAGGGTCCTCGGGGCGAAGCCAGAGTGAGGGAGCAAGTGCCTGAGGGGGGCCCACTGGGGCATGTGAGGGGACCACATAGAGAGAGACTCAGGCCAAGAAAAGATTCCAACGTCACAAGCACGCACATCACTAGAACTGGCAATGGGGTAAACCTTGCGGTTAAAGATTGATCAGTTTGAGGTTTTCCCCTCCTGCTTTATGAAGATATAATTGACATTCAGCACTGTGTTAATTTAAGAACCTGACTTCCACATATTGTAAAATAATCACCATGGTAAGTTAACATCCATAAGTTACCCCCCCAAAAAAGTGTTCTTCCTTGTGATGAGGTTGAGTTTGAGTTTAAAAAAACAAGCAGTGTGCTGTTTTTTAAAAAAAAAAAAAAATTTGGCAAAAATGCCAAGTGACAGGCGAAGAAAAATGCTCTCATGGAAAGCAGGGTGTCTTTAACATCTCCTTAACATAAAAAGAGAGAGAATTCAGATCAAGAAGCAGAAAACAACTCTAAGAGACCCCTGTCTCTTGACAATTCCTGATGAAAATCCAGTCACAAAGTTTGCAAACCGAGTAACTTTCTCGAAGCCTCCCTGGGCTGATGGCAGATCTCCTGACAGGAGCAGAGGGACATAGGGACATAGGCTGTTTTAGTAATGAAGTGAGTAAGGCTGATTTACAGGGGGACATGGCAACCTATAACTGAGAGCACGTGGGAACATTTCTAGGAATTGGTCCCAGCCTCTCCCACTAGCCCAGCCTGCAGGCCCTGATCTGTCACCCTCAGCCTCCTATCCCTGGCCCAGCACAGCTGCAGCCTAGATCCCTACCAGGTGCTGCTTCTCTGGAGGCCAAGGGCAGGAAAGGGGGAGGCTCCCTACCTGCTCCTCCCCTGTCCACAGACTCTGGCCAAAAGCCCCAGCAGAGCCTGTCAGGGTCTTGGCTGTGCCCCCCTCACATACCCTGCCCCAACATTCAGACCCTGGACTGTCTCCTAGGGCACCCTCTGTTCCACTCAGGCCCTGGCATCATAGGGGCGTAACACCCAATGGGCCACCCATCAACTGCTGAAGATGCTGCTGGCGTGACCCCCTCAATATCAGAGGAGGAGCTCCCCCTCTAGGCCAAACCAACCCACAGTACAGCACTAGCCTGACTTGCTCAACAATCTCATATCCCTTGTCCCTTCCCCTGTGACCTCTCTGGCGCCAGCAACACACCTGGGTCTGTGTGTTGATTCTGAGCAAGAAGAGGACCCTGCTCCCCGCTCCAGTTACCACCACCCCTCCGAGCAGGCTGGCCCTCGGGCTGCATCTCCTGTCCCACACACTTGGCACACATGGCCTCTGCTCCATCTCTCCCAGGCCACTAGGGGCCTTCAGACCATCCTCTTTCCACTTCTCTTGGGTTTCCATGACATCAGAGGCTACAGGTTCCCTCATACCGCTCTGGCCTTGTAACTCAGAACACGCATTCCCTTCAAAAGCCACTAACATTCACAAAGCTAAGCAACAGCCAGAAACAAAGGCAGTTTCAGAAATTCACCAAGGCTCAGAGCACCCAGGTCATCTGCTATGCTCATAACTCAGAATGGCTGGCCTAGACAAGGGCATCCCTGTCAAATCTCCATGGAGACCAGCTCTCCTTCTTCCTCTAGAGTCTGGCAGTTGTGGACAGTGCCCGAAGCTCCATGGAGCCCAGGATGCTGGCAGGGAGACTGTCTGGATACCCAGACACCTGGCAGGAGGGTGCAGACAGGCTTCCTGGAACTGGAAAAGAACCCAAGGGCACCCAGAAATGTTTGAGGGGTTGGGGTGGAGGTAGGGGAAGTAGGCCTGTGCAGGAAACTGGGTTTGGGTTGGTTAGAGGTGGGTGTCACTGAGTGGGTGAAGGAAACTTGATTTAAACCCACAGATGTTGAAATCTAAAACTACTTGAGTTGTACTAGGAATTAACACCAAAGGAAGAACCCAACTACACCCAACCGCTCAAAATCTTTTAAACTTTCCTCTAAATAACTCAGGTTATTGGAACCAAAAGCACAAATACTTTTTTTAAATGACAAGAGAATTCAACACATTAAAATCTGCAGAAGAGACCAAAGCTGCCATAGCAGCAAATTCACAGCCTCAAGTGCTTTGTAATTACAGAACAGAATGAAAATAAGCCAAGTAAGCCCTCAAGAAGGTAGAAGAGAGACCAAAAATGAACCTAAAGTCAATAATAAAAACAGCCTGCATGACATGACCCCATTTCTGAAAAAAATACGTATATATAAAAAGACGGAAAATGATCCCCCAAAATATCAGTGGTGACCATATTCCTTTCTATTGTTCCCCTAATGAATTACCATAAACACACATTTATTATTTTCCAGTTCAAGAGGTCAGAAGTTCAATATGGGTCTCACTGGGCTAAAATCGAGGTGGTAGCAGGGCTAAGTTCCTTCTGGAAGCTCTAGGAGACCATCTGTTTCCTTGTCTTATCTAGCTTCTAGATACCACCACTGCCCTTGGCCTGTGGCCCCTACCTCTGTCTTCAAAGCCAGCAGTGTAGCATTTTCAAATCTCACTATGCTCCCTTCTCTCTGCCTCTCCTCTTCCACGTGTGAGCTGCCTGTGATTACTCTGGGGTGCCAGGGTGTCCTGGATAGTCTCCTTATCATAAATTCAGCTGGTTCGAACCTTACTTCTACCTGAAGCCTTAACTCCCCCTTCTTATGGAGCAGAGCAGATCCACAGGTCCCAGATCTGGACATGGAATCTTTGGGGGGCCGTTATGCAGCCTCCCATGCTGGTTATGTCAAATGGTAGGATGTCAGGTTTTTCATTTTCTTCCTTACACTTTTCTGCACTCTTAATGTTTCTGGGTTACAATGAGCATGTATTTTGTACGCACAAAAAAATAATTTTCAGTTGTGAACATAATGGAAAACAGAAAATAATAATAATAAAGGAAGAAATGAAAGAATAAGAGCATCCTGTTACAGGCTCCATTGGTGTTGCCTTTACGAACCACATTTTTTACCTATTTTTTGACCTCTTCCCCTGACTGCAGCCTGCCTGAGGACAGGATAGGCTCCTTCCTTTCTGTGTCCCTAGCACTGAGCACAGACTTCTTTTTAGTATAGCAGCCTTAAGCAAATGTTCCTCAAACTTAGGATAAACCCCTTTTAAAGCAGGCCCTGATTCTGGGGGTGGGGGGAGGGCAGGGATGATGTGCACACTCAAAAATGCACTTCAAAAGCCGAGATCCAAATAAACATAATGATCTTACTGAAAAGTCCTCATACATAAAACTTAATTCAGAAACAGTCTGGGAAAGGCAAGCCAGCAGACAGATAAAGTGTTATTGCTTGGGCTCTGGAGAAAACCCTTCCTCCGTACAGAGCCAGAACAGAGATGTTAAAAGCCAGAGAGGCTCCACAGAGCAAAAGTCCTGAACACAGCTGCCACACACACATATCAGCTGGCCGCAGCAAACCCCCACTCCCCGTCCTGGACAAGAAGCTGGTCACCACTGCAAAAACACCCCACTGGGACCCAGGCTCAGACTCTGAAAGTCTCACCTGCCCCTGCTGCCTCAGGGAGAAACCCCAGAAAGTAGAGGGCATTGCTCTAAGGCCCAACCTGGCTGCACCGCCCCTGAATGCACTGCCCCTGAATCCACCAGGGAAAGAGATAATCGGCCCCAGCTGAGACCTGTGTGGGGCTTCTAGATCATATCCCTGCCCTGTCACTTCTAGGCTAGTTCACCTGTTTCCGTCAGTTCTTTTACTCATAAAATGGCACAATATTACCTACTTTACAGAGTCATCAAGGGATAAAAATTTGATGATGAAGGCAAAATTAGCTCAGTTATCATTATTCCCATTTTACACATTGGGAAATTGAAGCTCAGAAAGGTTACATAACCCCTTTCAGGGTCAGAGAGCTTAATGACTGGCTGACCCAGGTGTGCTGTCCCCAAGCTGGGCTCCTCCCACATCCTGCACTGGGATGCGGAGTCGCCAGGGGCCTGTCACCTTGACACAAAGCTGGACACAGACCTCCCTCCCCAGGCAGTGCCTGAGTAACTAAGGGACAGAAGTGGATTTAAAGTGTCTCCCTTTGGGGTTCATTGGGTTTGAGCATGCTGATTTCTGGATCTGATGCATAACTTGGAATCAACTCACCCACTGGAAAAGGAATATAAATTAAGACAGGACCCCATCTGCCCTGTAGCCCCCCAGAAGTGCCCTCTCACCCAGCAGAGACTTTAAGAGGGAGAGGCAGTGGAGAGCTGGGTGGCAGTAGGGGTGCTAGAGAGAGGAGAAAGAGCAGCCTCCCACATTTCCAGGAAAGCTGGATCTACATACCACAGGGTATGCCCTGTGAGCACCTGTCCAAGGCAACTCAGGCTCCCAGCTCAGAGGCTCCTATGAGGACCCTGGGAAACCAGGCCTGGCTCAGCATGGCCCTTCAGCCAGCCTCTCACAGTTTTAGGATGGAAAGCACAGAGCAAATTGGAAGCCCATGCAGGTGCCACTTAGAGCAAAGCCCCTCAGCAGGCACTCAGCTGCCAGGATGTCTGCCGCTCACACCACCACAATTATGAAAATAGATGGGGTGGTCATGCCAGAGCACCCCAAGTTGAGAACACCAAGATTCTCAACAGAGATAGTGCTGCCTCCTACCCCTGGGGTTTCTCCCTGGGGTCCTCTTGGACCAGGAAGGAGCTCTGAAGGTCTCAGGTCCAGCAGCTCCCCAAATCCACCTTGCCAGCAGCACAATACACATGTGCCCACTCACATGCGTGTGCATACCCAACATCTGTGATGTGGGGCTAGATGGAGACCTTGGGAACCACCTCCAACTGGCACAAATGAACAGTGAACAAGCAAGCAGGATATAAATAGGGAAGTACAAGATGGAGACAGGACCATGGAGATAACGTTGCAGGGCGACATTGTGGGAATGCAGGCAGGGAGAGCTTCTCAGAGGAGGTGATGTTGGAGCTGAGGCCTGAATGACAAGAAGGAGCCAACTCTTCAGAGATCTAGGGAAGCAGGTTCCAGGCAGAGGGAATAGCAGATACAAAGACCCTAAGGCCAGAATGAACCTGACATGCCTGAGGAAGTGAAAGAAGTTCACCGTGATGGCACTGTGGAAAAGAAAGGGCGGGCAGGTGGGGCTGATGAGGTCAGAGAGGTGGGTGAAACAGATCATGGAGAACCCCATCAGTTGTGGTTAGAAGTGCACATTTTCTGTTCTCTATAGTGGGAAGCCCCTAGAGGGTCAAAGACAGGGGCTGCTGACATCTGATTCCCATCTCATTTGCTCTGGGTATTCTGCAAGAATTGCAAGGGCAGCAAGCATGAAAGCAGGGGCCAGCAAGGAGGTGGCATCAAGCCTCCATCCCCTCTCCCTACAAAATGCCCTTGTTCAGGTGACACCTGACTATGGCTGAGCTCCAGTGGATAAAGTCTCTCCCCAGATCACGAACTGCCCGACACATAAAAGGTCCCCTAGGAGCAAGGTTCCAGTTCCAGCTCCAGGTTATATGGAGTTAACATGCTTCACCTTGTCTCCCCCACTGAATGCAGCTATATGATACGGACTGAACACATGGTGCAGCGACTGGAAGATTCTGGAAACGTTCAGATTGGAATTACATGCAGAATTTGGAGCGCTACCAAACCAGCAGTGTGTTTACTACTATTTTATCTCCCAGTATCCCCTCAGCTTAGACATAAGGCAATTCCAGCCCCAGAAATAGTCAGTGGGGCAGTGGGGCCTGGGCAGAGAGAATTCAAGAGCAACCCTCTAGTTGTAGCTCAAGGTGTATACCCAGAGAGCAGAGGCACTCCCTCATTTGTTTATTTCCCTTGTCTCTTCTTCATTCTTTCACACTCCAGTCCTTGGCAGCCCACAGGCATGTTAACTCTGAGGGAGGGAAGCCTTACTCTCCAATTGGAGGAGATACAGTCCCAGGAAGGTGAAGCAAATAGCAAACTCTTGTTGCTCTTTTCCCTCTGTGTCCTCTCATGCATTCACAGCAAGTGTGCCACAGAGCAAGGCCCAGAGAGCCTTAGGGAGCCTCAGGAAACTGGAGAACACTAGGGAGATGGTAGACACAGCAGAGCTGTAGGAACCAGTGCCATGAAGTTGTGTGTCATCTCCTGGGCTCACCTCCTGAGCTGTGCATGTGGGAGGGTCTGGCTCTCAACATTACAGCACAGCCCTTGGGAACTGAATTCTGAGAGAAACCAAAGCCCAGGTCCCAGACAGCACTACAAAGGCTTGGAAAACAGACCCAATATTTAAACCACAATCCAGAGAAGGTAGGTTGGAACTTGCAGCTTGAACCTCACCACTATCAATCGTCTGATCAACAAAAAGATCAGCCTCCTCCAGGGAATTTGAGCTAAACTATAGCATTTAAACAAGACCTCAAGCCTCATAGCATAATATCATAATGTCTAGGATACAGTCTAAAATTACTTGGTATCAGGATCCCTGGGTGGCGCAGTGGTTTAGCGCCTGCCTTTGGCCCAGGGCATGATCCTGGAGACCCGGGATCGAATCCCACATTGGGCTCCCGGTGCATGGAGCCTGCTTCTCCCTCTGCCTGTGTCTCTGCGCCTCTCTCTCTCTCTCTCTATCATAAATAAATACAAAAATTTAAAAAAATAAAATAAAATTACTTGGCATCTGAAGAGCCAGGAAAAATCTCAATTTGCATGGGAAAAGACAATCAATAGATATCTATGCTGAGATAACACCTATGTTAAAAGATTTTAAAGATTTGCTGACAAAGATTTTAAAGTAGCTTTTATAAAAAAGCTTAATAAGGTAAGGGCAAAAACTCTCACAACAAACAGAAAGACAGTATCAGCCAGAGATGGGAGGTATGCAAAAAAAGAACAAAATGGAAACTATGGAACTGAAAAATACAATAACAAAAATTAAAACCTCCCTGCAGAGACTCCATAGTGGAATGGAGATGACAGAGGAATGAGTCAGTAAACTTGAAGACAGAGCCACTTATTTATTTATCCAGTAAAGAGCAGAGAAAAAATATTTTTATGATGAAAAGAGCCTTAGGGACCTGTGGGAAAATACCCAAAGATGTAACACTGATGTCACTGAGTGTTCCAGAAGGACAAGGGAAAGAGTGCAGTGCTGAAAAAAATAATTGAAGGAATCATGGCTGTAAACCTCCCAAATTTGGTGAAAAATACACCAAAGATTCAACACCACAATGAATCTCAAACAGGATAAATCCAAAGAAATACACTCCCAAATATGCTATAATCAAACTGTTGGAAACTACAAACAAAGGGAAAGTCTTTAAATGATACAAAGAAAAACTGCATTACTTTTAGGGGGGAAATGATTCAGATGCTCCCCAAAACCATAGAGTCCAAAAGAAGTGGATATTTTCAACATCCTGAAAGAAAAAAACTACCAACTCGGAATTCTATTTCCAGAAAAAGATATCCTTCAAGAATTATGAAGACACAAAGATATTCTCAGATGAAGGAAAACTAAGTGAATTTGTTGCCAGCAGACCTACCCTAAAATAGTTGCTCAGGGAAATTCTTCAGACAGAAGGAGAATGATATTAGAGGCAATTCTGTCACCAGGAATAATGGAAGAACAACAGAAATAGTAACTATCTGGAAAAATATAATAGACTATTTTCTTAAGTGAGAAATTATAACACTATAGGATGAGGTTTTCACTGTATATAGCTTATAAAACACAACTACACAGGAAGAGAATGAAGTAAATGGCCCTGTATGATACTACGGTCTAGAGATTCAGCATGAAGATGTAAAAACATTGCTTCTAGGTAGATGGTAAAAAGTTAAATGTATTTATTGTAACTCTTAGGTCAACCACTGAAACAACCATACAAAGAGTTATAGTCAAACACACAGATAAATTAAAATGGAATACTAAAAAACATGTTCGACAGATAGAAATATAAGAGTAAAATAAACCCAAAGCAAGCAAAAAGAAGGAAATAATAGAAATAAGAGTAAAAATCAATGAACCTGAATACAGAAAAATAATGGAGAAAAATCAATGAAATCAAGAGCTTATTCTTTGCAAAGATCAATAAAATTGATAAATCTCTATCAAGACTGACATTTTTTTAAAAGGAAAGAAAATACAAAAAAAAACTTTTGAAGACTATCACTAAAGATTTCACAGGCATTATAAAGATAAATGAACACTACAAATAATTCTATGCATATAAACTCTTTTATTGAAATGCATGATTTCCTCAAAAACCACAAGCTACTGAAATTTACCCTAAGATGAAGTAGATAGCATGAAAAATCCTGTAACTCAAACAAATTGAATTTGTAGTTTAAAAGCTTCCAAAAAAGAAATCTCCAGGCCCTTACGGTTTAACTGACAAATTCTACCAAACATTTAAGGAAGAAATGACACTAATTCTACAGAACCTCTTTTAGGAAAAAGAGGAGAAGGAAATATTCTCAACTTATTTTACAAAGCCAATATTACATACCTTGATACTAAAACCAGAAAAAGATTATTCCAGAGTAAAAGAATTATAGACCTATATCCCTCAAGAACACAGTTGTTGTTTTTTTTTAAATCCTCAACAAAATATGGGGCAAATCTAATCCAGCAATGCATGCAAAGTACAATAGACTACAAACAACCAAAATTTATCCTGGAATACAGGCTGGTACAATATACAGAAGTCAATGTAATCTACCATATTAACAGACTAAAGAAGAAAAAACATAAGACCATATGAAATGATGCCTCCAAAAAAGCATTCAATAAAGTTCAACATGCTTTCATGAGTAAACATTTAAAACTCTCAGCTAACTACTATAGAAAAGAATTTCCTCAACTGATAGAGACCATTTACAAAAAACTAAAGCTAATATGATACTCAAGCAAGACAGACTGAATATTTCCCACCCTAAGATAGGGAACATTCTCACTACTCCTATTCAACATTGCACTGTAAGAGCTGAAAGAAAAGAAATTTTAAATACCTATATAAATGGAGAGATATACTATGGATATGCCAGGGCCCAGGTGTGTGTCCTCAGAGAACTCCAATCAGGTACCTTAGCTGTGGGCCACAACCCCTCAAAAGTGGTGCAGCTGGCAGTGAGAGGTATGTGTGGCATGAGGAGGGCAGTACTGTCTCTGATTTGGAAGAAGCCAGAACAGAAAGATTCCAGAACGTCCCTGGGACCCTAGCACTCTCAACTCCTTGGCTTCCTCAGAAGCTGTCCTGAGTAAGGCCAGGGAGAATACAGCTCATGCCCACAAATGCCCATGAGGGGACCTGTCTGCTAATGTGGTAGGGAGGGACAGGAGGTTGAGAACCACAGGACAGCAGGGCCGGTCTTCCCTCAGCTGGGCCTGTGTGCCCTTTCTCTGCCTCTTGAACCCCACAGCGCTCTGCATCCCTCCACACTTGAGATCCAGAAAGCTAAAGTTCTGGCTGCCTCACACAACTCCTAGAACATTCCGAACCTCTTCCCCACTTGGCAAACTCCTACTCAAACTTCAGGACCTGACCCTAATGCCCCCTCCTCCTTCTACAGACACAAACTTGGGCCTAGACAGAAAGTGGAGGGAGGCAGGGCAGGGACAGGGGGCAGTAATGAGAAAATTAGTCAATAACATGCTATGGAAGAGGCTCAGTGCCCCCACTTCCCATGCACAGGGAAGCCAGACCAGTGGGAACCAGCCCACCACACCTCCTCCATAAATATCCGATCATTAAAAATACCCACACAATACAATGGAATATTACTCAGCCATTAGAAATGACAAATACCCACCATTTGCTTCGACGTGGACAGAACTGGAGGGTATTATGCTGAGTGAAGTAAGTCAGTCGGAGAAGGACAAACATTATATGGTCTCATTCATTTGGGGAATATAAAAAATAGTGAAAGGGAATAAAGGGGAAAGGAGGAAAAATGAGTGGGAAATATCAGAAAGGGAGACAGAACATGAGAGACTCCTAACTCTGGGAAACAAACTGGGGGGGGTGGAAGGGGAGGTGGGCAGGGAGTAGGGGTGACTGGGTGACAGGCACTGAGGGGGGCACTTGATGGGATAAGCACTTGGTGTTATTCTATATGTTGGCAAATTGAACACCAATAAAAAATAAATTTATAAAAAAAAATACCCACACACTCTGTTCCAGCAGTTCTGCTCATAATATCCACCCTACAAATACCACCACCACTTCAGAGCACCAGAAGATGGGCTCTCTGAGCTTTGCTTTTCATGGCAAAAAGCTGGAAATAACCCAAGTACACAAAGCATGTGTTCCTGGAGGAAGGCAGATGCCCAGGGAGGAGTGTCTGGCCCCAGCAAGCTACAGGGAGGGCAGGAGGCCCGTGTTGTCCACCAGCCTTGCTGGACCTCTAATTCTACTGCTAGGCCCTCTGCCAGCAGAAAGGCAGGCAGATAAACCTGACCTTGGAACTGACACCCCAGAGGGAAGCAAAGCCACAAAATCATTTTCTATAGCACCAAGTGCTGATGTAGGCACTAGGACAGTAGTCTGAGCTCTCAGGAAAGACCCTCTGGGGACAGCCTTGTCCTATAACAAAACCCAACAGGAGCTAGGGCCTGAGGGGCTAGGGAAGCAGACCTGGGCAAGGGGCTCTGAAGGAGACGGGTTTCAGCCTGCAACTGCATGGGGGATGAGCTGAGGGGTCCACCCGAGGGAGTCAGTCCTGCCCGTTATGATCCCAAAAGCTTCAACCCTGGGCCTGAGCCCTTGGGGGCCAGCCCAGCACCTCAGTAGGGGGTGAACACTCACCAGGGGCCAATCTGAGCCGCCCAGACCCCCACCCTGCCAGTGGGGCAAATACTGGTGCCCATGCTACATCCCTGTCCCCAGGTTGCCTGTTCCTGCTGTGCACTGCCATCCACCCTAGCAGATGCTGCAAGGGCATCACTACCGTCCACAAAGCACATTGACCATCCTAGGGCTCCAGCACCCAGCCAACCTAAGGTGGGCATTGCTTACCATGCAAGGACAGCTATGTGGCCCTGCAGAAGCTCTGCCCACAAAATTTCAACAGTTTAAAAATTTTTTTCAACAGTTTAAGGAGCCTGAGCCATAATGGTATGCGTAGGGCTTCCCATGACAGGCTGACCATTTGCTGACAGTGCCATAGAGCACTCCAGAGCAAATTGAGCCTGTATGACCTCCATTCTCCACACAGGTGCCCAACGGAATCTCTGAAACATGAATCAGACCTGTCATACACCTGCCCCCAAACCCTCCAGCGCTTCTCACTTCACGACTATCCCACCATCTGACTTCTCCTTCACTCAAATTTCCTGTCACGGAATTCTTCTTTCTGTCCTTGGCACATTTCAACCTAGTTCCTGTCCCCAGGGCCTTTGCAACTGTTGTTCCTTCCACCTGGAAGTCCAGGTCTCAACTCAAATGTCTCCTCCCCAGAAGGACCTTAGCTAAAAGTGCCCCTTCCCCATCATTCTCCACTCTGCCATTGTGTTCTATTTTTCATAACACTTATTTTCTGATAATTGATGCATGGGCTCTTTAGTGGGTCGCTGTCTTTCCTCCAACCAGAAGACACAGTGGGCCAAGTTCACTTCCTTCTGGCGTGAGCAGGGTGTATATGAGAGCAAGGATAAAGGAATTGTTTAGATTGAGAATTCTGGCACTCTGATTTCTCTCTGGTTTACAAAGCACTGGCGTTGCTTGCTTGGAGGTGAGAAGACAGGTAGTGGGAGTTGTCTGGCATGGACTATCTTAGCAGCAGGAGAATCTGAAGGGATATGGGGAGGCTCCGGGACCATCTGACAAATGACCGCCTCGGGGATCCGCAGAACTCAGCAGCACGAGGAGTGAGCACTTGAAATACCAGCTGGAAAGGTCACACATGCCAGCTGGAAGAGGAGCTGCACTGTCTCATAGGCAGGCAGAAGGGGTCCTGGGGTGGCCGCCACTGCTCCCAGAGCAAGGGTGTAGGAGGGCAGGGGGCCACAGGGACTCCCTGCAGTGTAGTAACCACCCTCAAGAGCTTCATTTTCTTTTCCTAGACACACACTTTAGGAGGAATTCTTTGTAACTGTATGCACTGAATAAATTCTCTCAAAATGACATCCATGCGCATAGATGGGGGCTGAAAGAAGATGAAGCCCCAACCTCCCCAGAGAAGTGCCTCCTCCTTGGGGTACGTCTGGTGTCCTCCCTCGCTGGCTTCCTGGCCCCAGACCGGGTGTCACCCAGGAGCTTATTAAAAATATGGGATCCAACCCCACCCCAGTCCTGCTGAATCAGACCCTGCATTTTTGTAAGTTCTCAGACGATTTGATATTCATTAAAGTCTGGGAGTAGTTACCTCTGTGTGTGGGGGGGGGTGAGAGCACCTGAAAACCACTCTCTTAGCCAATTTCCATGATTCAATACAGTACTGTTAACTATAATGTACATCATGCACATCAGATCTCATCCTACATAACGGTAACTTTATACTTCTGACCAACATCTCCCTCTCTGCCCTACCACCCCAGCCCCTGGCAACCACCATCCTCTGCTTCTATGTATTCAGTTTTTTTAGATGCCACATTATCAGTGAGATCATGCAGTATTTGTGTTTATATCTTAGCATAACGTCCTCCAGGTTCATCC
This sequence comes from Vulpes vulpes, assembly GCF_048418805.1. Taxonomy (NCBI): domain Eukaryota; kingdom Metazoa; phylum Chordata; class Mammalia; order Carnivora; family Canidae; genus Vulpes; species Vulpes vulpes. The sequence continues at coordinate 71,521,381 of NC_132791.1, forward strand.
ATGTCGTCACAAATGCCAGGATCTTATCCGTTTTTGTTTTGTTCTGTTTTTTAGAAAGAGAGAGAACACATGCTCACAAGTGGGGTTGGGGAGAGGGAGAATCTTAAGCAGACTCTGTGCTCAGCACAGAGCCTGATTCAGGGCTCAATCTCACAACCCTGAGATCATGACCTGAGCCAAAACCAAGAGTCAGATGTGGGGCACCTGAGTGGCTCAGTCGGTTAAGCCTCTGCCTTTGGCTGAGGTCATGATCCCAGGGTTGTGAGACCCCTGGGCCTGGAGTCAGGCTCCCTGCTCAGCGGGGAGTCTGCTTCTCCCTGTCCCTCTGCCCCACCCTCCCACCTCCCACTGGTGCTCTCTTGCTCTCTCACTCTCTCAAATAAATGAATAAAATTTTTAAAAAATAGTCCAATGCTTAACCAAGTAAGCTACCCAGGCACCCTGCTTCTTTTTTTTTTTTAAGACAGAATAATACCCTGTTGTGTGTGTGTGTGTGTGTGTATATATATATATATATATATATATATATATATATATATATATGGGGTGTGTGTGTGTGTGTGTACACAATTCTTCATCTGTTGATGGACACCACAGTAATCATTTCACTATGCACTCGCTGATCAGGTCATTATACGGCACACCTTAAATACACATAACTTTTATTTTTTGTAATTAATTTGAAATAAGTCTGAGATGCCAAGCTCTAGATCCTCCAGGGCGCCCTGAAGGTCACTAGAGGGCCCAAGAGGAGTCTGGGCTGCTGGACCAACCCCTGCCTTGCCAGCGGTATGGCCTGGGTAGTGAAACTTCCTGCTCGGTGAGCCACAGCCACACAATGGGGTCAGGGGACCTTTGTCCAGGACAGGTTGTCATGTCCGTCCCCCTGCCATCCCCAGGCAGACACACAACACCTGAGGCAGAGTCTCCTGCCTACTATGCCTGCTGCCACCCACCTACTAGCTAGCTCACTGCTCAGGGCCTTCAGCCCTCTCTTCCACCTTGGGTGGGGCCAAGGAATCCCTGAGGGCAAGACCAGGGCTTGCCCTCTACCATCCCAATGACAACAGGAAACAATCTTTCCAAATCACTCTCCAAACCAGATTATATAAGGAAAAGATGTGTATGTTCAACAGATGTTTGCTCAGATGCACAGATCCTCTCCAACCCCTCTGAGCAGGAAAGCCACACCCCCTCTCTACGCAGGGCCCAGCCATCCCAGCCTGGGAGGAGCTGGCCTCCGGCCAACACTCCTCTAGGGCTTGGCTCTGTGCATCCTGAGCCCAGCGCAAGCCCAGCGCCTCCTGAGGGCTCTCTCCCTGTTCTCGGCTACCCACAGGGCAGGCGCCAATAAGGCTCTGAGGCACAGTGATTGGGCAAGGTCAGCCAGCTGGGAGCAGCACACAGAAAATCAGAGAAACACAAATCTGCCAGCAAAGGTCCCACCACAACCAAGAATGTGAATAATGGACACCTTGCCACGCAGGGTGGGGTCAAGGTGAGGTGAGGGACGTGGGCAGAGGAAAGAAGGGGCGGGGCACTGAAAGCTCCAGCACACTGAGGGAGGTCTCTAGACCCCACTGCCCAGGGCTGATGGAAGAAGCATCCAAGGTGCAAATATGATTTATTAAAGGTCCATGGGGTGTGGTTGGCTAAAAAATGGCCTCCAAAGATACACCCCAGTCCTAATCCCCCAAACCTGTGAATGTCACCACATATGGAGGAAAAAAAGTACTATAAGTAGATGTGATTAAGCCAGGGATCTCGAGGTGGGAGACAATCCTGAACTGCCAGAGGGGGCCTGAGTGGGATCATACAGCTACTTCCTTTCAGAGGGAGGCAAACGGAAATCAGCCAGAGGCACAGAGAAGGCCAGGCCAGGCGATCGGCGGATTGGGGGTGCTGACCATAGACCTCGCGACAGGCAGACCTCGAGACAGGCAGAGACAGCCACCAGGCAAGAGATGTCAGGGGCCACCAGAAGCTGGCTGAGGCAAGGAATGGATCCTCCTCTGGAGCCTTGGAAGACAGCGCAGCCCTGCAGACACCTTGATCTCCACCCCCAGCAGCGGGAGAGAATACACACCTGTGGTTGAAGACACTAAGTTTGGGGTGATCTGTTCCAACAGCCATGGGGAACCAACTGAACAGGGAACATTGTGGGACCCAGGAAATTTAACAAAATCCCCTACCCCTGGACAAGCAGAGCAGGACTGACTCTATTTTGGGCTGCACCCGCCTTGCGTGGACCTGCTTATTACTTAGGGCACTGCCCCACCCCAGTCAGAGACCAGGGCACACCCTCACCGGAAGTCCGGCTCAGCGGACCAGCATGACTGCAACTTTCTGCGTATCCCATTGGCCACTGGCCCCTATAAAGCTGCTACGCCTCTTAGTCTCGGGGTCCAAGTCCCTGCTCCGCTGCGTCGGGTGCACTTGGACCCAGACTCGAGCTTGTAAATAAACCCTCGTGTGTTTGCATCGGTGTCGGCTCCTCGGCGGTTTCCCGGATTCGCGATCTTGGGCACAACAAACATGATATGGTAACTCAGTGACACGACTATTCGGGAAGAATGGGCAGGCGAGAGGCCGCGGGCTTGTCAGTGAGCTAGATCCTCACCTTCCACGGCAGGAAATCAATAGACAATGTCAAAACGTGATACACCAAGAAACAGCACTAAAATCCTACTTGAACACAGAATGGTAACTGCGAGAGCTCCTCCTCATGAATGACTGTGAGGAAGGTGTACATGTGCGCACACATACTCATATCCATACACATACACCTGCACACACACACGCACACCCATGTACCCGAACACACTCATATGCATGCATTCATTCACTCTCACACCCACACAAGCAATCACACCCACTCTCGTACACACACTCCTGCATGCACAAATGCACACACTTATACACACTCACACACAATGTCACATTGACATACCCACCCCTGCACTCACACGTGCACTCACACACACACATGCATGTGCTCACACGGTCTTACAAACTCAATGCATTCTCACACTTGCGTATATGCTCACATCCATTCACACCCACACATGCACACGCATGCTCATACACATGTACACACTCACACAGAGCCAGCAGGGAGCAGAGCCAGGGTATCAGGTCTGGGCCCAGAGGTTCTCGACTAGAACCTGTTGGGGGTTCCAGCACCTTTGCACACAAGGCCTTCCGTGGCTAAGGCTCCAAGCACTGTGTTCCCGCATCCACTTGGAAGGTTCTGATGAGGTGCAGCCTCAGAGCAGGCAGTGCTCTGCCAAGGCCAGGGCTGGCACCTCAGGGCTCCTGGCCCCTTCCTGTCCCCTCCCCACCAGGTCGGCCCCTGTCCTTGTCTCGCTCGGCTCTCGGGAAGCACCTCTCGCCAGCCATCTGGGGCTTGGCTGGGCCTCAGCCTCCTGGCTGCCACGTCTCACTCAGAGCTGGGCAGGTGCCAACTCTGAGCTAAGTGAGTGTGGCAGGGTGGAAGGGGGGTGCAGGGAGCTGGGCAGGGACAGGGCTCCTCCCCTCTCCCATCGTGGCCGGAACAAACACTGTTTTCCCTTCCTTTTTAAACAAGAGTAGTAAATCCACCATGCTTTACTCACAGCCCCCAGGGCTCACAAGCCCTATGGCCTGCTCACCCCTCTGCAGCCTCCCACCCCACCCACGGGCCACGTGCCTCCTCCTACCAGCATGCACACTGCCGTGTCCCTACAGAACTATGCCCCCATTCTACAGGTGTGGGAAACGAGGCATGCAGAGGCCACCATGACTGCCTGTCACAGAGCCCATCGGGGGTGACTCCTGCCAGAATCCAACCCCCTGGCTCTGAAGAGCGGGCTTCTTCAGCCCAGCCCTCAGGTTCTCTGGGCACCCAGGCAGTGTGCTGCCTCAGCCTCTCTATGTGATGGACAGGGGTCCCTGCATCAGGGCTGGCTGGAAAGCCACAGGGACACCCCGTCACTGTGGGAGAAGCCACAAGCCCAACCCATCCTGACCCTGCCCTGAGAACTCTCCTCTTCCTTCCCACCCGGCCCCTCCCCTCCCTAGGAGCCTAATCACAGTCACCAGCCACATGTCTTCCTCCCAGTCATTCAAGCCAGGAGTCTGGAGGTTGTCCCGGATTCCTCCTCCCTCCCACTCACGTCCCCAAGCCTCGGCCTTTCCACTTCCCAATTATTTCTTGCCATCCTCCTCCCCACCGTCCATCTCTCCCTCCCTATCCCCACCTCAGCACAGGCCTCACATCTCTCTCTTCTGTTGCCCCTGACTCAGGTCCTCCCTGTCTAGCACAGCCTCTACCCTGGACCTGCTGAGTGTGGTTGCCACCTGGGTCTCACCCGGACCTGGTGACTCTGGTCCCCACCGGGGCCTCCCCCGGACCTGGTGAATCTGGTCCTTACCTGTTCCTTACCCAGACCTGGTGACTCTGGTCACCACCTGGGCCTCACCTGGTCTTGGTGAATCTGGTCCCCACCTGGGCTTCACCTGGACCTGGTGACTGTGGTCCCCACCTGGGCCGCAAATGGACCTGGTGGCTCTGGTTCCCACATGGGGCTCACCTGGACCTGGGTCCTGTGGTCTCCTTCTAGGCCTCACCTGGACCTGGTGACTCTGGTCCTCATCTGGGCCTCACCTGTACCTGGTGACTCTGGTCCCCTCTTGTGCCTCAGCTGGACCTGTTGACTCTGGTCCTCAGTTTTGCCTCACCTGGACCTGGAGACTGTGTCCCTACCTGGGCCTTATCCAGACCTTGTGACTTTGGTCCCCACCTGGGCCTTACCTGGAGTTGGTGAATCTGGTCCCCACCTGGGATTCACCTGGACCTGGTGAATCTGGTTGCCACCTGGGCCTCACCTGGACCTGGTGCCTCTGGGCTCCACCTGGGCCTCAACCTGGACCTGGTCTTTTTGGTCCCCACCTGAGCCTCATCTGGTCCTGGTGGCTCTGGGTCCCACATGGGGCTCACCTGTACCTGCTGACTGTGGTCCTCACGTGGTCCTCACCCAGACCTGGTGACTGGTATGTGAGGAGTCTGCTCCAGATTCCCCCTCTCCCTCCACCCCTCCCCACTGCACCCTCTCTCAAGTAAATCTTCTGAAAATTCAAATTCAATTTTTTTTCACTTCTAAACCTCTAAGACCTTTGTTTTTGCTATGTTTACAACAAAGTGGGAGGGGACAGCTGAACTGCAACACATAAAAATTCCTTCCTTGGAATGAAAATTCCCCATGAAACTCTCTTTTACAGAGTTAGTTTGTTCCCATAAGTCAGGTGGCAGCGCAGCAGGGGAGGCTGGGGAGGTTAATCAAGAGGGAGAGGCCAACATTATCTTCCTTCCACCCTCCCCTCCATGCAAGTGTTCATCATTTATCCACAGCTTCTCCCAGCGCAACCAAGTGTACATCGGCCTAATTGCACACTGGCATATGGGGGTGAAAAGATCTCCAACAGAATTATTAACGGAACTGCTCAATCACTGTTCACTACTGTGACAGCTCTTCCTAAGATACACACCACAGCCATGGACAAGACTAAATACTCCACATTTTGAATGCACTGAGACCAGATCACTGTGTGAGGGTTGTGTCAAGGTCCTGGGGTTGGCCTACTGTACTGCTGTTGGTGAAGTGGGGATGTCTCCAACACACATTCATTTCCAATCATCGTTAATGCAGGGAGCCAGAATCATGGGTCACAAAATAGAAGCTGGAGTCTATAAGGGCACACAACACTGGGAGGAAAGCCATCTCTAGGACTCCCCTCCCCCCTCCCTTGTTAGCTCACAAGCAGCTGTGTGAGCCCTCCTCCCACATAACTGGCCACAGTCACTTAACTCCCTGAGGAGTAAGAGCTCACCTAGGAGCGGTACCTGTACAGTGAAAGGAAGCCTATCAAAGATGAGGGAGAACTGAAATCCACATAGTAAGTGTTCTCAAAAAGTGGACGGGCAACATTAGCAAGGCAGAGTAGGAATGAGCAGCCACAAAGGAGAACCGGCTTCTGGGATCCTGCTGGCTCAGCCCTCCTGGCAGCAATGCCCGGAGGCCACCTGCGGCCCCTGGAGCCAGTCTGCACCGGCAGCAGCTGGGCCAACTCCTCCTGGCAGCCCCTTCCCCTAGCACCTTAGTTTCTTTCCTCCTGATGGTTTCTGGTAATTCCTCATAAATTGGTACTTGGGCTCTAGCAAAAGCCATCCTTGTCCCTGAAGACTGGTTCAGCTGGCAGAACAGGTGATATCACAACACAATAATAGCGCATTGCATGGCCAGCGCGCTTGGGTGTGCACCTCCGACCTCAATTTCTGTCAGGAAACAGGGAAACACAACACAACTGGGAAAAAGCATGAGGACCCCAGAAGCCCGTAGCAGAGCCATGCACAGAGAGATATGCACACAAGTAGATGTCCAGGGAGGCCGAGCCCCAATCAGCAGGGAACCTTCACACAGGGAGGTGCTGAGCATGCGTCGCTGTCCCTCCCCACTGTTCTCACATCGCATGGCTATCAACCCAACTGTCCAGGGCAGAGGCCACAGAAATTCCTTCAGCCCAACCGAGGGAAAGGAACTGGATCTGAGCCAAGAGCTCTGCCACCATCAAATACCACTGGGTATGTGGACTGGACACACACATGGGCCACTTGCCAGGAATGCCGCTGGCATCCAATACCACACATGTCCCAAGAGAAAGTTCTCTTACTTGCATTCATTACATATCACATAAATGCATTCTCTTCAAACAAATACAAATAGGACACCATCCCCAACACCCCAAATGGTCTCCCCAAAAAACATGGGGCAAGGCTGTGTGTGCTGTGCCCCACCTATGCCCTGCCCATGCATACACAGGGGTAGATAGCAGGCACCTGCATGCCACCCTGCCATCTGCTCTTTCCTCCTACCTCCACCTGCCGGCCCTGGTCCATGCACATGCCTACAGCTCACTCCAAAAAACTGCTCTACTCAACTCGGGGCATACAGCCCATTTAGCCTTTCTCCTCTGGACTGGCATGGAGGTGCTTTCAGAGGTTTTATCTCAAAGGACACGTCTCAGGAACACCCCAAGGCCTGTGCCAGTCAGACTTCCATCAGAGCCCCAACAGCAGATGCTCCTTCCTCTGACACAGCAGAGCAGCCTCTTTGCTGCTGCCCACAATAGGTGGCCAATAGCAGTCCAGCATTGGGGTCATTGGTGTTTCCTTAATTGCCAGTGCCACACACAGAATATGTTTGTTGGGGAAACATCGATTTCAGCCTGCAAAATATGAGGACATGCTGTGTGGCCAGTACCAATTGGGACCAGTACCCTGGCCAGGGTAGGAGAGTGGTACAGGCACACAGGGTGGTGATGGGGCTGAGCCACAGACAGTGGGGAGGCAGGTGCAGACTGCGCCCAGGGAAGATTCTGGAACCCACACCAAGGCCCTCTGAGGCCCTTGGGGGCCTCACCCAGGGCTGGTACAGAGTTGGGACATAAGTAATGGGCAACAGTGAGTCCATGTCCTGCCCACCTGCAAGCCCTCCCCAGGTCCAGGGCAGGCTTATCCTGGCCAGATGGCTGCCCTGGCCATGAGCAAAGGGCCCTCCCTGGACCAGGCAGGTGGGACAGGCCAGCCGTCTGCCCTTCCAGCATCGTGTCCCACCCCAGGGCTCACAGCGCCTGGCCCAGCACAGCCACTCCGACAGAGATCCCAAGCAGAAAGGGCCATTCATCTCAGAGCTTAACTAGCCTCTTCCAATTAGTGAGGGATAAAATGGCAGCATTTACTCTGAAGAACTGCAATGTGAGATTATTAATTAAATGCACTGCTGCTGAGCCGCCACGCACAGGAGGCCAAGCCCTCATTAAAACAGCATGAGGCTGAAGCCGAGACAGGGAACAGAGGCGGAGGGGGAGCCACACATAAGATGGGGAGAAGAGAAGAGCGGGTGGCAGACAAGGGGCAGACGGGGCCTGGGCCAGCCACAGCAGCCCTGCAGACCCTTTGTGGAGAACGTGCCTACCATAGCAGCATCAAGCCCTTTCTCAACAAGGCTGGGAGCTGGGAATAAACCAAGTGCATGCAGTAGGTGCTCCAGCAAACACTGGGTCTCCTCTTGAAATCTTGATGGTGAAAGCCCAGTAGCCTGCATTCATCCCCATGTGGCAGAGGAGAGCCTGGTTCCCCCTGGAACCAGTCAGGGGCAGCACCAAGGTCCCCCAGGCTCACGGGCTGAGCCTCCCAGGATAACTTCCCTGGGCGGGGGGCGTAGGTTTGAAAGGGGTGTGTGAGCACTGACATTATGTCTTAAGCCCTAAGACTTTGAGCTCTGGCATCTCATGGGGGAGGAGGCCTGAAGGGCTACCCAGGAAGGCCAGACCCCAACCCAAAGCAGCAGGCCTCAGTGATGGGCAGAGCCAGCCACTGGGCAGGAAAGGCTTCTGTACTGTGGGCTTGGGAAAAGGGGGATCACATGCCTTACTGACTTTGCTTACCCCCTGCATGTTATTCTTCTGTTTCCCTAAGGCCATGAGGCTGTTCTCAGTTGTGACTGTGTGTGGCCAGCAGCTATGCCCTCAACACACACACACATCACACATACATCCACATGTACCATGTATGTGGCTTACACGTGAACTCACATGCATCACATGTGTGCACATATCCATTGCACAGGTATACACAAGCATGCACATACGCATCACACATGGATGCACACACACACACATGCACTCACTCACCCTGTTACTGCTCTTGGCCCTGTTACCTGCTTGCTTACTTGCATGGTTCTTACTGCCATCTGAAGTGATGTTAATTTCTGTCTCCCCCACCCTAACCTGCCTACATCCATCCAGTCAAATAAAATAGCCCACTGTGCACTGAGGGAGGATTGTGACCCTGTTTTCACCCAGAGGCCACAGAAAGCATGTCTGCAGGCTGGATTCAGCCTCCATGAGCTTCTCCTGGGCAGAGTGGTCACCATGACCGGCTCCCCAGCATCTCACCTAGGTCTCCGCTGGCCTGCATTTTCCTACCCAGTGTGCCGCACCTCTGACAGCCCTGATAACGCCTGGTCTCTAGCTCCTCATGTAGGAGGACTGCCCTGTCTGGCCCTAGCACCTGCTTTTCTGCATGCAGGCCACTGCTGCTGCTGGGCCTGAGCATTCCCAGGGCAACCAGGAGCTGGTCAGTCAACCTCCTGCAGCCTCATACTCTACTTCCAGACCTGCCAAACTCCTGGAAGAGGAGAAAAAAATGCCCTCCTGCCCTATGTCTGCTTCCACATCCTTTCTCTTCTATCCTGTGGAGCAGTGGCACACTCCTCCTGTCACACAGGGCTCCCAATTCCTGCCCTGCCTCTTCCTTGGGAACCTGGGGCCTGCCTGGAGCCCATGGGCTTCCTTCTGATAACACAGCCCCTGCATTCCCCAAAAGCTGCCCCCTCCTACCCTCAGATCAGATGAGGGGAAAGAAGGACACATGACCCGGGCCAGGTCAATCCAACCACATGAGCACAGCTCATGGACAAGGACTTAACACAAGTTAGCCCATCAGATCAAACCTAGAAACTGCTGCTAGAACTATAAGGAAAGAAAAGTTGTTTCCTTTAGGGTTGTTAAACTTTGAGAATGACAGATGGCAGCTGACTGCAGTCATTTTCTTCCTCATGCGAATCATGCGAATCAACACAGAGGACAGCAGAGCTTAAGGAAATGAAAGACAGACTGAAAATTTATTTAGGCACCTAGATCCAGCCATACCTGAAGCCAGTTTCCTGGATTTTTGTGGAGTGTTTTTCAGATTTATTAGCCAATCAATTCTCTTTGGCTTAAGCCAGTTTTTTTTAAATTGGAGTTCAATTTGCCAACAGATAGTATAACACCCAGTGCTCATTCCGTCAAGTGCCCCCCTCAGTGCCCATCACCCAGTCACCCCATCCCCCCACCCACCTCCCCTTCCACTACCCCTTGTTCGTTTCCCAGAGTTAGGAGTCTCTCATGTTCTGTCACCCTCACTGATATTTCCCACTCATTTTCTCTCCTTTCCCTTTTATTCCCTTTCACTATATTTTATATTCCCCAAATGAATGAGATGATATAATGTTTGTCCTTCTCCGATTGACTTACTTCACTCAGCATAATACCCTCCAGTTCCATCCACGCTGAAGCAAATGGTAAGTATTTGGCTTAAGCCAGTTTCATTGAGATTTTTGACACTTGCAGAATAACTCCTAATACATTCTTTCTCTTCCATCTCTTCAAACTTTCCCTCTCTCTTATATCCTTGTTCTTGGGGTGTATGAACACACTCGAGCCACTTAAAACCCTCTGTGCAAAGAGACAGTGTTCAAACACACACCTATGTGCACAGTGAACAGTACGTGCACATATGTACAGCTGACCCTGGGACAACATGGGGTCGAACTGCATGGATCTACTTATATGTGCATTTTTTTCTCTTATTAATTTTCATAATAACATTTTTTCTCTAGCTATCTTCATTTTAAGGACACAATATACAATACATATACACAATATGTGTTAATTGACTGTTTACGTTATCAATAAGGCTTCCGGTCAACAGTGGGGGACCAAGGGGCACTGTTCTCTGCTTCTGCCTCCCTCTTTATCACCCCCTGGGGTAAACGGCACCTACAGCCCCTGTCACAGAGAGCCCCCCACTTGAGCTCCACCCAGACCCTGCTCCTATACACAGAACCTGCGCTTCTAACTGCCTCACGCCTCCTCCCACGGGAGCTAGCCCCAGCACACGTTTCCTAGCCAGCACGCCTCCACCTCGCCTCCCACTCACCGACCCGAGTCAGAGGCCTGGGGGTATTCCTGCTCCGCCTCTCCCTCAGCCCCCCACCCAAGTCCACAGACTCTCCAGCTACCATTCTGGCCTCTTCACATTTCCTGAATAGATTATGCTGCCTCTGGTCCAAGACACTAGGTAGAAAATATTAAATGATCCATAAAAATGTCTGTTTTATATCCACGATAAATAAAAACAGGCCGGAGAATGTACAATATGGCCCCTCTTCATAAATATGCTTGTCCACATGTGCGTATATGGAAAGACATACCCTAAAATGTTGATGAGATTACAGCAGATTTCAATTTTCTTCCTTTGGTTTATTTATGCATTCTGTTTTATTCAATACTTAGGTGCTCTTGGATTGAAGACAGAACAAAACATCAAAAACTGTTGTAAACCATCCCAGGACTACTGGCGCCAGGCATTTCAGAATCTGAGGAACCCAGCACAAGCGGAGAGAGGATCTGAAATGGCCCCCTAACCCATTCCTTCCTCGCATTGGTCCTCACAACCCCATGGCTGAGGCCCAGGAGGCTCCGAGAGGTGAAGAAAGCTTCCCAAGGTCACACAGGAATGAACCCAAGGCTCAGTTCTCCTTCCATCACTGAGGTCCTGCCTGACTACAGGCTATTATCCACCCCCTCAATTCAGGGCAACCTCTGAAGCAATCCTGGGTGCTCCCGCAGGCCCTAAAATAGAGCTGCATTGCTACAGAAGACACCCAGGAGACACGAGGGGGCCAGGAGCCAATTCTAGATGGCTCGGCAAGGCCGCTGCCGGCCACGAAATCAGGGAAGCCTCTGGCTGACTCAGAAACCCAAGAAGCAGGACAGGAGGCCCCTCTGGGAGGGCCCCATATGGGGACTTTGGCAGCTCCACAGGCAGTTGGGGCCTGGTCAGGAGGCTCAGTAACCCAAGTGCAGCCGATGGGAGAGCTGCAGAGTCTGCAGCTCCATCCAGCGAGGGCCTGAGAAGGAGCACCGGGGAGACAACTGGTCTCTCCCATACAAGCTGGAGCCAATCCTCAATTGCAGGTGTCCTCAAGGAAGGACACTTGGTAAGCCATATCCCAGTCCTGGGCACTGTCCCTCTGCAGTGCCTGCATGAGGCTGGGTCCTGGGTCCTGCCCATAGACAAGGATGGAAAGGAGGCAGAGCCTCCCTGGGCTGAGACCACTCTGGAGCCATGACTCACAGCCTCTGCACAGCCAAGGAACACCCCCCCCCCCCCACAGCCCCACAACCTGCAAGGGTCACACAGGAGGTGACAGGGGCCCAGTGCCCTCCAGAGGCAAGCACCGACTCAGCTGGTGGCGGGGAGCCAGCTGTGTGCGTCTGACGTAAAGTCCCTCTGCAGTCCCCTGCTGACAGGCCTTTGGCTCTGTTCCCCCGCTAAGTAGCTGTGAAGGGAAACAGCCTGGCAGGAGGGAAGACAATGGGGGAGGAGGGGTTTCCTACCAGTCCAAGAGGGCCTGGAACCCCCACCCTCCAGCTATGGGACTCCCAAGCTAGACACACAGAGAACACTGGGGAGCAAAGGGCAGTGAGACATCACCCTGCACAGTGGGCTGAGAGCAGGCCAGGTCAGCCACCACCTTGATCTGGACACTTCATCCCACCACAGCACTCACCAGGGTATCTCGGGGCCGCCATAGTGGGTGCCATACACAGGGCAGCCACAGCGAGGACCTGTCACTGCCCTCAGGAAGCTCCCTAGACGGCCCTTAGGCCCAGCTCCATTAGCTGAGAGAGAAAACTCCATTGTCACCACCACCACCACCCCGAGAGCTGGCATTCCCTGCCATCTGGGTAGAGGCAGCAAGCCCACTGGAATTAGCAGCTCTTGTGTCAGTTACAACAGACACACTGTGGCTTTGCACCTCTCAAGACGACCCACAAGGCACACCCAGCACAACTCCCATGACAGAGGTCGCAACATGTGCTGCTGGGTCTTGTTTATTTCACATGTTAAAACTACGTGAAACACTCGTACACAAATGTTCAGAGTGGCATTATTTATAAGAGCCCGAGGGTGGACACAACCCAAACATCCATCAACTGATAAAAGGATATTTGAAAACTGTGGCATATCCAGGGACACCTGTGTGGCTCAGTTAAGCATCTGACTCTTGATTTAGGCTCTGGCCATGATCTAAGGGTCATGAGATCGAGCCCTCCATCAGGCTCCACACATGGCAGAAAATCTGCTTGAGATTCTCTCTCTGCCACTCCTTGCCACTCATGCTCATTCTCTCTCTCTCTCTCATATAAATAATCTTAAAAAAAAAAAAAAAAACTATGGTGGGGTGCCTGGGTGGCCCAGTCAGTGAAGTGTCTGCCTTTGGCTCAGGTCATAATCCTGGGGTCCTGGAATGAAGCCCCACATCGAGCTCCCTGAGTCTGTTTCCCCCTCTCCCTAAGCCTCTCCCCCTGTTTGCTCTCTCTCTTTCTCTCTCTCTCTCTTTTTCTGTCAAATAAATAAATTAAAACCTTGGCATATGCATACAATGGACTATTTGTCCATAAAAAGGAATGAAGTTCTAATCCATGGAGGAACCTACAAGACATCACACCAAAAGAAGTCAGACACAAGAGGACAAATAGGATGAAATTCCATTTATATAAGATGCCCAGAATAGCCAAATCTATAAAGACAGAAAGTAGACTAGCAGTTCCCAAGGACTAGGGGGATGAGACGATTGATGGGATGATGAACATGTTCCAATACTGATTTGGGTGCTGGTTGCACAACTTTGTCAACATACTCAAACCACTGAATTTCATTTTAAGTGGCTGAAATGCAAGGTATGTGAATTACATCTCCATAAAGCCATTACCCCCCCCTCAAAAAAAAGGCATGATGATAGTAAAAAAAAATTAAAAGCACACAGGTTGCTGTATTATCGATTTTTTCAATGTTAATTGCTTCATTTCAACAGAATTTGTGTCCTGTGTATTTTAAACTAGGCAATAAGAATATTATTCTGATGGAGGGCCCCTCGGCCTGGACAGATTGTTTTCTGACACAGAAGGGGAGAGGAGGCATGCCAGAAAACTGGGTGTTGGATGCAGCTGTGTCACCTGCCATGACAAGGAGGGCAGAGAAGGCTTCCTGTGACATGGATGGCAAGGAGTTAGCCGGGCATATGGAGTTCCCCGCACTTCAGACAAAGACCCAGAGATCATCAGCTTGGCTAATGCAATTCCACGTGGGCCCATCAGATGATCTTTTTTTAGGTTCATCAGGAGTAAAGATAATCAGTGCCTTCCTGTCCTGTGACAAGGACTCTTTTCAACATGGGCACAGCTAACTACTTGATGGGAATGCATGGTCTTTGAGACCTCCTGTCCCAGGCCCAGAGAAGGAAGGGAGGGAAGATAAGGTGAACAGAATACCCTGGAAGTGCTGACTTGTCATAATAGGTCTTGAATGCTGGTCTCTGTGGGCCCATGCTTTACCCAGTGGGTGAAGGAGAGCCACTGGAAGCACTCAGGGGAAGGACACAGCTGGCAAACCCAAGTGGGAAAAACAGGAGGCCAGAGCAGAGAAGAGGTAGACAGAGGGTCCAGTACACAGAGAAGGCAGTAGGGACCCCTGCTACCCCAACAGTGGCCTGGTTTTCCCCTGGTACCTGGGTCTCAGGCCTTCATACCTTAGACTCTACCTCCCTGGAACATTAGTCATGTGACCAGGCCTCTGGTCAATGGAAGCTGGCTCCCTGCCTGGACCACAGTGATTCACCCTGCCTGAACAGATGAGAACCAGCCTCAGGATGCTTGCTGGAAGCCCAGAGCAAAGGAAGGTCTTTTCACCGGGCTGGCAGTTGGTGCCCATTAGCCTACAGCCCCCCACTGAGGAGAGCTTGCTAAGGACAGGCCCAGGAGGAGGGAGGTTGAGATGAAACAGGTCTGAGCATCCCCTTTTGGCCTGAGCCAGTTTGCACTGGTTTTCCATCACTTGCAGACTCTGGAGTCTGGGCCTGGAGATGGCCTTCTGAAAGGGACAAAATGGAAGGCACCAGATGCACAGGTGTTCATGAATGGACAAGAGCAAAGCCCCAGAAGCCTCTTGTTCACAACTTCCAAAATCATGGCCTAAGAAGAAATTAGGGGACAGGCTTTCCGCCTCTGGGGATGTTGGGTGGAAAGAACATGTGCTCCTCATTCCCCAGCTAGCGGCTCCACCCCCCAAAAGCTGTTCCTCCATCTTGCAGAGGCCACTCACCATTGAGGCCTGTATTTTCCCTCCCTGGCCTGCTTGCCAACCAGACTGTCTTTTCTCCTTCCAGGCTGGAAATCTTTTCCACATCCTGGCTAATTGTGTTCAGGTGGAGAGGATTTGGTGGAAGAAACCACACGTGCATGTGCATACGCATGCGTGTGTATATCTTTGTGTGTGTGTGCGTGTGTGTGTGTGTGTCCACCCTCCAGCCCTGGCAGCCACCCCAGTAATACTGCATCGATGGGAAGGGATAGAGGACCCTCCACTTCAGCCTGTGTCCTGATAGGCTCTGGGTGATGTCAGCGGCTCTTGGCCTTGTCCAGTAAACATCTGTTCTCCTTATTCTGACCCAGGAATTCCATTTCTGAACAGTCATGGCCTCATCTGGCAACACATCCCAGGCGGGTTATGGGACATGAGACCCTGCCTACCCCAAGGCCTGCCTCCCCACTCCTCACACCCAGCTAGCCTGGCCCACAGAGCACTCCAAACTGATTAATATCTGCACTGCACTTTGTGTGTCTCCAAGTACTTCCGTACTTTGCTTCTTTCTAGCAGTGCCATGAGGAAAATATTACCTCGTAGCAACAAGGGCCATTGGCTACTAGCGCCGGCCATGGGCCTTACTTCCTGTAATCCTTGTACTAACCTACCACAGTGGTTACTGCCATAAACTCCCACCTCTCATAGATGAGGGGTAGGAGTCTTGGTGAATGAGAGAAGCAGCCAGAAACATGATCGCTGGAACGGGACCACGTCTGACTTCAGCCCACAGGACCTCGTCAGAGACGACGATAAACTGAAACCCTAGCAAGGATGGAGGGGAAGAAATGAGGGAGAAACAACACAGGCTCCAGAGTCCCTGCAGCATCCACCTCAACATGAGAGAAGGTCTCTGTTGCTGCCACAGGAACCACGCAGGAAATGAAAGCCAGTGAGAAAGGCAAGGGTGGCCACAGGCAGCAGTGGGGGCACCCGAAGCTGTGGGGTCCCTCCAACAGCTCTGTCCCGCTGATCTCCGACCCACACAGTACAGGCCTAGGCGCTCTCCCAGGTTCTCAAGAGAAACTGGAAATCTGGAGCTTTGTGAGAGATTTGTCAAACACTGGGAAGGCCAAACAAAACTCATCTGTGGGTGGATGTGGCACACAGCCCACTGGTTTACAAACTCCGCCCTGCACACTGAGAACACTCAAGTTCAGAAATATTTCACTGGTAAGGGGCAAGGCAAGGACTCAAATCAGGCTTCCAAAGCCCAAATTCATTTAGAGTTTCAGGTTGGATCTACCTGCCAGCCTTCCCCTGAAAGTGTCTTACTGAACCACATCCCCAGCCAAAGCCCAGGACAGTCTTTCAAAGGCAGACATTTTCCTGTAGGCCCTGCAAATCTTGTGTAGGTACACTGCTCCCCAGGTGCAGGGGGGCAATAACAGGTCACAGGACTGAGATGATGGGAGGGGGCACTGGTCACGGCCACTCATCCCCCACAGGCCACCACACATCCACGTCCCGTGCTCACTTGACAAAACTGACCAGGAAGAGAAAAACTGCTCCACCATGGGTAAGTAAAGATACAAGGTCCACTAATGCCAATGTGTCCACCAGCAGCATTCACAGAACAAAAAGTAGGACCTGGTTCTTGTCTCCCTTAGATAGTTGTCAGCCGGCGGCTGTGAAAACATGGTTTAGCTCCCATGCAAAATCACTAAAATTCAATTTTACACTCTAACCAACGTAATAAGACATTAAATGAATAAATATTGACAAGACACAAAAATATGAATTGCAGGAGAGAACCGTACACTTAGAAAATCCTCCCCCCCCCCAAAGAAATCCACAAAAAAGGGAAAAAATAATATGAAAGTACATTAAAATGCTTATATGTGAAATAAGTATAGAAATTTGCATATCTGGAATGAAAACCTGGGAAACATCCCATCAAGAGATTTTAAAAGGATTTTTTTTCATGATTATCCATGTTTTGCACTAGTGTCACTGTGATAACGGAAGGCTGGTTTTGCTGATGCACAAAAGAAAGAGTCACTGGACGCGAATGAGGAGGAACAGGTGGGGGCTTGGGCAGGGCTTGGGTTGTCAGGTGTTTAGCTGGAGTTGTGCAAACTCATATTTAATCTGTACCAACATGCTGTTTTTAGCTCTATTTGTTCTTTGGGAATAAAAGCATCTCAACTCTGAGAATATCATCAATCTGGAACAAATACATCCCAGATACCCTGAGTAAATGGCCATCCACTATTCTAGGTTTAAAAATGTTCCTAGTAAAAAAAATAAAAAATAAAAAAATAAAAATAAAAATGTTCCTAGTTATCCGTAATAACCTACTATAAAATATGATAGAAAAGATCCCATTCACTATGGTAATAAAATTCTTAAATTCATAGTAAGAAACCTACTAGGAATATATTTTTAAAAGATTTGAATCAAGGTTCTTCCTATGTCCCTAAGAAAATTAAACATCATTAAGATGCCATTCACTTGTTCAACAAAGAATTGCTGAGGCCATGCTGTGTGCTGGACACTGCTGTAAGGATGCGATATCATCCAAAATAAAGATCCTCTCGGGTATTGTTTAAGATCGTAAGCAAAGAAATCCAAAATCTATTTGGAAAATGGACAAAAATAGTCAAACTTTTTTTTAAGTCACGATGGTGATACCTGCCCTATCAGGTGTTGGAACATACTCTTCAGCATCAAAGGGCTTCACGCTGCTACAAAATAAAACAGAGGCCAGAAATAAGCCTGAGCACCTCTGTGAGCTTCACAGAGGAAGGAGAGAGTGCACATCCCAAAGGCACAAGGGAAGGGGGAATTTGACTCACAGTGGCAGTTTAAAAAAAAAAAGTACTTAAAACCCACACCTCCTACAATAGAGGAAACACACTTCATTTGAATTAAAGGAGTTAAATATTTAAAAATCAAAATACATGCAACCAAGCACTTCCTTGAAAGGCTGGATATTTTCTACAACCTAAATGAACATTAGAAATTAACAACAGAGGCCTGGCACAGTTGCCCAGAAGAACTAAAAAGTCGGCAAGGTAAAATAAGAAGGGAAGGGCTGTGGCTATATATCTGCCCAAGCTCATGAAGGGTTAATGAATACAGGGAGAAAGGGAAGTGACCGCATGGACTCTAGTGGTCTTGATAGTGGGGTAGATGCCTGGCACTGCCTCCCCACCTCTCCCATGGCCACTGTCCTCCACGCAGTTCTGGCTACCCTCACCCTCCACTCCATCTACTCCCAGACACTGAGCAAAGGCTGCAGCCCTATGCCCAGGGGCCCTCACGCAGGACACCCCCCTACAACCTTTTGTGACTGTCCTGGGTCAGAGCACAGTCTGGACCAACCACCACCCCCAGTAAGAACACAGCCCACAAGGGCCTGGGCACCCCAAAAGAGAATCGGCAATGAAGTCCAGGCCACCCTATCTGAGGTGGGGGCTTCTCTGACAGTGCAGGGGCTCAGCCTTAACCTTGTTTGCCAGGAACTCTCCCACCAAGGAGAGAAGGAGGGACTCCCCTGCCTGCTGCAGTAATTAACCCTGCTGTGCGGGCTGGGGGTGGGATGATGTGTAAGGACAGCAGAGGTTTCCTCCTGAGTTCCAGCTACAGCAGCAGGAGCCCAGGCCCTAGGCTCCATGTGACCTGGGGTAGGTCACTCCCCCTCTCTGATTTTCCTCCCCGTACAGGGGGATGATCTCCCATGCCCAGTGTCACAGGAGGTGGTATGAATAGGACCATGCAAGCACAACCCGGGTCAGAGTGTGTGGCCAGTGATGAAGAGTCCACCACCAAGGAAGGGTCACCCAGGGGTCCTGGTTGACCAAGTGAGGGGCTGGCTTCAGGGAAGAAGAGGAGGGAAAGGAAGGGAAGAGAAGAGGAGAGAAAGGAGGGGGGAGGAGGGAGGGAAGAGAGAAGCAGGCACTGCAGGGTGGGGAGAGAGGGAAGAGAGACAAGAGAAGAAAGGCATGCCAAGAAAGAAATGGATAGAAGGGCTTCTGGCCTCCGAGCCAGGACCCTGCTTTACTCCCTGCGGGCTGCTCAGGAAACAGGCCTTCCCTCTGGCAGCTGAGCTGAGCCCTGGCCTGGGACCTCCCCTTCTCTGCATGCAGGTCTCAGACCAGCCACTCCGGGCTGGGACATACTCAAATGCCAGGGAGGCCCAGGCCTCAGATCAAGGCCAATGAGCTCACACCAGTGGCCAGTGGTCAGCCAATGGACTGAGGCCAGAACAGAGGAGGGCTGGGAGCTTCACAGGGCTGGGGGTCTGGCTGGGTGGCACTGAGGGGCACCACAGAAGATGGCACCCCTGCCCCCACCTGCCACCCAAGTTCTAAGCGCCCACCGTGTGGACACTCAGCCTCAGCCTTCCCTGTTTGCCATGCTCTGAATTTCCAGGTGAAAGATCGGAGCAGAGAAGGTCAGGAGCTTACACCTCAGTGGCAGCTTGCATGGTCCCAGGCCACCTGCAGGCCTGGCTGTCCCTTGTGGATATCATCTCCTTCCACTTCAATGCTCCCATTGAGTTTGGATCCCAAACCTTTCGGACTGAGGCCAACCAGCTTGTTCCCCTTCTCTCCCTCAAAGACACGAGCCCCTCTAGGCAGGTGATACAGGTGGTATGGCAACTGGGGAAACCTAGGGTCACAGGCCAGCCAAGTGGAGAGTCAGCCCCACACCTGGTTCTGTCCAACCTCATACCTCCTGACCTTTCTCTAGGCCAGTGGGTGCTCACTGGCTGTGCTTAAGACTCTCTTGTGTAGCTCCTGAAAAACACAGACCCCCAAGTCCTACCCACATCCAATAAATCACAATCTCTCAGGCTGGCATTGTTGGAAGCTGCCCAAATCCCATGCCCATCTGTGGGCAGACCAACAACACAATTTTATTTTATTCTCTACACAACAGGCCACAGATCTCCTCTACGGGCATGACAGTCTTTGAGAAAACATGAGAGACTCCTAACTCTAGGAAATGAACAAAGGGTAGTGAAGGGGAGACGGGCGGGGGGATGGGGTGACTGGGTAACAGGCACTGAGGAGGGCACTTGATGGGATAAGCACTGGGTGTTATACTATATGCTGGCAAATCAAACTTCCATAAAAATTTTTTAATAAAAAAAAGAGAGAAAAGACCTTCTAGAAGCCTGTGGGAATAAAGGTACCAATGGCACTCAGCGGGGGGCAGGCAGGGGGGTTGCTGTGTGGGCAGGAACCAACCACTGAGCAAGGGAGTAAAGTCTTCTGTAAGACTCAGGAGGTTTGCCTCAGAAAAACTGAAGGTTGGGAGAGACACCACTGAGAGGAGAACCCAGCGTGTCAAGGTGGCAATTCCCCCACATATGGGCTTTCTAAGAACTGGGTCCCACTCTCCTGGAAGCCACCTGCATGGCTGGGCAGTACTGCCTCCTCCACCCTCCTCAGCAGCACTCCACAAACGCCTGCTGTGAGGGGGGCCTGAGAGCTGTAAACAGGGTTGGCTTGCAAGTGAGGGCCAGAAAGCAGGCAACTCACAGGGGACTGGCCAGCAGCCCTGGGTCCCAGGTCCTCAGGAAACACAGACCCTGGGAGTCATATAACACTTCTGGCTTTGGGGGGCAGTGGAGGTGGGGGTGGCAGTGTGTAAGGTGTAGACACATTTTATCTAGATTTCAGCTCCTTTGCTGATAAAAGTAGGACCTTAGAAAACTAGAATTCAGAGGATATTGCCTTCACACAAAATCCATCTTAGTCCACAAGCAAGCATTATATTTTATTAAGCAGAGAAATGCCAGGGGCGTTCCCATCAGAGCCAGGCGCAGACGTGGATGCACAAAGCCACTGCTGTTACTTAACATTACTCTGAAGGTTCTAGATGATGCAGATTGGAAATGAGGCTCCGAAATTATCGTTTCCAGACAGTACAACTGTATACCTAGAAAACCCAGGGGAATCTGCAAAGATATATTAAAATTAATGAGTTCAATCAAGCAGCTTGATAAAAGACAATTATGTAAAAATCAACAGCTTTCCTGTACACCAACAATAGATGGAAATGATTCAATAAACAATAGCAAAAAGGAAAAAAAATCCCTGAAATGACACTGACTTAAATCCACGGGTGACCCGTATAAAAAAACGTGTAATACTTTACTGGGCAACATCAAAGCAGAATTAAATCAATTGAAAGACACACCATGTTCTGGTAAATACTGTAAATTATGTCAATTCCTCCTTTAATTGGTTTTGAGGTTTAATTTAATGTCAATCAAATTCGCAAGGATTGTTTTTAAGCTGACAAAACAATTCTAAAATTCAATTGAAAGAATAAACAGATGTGACCAGCCAAGAAAATTTTGCAAAAGAATAACAGCGAAACGGGAAGTATCCAGCCAGATGTCTCAAAGCAGCACTGTCCAACAGAAATGTAATGAGAACTTCACATGGAGCCACATTGAAAAAAAAAAAAAGCAGGTGAAATTAATTTCAGCAATATATCTTACTTTATCCAGTATATCCAAAATATTATCATTTCAATCTATAATAGATACTTTTAGATTACCAATGAGATATTTTATATTCTTCTTTTTGTACAAAGTCTTTGAATATTGACTATTTTACACTCAGGCACCTCTCACTTCAGACCAGCCACATTTCAAGTGGCCAATAGCCTCATCTGGCTCATAGCTACCATAGTGGACAGTGTAGCTGTAAAGTAGCTAATTCTTTAGATATCACTGCTTTAAGGCTCTAATGATAAACCATTTAGTTCTGGTAGAATAGAATGACAGAAAAACAGAATTTATCTATGGTATTGGTTAATCCAACATTTCATTTGCAACTGATGAGAGATGGTAAGATGGCATAATCCATTAAAAACCTACATATATTCATATTCACAGCTCTTGAGCCACTTTTTATCATACCTTCAGAAGCTCTGTCCCAATCAGATTGGCTGCCTAAACAAAGATTGCATGAAACAAATACACCTTATTTGCCAGGTGGTCCCAATCCCTGCTTTCAAGGGAGAAATACCAGGTTTAGAGACGAGTCCTTAATATTCTGCTCACAGAGCTAACAAGCGCTAGGCCTTCCGGTGTGAACAGCCCTGTCTCTGTTGCAGCTCTACTTCTCAGGCTGAGAACTGCATGCCAGCTCTCAGGGCCTTGAAATCACTTGTAACAGAGTAATAATAACAACAACAATAAAAACTGCATGTCCAGGACTCTATACACACATTTTTCACATTTACCATCTCTGAACTCTGGGATGAAATCACTGAGTCTTATCACCAGCTGCAGCAGGCAGCAACCATGTGGTGGCTGGCACTGCCTGGCACGCACCTACCTGACCATGACATTTCACTTAAATGCCATCACTTCACTTGAATTGCATGTAGGGTCAGCACGTCTTGTGTTGAGATTCTTGCCACCCAAAATGTCTTCAAAAAATCACGCCATAATGACAAAAAAAATTATGGTGTGTGCGCAAAGGCACAGAGACAACAGAGTATGCAGCTTTGGCGTCAATGACGAATGTCCCTGGAGGAATGACTGTAACTCTGCACTTTACCAAAGAGAGGAAGACACCCAGAAGTGAAGGAGACAGTCACATGCTAAGTAAGCCAAGCAAGTGAGAGGGAGGAATGGCCCACTGTTTGGAGCAACCAGGGACAGGGTGGCTGGTGTCTACACCTATTAAGACTGTAGTTAAGGTGCCATGGCGCGGTTTAGTTGGGAATATCCAGTGTGCCCTGTAATTGATGGCACCTTAGAACTGATGAAATGCACAAATGGCCAACATTTCCCAAACCCTCAACTTGGGCTAAGTGCCTATTGTCCACTCATCCTTCCAATGTCCAGCAAGGAGGGTGTAGATAGCATTCCCCCCTTTGCAAGCCAAAGGAAAGAGGTTTGGTGGCATTTCAGCTCGTGTCCAGGCTGCCCAGCTCTGCAGGGTACAGATGACCATGTGACACAGCAGCCTCCAGTCCACACCATGTCCACACCATGTCCACACCATGTCCATGCTCACTCGAAACCTGCAAGGCAACATGGGGCAGTTCAGGGCCCACCTAGCCCCTCCGCGCTGCCTAGGCTTGGGTTCTGGATGCCAGAGTTTCCTCTGCCTTCAAGCAAAAGCTGTGTGCCCCACTCCACAGGCCTAGAGTAGATGTGCACTGTAATTGAAATTCATGGATGAGCCCGAGGAGCCAGCTCCAGGCTCTGTAATAACTTCTCCATATTAATGGCAGCACCGCAGACCCGGTGGACAGTTGACATTTAGTATGAAACATAAGCAGCAGAATAAGAGGCTCCTACCTGGGCCCTCCCATTCCAAAGCGCCTGCCAGTTGGGGGAAGTGGGGGCCCACGGTGGTGCCAAGATTCAGAGGGCTAGGGTCTTCCTCTCCCCTCAGGGCCTCTACCCCTTTCTCAGTCCCCTCCCTTGCTGGAAACCCCTGCCAAGAACACACATGAACATACATACACACTCACATTCGAATGCACATGCTCACTCATACATGTACACCGACAGACACACATGCACACTCACACCTATGCACACACTCACATGTTCATTCCAATGCATAGAATCACATGCATAAGCACATGTTCACATGCAGATACATATCACATCACACTCATGCACATATGCATGCACATGCACCCACATCCTCACCATAGGCACACAAACATGCACATATGTTCCCCAGGCTGCCCAAGCAGGGGAGGGCAGTGAGGGTAATGAAGGATTGCTAGTACAGACCCAGGGTCCCAGAAAGGGACTCACATGCGTCTGTCCCTATGGATTTCCGCAACCAGAGTGGGGAGGCCCAGGTCACAGCTCAGGCCAGCACACAGCAAAGCCAGCCTGGATGCTAAGTGGGCACACCAGGCCACGGGGCATGTTCCTGTGGCTCAGGGCAGATGAGCTCTTCAAGGACTGCTCACTCTGGCTTCCGCACTCATGGTCCTCAGTGGCCTAGGTGATGATCTGGTCTTTCCCACCTCTGGGCTGACCCCTGGCATCACTCCATACTCACCAAGTGCTGAGGGCACAAGGGGACAGGTAGCCAGGGCTGGCCATGGGGCAGAAAGAGCCTGAAGTTGCTCAACATGTGAACAGGAGGCACCATTACATCCACAACCAGTGCCAGAAACACACGGGACTATGCGGTGGAGTCAGGGTAGGGGATGGCAAGGTGATGGGGAGAACTTGGCAGGAGCTGGCCTCCCTGGGCTCAGGCTCAGGGACCAGACACCGACTCTGCTGGCCCTTGGTGAGGGGCCGAGCTGGGCTCCACTCTGCCCTCCCCTAGAGGATTCCACGGAGAGAGGCAACCCCACACGCGACAGCCCACAGGTCCCAGTAACACACGGAGCCTGGCTCTCCTCATCTGTAAAAGGACGACTGCAGGGACTGGGACCCGCGGCAGCAGAGGCTGCGGGTGTAGACCATGATCCTCTGACCGCCTTTCCTTGAGGGCAGCGCGGGCAGCACGGCCGGCAGCCCGCAGAGGCGTGAAGCGGGGGAGCGTGACGGCGCCACCCGGGGTGGTCCCGGCTCTCCCGCGCCCCACCCGGCCACCGCTGTAGCAAGTGACCAGATCAGAGCCAGTCAGCGCCTGGCGTTCCTGGGCCACAGTAATTGGCTACGGAAAAGTCCTGACCTAAGCCCGACCAATCAGAATGAAGCTCAAGACTGGCGGGAACCTCCAAAAAATAGCTTCCCTTTCCTACCAGGCTAGCTCTCGGAGCGTGAGGGTGTGCAGACGGCGCTGCCACTGGTCCCCCAAGGAACAGAGTCATACAGGGGAGGAAAACAGGCCGATGGGGCCCAAGGGTATCACTCCATCCCCGAACTGCCTACCGAATCCCATGACTTCTCAGACGTCCTTTTTTCTGTGGTTAAATACACATAATGTAAAACTTACCATCTTAACCATTTTTAGTGTAGTTCAATGCTATTAAATACATTCAAAATGTTGCACAACTGTCACCAGACCTCTTTTTCTCTTGTGAAGCTGAAA
This sequence comes from Vulpes vulpes, assembly GCF_048418805.1. Taxonomy (NCBI): domain Eukaryota; kingdom Metazoa; phylum Chordata; class Mammalia; order Carnivora; family Canidae; genus Vulpes; species Vulpes vulpes. The sequence goes on from NC_132791.1 coordinate 71,546,440, forward strand.
CTCTGTAACCATTCACAATAGCCCCCATTCCCCTCTTCCCCATAGTCCCTGGCAACCATCTACTGGCTGTCTATGATTTTAAGGACTCTAGGTGCCTCAGATGAGTCTGGGTTTCGGACCACTGATGCACCTATGCACCTATCAGTGCATAGGCCTGGGGGCCACCACAGGGCAAATGGGTCACAGACTGCTACTCTGCGACCTGGAGCTCAAACCCCTGACAAGTCAGCCTCCATCAGGGCAGCCACAGGTCCATGCACGTCCCTACCCCGCCCAGGCAAGGAAGAACACCTAGGAAGCTCCATCTTTTCCACCGGATCACTCCCAGTGAGAAGTGGTGGGGAGGCCAGCCAAAGGTTGTGGATGCCTGGAAGGGGGCATGGGATGGTTGTGATGAAGTCAGGTGGGTTCTCAGCAAGTTCCCCAGCCGCTGCCGGCAAGGAGTCCTGGCCCCTCTAATGATCCTGCTGCCAGTACCCCTCCCAACACTTCCACATCTGCCTATGGAGGCTCTTGTCAGGGGACCTCAGGGCCCACACAGGGGTCTTCACCTGGATTTGTTTGCCCAAACCATATCAACAAACTCAGAAATACAGTTTCTCTGAAGGAGAAATGGGAGGCTCAGCAGCAAGGAGCCCACACTCCCAGGAGGCAACAATCTCTCAAGGGATGTAGGGCTTGCACTTGCCGGGGTCCCCACCTCTCCCTTCTCCAGCCCTGTCCCCTCACTTGTGTCTGCTTCCCGTCTGGCCCCTAAGACACGAGGAGTTGCCCTGGAAGGGTCCCCAAAACAGTTAACTTCAGCCCCCAGTTCCCACATGGACAAACTGAGGCCAATGACAGGAGGATTTGCCAGAGTCACAAGATGACTTGCCAGAGCCCAGACCAACATCTCCTCCCTCCACCCAAATCTTCCCCATATAGGACTAGGAAGTGGGGTGGTCTTCCTTACCCTACTTAGCTTGATTTACACCAAGGGTTTTGAACTCAGGTTTCATAAACCCCAAAGCAGGGGCAGGAAAACTGTAAAACCACATGCTGTGCACAAGAGCTTTCCTATGGGAAAGGAGGCACAGCTTTCAGCCATTGTCCAAGGGGGCTGTCCCCAGTGAGTGTGGGCATTCTGGGATTGGCAAGAGAGCAAATGAGGCAAGACAGGCCAGGGTGAGCACTGGCGGGTGCGGGGCCTCAGGGACAAGCCTACATAGGCTTCCAGCTCCCGCTTCCTGGGAACTCTCATTTCACAGCTCCCAACTGAGCTCTGCCCAGCCAGAGCTGGGCCCTGCAGACATAGCTGGGTACATGTTATCCATGGCACGTTACCAAGAAGCAGAGGGTGCAGCATGGCATGTGAATGTCTAGTATGGCTTCCTGGATGAAATGCCATTTAGCTGAGACCTAGAGAGTGACCTAAAGATGAAGGGATAAGAGTGGTCCAGGTAAGGGCACAGCATATGCAAAGGCCGTAAGCTGGGGGCATCCTGTGTTGGAGGAACTAAAAGATAAGTGTGATGAGTCACAGGCATGACGGGGACACAGTGACAGACAAAACTAGAGGCCACTGGGCCAGGTCATAGGTGGCCTTGAATGCCAGGCCAGTGGGTTTGGATGTTTGTCCAGGTTTGGATTTTTTTAAAGATTTTATTGATTGATTCATGAGAGACACAGAGAGAGAGGCAGAGACACAGGCAGAGGGAGAAGCAGGCTCCCTGTGGGGAGCCCAGTGTGGGACTTGATCCCAGGACCCCGGGATCTTGCCCTGAGCCAAAGGCAGATGCTCATCCACTGAGACACCCAGGTGCCCCAATGTTTGGATTTTTTTTAAGGGCACTTAGAATCATTGAAAGATCTTATTAAGCAAAAGAGTGCCGTGATTTAATATATGGCTTATAAAAATCAGCATGGCTGCTGTGTGAAGAAATAGTTGCTGGGGAGACACCAATGAGCAGCAGCGGGGGAACATAGGCTCAAGAGACAGGGCTTGGGGTCAGGCGTGGTGGAGAGATGGAAACTGGGATAAAGTCTAGAGATGTCTAGGATGGCGGTCTACTGGATGTGGGGGTCATGGATAGGGATCAAAGGGGTGATCCTGGAAATCAAACCCCAAGTCAACTCTGCACTCAGTGCATTCAGTGCAGAGTCTGCTTAAGATTCTCTCTCTTGAGCTCTCGAGCTCTCTATCTCTCTCTAAAATAAACAAATAAAATCTTTAAAAAAAAAAAAAAAGGCTGGACAGAGTAGGGGCCTGGCCAGGAGGGCAGCCTAGCAGAGGAGCCTCAGTCTTGGGGCCCTCTGAACCTCTGACATACAATGAGGATCAAGCCTCCAGGGAAGTGTGTACACTGGCCACCCCTCAGATCTCAGGATGGGACCAGACCTTAGAAGCCAGACCCTTCCTACTGCCCAGCCCATGAAGACTTCTACCCACTGGCTCTGTCAGGCTCTATCAGGCCAGAGAGGTCTCCAGAGCTGCACTGAGGTAGGAGGCAGAGGTGGGGTAGGGTGCTTCGGTCCCACTGGAGTCCCTGCTGCCATCACCCAACTGTGAAGACTCCGGCAACCTGCCAGGAACTTCAGGCTGGAACAGGTCAGCCATGTGTCAGCAAGCACTCAGCCACCAGGCCTGCTCCCAGCTCCCACAAACAGACAACACCCCGACTGAGAAGGTCTCTGGGAGTCAAACCAGGAAAGTTAAGAAATGTTTTAAATAAATGCATTTCTTCATTTTGAGTCTTTTTGTTGGCATGCAAAAAAAAAAAAAAAGACAATAAAATGTAGTGAGCATGATCTTGGAATCAGGCAGACATGCATTTAAATACTGGCTGCAAAGTTTGAAGCAAGCTCTCAGCATTTGGAGCCTCAGTTCTTTCACCCATAGAATGGGGATAATATCAGGCATAGGCCATAGGATGTTGTAAGGACTGAACAAGGTGAAGTAGGCATAAGGCACTCAGCAGGGAGCCTGGCACATAGCACATAGTAGAGGTAAGCAAACTATGACTTACTATTATTACCTTTATGCCAATAGGCTTCTCATTGGATTTTTTAAAGATTTTATTTATTTATTAGAGAGAGAGTGTGTGTGTGCATGAGTGGGAGGGAAAGGCAGAGGGAAAGAGAGAAGCAAACTACCCACTGAGCAGGGAGCCAGATGCCAGGCGTGATCCCAGGACCCTAGGATCCTGACCTGAGCGGAAGGCAGATGCTTAACTGAATGAGCCACCCAGGCATCTCCTAATTGGGTTTTTAATGAGCACATATGAATAATATGAAATTATGGGGCCTGAAAGGTACTAGGAGACTATAGCAATGTGACATATAAGAATCCTTTGTTAAGCATAATTTTCTAATGCATCATGAAAAGACAAACCTTAACCTTTCCCTGTGAATATTATGAACACCTTCTGTCTAGTGGCTGCAGAAAAAAAAAAAAAAACTGGAAGCTATACATTTACCAGCCTCTCTAGGAATAAAGTGCACAGTATGCCTTATGAAGCATGTCTTCACGTGGCATTTCTTGAGTGTGTATCTCTACCTGATTCCAGAAGAATCTACATCTTGGCAGGCTCAGAATCCCAATCTCATACCAACTGAAGGGACAGTACTCTTCTGCTCTCTGTTTCTGGGTCTCTGCAAATTCCATGTCCTACCTGATTCTCACAGGAGCACCAAACCTCAGGCTGGCCAGAGTGAGACCCAGGACTCAGCTGGAATTAATCAGGAAAAGATGTCAGCCAGACACTGCTGTGGCCCCTGGACTCACTGCAGAACAAAGCCAACACATAGGAAGAAAGAGGCAAGTGTCCTCATGACCTAGCGGGGGCACCTGGATTCAGCCGTGCCTGAAGACTTATCATTTTGTGAACTAATCACTTCTCATTTTTTGTTTAAACTAATTTAAGCTGCCTGTCACTTGTAACTGAAAGGATCCTGGCAGAGTGAAATGAGAATCCCCTCAATTAGGAGACTGCTGTCCACAGAAAACAAAGCTACCATTGCCTTCCTTTATTTTTAAGATTTTATTTATTTTTAGAGAACACACACAAGCAAACAGAGGGGCAGAGGGAAAGGGAGAGAGAGAACCCCATGCAGACACCACACTGAGCATGGAGCCCAATGTGGAGCTCAATCCCATGACTCGAGATACTGATCTGAGCTGAAACCAAGAGTGGGACACCTACTGAGCCACCCAGGTGCCCCTACTGCTGCCTTCCATTAAAGTAGAGAAACAAACTCAGGGCCAGGCAAGTAGATAAGTAAAGGAGCTGAACAGGCCAGGAGCGGGACATTAGGCCTGAAAGGCCTGCAGCTCTCAGGAGAGGCATGTCCCACCCTAAGCCTCTAAATGTAAGCTATAGGATCCCAACTGCCTGCCGGGACCCTGCTCTAGGGTTTTTCGTCAGGAAGGCATGTTCTGCAAAGAAGGGGTTCCATGGTCCCATCTATGTGGGAAATGATGGAGGACTTAGAGTATGAGACTTTTATTTATTACAGAACTTCTCAAAGATCCCAGTAGGCCCCCCAAATCTCCCAAGCTGAAGGCAAGCAGCAGCCTTTCCCATATCAGTCATCTGATGAAACCCATTTGCTACAAGCAACCTGTGCTGGAATCTGTAGAACCCTCTCTCACAGAAATGAGGCTGTTGAGCCTTGCTTGTCAAAGGGTGGCCTGTGGCCCAGCAGCATTAACCTGGGAGCTTATAAGAAATGCAGAACTTGGGGTGCCTGGGTGACTCAGTCAGTTAAGCATCCAATTCTTCATTTTAACTCAGGTCATGATCCCGGCATTGTGAGATCAAGCCCTGCTTTGGGCTCCACACTGTGTGTGGAGCCTACTTAAGATTCTCTCTCTCCCTCTCCCCTCTGCCATTTTCTTCCCACTCATGCTCTCTCTCTCTAAGGAAAAAAAAAAAAAAAAAAGAGTGGTGACTGGGTAACTCAATCAGTTAAACATCTGCCTTCGGCTCAGGTCGTAACCCCAGGGTCCTGGGATTGAGCTTGCATCAGGCTCCCTGCTCAATGGGAAGTCTGCCTCTCTCTCTCTCCACCTGCCTCTCCCCCAGCTCATGCTCCCACTCTCTCTCTCTCTTTCAAATAAAGAAATAAAATCTTGCAAAGAAAAAAAAAGAAAGAAAGAAATGCAGCACTTTAGCCCACCCACACCCCCCTCCCATGTGTAGAACAAGGACCGGCATTTTAACAAGATCCCCAGGGATTTGCATGGACACCACAGACTGACACACCTGTTTCAGTGTGTTTTTCTATCAATGAAGGAAGAGCAGAAGCTTCAGAGGTGAGGCCTGTGCGGCATGGTAGTTAAGGGCCTGAGTAGTTGGGACAGTGAGATGCATTTCTCCATATAAGGCCTATTGAAAGGGTAGTGCCCATTTCAGTGTCTTCACCCCCCAGACTTGGGAGCAGTTCTCTCCAAGGGGCTGGAGAGAACCAGGCCAGATTGCTGCCATTATGGGCTAGGTGGTCTTGGGCAAGTCACTCAACCTCCTAGAGCCTCATCTCCCCATCTGCAATCCAGGGAGGAGGATCCCTCCCCTGCAGGATAGCTGTGGGAACCGAGACTGCACCATGTACAAAGCCCCAGGCCTATTGGTGATGCACAGAGAGGCCCAAAAGGTTAAGGAATTAATTGGTATAAAATGAGAAGAGACACACACACCAACATGAAAGAAAGGAAGGAAAGAAGGAAGAAAAAGGGAAGGGAAGGGAAGGGAAGGGAAGGGAAGGGAAGGGAAGGAAAGGAAAGGAAAGGAAAGGAAAGGAAAGGAAAGGAAAGGAAAGGAAAGGAAAGGAAAGGAAAGGAAAGGAAAGGAAAGGAAAGAGGAGTAAGAGTAAAGAACTAATATTAATGCCCCATTGTCTCTGGGCCCTATTTCATTGACAGAATTCAAGGCCCCTCAGACAAGCCCCAGCCCTTCTTCCAATTCCAGTCTGCTTTCCAGCTGTCTTGCAGCTGCACAGGTGTGTGTCCATACTTGAGACATCTCACCATGCCTGTCCTGACCAGACCAATGAATACCTGGTACCTCTGCACAGGTTCTTCTTCCCTCTGCTAAGATTGCCAACCTGCACCTTTGCCTACTGCCAACTCATTCTTCAAATAGCCCCCAGGAGCATGGCATCAGAGCCTTGGACAGAGTGCCCCTCAGCCCATCAGTGGCCTGGAGCCCCAGGTGGGCACAGGGCCAGCTGTACCTCCAACCGGGACAGCAGACAAATGGCATTAGGTACCTTGTGGCTAAACAAATAACTCACCAAAGGACAGATGAAGAGATGATGCAGTGACAAAGCCTCCCTGAAATGCTCTCCATCAGGAATTTCTTAGTACACAGGAGCTGGCCCACCTACAGACTGGATCTGTGTCAACTCCCCCAACCCCTGGAGTCCCCAGCACCAACTGGCTTTTATTTCGGAAATTCACCTGCAGCATAAAATGAGACACACCTGTGAGGCCCAGCATGGCCTCAGAGACAATGGACATAGAAAGGGCTGCCCAAGGATAACCCAACTCCTCCAAGGACATTTATAGTTGTTTGCAGCATGCCTGGGTTCTAACTAAATCCAGCCAAAGGCAGTGATTTTCCGAAGCAACAAGTGACATTTCCTGTGTCTCCATAAAAAGAACACCAGCGGTTGTGGGGCTCTGGTGTAATTGCTGGCTCTGCAGGCAGCAGGACAAGCCTAAGGACAGGGGGCTCAGGGGCCAGCAAGGCTGGGACAGCAGCCACTTGCACGGAACAGGAGTGCCCTGAGCGGCAATTAGAGCAGAACCCACGGTGGGAGGCTTCAGATGTCTGGGCAGCACTGCCAGCCTGACCACCGCACCCCCAATCCAAAATAGAAAACTGCAGTGGTTTCTGCCACGTGCCAGGCCCTGGGGCGGCTGGACAGAGCACCACCAATGTCAGCCTCCTCCCTGAGCATCAATCCAGGCTTCCTCTGAGGCCCCCTCAGGCCAAGCCACGGTTCCTCTGGGCCCCTGGAAACAGGAAAATGTTTCAGGGATCCAGTCACACCGGGTGGCCCATGCAGTCCCAGTGGAGGACTCAGCCTCTCTCCTGTCCTTCAGAGGCTGCCCATGGACATCAGAGCCTGCATTTCCAAATGCTCCCCTTGGCTCAAAATAGAGAAAACCGACTTTTCAAATTACCAGCTGGAGTTCAACAGGAAACCACAGCATAAAAATCAGTGGCTCCAGGTCAGCCAGGGGGCAGAGGGATAACTGGGCATTTCAGCACCACTGCCTGCTCTCTGGGCTGACACCCCCTGCACACACACATCACACATGCTACAATGCCTGTGGACATACACTCTGCAGATACTCTGACACCCAAAGGAGCAGAAACCTACAGATGCACACATGCACAGTACACATATTAGCATAGGTGCACAAGTACCCAGATCGGAGTACACACCCACATTCCAAAATGTGTGTCCACGTGCAGACACACACACTGGCAGAGATGTTCACACACCTGGTTATAACAGGAAGACCTGTGTCCGGCGGGCATAAGGGAGACCACGCTCTTGCCATTTGAGCAGAGCTTTGGAGACCCTGACCCACTGCATAATCACTCCTCTCGGACCAATCGAAATAACTTGCCTTCTTGCCAACCCCTCGGTTCAGTGCCTGGTGGTCCCTACAACACAGGGGTGCAAAGGACATCCTCAGTGCAGGACCTGGAGTCACAGGTCACCAGCTTCCAAGTCCCGGGGCAAGAGCAGTGGGCAGAAACGAGCCAACAAAGTGAGTACTCACCAGTCCGTCGCAGTTGCTGAGCGCCACGGAGGAGGCTTCAGCCAGGCCCGCCACGTCTCCGACGTAGAGGCACGTCCCAAGCAGGGGCTCCACGCGGGTGGTGCCTGACTCGCTTTGCCACTCCACGGTGGCGCCAGGCGCCACGAGGCGGGCGTTGGGCCGCAGCCGCAGGTGCAGGTCTCGGCCGAAGACCGTGACATTGTAGAAGAGGCGGCCGCCGGGGTCCTCCTCGCGGTCTCCAGGTAAGCCCGCGGTCTGGACTGGGGCCGCCCTGCGGGCGCGTACTCCCGCCTGGGCCGACGCCGACACCACGTGGGACACCCAGCGGCCCTGGGCGTCAGTGCGCACCGGCACCGCCAGGATGCGCTCAGCTCCGCGCCCCAGGGGCCGGCCTGCAACGGGAAGGGGCGTTAGACCCGCCAGGACCTCGGCGCCCAGGAGCCCAGCCGCCAAGCCCCGCATCCCCCAGCACCCGCCCCCCGCCTCTCACCACCGCTGCGAAGGGGAGGGCTCTCTGCCAGGCAACCCCTAGAAACTAGCCTGCACCTCCCGGCCTTCTTCCACCTGGGAAGGGGCGTTAACAGGGCCACCCCTCTGGAGCCCTGCCCCCAGGCGGTCCCCCTCTGGGACCCTGCCAGCCAGGCGTTCTGCCCCCTGCCCCGCTCCGGGCCGGGGCTCCCCTGGGGACGGCCCCGTCAGAGCGCCCCCGCCCCTCGAACCTACCGTCCTTGGCAGGACGCGGGGCTGCTCCGAGAGCAGGGCGGGTCGGCCCCTCACCCCGCGCCTAGCCCCTACCCCTCCGCGGCCGCCGCCCGGGCGCCCTCACCGCTCGCCTCGGAGCGGCGGGGACTCGGCTCCCCCGGGCGCGCGGCCTGCCCTCCGTGTCCAGCTCTCGGTGGGACCAGTGCTGGGACCCCTCCCCGCGCGCGCGAAGGCAGGGACCCCGGGTCCGCAGGGATCGCCTCCGGGGCGCCGCACAGTGCCCAAGGGCCCAAGGCGGCGCGCTCGGCACCGGCTCCTCCCGAGCGTCCCCGGACGCGAGCCCCGGCGCCGCCTCGCCCTGGCACCCCGGGACCCGCGGGGGCCGGCGCTGCGCTCCCTGCCGCGGGGCTCTCCGCCCTCCATCTCCTCGCTGCGCGTCCCGGGAGCCGCGAACACGCCGAGGCTGCCCCGGCCGGAGGAGCTCGGGCCGCCGCGGGGCGCCCCCTGCGCGACCAACCGGCCCGAAGTTGGCCAACTTGGCCCCGGGCGGGGCGCGCGGAGTTTGCCCAAGTCGGGCCAGGCGCCACCTGGGGAGGGGGCGGCGGAGCACGGGGACGCCCCCTGGGGCGGGCCCGGCGGCCGGGGTCGGCGGCGTGGGCCCGGCCGCACCTACCCGGGGGGTCGGCGGCGGCGGCGAGCCGGGCGTCCGCGGGCGGCGGCGGCAGCAGGAGCGGCGGCGGCAGCAGCAGCAGCAGCAGCGCGGGGCAGAGCAGGCGGCGAGCGGCTCCCGCCGGCGGATCCATGGCAGCCGGACCGCAGCCGGGGCCCCGCACTCGCTGCCGGCGCGAAAGTTCCCCGCGCGCCGCCCAGCCCACATCTGGGGGCAGCTGGAGCCGCCCGCAGCTGCAGCACCGCAGGGCGCGGGGCGGAGGAGCGAGGCGCGGAGGGGAGGGGAGGGAGGGCGGGGGCGCGCGGAGGGGAGGCGGGGAGAGGGAAGGAGCGAGCGAGCGAGGGAGGCGGGAGGGAGGAGAAGGCGAGCGAGGGGAGGGCGGGGACGGCGGGCGCCTCAGCCTGCGGTGACCCGGCGCTTCTTGGCGCGGCCGCCGCCGCCCCCGCCCGCCCCCCTCCCCTCGCCGCCGCCGCCGCGAAGCAGAGACACCCCGAGGCGGAGGCAGAGCAGCCCCGCCGGCCCGGCGCGGGGAGCCCTGCCTCCGGCCCCGGTCGGGCGTGCCCCGCGCCCTGGCGGCGCACGACCTCGGAGGCAAGGCGCCTGCCGGAGCATCCCCACCCGGGAGTCCTTGGGGCGCCTGGGTCGCACCGGTCCGCCGGGGGCGCAGAGAGCTGCCTCACCCTCTCCGGGCGCCCTCGGGCAGGACAGGGCGCAGGGATGGGACCGGGTTGGGGAGGCCTGAGATGGAAACTCCAGAGGCTGGAAGACGCTTCTATAGGAGCGAGCGTGCACTGCAGGGAATATCCCAAATATCAACTTTTACCCTTACAGAGAGATAGACGCAAGATTCCTTCCTCTCCAGGAAGTTCCTGTCCCCTCCAGCTGTCTCCCCATCCCTCTGTGGCAGCCTCTGAATACAGCCCCCTCCACCGAGAAGAGGGCCCCCTCCCTCCAGAGCTCAGTCAGGCTGCTGCCCTCACCTGCCCAGCATCCCGGAGCCTCCTGGCCTTTGCACTCCCAGGCCTGCCTCAAGTAGCCTCTTTGCACTCCACCCACCTTTTCCAACTCAGCATCCAAGGCATCCCTCTACATCCTGGAGCAAGTTGGCTGTCAAAGCCCATCCCCAGATGGAATCCTTCCTCTCCAGCACAGCCTTCCCGCTGCTGCAGCCTGGATTCACCCTCCTACCTCCTGTCCCCCAGCACAGTGACTTTCCTTCCCCAGGTCCCACCCAGAAAACCCTGGTAGACATGTGTCCGTAAGAATATCTGTGCTCTGTGTTCCCAGACCACTGCCTCATTTGCTTGGATGGTGGATACCTGTCCTTTGGATTTTCTCAGTTTCCCTTTCCTCAGACCTGTGTGGGCAGGGCTTTAGGGTCAGCCTTGGTCAAGCAGGGTCTGGTGACTCAGGCCCCTCCCTGCTGGCCAGGAAAGCCCAGTCTTATGGGGAAACACATGACTTGCACAACTTGCTCTAGCTGTGATTTTGCATCCCTGGTTCTGTCATCTTCAGACACATGTCTATCAGACACATGTCATCTTCAGGACCTGGGTGTGAGAGCTTTGCAGCTTGAAGGCCATCTTCACCTGGAATCTTCCCTCTGTGTCACCTGAGGGTACCCAAGATAGGATCCAGCCCCTAGGCTGGAACATTTGTTGTCAACACTAAAAATAGTGAAATTTCACATAAGAATTTAGTTTCATATTTTTCTTGAGAAATTGGAAAATGTGGCCACACTGGGACTGCATTTCTGCTTATCCACCATGAAATGGGGCACATGCCCTTCAGGACTCTAATAGGTCTTCTTTCCCCTATTCCCAGCAGGCATCCAATTTTGTGACCTCTGATGACATATCTGGTTCCAAAGAAAGTGGATGGTGATCAGCATATGGGAAGAGAAATGACTTCAGAGCCAGGCATCCAGGAGGACTTCCTGTAAGAAGTGGCATGGATTGAATCCTGAAGGGTATGCAAGCTAGGTACCCCAGAGTTGGGTATACCTAATTGCTGTCTTGAAACCCATGACACTCTGCCACTCATTCCTCCTGTGGTTGTCCATGTTTTCATCCTCCTCAAAAGATGAATAAGACCCAACCAACCGCCTCACCTACATCAAGGGCCATGTTCTCCTATCTCACTTGCTTCTCTGCTGGGTTTATGATCCTTTCCATAATGCTCCTCCTACCACCACCGTTCTTTGTACGATACTTAAGTTTTTAAAGGATACTTTAAATCACCACCATAAATGGAAAGGCCAACATCTTACCATAATTCAAAGATAACTGCCAAAAATAAATAAGATGAAAACAAAAAAAATGTTGTCAAATTCTAGATACTACTGCCTGCAAAAGGCACTGAGGCTGAGGCTGATTCGCAAGTGTTGGGAAAGTGTGAGGCAGATTAACAGAAGCAGAGACATTCCCTTTCATGCAAGCAGAAAGAGAAGAGCAGAATTGGGAAGGGATGGCTCTCTTCCTTTGCAAATCGGTATTTTCCAGACGGGGACACATCCCACAAAATTATTGTGCATACTCTGATATACCAGCTCTAGGATACTTCTTGGAAAGATGGTTTGTCTCTCTGACACTCCTGAATAAGCCTTGGCAGCCTTTCCTTTCCATATCACCCCTGGCCTCCTGGGGCTTCCCTCAGCCATGAGTGGGAGGCAGATCACTGCCCTTGACCAGCTCGTCCTTGGATCCCCACCGTGAGATCCCACAAGGCTGCGTGGAAGAATCAGGCACACGTGCATTGTAATGTACTGTCAAGTCCTTCATGTAGGGGACTCATTGACTTATCCCACTTCCCTGATCACCTGTCCTCAGCTCAAAAAAGAAAAATTATTATGATAATAAAGGAGGCACCTCCTATATCCTCAAATTTTCATGCTTTCTGATCTCTCCTCTTCCTCTTCTGAAAAATGCTGCCTTAGCCCTGGTACTTGCCTCTCCCTCTGGTCCTCTCTCCATCTCCTTCAGGTGAGAAGTAAGATGCAGAAATCCCTCATGGTTCTTTGCTCAAGTATACATATTTGGTCTAGATTGCGCTCCTGAGGACAGCAGAGTCAACTCAGCCACAACCTGAGATGAGCATGCGTCACCCATGTTTGTTTTGAATTGGACTTGAAGAGTTTAGATCTGGTTTGTGCTCTCCTGCTTGGCACGGTCCCCGCCACTCCCACTGTCCTACACCTCCTTATGGCTCACGATTGTTACCAGCCTGGTTCCTGAAGGGAATCGTGATCTAGAACAGCCTTGTGTTGTGGGAGAGGGATGAGGACAATCCAAGGTGATGTCGGGCCCTCTGACCCCCTTAAAATCTTCCCAAGGATGTGAGGTACAGAAATAGAGGAGGACCTTTCCTGGTCACCTCGGGTGTCACAAATCACTACAGGTGTCTCGATGCAGGAATGCTAAGAAAGGAGAATCCTTTCCTCTCTGTCTGCCCCAGCTCTGGATGGGAGGGGTGCCCTGCCTTGTTCTGAAGACTTGAGGCAGGCCTCTCTGACTTACCTCTAGCTTCCAGGCCACATGTGCTAGCACAGACTTCATTAGCACTATTCCTGTCCCCCAGTGGCCACACAGAAACCAGAAGTTCTTCTGCCCTTTGACGAGGTCACCGTCCTTGGCAGGCCCTGCCCGCGCTGCAGGCAATAAGCAGATGGAAGGAATGAGGAGATTGAGGTTTCACAGTCCTTCCTCCCCATGAGCAAGCTCCTGGGGGTTAGGGGGGGGACCTAGACTCTTCCAGTCTCCTGGGATCCCGATGCAGAACGTAACAAGCCGTGAGGTCTTAGTGACCTTGTCAAGGGGCCTCTGAAGGCAGTAGCTCTATCCCCTTCCACTGATGGCAAGCAGCGGGTGTATGGCCCCGTCAGATGCACTAGCAGAGTTCTGGCCAGGAGCGGCCTGGGTAAGCAATCTGTCTGGGGAATGCTGACGGAACAGATCGTAGAGTCCGGGTGGCCTTTGGGGAGCATGGTTCTTGTTGTTTCTTGAGCACACACCACAGACACACACACACACACACACACACACACACACTGACAGGGAGCTGTGTCAGGCAAAAGAGAAGACAGGGGCAGCAATTTTGTCCATTGTCACATTCCACACAGAGGTGTCCTACCACCACTGTGATCAGTTCTGCCTGGAAGGAAAAGACAAAAGTATTTACAGTTTGAAGGCTTGGGGATCCAGGCTCAATCAACACTTCTAAATGGAAACACAGCTGGAAGCTCAGCCTCAATCCAAGGATCCAGGGAATAATAAATGCTCAGTGCCTCCTTGTGACTCCCTACTTGCATATATGATCGACCTCGCAAAAAGGCAATGAGGCCCAAGGATTTTCAAGGCAATGTCTGGGTGGTGCAGGTGGTGATGTCCCAGGCCTACTTTGATCAGGATCTAGACCTCTGTGTCTGGCTGTTTGGTCAAGCTGTCCGGTCTGAGAAAGGACTCTGGGTCCCTTAAGATGCCCCTAGCTCTAAGTAACAAAGCCAGCTTCAAATGTAAGGAAATGCATGATCTCACGTATCAGATCTGCAGGGATAGTGGCTCCAGAGCTCAACCTTCCACCCGCATATCATCTTTGCTCCTGACCACGTAGAAGGATGGCCAAACCACAAGCTGGTGCCCTGCCCTCTCTGAGAAGGGCTAGCTAACCCTCCTCTGGTCTGAGGGCCAAGGCAGGGTCATGTGCCTATTGCTGAACTGGCTGCTGACAAGGGGCCAGGGGTGTTACTAGCACAAGCCGGAATTGACCATCTGAGGCACAATGCATGTTAGAGTTCAGCCTGATGCCCCAAGCACCTTGCTTGCCTTTATTTCCAAATGAGAGCATGGCACAGTCCCAAGCTCACTCTTGCCGGGAGAAAGAAGGCATTTCCTCATGTGACTTTATATCCCATTTCCAGACAAACCATCTGAAGAGCATTAATTTCTTTACATATAAATCCTATATGTAACTTGTGAAGGGCACAGTCCTATGGTGGGGTTTCGTGTTGCAATCTTTTGTGAGCCTAACTGGGTATTTCCTCACTTATAATCCAGGGAATGTCAAACAGTGGCCCTATCCAATGCCTTGCTGGACCCCAGGATCCCTGGCCTCCCAGGCCCTATTCTCTTTAGGTCACACTCTCTTTGTGTCCAATTTCTTCTACCCTATTTGCCCAACTCTGCACTATTCACAACATCCAGAGTGTGGGCATGCAAAAGGCCAGAGCTTTCAGCTGGGGCTGAAGTGGTGCTAACCATGGGATCCTAAGGCCAAGACTATGTGGGAGGAAATTCTGGATGTGGGGTTGAAGGCCCTTGGCCATCAGTGTGGCCACTGCAGACTCCCTAGGGACCCATCTGCTCCTCTAGAAGGTTCATGGAGGCCTCACTCCCACCCAGGGTCCCATCCCTCGTAGGAAGGTCCTTCTTGGCTGGCTCCCTCCCTCCCAGCAGCTCCAGACGGTCCCTCTTCCGCACAAACACTGAAATTAGACGCAAAGTCCCCAGAACATCTGAAATGGAGCTCACGAAGGAATGGGTCATTTCTGCTCTCTACAAAATAGTGTCCCCTTCTTCCGATCATTCCACTGAAAGAAAACAAAGACATACATATGCCTGTATCTTTTAGATGGTATTCTAAAGTGTTTGGTTTTGGTGAAATAATCATCCCTCTGCCCAGCTGCTCTCACAGGCTCTATGGATTTGGCTCAAGGTATCGTCAACACCTCTGGCTGGTCCTCAGGGCAGGTCCCGATGGATGCCATCCTGCCTCCACATGAAGATCCCTCCTTAGCAATGTCTCCAGCCCCTTTCCTCTAGGGCAGTCTCACTGCAAGTTTAAGAGCAGGTGCACCAACTACCCTGGGCAGGCCCAGGCCATACAGTTAATGCAGTAACCCCAGTACCTCCATCAGGGCGTTCAGATCCCCAGGTACTCACAGCGCCATTTCCACCCCATGCCCACCCCTGCTCTGGTCCTCCTTGGGTCACATCTGGCATCTCCACGCCCACCAGGGCCCTGGGGGCATCCAGAGCCTCTCTCTTTCCTTACCCCCCGCCAACATCAGAGGGGTTACCAGATCTTTTTACCCTCTCATTAGTTCTGGAATCTGCCCCCTTTCCCTGTAACCCAGGCCCGGTCACCTCTCCCGGGCACCATGGCAGGACCCACATGATTGTCCCAGTTGGGCACTGAATGCCTGAATTCGAGTACATTCACTGACGTACCTTTCTCTCCTGCTAGCCTGACGAGTATCTCCAAAACCCCGCATGGAGTGACTTGCACACAGCCGTGCTCAGCCCTTCCACACCCTGTCTCCTCATCTGTAGGGCTAAGATCACACACCTCATCTCCTTCCCAGGGTCACACAGAACTTGGGGCCTGGCCCCTTCTCATTTTCAAGGCGGGATTGACAGTGAAGCTGAAAATTCCAAATGTTCCTTCAGAATAATGAGGCAGATCTCCTAATGAGAGAGCTCCCTCCTGCACCCTGCCAGTGCTGCCTGGGGCATCACACCGCACATGCATATGTGATTTCAATTCCTCGTGGTAGCCCTGAGATGGGCAGATTGGACTCTGTCGGCCACTTTCCAATCCTGTGATCTTACAAAATGTATGTAACCTCACCATGCCTCAGTTTCTTAAACTGATCCATGGCAGAGCAGGCCCTCCATACCTTACTTAGCTGGCATTACTTCCCATTTCTCCCTGTGCCCAGCTGTGCACGTAGTACAATATTGGGCTGTAGACACAAAACTGTGCTCATTGGAAACTTTCTAGCATATTTTGGCCACATGCTTTTTTCTTATCATTATTGACTTTAGAACAAATTTCTGGCTGTACGGCAAAACGTGGGTGGCTGGGATGCCAGAGTTGCTTTTGGCCTAATAAACAACCTTGCCAAAGGCTTGCAGGAATTACTGCAATTGACAGAACACAGTCTGGCATATAGTAGGTACTCAGTAAATATTTGCAGAATGAATCAACAAAGTAAGATAATTTCCAAAGGTAGATGTTATGAAGAAAATAAAAAGAGGCACATTATACAAAATGCATGGGACAGGGAGGGGGAAAGTGAGGGAAAGTTTTGGCCTACAGCTGATCAGAGAGAAGGTATTGGGAATGGGCAGCCTAAGCAATGGGCATCTCAAGCAGAGAGACTGGCGCATGCAAAGGCCCTGAGGCAGGAAGGAAGGAGTTTCTCTGCTCCAGAGAAGGAAGAGCAGCAAAGCCTAGAGTAGGAAAAGAAGAAAGAGTGGAAGTGGGAAAGGGACCTGGGGGGTGAGAGATGAGACAGAGCCTTGCAGGCAGGAGGTCGCATTTTGTTCTAAGTGGAATATTTAAACAAGAGAACGAAGAAAAATCATGTTCATCTCAAAACACTCTGGGAACTATGAGACCTCACCAGCACAGTGGACAGGGGCTTCCCAGCTCCTTTATCAAGAGAAGGATCACATGCCCTGCCCCATGATTATCCCTATCCACCCTGGTCAGAGATTACTGGCCAGGCTGGACACCACAGTTTTCTTTTGCCACTGGAGTGGACAGATGAAGACACAGGGGTCTCTGTGACACCAGCGCTACTCTACTGATGGATTAGCAAAGCTCTTAGGTAAATTATCTCCCTTAAGCATCATGACATCCTATGAGTTAGAACTGCAATATTTCCACTTTTAGGTAAAGAAGCCAAAGTTCTGGGATCGTAGGTCCCAGGGGAACAGAGCTGGTGAGACCCCCCATGGACTCCCAGCAGAACCTGAGGGCTCACTTTCCACAAGAGTGCTTCTCCAAAACCCCTGCCCTCTTGGAGTTGGGCCCCAAGGCCCCTTCCCATAAATCCCTGCTCTTTGCCTAAAGTAGCAGTCATTAGCTATGGCTTATAAGGTCAAGTGCCATGGGGCACCTGGGTGGCTCAGTCAGTTAAGTGTCTGCCTTCAGCGCAGGTCATGATCCCAGAGTCCTGGGTTGGAGCCCCATGTTGGGTTCTCTGCTCAGCAGGGACCTTGCTTCCCCCTCTCCTCTGAACTTATGCTCTCTCTCTCTCTATCTCTATCTCTCTCTCTCTCAAGTAAATGAATAAAATCTTTTAAAAAATAAAGTCAAGTGCCCTAAAGTATGAGGATACAGGGCCCTCCAGATGACAGTCTGAAAGCATAGGCTCTTGGGAGTGGGGTGCTCTCAGGAGGACTGCCATTTCAAGGTCTAGGGGCTTGCCAACAAGTTTATATGAGCAAAAAGCAGGAAGCTAATTCAGCATACCTGGCAGACAACTGTCCCAGAAGCCGGGAGGCAAGAGTGTTCACTCACACACACATGTGTGTGCACACAGACACACTTCACCACACATGCGTGGTAGTACATGGGCACAGACAGGCTTGCAGACACACACTGACCCCCAGCCCACGAACACCCACAGACCCAGACATGTGGTCCAGAGCCCACGATCTACCCTGGCCTCTCTAACTGCATTTCTGAAAGTGAGAAAGAAGAAATCTAATGAGTCTCAGGCAGCTGCTGTTCCCCCACAGCGATCTGCCATCTCCTTTCTGAGTGACCACGGCAACAGGGCAGCCTGAGTTCTCAGTCGCACCCCAGACTCCTTAGCAACCCTCGGCGGGTCAGCACTAAACTGGTCCCTGGCCTTAGCCAGCCCGTGGTCTCTGAATGTCTTCACCTGCCCTGGCCATGAAGGCTGTGGACAGAAGCTGCTGGTTCTCCTGAGAGTTGTGATGAATCGGGGGAGCCCCCTGGCCTGCTTGCTTAGGCTGCCGTGGCCCCCACAGGGCTTTCTGTTCTCAAAGTCCCCCACAGGGCACAGCACCTTGGTTTTTCTCCATCATTACTGAGCCCAAGGGCCCTGCCCCACAACTCAGAGCATCCTTGAAATCCAGTGCCAGGGGCTGGGCTGCCACTTGGCGGACAGTCCCTTCCCCGTAGGTCTGTGGTATCAGTCCTCCTCCTGACTCACTCTTCAGACCCTCTGATAGGGAGCCCCTCCTCCAGCACCTGCCAGACCCCCCCATTCCACACAGCATCTCACACAGAGCCCAGACAGAAGGTCACTGTTGGCCACAATGTTGTTTTTAATTTTCGAGTAGGTAAATCACATGATCAGCTACTTTGTCATACCCGAGGTCCACTGAGACCCTCCTATCTTTTTTATATAAACACAGTAAAGCCTTCCCCTTACCCCTGGATGTTGGCAATGGGTATTTTGAACCCGATCATGGATGTCACTGGTTTCCTTTTACTGCCTCTACCCTGGAAGACAATGCAGTGCAGAGCTGAGCCACAGCAGGGTCGCAGGGCTGGGCAGCTCCAAGGATGACCCCCCATCTGAGGGACCAAGCCCCTACTTTCCTGAATCCTCCCAGGGCACAAGACTCACCTGAGAATTGCAGAGCCAGGGGCGACCCTGAGCTCTTGGAGCAACAACCAATGAAGGGCAATGTGGTGCAAGGCCCATCAAAGATGCTCTGACTGCCAGTTTCCTGTCACATGGCACCAGGGAAATGGATGCCTCCAAAAAGCCAGACCTCCTCTCACTAGGAATGGACCTGGGCCTGACTGGATCCTGGGCCTCCACCTTGCTGGACCTTGGACCTTGGCCTCACTGGACCCCCCAAACCTTGGCCCTCTTTGGCAGCTGACCCTGGGGCCCCCACTTCTGTGTTACTAGCGCAGCTCAAGCCTCGCCCTCCCCTCTGGAGGAGGCTGAGTCTCTGAAGGAAGTGCGTTCTGCAGAAGCCCTACTCCACTGAGCAAGCTGTCATCCTGGAGAAAAAAATAAAAACCTCCCAGCCTCACTTATAACAAACTTGGTCTGTTGTGCAACTTTGCAGTACAGAATGTGCATGTGCCCAATCTCCCGGCTGTTGCATAATTTTCCAGCTGTTTTCAGGACTATTTCATTCTTCGTCTGGCATGTTTCACAAGCCATATATAAAAATCAGATATATGTAAATATAAAGTTGAGCATATGTGTGCAACGAAGCGACAAGTGTAAAGGAGGGGAAGGAGGTGGGGGCCAGGACTTAGCAAAAAGGCAGATGAAACAAGTGTAAACATTTTGAATGCCACCTTCTAGAAGTCTGGGAGAGTAGGAGAACTTGGACTCAATTTAAATTTAAAGCGAGACATTTGTCCAGTAAAATCTATTTCAACTTGGTGGTGTTTGATTTCCCTCTTCACCAGGAGTTATTTTGTTTTTGTTTTGGGGGGTTTTGATTTGTTTCAACAACAAAAAATAAATAGATCCCTAAAACCCCACCATTTTTGTAAAAGAAACTCTGTGGGCATCTACTTGCCAACTATTTCTTAACAGCGTAACCCGAGATGCCCTTGTAAGGAGCCGAAAGGCAGCAAGATGACAAATCCCCTCTGGAGCGCCACGTTGTCTGTTCAGGACCAGTCTGCACTTCCTCCTGGTGGGTATCCTGAGTTGCTGCTGGGCCCTCCCAGGGTCTGTGGGTTCCAGGTCACACAGGACAGTCCTCTCCCCCTGGAGCCAGCATCTGCCCAGGATTGCACCTGTGACAGGAAGCCAATGAGCAGAGGGACCCAAGGGAGCCGGCTGGTCTGAACTCCAGGCCACTAGCTGGAGCTTGCAGACTGAATCCTGCCCACAAGTGTTTTTGGTTGGACAGCACAGTGATTTTCTTTTAAATTTGAATTAGATAGGGATGCCTGGGTGGCTCAGTGGTTGAGTGTCTGCCTTCAGCTCAGGGCATGATCCTGGGGTCCTGGGATCAAGTCCTGCTTCGGGCCCCCTGCAGGGAGCCTGCTTTCCCCTCTGCCTAGGTCTCTGCCTCTCTCTCTGCGTCTCTCATGAATAAATAAAATCTTTTTAAAAACTGAATTAGACATATAGCTACAAAAATTATGAGACTTCTGATTTGAAATGTAGATTCTGGCCTTCTTTGGATCAAAGAAAATACCCTGGCCTCACTGGGCACTATCATGGCAGCTGGAGCAGAGCTTAGGAGAGGCTGTACCTTCTGTTTCTAACTTTCTTCACTGTATCAGTGACCACTGGCCTTCTGAACCACCTAGAACCTAGCAGCATGAGCAACAAGAATTATCTGGAACTCACAGCTCCACAGGTGAGCTGGGGCACTCTTTGGGCAGAATGGGTCTGCAGGGCAGCAGAGACAGCTCTGCTCCATGTTGGCCCGGGACACAGCAGTTCCTGGAAGAAGCTCATCTCATGGACAAGGTCAGAAGTTTCTAGAATGGTAAGCACCAATACACAAAGCTTCTGAGACCTGGGATCCACACCAACACACCATCCCTTCCCCCCATGGCTAGACAAGACACATGGCCCTGCTTACAGGAATGAGACAAATGTCCTCTCCATCCTGGAGAGGGAAGCTGCAGAGAGGCATAGGGCAGAGGAGGTGGATACAGGGGTGGGGTGACCTGGATTGGATAGTGTTCCCCAAAAAAATGCATGTCTGCCCAGGATCTCAGAAAGGGACCTTTTCTGGAAATGGGGTTTTGTCATCCTGAATCAGAGTGGGCTACTGATCCAATGTGAATGGTGTCCTCCTAAGACAGGAAGTGAAGATGCGAAAAAAGAAAGACATGGAGAGAGCCATGTGATGGCAGGGCAGAGACGAGAGGCGATGTCTACAAGTCAAGAAACAGCAACAAGCATGGCCAGCAGTGCTATGAAGCTAGGAGAGAGACACAGAACATGTTCTCCCTCTGAGGAGAAACTCGCTTTGCTGACACCTTGATTTTAGATGTCTGGCCTACAGAACAGTACATCTCTCTTGTTTCAAGCCACTCAAACTTGTGGTGATTTGTTACGGCAGCCCTAGGAGACTACCACAGGGTGGGTGGGGAATTGACAACAATGATATCGTTGACTGCCCTCTTGGACACAATTATTCAAGACTCTTCCACTTGCAAAATACACTCGCTCCACTCACTCTCGCCCAAGGCAACCAATCCCGGCCTCAAGCTGAAGCCCAGAATCTCGTGCTTTAGGTCAGACCTGGGTGCAAGCAACTCTCGCTCCAGAGATCTATGGAACAAAAAGAGAAGCCATCTCTGTCCCTCCTCTCTCCACCCCCTGATACATGCCACAGGAGAGCAGGGACAGGATCACCCAACAAACACTCCCATTCAAAAAGCAAGACAGGTGGCCCCAAATAGTCACTGATCCATGGCAGCTCTTAAGCCCTGCTGGAGAAACATTGCCAGAAACTCTACCCTCAGGTAGACAATGTTCTGTAGGTAGGCTTCAGGCCCTCTCCCTGGGACGGATCCTCTTTTTTTTTTTTTTTTTTTTTTTTTTTTGGTCAATGACTCTTAGCTCTATTCTCTGGAAAAGCCTTCTTTCCCTGTCATTCTCCTTGGTCACTTCTGAGAAGGACACTGGAAAATATGCCCTTCAAGGCAGCTGGAGGTTTCCTCAGGCAGCAACTTGCTTATAAAAAATTAGTGACCCAAGATTTTTTTTTTCCTTCTTGAATGGTCTCAGTCTTTTTTTTTTTTTTTTTTTTTTTTTTACTCCAGGTTGGTGGGCTTTTCCTAATGCAGCTGTCTCAAAAATTGTGGGCTTCCTATGTATTTCATTACACAGGTTAAGGGCCATATTCATAATTTAATTCAACACCTGTCTCTCTCTCTGCACTTAATTACAGGGACTGTGGTTAGCTCTGGCTGCCACAGAACCATTCCACTGATCCTTCTAGTAACTACTAGGCACCACTTAATTCTTCCAGATGCCTTCACAGGGGTGTGAAAGCTATGCCTCTGATTCACTCTGTCCCCCAAAGCTGTATCTCTTTTGTTTTAGATTTTATTTATTCATGAGAGACACAGAGAGAGAGGCAGAGACATAGGCAGAGGGAGAAGCAAACTCCCCATGGGAAGCCCGACACAGGACCTAGTCCCAGGATTCTAGGATCATGCCCTGAGCCAAAGGCTCAACCACTGAGCCACCCAGGCATTCCCCGCCAAGCTATATCTTACCAGCAATGCTCTTGATTTGACTTTTCTCCAAGGCTGTATCTTTTTTTAAGATTTTATTTATTTATCCATGACAGACACAGAGAGAGAAGCAGAGACACAGGCTGAGAGAGAAGCAGGCTCTCTGCAAGGAGCCCGATGTGGGACTTGATCCCAAACCCTCGCATTGCACTATGGGCCAGGCAGACGCTTAACCGCTGAGCCACCTAGGCATCCCATCCAAGAGTGTATCTTAATTGGAGAATCTTTTACTGAATAGAGAAGCTTAGGGAGTAAAAGTAGTTTTATCTTTCAACCCAGCGAGCCCCAGATTTTCCAGACCCTTCCTTCTCTTAGTTCTTTCTGAGATCTGGCCAAGTTGTTCCTGGGCTGTCTCTTCTTTGTAATCCTCTACAGATGCTGGCAATGGGACCCCACCTGTGGCTGCGACATTTTCCCTCGACACTCCCAGCCCAAGGCCAGGAGTGCCTTAGGTACGCTTTCCAACCTCTAACTTACTGCAAGTTTTAACAAACATTCCACTGTTCCATTACACAGGCTGTCACTTTTCTAGCCTCCTAGGACAGTTTCACGTTCCTAAACCACCACCACCATGTGCTGCAGGTTTCTATTGTAGCTACCACTTTCCATAGCTATCCTAGCACTACACACTACACCATCAAAGAACTCACAACTTACAGCAACATTAAATGTACACTCCAGCTCACAGCTCTACTCCTGGTGTGTGCATCCTGGAGCCCAGGCTGAGGGGAGCCACATGCAGCTCCCAGAGGAAACATATCTCATGAAAGAGTCCAGAAACTTCTAGAAGGATGAGCATGAAAGCTTAAAGCCTGGGTTGCAAGCCAGCACACGGTCCCTTGCATTCAGGTTCCATGGGCCAGGAGAACCACATCCACATGATTCTAGAGGAAGAAGCTGCAAAATCACCACGTACAAGGTAGACATTGGGGTGTGTGAGGAGGTGTGCACAATGATGTGCCCAACATACCTTAGACTGAGTTTTCCTTATTGGATATTTTTTCATACTCTGAAAGTGCTAGTCATAACAAGTAAAACGATCCCAAATCACATGAAGAAAAGGCAAGTATTTCTTACCTGTGAAGCTCCCACTTTTTTCTAATTGTGGATAGGGAAGAATGAGCTCAGGATGCACGAGGAGACCAGGCAGAGAGGGAAATAAGCTGGATGCAGGGACAGTGCTGTGAGCTCACTGGCAGCTCTCAGGTCTGCTTCCAGCAAACGGCAGGCTGGAGTGTTCTTTCCACTAAGGGTTTTGAGAATGACCTCCACTCCCATCCTCAATACAAATCCCTGGTTTGCTCAGGACTGTTCAGATGGGTTTCCCCTCGGTATTAGTATTAATTCATTCCTTGCCTCTCCCACCTTCTGGTAGCTGCCAGCATTCCTTGGCTTGTGGCCACATCGCCCCAATTTCTGCCTCCTGGTCACATCACCTCCTTCTCTTCCCATGTGCATTTGTGTCAAGTCTTCCCCTGCCCCCTCTTAGAAAGACACCTGTGATTGCATTTAGGGCCCACTCATAATCCAGGATAATCTCCTCATCTCAGAGTCTTCAATCTATTTGCCAAATAAGGTCACATTTACACTTTCCTGGAAACCAGTCGTCCCTGGCAAAGACAGAGGAGCTGTCCAAGACCACACCAGAATAAGGAGAGACAAGTCAGGGACAGTAGGGTCTTGCCTGCCAAGAGCAGAGGGAGGGCATCCCAGAAGAGGTGGCAGTGTGGGCAAAGGCCGGAGGTGTGAACGTGCATGGTGTATTCAAGAAATTAGCTCAGATTTCAACTACGTTACCTCCTCTGGGACTACAAGAAATCTCCAAAGGGCACAGGCATTTATTTCCTCTCTGTTCTCTGAACCTACAATTAAGTCCAAGCCAGGCACTGCTTTTCCCTAATGAAAATGTCTTTTATTGGTGAAGCTGACCCTGTAAAGAAAAGCCCTGCTTTGATGAAACCAGTCCTTTAAAATGAAACATTTTATCAAAAGCCATAACATGATCCCCGTGAAATTAAATCGGGAAGACAGACATTCTAAAATGCCCCAGATGCTGGTTTTGATTTTTTAAATTGTCAGTTAAATTAAAGTTGGTACAGAGACTCAATGCTCAGCTTGCCTTCCTGGAGGTAAATGCTCTGATACACCTCCCCCAACTCATTCTCCTGCTCCAGCAAAGCTCTCCCGGAGGCTGGAGGCACTTGTTGCCTGCGGGCCTGTTTCCGTTTGGAGTCTGGAAGCCAGGGAGACAGCCCTGAGGTGCCAAAATTATTCACTAGGTGAGTGGTGAGCCCATTTTGTGTCAGTTAGTGTCCCAGGACAGCAGGGGTCCTGCTCACAGCTCACAGAGGATTGAAGGTTGACAAGAACTGGCGGATCACCCGTGGTAATATAGAAAGTGACAGAAACTTAGGGTGGCTCAGTGGTTGAGCATCTGCCTTCAGCTCAGGACGAGACCGTGGGGTCCTGGGATCGAGTCCCACATCAGGCTCCCCACAGGGAGTCTGCTTCTCCCTCTGCCTATGTCTCTGCCTCTCTCTCTCTCTGTCTCTCATGAATAAATAAATAAAATCTTTTTAAAAAGAGAGAGAGAAAAAGTGACAGAAACTGACTTGGGCAGATTCTGTCACCAAACCAATGTGAGTTCACTCCTTGGGAAGTCAGAAACTGCACCAAGTGAGTTGTTGCATGGAGAAAACTTTATTTGCAGCAGATAAGGAGGTCACAGAACGGATTCCAAAGCCTTGACTCCCAGAGCCAGGGTGGATGGATTCCTTTTATTTCAGGTTAAGATGAATATTTAGATGGGGAAGCCTGGTCATCCGACGCGGAGACTTGCATAAGGCCTCATGCATGCACATTAAGGAAACATGCCTATACACACGTATGTTATGTAAATGAGGCCTGTGCTCCGCCTTAGGCAGAGATGGTAGTATTATAATGAGGTAGAGGTAAAGGTCCATCATTCCAGGGGTCACTCCATGGTCCATCTGCACAGACTGAGTGGGGAGGTTATGCTCAAACTGGTCTGGATGGTCTGGGCCGGCTCCTGGAGGTCTTGTCAGGACAGTTGCTATTGCTGGAGGGGTGTTTTCACTTTCCATTTGCCTGAGTTAAGGGATAAGCTGGAAAGAAGAGCTTAAAGAAGAAGGTGGGACAAAGGTCAGTGAGTCCAAGCAGTTGGGCAGTCAAGGTCAAGTCTTAGGGTCTAGCTGGTGACAACTTGAGCAAAAAAGCAATTTATTATTTTCACAAAATTAAAAATTGAAGGGTGGTTTGGCCTTAGACATCTGAAATAATGTCCCCAGAAGCCAGTTTCTGTCCCTCCAAATTTCTCCCCCCCTTCCTTCAGGTCACTCCCTTGGGTCACCATGGGAAGTCTCATGGTGCCAGGAGGGCTGCTGCAGGTCCATCTTCATATTCACACAACCTCAAGCCCCAAGGGAAAATAGAGAGCTTCCCCCAAGAGCTGAGACTGAGTCTCAGGTCTCTGATGGGCCCAAAGTGCCCATCTCTGAACCCATCCCATGATCAAGATGATGAAATTTAGTGAGGCGCCAGGCCTGAATCATGTGATCTGCCCTTGAAGCCAGGGCTGGATCAGCTTTACCCCAACTACATATCCCACAGGGAAGGGGTATAGTGGCCAGAACTCAAATAAGTGTCCCGTGGGTGGCTCAGTTGGTTGGGCGTCTGCCTTCTGCTTGCTCCGGTCATGATCCTGGAGTCCTGGGATGGAGCCCCACATTGGAGTTTCCTACTCAGTGGGGCTTCTCCCTCTGCCTCTGCTCCTTGCCCCTACTTATGCTCGCTTTCTCTCTCTCTCTCTCTCTCTCTCTCTCTCTGTCTCTCATGAATATATAAATAAAATATTTTTTAAAAAAAGGATACCAGTTCAATCGGGATCCACCCTAACAACTTCATTTACCCTTAATTATTTCTTTCAGGCCCTATCTCCAAATATAGTCACACTGGGAGTTAGGGCTTCAACATCTGAATGGGAAAATGCATCCATAATAAAGGCCAAACTACTCAGCTAATTGTATGTCTCTAGGGACCCTGTGTAAGCACTGGCAGCAAATCCCACAAAAATACCAGTTTAATAAACAAGTGAAGAATTGTCTCCAGATCAAATAGGAGCTGGGGTTCAAGGTTACAAGCACACACCCACCTCATTTGTCTCTTTCCATACCCTGCCCTCATCCCTTGTGACCCTGGGCTCAGGCACAGCCCACCCTCTCAGACATAGGAGGGTTTGGGGAGTTTGTTTGCCAGAGATGGAATCGTATCCTACACGACAGCAGCTAACAGTTCTCACTTGCTAATGCATCATGAACTTCCCTCCAGGACAGTAGCTAGAGGTGCCTCCTGCTTTCTTGTAATAGCTGCTTAAAAGCCCAATGCTGCACTTTGTTCAACTCCTGTGTTTATTGACATCTTTAGGTTTGTTGGTCCCTGTATGCGTGTGTGCATGTGTGTGTGCACATGTGCATGCAAATGTTACTGCCAGCAGCCCTGTAATAAACACCCCTGACTCCTTGTATTTTGGTACTTTCAGTTCTATAGGATAAAATCCCCAGTGTGGGATCCCTCTGCCTATGTCTCTGCCTCTCTCTCTCTCTCTCTCTCTGTGTGTGTGACTACTATCATAAAATAAAAAAAAAATTAAAGTTTATGTGAATTTTTAGCTTAACGGATATCACCAGATTTTTCCTAAATGATTGAGCAATCAGCAGTGTGCTCAGTGACCCTTCTCCCACATCACTGCATCTGAGAGTGTCACTGCTCTTTTGTATTTTTGCTAATCTGGTGTGTGACCATGGAACCTCATTGTCTTAGTTTGCACCTCTTGACCACCAGAGGGGAGACTGAGTGTGGGTGCATGGGTTTATAGGCTCTTGTGGCACTGGATGGAGATGGAGTAGTCAGAGAGGCCATGGAGATGGAGAAGAAGTGAGAGAAGGAGACGGAGATATTCCGTGCCTTGCCCAGGCTAACAGTTGCCTAGGCAGAGAAGAAGGTGCCCCATTATTGAACAAGATCTAAATAGTGACAAATATGCTGGATGGGACACCTAAAGGCATTGAAAAGACACAACGTTTAAGGTTTAAAGTGACCACAAGTCTGTTTATTTCGGAAGTGCCAGCCTGGGTGAGGACCCAGAGGAAGTCAGCAGACGGGACTTCATGTGGGGCTCTCCTCGAGGGTCCCAGGGCTAGGCTGAGAAGCCAAGTTCTCCTGAGAGATCTTTCAGCTCCCACCCTCATACTGCCACCTTGCATCCTGCAGCCTTGGCACCTCTTGGCACCTCCGTGCTGGGGAGATGCTCAGAATGGCCTCCAGTGGACTGGCTTGGGCTCTGACGAGGATGTCCTCCTCTTCCTCTGCTGTCCATCCCAAAGCACTGCTTCATGGGCAAGCTCCCCAGGGCTCTCTCAAGGAGAGGGAGCAGAGCCCATACAAGCCCCATGAGCAGGGTGGGCCTGGGTATGGCTGTCCCCAGTCACTGTCTCTAAGGGAATGGGACTCTGGACTCATCGGAGCCACAGGCGCCAGCATGCACACAGCATAGTGGCATCACACACTCAGTGAATGCTATAGAACTAGGGGGAAGTAGTAGTAGCCTCTGACCATCTGGCCCACTTGGCCCCAGTGGGATTTTTGACTCTGTGACCCCAGCTCCCATGGAAGGGACAAAGGGGGATACACACAGTCGCAGCACCAAGAACGAGGCAGGAAGCACATTCCCTTATGCCAGCCTATCACAGGTAGAAGGGGTTGAGCTGGGGGTGGCCCCTCCAGCATTCAAAGCAATGATCCCCTTACCTCCAAGCCTGGTCACAGCCTACTCCTGACACAGAATCCCCAGGAAAATACTAAGTCAGTGCCAGCAGTTGACAGGCTCTAAAGCCACATTTTCCACCCCCAAACAGCTCTTCAGCTTCTCCTCCCATGCTCCTCTTGTCTCTCTGGGCAGCACCAGGGTCCTCCAGCTGGACTTACTGCTCCAGAAATAACCCAGGGCTATCCCCACAAGGCCTCCTGCTGCAGGCTAGGGACCCTTATGTGGCCAGGGCTAGCACAGATGGCTTGGAGGGACCCACTCCCTTCCTTGGGGCAAGCATGAGGGCTGCCTCCTCCCTGGGGGCACCGGCCAGTCTGGGGGTAGATGTCAGCTGCTGCAGTAGTTGCCCATCACCATCAGCAGGTCCCATCAGGGCCAGTGGAAGTGACAGCCCAGCAGGCCCGTTGTGCACCTGGGCTAGTACTACACAGTGCCGCTGTCAGCCAGAACCTCAACCTCCTCCCTCCCCATCTACATCCCAACCTCCCTCTGGCCGGTTGTCTGCTCTGCTGGGGTTACCTCCGAATGGCTTCTCAGGCCATTGCCTGCACTGGCCCCACTGCCTGGCCTTGCTCCGGGCAATGTGAGCCTTTCTGGCCACAAATCCAAATCCACCCTGCTCCTTCCTCTGACCTCACTCCCATTGCTCCCCTGGGCTTCCAGGCCTGCAGGCTGCTGCCCCAACCTCCCTCTGTGCCTCTCACCATCTCCCCTTCCAGGCCTCTGCACTGTCCCTGTTCTTGGATGATACCTCATGTGGTCCTGCCTCTGTACCCGGCCTGGGCTTCTTCCCCATAGAATCCCCACATCTAGTCTCTCCCCCAATCCTTCCCATTCCACAGGAGACCGGGAAGCTCAAGCAGATTCCAGAAGAGCAGTGTGGACAGAGTGGCTGGAAGACTGGGGTGAGGAGGCAGCCACAAACCTAGGCAGACTCAGGGCCCTGCAGAAGAACCACGCACCAGCCAGCATTCGTCTCTCCTCAGACAGGAAGGGCATTGCCCAGGGAAACGGGTCCTCTCCCAAGCTGCCGGGGGAAGACACTCAGGAGCAAGATGACCTATTAAATGTATTTGGAGTCTTCAGTCCTTCCCAGGGCCAAGAAGAACCCGGTACAGACCCACTTTGGCCTCCCTGTAATGGAGAGTGAGGAGGTGGAGGGCCAGCCCTCACTCCGGGTCAAGTTTGAGTCGAGATTTCACTACCTCAGGATCTAGTTCTCCTATATAATGGGAACTGAGGAAAGCAAAGCCCTGCCTGGGGCTGCACCTTACCAAAGAGGTGATTTTCAACATGGCACTACCTAAAAGGTAGAAAAAGCAGGGGCCTTGGACATGGGGCTTCCCTCCCGTGAGGCCCCAGCTGTAGATGTTTGGGAGCATGATGGAAGGGATGGTCTCCTGCCTCCCTGGCCCCCACCGAGACCATATGAAGGAACGGGGTGGGGGTCATCGTCCCCTCAGAGTGCCATCTGGCAGTGACCTGCCATGGAGGTGTCAGGCCTCTCCTCCACCATGGCCACTGAGCCCAGAGGCCCACTACTCTGAGTTTTAGGGTGTCATAAAAAAGATGAGTTTAAAAGAAAAATGTATTAAAATTAAAATTAACAATCCTCATGGCCCAAAGCCAGCAGTTCTTCATTTCCACCTTGGTGAGAAGTGGCAGAGCTATGGCACATCTGATGCCATTTACAGATGCCAACAACAGAAACCTGCTCCTCCCCTTTCTCTCCCTCCTCCCCACTCCTTCTCTCCCTCCTCTTCCTCCCCCTCCTCTTCCTCCTCCCCCTCCTCTCCCTCTCTCCCTCCTCTCCTTCCCTCTCCTCCCCCTCCTCTTCATCTTCCTCTTCCTCTTCCTCTTCCTCTCCCTCCTCCCCCTCATTCTCCTTCCTCCTCTTCCTCTTCCACTCCCTCCTCCTCCAGGCCAGCTACTCCCACAACACAGACGGCCCCTGGCTCACCAGCTGGGTGCTATTCACTCTCTCTGCCTCTTGCCACTCTGTAGGATAATCTACTGGGGGGGGGGGGCAGTTCCATGCACAGATGCCCCAGTCCTGTGCCCCTGGGCATAGGAATAATCACAACTGTTAACATTTGAATTGGTTACCAGAGCTGCCAGAACAAAGTGCTAGGACAACAGAAATATCTTTCCTCACGTTCTGGGGCTGGAAGTCCAAGGTCAAGATGAGGTCCCTCTCCCCGACTTGGGCATAGCCAAGTCCTCCCTAGGTCTTCAGAAGACCTTTCCTCTCTGCGAGTCTGCGTCCTCATCCCCTCTTGTCATGCGGACCCCAGTCACACTGGACTAGGGCCTGCCTTAACACCCTCAGCTTCACTTCACCATCTCTTTAGACATCTTCTCTCCAAATATCGAGGTGCTCCGAGGGGTGAGGATCTCAATATATAAAATTTGGCAGAGGGACACACCTGAGCCCAGAATACCTCTCGAGCGCTTATTATGTGTGAGGTCTAAGTGCCTTATCCTTCACCGCCTGTAATTCTCTCAACAGCCCTCTGAGGTGCACACTGTTTTTATCATCCTCCCAATACAAATGAGGACTCAGCAGCTCAAAGAGGTTAGGGCAGTTGTCCAAAATCACCCAGCCAGGGTGCCATCAGCCTGCCGTCATTGCAGCTGCTTCCCCCTGCTTCCCCCTGCTCCTTCCCCACATGGTGTGTGCCTTGTCCATCCCGCTGCTGGAAGGGAGGTGGCCCACGAGGGTAGGAGTGAATTGTTCCCTGGCTGATGCCTGGCACAGAGAAGGTGCTGGATGAGGGAGCGACGGCCAAAAAGGGGGATGTTTGGACTAACACACTCCCTGCCCTTCAAGGATTGCAGCCCCTCCCCCAAGGGGCTTCTCTTTCGAAGCTCAGCTCTGAGTTAAGCCCCCTGGCAGCCAGCCCCAGTTCTCAGGGCCCCAGGCCTGCCCAGACATGGGAGCTTGCAGAGCCCTTTGGTAAAAATCAATGCCGTGGCCTGCAAGCAGCTGGGCCTCGCTTCCCAAGGCTCCACCGTATCCCAGCAACAACACGCGCATCCCCTCTCTGCAAGCTCCTGAGAAGATGCTGTTTTCAGACACCAGAGCCCAGCCAGTCCCAGCTTGAGGCTGAGCCTGAAGCCTCCATGCAAGGCTCCCATGGGCTCCCTGCCTGGGCCATGGCCTGACCCCCCAGTGCATGGGGCTGAAGAAGATGCACAGGTTAAAGACTCCACCAAGCGAGGCCCCTGGGTTCTGCTGCCCTCCTAGCAGCCCATTAATTCTCCTGGATCAGGGCAAGCTACAGAGAGGCCTGTGTGAAATGCGAAGAGCTCAGAGCTGACAAGCGCCTGTAAATAAATGCATGTGAGGCATGTTATATGTTGCATCAGGAAGGGATTATCCTCACGCACTGAGGTCAGCTAGGGAAATAGGCACTACCCCAGGCCCAGTGGAGATTCTGAGTCCATCCGTGTCTGGTCAGAGGTGGTGCCAGGCATCAGCTTGTGTGGTCAGTGTACCCAATTCCAGAGCGCCAGGAGCCTGGCTACAGGTAGACCTTGCACTAGTACTTGGGCAGGTGGGGCTGCCAGTCCATGGACCCTAGTGGAGGGAGACAGGAGGCAGAAGTGCCCGCTCTAGGCTCATCCAGACTGTGTGACCAGCCCTTCCAGGCCTTCCCATTCTTAAGTATTCTGTTTTATGATTTCTTCTGTCTTCTTTGTCCCAATAGCTAATGCTATTTATCCCTGCACTTTAAACTTTAAAAAAAATCTTCGTATTTATTTTTCCTGCTTTATGGAAACAGCTTCCTGCAAACCGCCAAGCAGCTTAATCTGCCTCATTTATTTGTCTTTTATTTAAAATTTATGGTTTGATTTCCAATAACCTTCTTTTTTTTTCCATTTGGCCATGTCCATGGGTCGAAGCATTTTTGGAGACAAGAGCCCAGATTTGGAAGCCTGGCAGATCCTGATTCAGATATGACTCTGGGTAGGGTGGTGACCTGGCCTCTTAAAGCCACATGAGATCTCTGAGCCTCAATGTCCTCACACACAAAAGAAGGAGATAGTCATACCTATGGGAAGATTCATACCTACGCAGGATTGTCACCAGAATGACAAGTAACTAATTTAAGGTGCCCAGCCCAGGGCCTGTCCATGGGGGTACATGGTCTTTGCCTGTGGATATTCATGCTGGAGCCAGGATTCTGGGATTCCAGCATGTTCTTCGTGATAATGCATGGGTGGTTTTCTTTGTCTTTTCTGGGCAGCTGGAAGGAGGGTTCCGTTGCAAGCAAGCTGAGGAACTTTGATGCAGAGGACAGTTTATGTGTAATCCTGCCCTGCCCAGCTTGCCCTCCAGGAAAATGCCTGGCTCTGGTTGGGAGAAGAGCTATCCATCAAACACAGTGCCGCCTGCTGCAGGATAGAGATTTGGCCCAGGCTGGACCAATGAGCTTCCTTCCCCAGGGTTTTGTTTTTGTTTTTTGTTTTTTTTTTTACTAGGCCTAAGGCTGGAGGCTATTTCTTCCTGGTGGAGAGGTCATGCGAGTCTGCAGGTGTCAGGACCCTAAAAGAGAAGCTAGCCTCAGGGAGGCCCCAAAGGCAGACAGGGGAAGGTTCTGGCATGCCAATACTAGCACCAGGGTCTCTGTTTGATTCTGAAGGCCTTTGAACTGGTTTTATCTGGCTTCTGACACTCACAGCCAAGAGTAAGCTCAAACATCCAGTGGCTCTGCCAGGCGCCCAAAGGTGGAGGCTTCTGGAGAGCCAGCCCTCTTCTGATGGGGTCATGCCTTTCTCTGACCTGAAGCAGGGCCGATGGATGGCCCTTGGCAGCAGGGAGTAGGGAGGGAAATGGACTGCAGTATAACCAGGCAGCAGCTCCCACAACCCTGTGCCAGTTCAGGGTGTGGGAGCCTAGCCTTCCTCAAAACCACCTCAACATCCCTCAGAAGCCCATGCCAGCTTTCAGAGGATAGCTGAGAATGACAGCCAGCCCCTCTATGCATGCTCAGATCCCAGTCCAGGGCCCGATCACAGCCTGGTCCCCACTGCTCCATGGGCAGCACCCTCATCACCCCACCTGAGATTCCTCGGGCAATCTCCAGAATGCAGCATCTATTCACAGTGGCTTTTCCTCCACACATGGCAAACCCACCAGCCAGACACTTCCCAGCTGTGACACTACATGACAGTGAGAAGCCCTAAAGTCATTTTCTCTCACATCCACATCCAGTCCGCTAACAAGTCCTAGTGGCCCTGCCTTGAAAAATAGATCCAGAATCCAGTCCCATCTCATATGTCCACTACTCCCCCCGGTGCAACCCCTTGCCATCACTCCCAGGATTAAAGCAACGGTCTCCCGGCTAACATCCCACTGTCTCTCATGAATAAATAAATATAAATAAATAAATAAATAAATAAATAAATAAATAAATAAATAAATAAAATATTTTTTAAAAACGTGGGTCTGATGTCATCACTCTTCTGCTCAAGACTGTCCATCTCACTCCGAGTAAAAGCAAAACCCTCCCCATCATCTACAGCTTTACATGACCTGGCAGCTGCCCCTGGCTCACTCTGCTCCCCACTCTGGTTTCTCTGCTCTTTCTTAAACAGTTTCTTTTTTTTTATTTTATTCATTTATTCATGAGAGACACAGAGAGAAAGAGAGAAAGAGGCAGAGACACAGGCAGAGAGAGAAGCAGGCTCCACTAAGGGAGCCCGACGTGGGACTCAATCTTGAGTCTCCAGTATCAGACCCCGGACTGAAGACAGCTCTAAACCGCTGAGCCACCCAGGATGCCCTTAAACAGGTTCTTAAACAAGTCCTGCCCATTCCTACCTCCTCCGGCTGAAACCCACTCCCACCAAATGTCCATAGGACCACTTCCTCATTTTCTTCAGGTGTCAGCTCAACTATTTCCTTACCAGTGAGAACTTCTCTGGCCACCCCAATCCAAAATAGCCACTTCCTTACTCCACCATAACTACAGCACAAACTCCCTCACTGACTTCATCCTATCTTAGCACATAGATCCACTGACATTCTATGCATTTATCTGTTTTCTGTCTACACTCCCCAGAATGTACACTCTCTGCAGCATGGACTTCACTTTGTTTTGTTTTTTCACTGCTGTATGCTCAGCATCTAGAACCTAGAAGTGACTCAATATTTATTTGTTGAATCCAAGAGGAGGTGGCCTCCCTGAAGAGGCAGTTTGAACTAAGACCTGAAAGGTGAGAAGCAGCCAGCATTTGAAGATCCAGAGGGAGGTCTTCCAGGGGAACAGCCAAGACCCACAGGCTGCAACAGGAGACTGTAAGGGGCTTTTCATGGCTGGTGCACAGTGAGTGAAGGAGAGTGGAGTCCAGAGGTAAGGACAGAGCCACAGTAGAGGGAGTTGGAGGTTGGGAGTTGGTAAGGAGTTTAGGGCTTATTCTGAGAGTCCTGCGAAGCCTTTGGAGGGTTTTCATTACAAGAGCTAGTTAACCTGATTCTTGTTTTCAAAATATCATTCCCACTCCCATATGGATAGTGCAGTGTAAGGTGTCCAGAGCAGAAGTAAGAAATTAGTGAAAAGGCCATAGAGACAGACAGGTAAGCTAGGCAAGCTGTGACCCAGCCTACAGTGAGGGCAGAGCAACTAGGTTGATTAGGAGCAGGAAGTGGGGTCAGAAGCTGCTGAGAACCCAAGGAGGGAAGACAAAGGTCCCCACACACAGGGGTATGCTCTTAAGAGGAAGTCACTGATCCAACTGGTTATAATATCCCATCACCTTCTAAATGTGGAAATGTTGAGAGAAGCTTCTGGCTGTTCTGAAGATGGCTGGAGCTCCAGGGGCTTCACTGAGGAGGGAACATCTTTAACTGTGAAAGAATTTGTCTGCACAATACCCACAGTGCTCTACACTGGGTCCCTCCACAGGCAAGAAACATCTGGGTAAGGCCCCAGCAATGTTCCTTGACTAGGATGGAGAGTCCAGAAATCCAGGTCCCTCCTCTGAGACTTTAAGCCCCTGACCGTGTTGTAAGTGTCCAGAAGGTGAGGAGCCCGGGGGGGGGGGGGGGGTGTCTAGAGAGAGAAGAGCAGAGCTGGTGGAAGGTTCAGAAGAGGAGAAGCCCCTTGAGCTGAATCCAGAGTGGGAGGAGCCCAAAAGTAGGAGAGCACTCAGTAAAATCCAGACAGGAAAAAGCCCAGCTGGGGGAGGGTCCAAAGAAGGAGGAGCCCACTGAGGAGGGTCCAGAGGGGGAGGAGCCCCGCCGAGGGCGAGGAGGAGAGGAAAAGCCTCAACCTGGTGACTGGGCTGGCTGCCAAACCCAGGAGTGGGCTGTACTCACAGACAGATGCCCTCTCTGGCTGTGCTGCACAAGTATTGCCACCTGCCGACCAGCCAGGTCCTCACAGTCGGGTCCCACCCAAAAGCAGGAGCAGAGAGGCGGGTGGCAGCAGACCTGTGAGCACTCTTCAGCCAACGATCAGGAGTGCTGACCGTTCTGTGGGTGCAGAGAGGGCCGTGCTGCTTAAAGAGGCAAAACCAACCCTTTGGGCCAGATCCAGAGCTCGTTGGTAAGCAGGGGCCTCCTCAGAGAGGCCACAGAAGGATTTTCCAGAAGCAGACTTCTTGGAAGAAGGAAGATTCCCGTGATTATGCTCATTTAACCCAGCGC
Source organism: Vulpes vulpes (assembly GCF_048418805.1). NCBI lineage: Eukaryota > Metazoa > Chordata > Mammalia > Carnivora > Canidae > Vulpes > Vulpes vulpes. Next base: position 71,582,081 of record NC_132791.1, read on the forward strand.
ACCCCCTTCTTCATCAGAAACCAACTCTAATCCACAAGGGGTGAGATGGTTTTCAAAGCCACTTACCACTTAGAAAACTATCTTCATATTCTTGTCCCAGAGCCATGAAAATGTCTCAACTCCCATTTACGTAACGGAGGGAGACCCTATCACAGAACAAGAGATGTGCCTAGAGGAGCCTGATGTTCATAAACCAACCTGAGACTATGGAAGAGAACACGCAGGCACTTGGTCCCTGCAGGGTCCCTCTCCGGTGGGGGACCTGTGCCAAGGCAGGCCAGTGTCAAAGCTTGTGACATAGTAAGGAAGGGGAGCTGAGTGTTGAATGCCTTGGATGTGGAGCTCCATGGGAAAAGGGGGTGGGGTGACTCAGCCCGTCTCAGGGGTTTGGATATCACCCTGGGAGGATTTTTGTCAGGAATTCAGGAGAGGGATTGAATGTCCTAAATTTGACCACAATTCCTCCCTTGTTCCAGGAACCAACACACTGGACCCCACATGATTGTTTGGGGAAAAAAATTCTCATCCCAGAAGGCTGGCAGGCAGCATGCTGAGATAGAACAGGGCACAGGATGCCTCCCCATCAGTGACAGGGGACATGCATCCCTTCCAGCACCAGTAAAGTAAACTGTCAAGGAGTGGGTGGTGCATGCCCTCCCCCACCCCTACTCCCAGAACTCAGTGTTGAATCCAGCTGGGCAAAGGCTCTGCCTTAAAAATGAGCTCAGGCGAGCTGGGGGCACTGGCTGTGGCTGGAAATAACCGGGAGCTGCCGGGGAGGAACTCTGGTACATCCTCCTATGTGCCACCCTAGTACTCACTTCTGGCACCCTTCGTACATGCTCTGCCTCCTAGCCATCTACCCGGGACCCCAAGGCTCTTTCCAAAATCTAGATATGATCCTTTCACTTCCTTGCTGAAAAGCGGTCCATTGCTGCCCATGTTCTACAAGATAAAGGGCAGCCACCATAGCTCGACCTTCAAGGCCTATTATTCCAGCCTAGACAACCCTTCACCAACTGCCGACCCCACCTCACCGCCAACCCCTGGCTTCACATGCCTTCCTGTTCTCTAAGCCTAGACACTTCATGCCATGGTCTACAGACGGTGTCCCTGACCAGACCAGGGGGCCTTGTGTACCCATTAGGAGGAAATAGAGGGTCAAGACCTTGGGCATCAGGGTCTTCAGACATAGGATCATACCCACTGACTCCTGATAGGGCCTCAGGCAAATCAGTTACCGGCCTGTTAAATGGGGAAGCCATGTAATGATGTAGAAAATCAGGCTTCTGCAGCATAGGCGGGCTTCCCATCACCTCCACTGCCCTTCACATCACTCACTGGTCACCTTCACTCCACGTCTCTCGACAGTGAAGAATTGGAGAACTGGGACCTAAAACAGCACATTGCATGGGCTTGGCCCAAGAAATGGGCCCAACAACCTCAGCGGGTCCCCTCAGGTGAGCCTCAGTTTACCCATCCCCTATCCCATGGGTGCCTCAGGAAGAGATAGTGAAGGTGGGTGGTCTGAAACTGCTGCAGCTGCTTCCTTCCATGTGGGAGTCAGGCTAAGGATGAATTCAGCATTTGGGGATAGCAGAGGCAAGAGAATCCCAGAGGACTGGAGCTGGTTCTTAGTGACATTATTGGAATGGTTGGATAAAGCTCCACCCGCAGCCAATTATCTCTGGACTTGTCAGTAACATGAGCCAATGGTAAGCCCCTTTACGTGGGGTTTTCTGTTGCTTCCTAGTTCAGACGGAGTGAACCCCACTGCCCAGTGTTGGGTGTGAGCCTCATATGCCAGCAGTCAATAGGGACCCTACCCTGAGACACTTGCCGCGGGGTCATCAGGCAGATGCGGACTTTGCCTCCTCCGGCCATCCCATCTGCTTTCTTGAATGCTCAAGTCAGAGACCATATCAGAGGCACATTTACACCCTGAGAACTTACTCATGGTGTGCCCAACACACACTAGCGCTCAAATGTATAAACCAAATTAATGGTTGCTCCCAGATGGAATTGAAGCAGAATTCGAAAGTAGATGAGCACCACAGAATTCAGCCTGTGTGCCAGTTTCCACTGAACCTCTTCTCCAACTAGAAGAATATAAAAGTATTGAGAGAGGGTTTTGAAGAGAGATTTGGGGCACACTTATTTGAAAAGAGCCACTGCCATGCTATGAATGCAGCTAGGATGTAGCTGTGGGGTGTTGCCTCCTTCACCTCTAATCTAGTGAGAATGTTCCATGGGGCCACTTTCCAAGCGAAGGTCATGGACACTGAGGACTGAGGTCTAACCCCCACATGGGAGCCAGTGCCAGCTGAGTCATTGCCACAGGAGCAGTTTCTAGAGGGAGCTACCCAATTGAAAATAGCCTACCTCCCCAAGTCCCTCTGGGCCAAGCATTCAGGATGTTCCAGACATGCTCGTCTCACAGTCTGAAAGGAGGAGGGACTTGGGGAGTCTGCAAGCAATGAGCCTGCAGAGAGCCAGAAGCTGGAGACGCCAGGAGGAACTGGCAGAGGAAGAGGTGGTTGCTCACCTGCTAAACAGCTACAGCTCCTCCTACCGTCCCCCACCCAAAGGCTCCCTCAGATAGAGGGACTTTCCATCCCAGGAACCCCAAGTTCACAGAGGCTGCGAAGAACAGTCCAGCGGGAATGTTCCAGCAACCATCAAATGGTACCCATGAGAGAGTCAGCCCAACATTCAGGCCAGGAACAAGAAGCCAGCCCAACCTAGCAGGCAAGATTAGCCCAGGAGTTATGAAGACGCCAACCCGCCCGAGTTCCAGTGGCAGGACCCCTGTTGAAAGTAGACATGAGATGGACCTTCCACCCCATGAACAGATTAGTCACTACCTGGAAAGGTACATGCTAACTTCTGATGGAGTCTGTGAGAAGCCAGAGACCTGCCCACCTTCCTCTAGAGAGGGCAAGACATCCTCCCACCGAATACATTTTCAAAGGACAGTAGCAGAAGAAACACCGCAGCATCATTTTGGTTCCCATAGGAGGGGTGTTTGCTCCCCAGACCAACTGGAGTCATGTTTGCTCTCCACCGGTTATGTGTGAGCAGCCTATCCCTCCAGCTCCCACCAGCATCGAGTTTTATGGTGTGCATTTAAAAAAAATAGCAGAAAAATGTGTAAGGTGATAAGGTCTTCTGGCTTGAAGTTTCCTTAATAACTTGCAAAGTGAAACACTCCTTGAGACATTGGTTTACTGCTTGGTTTCCTTTTAAATTAATTCCTTCTTCACTTGCTTTGGACATTTTGTCCTGGAGGATGAGAGTTGTCACGAGCCCTTATATTTATATTAATTTTCCCCATCATCTTTATGACATTCGTTATTTCCCATCTGTTGCTGCTTTTAATCTTGGTTGCATCCCATCTCATTTTACAGAGTCGCCTTGGTTTGGCTGTCATCCTGAGCCTTGTCACTGGGTCAAGGCACACGCTCTGAGGCCTGAGGCCTGGGTTCCAAGCCAGTCAACTCTGCTTTGAGATCTCCAACAAGGTTCTTAGCTCCCTCTCCAAGAGTCAAGATCAACATCTGTAAGGTGCAAATAGCAGCTGGTGACCAGGAACAATTAAAACACACACACACACACACACACACTCCACACTCTACAATGCATTGCAGAGTACCTTGCTCCTATAGTAAGCTTTTAAAAAAAATCTATACTCTCCTGTAATCACCGTTGTCCCTTACCATTTTTTCCTTCCAGAGTTGAGACAACATGCAATGACTTTTCCATTTCATTTTTTTGGAATCATCTTCTAAGGCATGAGGAATGCATTGTGATGTCTGGGATATGATTGGATTAAGGGTGCCTTTTACCCTAGATTAAGATCCAATTTTCCCACCTACATTTATTTCATGGTTCTTCCATATAAGAACAAGTAACTTTTGTAAATTTATTTTTAAAACCTGGGATTTGCTTGGCTATTTATTTATCTGTGTACATATGTGTTTATTTAGACAGACCTTGACTGCAGAGATCTGTGCTCTGGCCACATGCCTCAGATCACAGCTTTGTTAACACACATGCATGCAAGCCCCTGACTTATTTTCTTCCACCTGATTTTTACCTTCTTTCCATTTCCCCATTCCAAGTGCCCATTGATAGATGAATGGATAAGGAAGAAGTGGTCTATATATACAATGGAATAGTTTTCAGCCATAAAAAATTACTTTCCATCTGCAATGACATGGACAGAGCTAGCATGTATAATGCTAAGCAAAATAAGTCAGAGAAAGACAAATACCATATGATTTCATTCATATGTGAAATTAAGAAACAAAGAAAACAAGGGAAAAATGAGAGAGACAGAAATCAAGAAATACATTCTTAATTATAGAACATCATCTGATGGTTACCTGAGGGGAAGTATAGGGGTAAATGGGTGATGGGGATTAAGGAGGGCACTTGTTGTGCTGAGCACCATGTGTTGTATGTAACTGTTGCCTCACTAAGTTGTGTACCTGAAACTAATATAACACTATGTTAATTAACTGAATTAAAATTAAAGCTTAAAAATTTTAAAAACAAAGTAAGCCAGTTTTCCCAGCCACATCCACAACCCATTTTTTCCCTCTTTCTTTATGGCACCACCTGCATTGTATATCAAGTTCCCATATACACCTGCTCTATTTGGAGCTCTCTACTCCATGCTGCCATCATTCCAGGCTATCCTTTGACCAGCACCACCGACTCTGTGATATGCTATGACATTGGTCCAGAGCAATTTTGAAAGATTGATTTACCTCCTCTTGTACCTTGATTCTTCCATATAATGACACAGTAAGTTTGTTGATTTCCCCAATAATTCCAGCTTAAATATTGATCTGATTGCATTTAATGCCTAGATGAGTCTAGATGACTCAAGAGCCTCAGAGCATTAAAACATGTCATCCATAAACATGGTAATTTGTCCATTTGGTAATGTCTCCCTTTGTGCCCTTTACTAGAAGTTCATTTTTCTACAGAAAGGTCCTGTGGATTCTTTGTTAGGTTGACTTGGAAATGCTTTTCTTTTTTTAATTTTTAAATAAATTAAAGAGAGAGAGCATGAGTGGAGGGGAGGGGCAAAGGCAGAGGGAGAGGGAGAAGCAGACTCCCCACTGAGCAAGGAGCCTGGCACAGGGCTCAATCCCAGGACCCTGAGATCATGACCTGAGCTGAAGGCAGATGCTTAACCAACTGAGCCATCCAGGCGCCCTTAAGATGCTTTTTTTGCTGTTGCAAATGGTGACTTTTTTTTTCAATTTCTTGGTCACTTTTCATTATGAATTTGTTTCTGTAGGGGTACCTGGGTGGCTCAGTTGGTTAAGCATCTGTCTTTATTTCATGATCTCAGGGTCCTGGGATTGAGCCCCACATCAGACTGCCTGCTCAGCGGGGATCCTGCCTCTCCCACTCCCTCTGCCTCTGTCATTCCCTCTGCTTGTCCTCTCTGGCTTTTTCTATCTCTCTGTCAAATAAGTAAATAAAATCTTTTTTCAAAAAATTTGTTTCTGGAAAGCATTTTATGGTATTTTTTAATATTACCACTTTCACAGTACATTTACTGCATATGTGGTTTTTCATTTCATTTTTCAGCAAATCTGATTTATTTGGTTGTCAACATCTCATCATTTGATAAGGCCAATGGAGGGTTCAGATAGTGGCCAGCTGTTTTTTGGATCATTTGGACAGAAGCCTGTAGATTTGTAGTCCCAGGGATAATTCTGCTATTGCTTCAATACTTGGAATTTCAAAGGTCCTGTAAGTACTGATTCTCTTACAAAAGCATGTTTTGGCCAAGGAGTCTTCTGTATTTTCCATTCTGAAATCAAATCAATAGAAAAACAGTTTCATTTTTTTTAGAAAAGGTATTTAGAGGCTTTGCCTTCAGTCCATTTACCAGTTTATTATAATGGATATAACTCAGGAATGGCCAAATGAAAGAGACGCAGAGGGTAAGATGAGTGGAAAGGATACTGAGCTTCCATGCCCTGTCCAGGCAGGCCATCCTCCCAGCACCTCGATGTGGTCACCAACCCAGAAGCGATGTGACTGATTTTCCACTTGGCTATTGCTGATGTAGGTTGCTGCTGGTGACAGTAAGCTAATAATGGATGTTTCCAGAAATCTTGCTTGAGCTCCTTGTTAGTTCTATTATTTTGTCTGTTGATTCGGTTGAGTTTAATAGATACATAATGTTATCATCTGCATAGAATGAAATAGATTTTATCTCTTTCCTTCTAAGCCTAATGGGTATTTTGCCATTTCCATACCTTAGAGCATTAATGGAGACCCCAAAATGGTGTTAACAGTGGGGGGTGCTACAAGGCTAGTCTCACTCATAGTGTGAAGATGTCCAAAACATCTTCAACCAAGTTTTCCTAGTTGCTGCAGGTTTTTGGAATATAGTAGTTGTGATAAAGTTAAGAAAAGCTTCTGTCTATTCCTTAGTTTTCTGGTAGTTTAAAACAATTATACATAGGTACTGGATGGTGTTCTCCTAAATCTAGCAAGATAATTAAAATCAACATTCCTAAATATATAATCCTTAAAAACCAAATATGCACATTTTTCTCACAACACCTAGGAAAAGCTAAGGGAATCAAGATGCCTCTTCAGTGCCCCTGGGGACCCATTTGCAGAAGTGGAGTCGCCTCTGAAAGTGAAGAACAAACAGGAGACTGCAGGAAAAAGAGGGAGTTTCCTAATGCACTGGGACGGAGGAGGGAAGGGGGGTGGGGAGGGGTGGAAAGTAGAACTGGGGAGGAGGATGGCTGGCAGGCTCCAGGAGGACTGCTTGCTGTGCTTGAGGAATGGAGTGGGGGTTCCCATGTGACCATCTCTCATGGCCTCATTGGCTCAGGGGGTCTATTGCTTGTCCCCATCCCTCCCTGTTCAAATCCAGAACTTAAGTATCCAGTGTGTCTAACAGTGGGGTAGCTGGATCAGGCCCACCAGCGTGAGATGCTGGGAAAGGAGTCCATGTGGGGTGAATGGCCACATGGTGCAAGCTCCCTTCCCTGCCCTTCACAGCCCCTGCACTTGCCAAGCACAAGACATCAAATCTCAGAAGAGTGCAGCCCCTAGGCCCCAGAATGCAGACAGTCCCTGAGGGGCAGTGCCACATGGTCAGAGGGCAGTTTAGAGCCATCAAGCCCAGACCATGGTGCTCACTCTGGCTCCTGGCCCACCCACAGGAATGGCCCAAGCTCCTGAGACTAGGCCCCTCCACATTGTGCACATCCCAACAAGATACTCAATGTCCCCAGGGAAACTGGCAATGGTGTCTCTCATTGAACTGAGTGTGAGCCAGGATCTATAAACTCGTAGTCCACAAGTAAACCCAGGTGTGGCTCTGTTTGACCAGCTCCATGTTTTTATTTTTTTTTTAAGATTTTTTATTTATTCATGACACACACACACACACACACACACACACACAGAGGCAGAGACCTAGACAGAGAGAGAAGCAGGCTCCACACAGGGAGCCCAATGTGGGACTCAATCCTGGGACTCCAGGATCACACCCTGGCCCAAAGGCAGCCTCTCAACTGCTGAACCACCCAGACGTCCCCAGCTCCATGTTTTTAAACTTCTGAAAAGAGATTGCCCAACCAGGAAATGTACTCTCCAGTGCCCACAGACCCCATCACTCCCTCATTAAACATCTAGCTTGATTCATTTATGTTACATAATCTGGCCCCTCTGAACATTGGAGTGTACAAACCTCCCTTAAGCACAGTTTAAGGCTCTCCCCACCTTTACAGATCCCATGATGGCTGGTCTACTTTAGTGCACAGGGTTTCTCTGGGGACTAAGCCACATGATCTCCATTTAGGGTCAAGTTCAGAACCCCTAGACAGGGTGGTGAGAGCTGAATCAGGTGGTGGCCCAGATGTATAAAGTAAGGTCCCTCTCCTCTTTGAGTTCTCTCTCAGTAACTGGCTACTGAAGGGTATCCTGCGAGAGCCCTCAAGAAAATGAATCACTCTGGTTGGGCTCAGACACTACCTCAGAGCCACCCCTCCGGCACCTGGGTGGCTCAGGTCCTGACCTCAGGGTCCTGGGGTGGAGCCCCTAGTTGGGCTCCCTGCTCAGTGGGGAGTCTGCTTGTCTCACTCCCTCTGTTTCCCCCCCCCCCCCCCCCGCTTGTGAGCTCTCTCTCTATCTCTCTCTCTCTTTCTCCCTCTCTCTCAAATAGATAAAACATCTTTTTTGAAAATTGCCTGGTGGTGGCCATGTGGCTAAACCCAGCCCAGTGAATCCATGGGAGATGCACTGGCTCAAATCAAACAGTCTCCAAGATTTGTTCATGGACAAGACAGATAACATCAGGATGTTTTCTCTCTCTGGATCTCATCTGCCCCCCAGGCTCCTAAATTTCAGTGGAAAAGATGACCAACTCAAATGAAGATGACAAAAACCAGTGAAGCTGGATGTGTATGAGAAAAAGCACACTGCACCCTGAGTACATGTTTTCATTTTTGTAACAGACATGAATAGAAAGACTGGGATACACGGAAATGAGGAAAACAACAGCATAAGTATGAAGATAAATGGCAACCATCAGCCTGGACAAATGCTGCTATTTGTCAATGCCTTGTTGACAGATACGATTTTCAAGAGTAGTGGAGAGATTTGTTTTTTAAATGAAATATTTTGATTTTTTAAATATTGGTTCCTTTAAAAAGAAAAAAACCCACTATGTGGATTATGTCTACCTCTACCATGATGGAGTAATTGGCATTACACTTGTCCCTCTGCTACCAACAGATATAATGAGACCAAACACCTAAAGCTAATGTTGTCAGGCATTGGACAATCACCAGCTCATGACTGTACCCTCTGAGAGAAGGAAGCACATTGGGTAAGCCCTGTGTACCCTCTGGCTCTTGACCTCTGACAATTTCCTGGCCATAGCAAAGAAAGTAGAGTCTGGGCATGTCTAGGAGAGAGAGCACAAATGCTGCATTGAGGAAGCAGACATTCGAGTTCAGGTTGTTAAAGCACCTGAAATGTAACTCGTTGGGTAGCTTAGAGAAGGGAACTGATTAGAGGGGCATCCAGATTTCTGGCTGAGATCCAAGCTATACATGTGCAGAGAAAGAAAAACCCACTAGAAACCAGTTGACACACAGTGGAAAGTAGAACTGAGGTATTGAATGTCACACAGTGCTGGGAGTCAATGGGGTTCTGCCCTCAATCTCATTAAGGTAAAGAAACTGAATTAAGATGTTTATCTGAGACACAATATATATCCCACCCACATCTCATGAATAAGAAACATGTCCTAGAGAAGTAGTTCTAAATTGGAAGAAAAGGGTGATTTGGCCCCTCCCCCAAAGGACTTGGCCACTGTCTGGAGACCTTTTTACAGTCAAGGTGGGAAGTACTTACTGCCATCTAGTGGTAGAGACCCAGGATGCTGCTAAACATTCTAGAATACACAAGATAGTCCCCACAGCAAAGAATTTTCTAGCCCAAAATATCAATAGTGTCAAGATTGAGGAGTCCCACCCTAGAATAAGTGCTACCCTACACTGCTGCAGCAGCTAGTAGCCAACCTTCCAGATGGTCCTCAATGATCCTCATCTCTTATTATTCATATCCTTGTATAGTACCCCCATGGAGAAGCCCAAGTAAAGAGCCAGCAATGAGCAAAGGTTTGCCAGCAAGCACATGAGTAAGCTTGAAAGCAAATTTTACAGCCACAGTGGAGCTTTACATGACTACAGCCCTGAACGTCAGCTTGACTGCAACCTTGTGAGAGACCCTGACCCAGAACCAACAAGCCAAGTCACTCCTCAAAAATGGTAGCACAATAAATCTTGCTGTTTTAATGTGCTAACTTGGTGCTATGCTAAGCCACTAACCACTGAGTGGCTCCGTGGTTGAGCATCTGCCTTTGACTCAGGTCATGACCCTGGGGTCCTGGGATCAAGTCCCACATCAGGCTCCCAGTAAGGAGCCTGCTTCTCCCCCTGCCTATATCTCTGCCTCTCTCTATGTGTCTCTAATGAATAAATAAATAAAATATTTTTAAAATAAATAAATAATGTGCTAAGTTTTGGGTAATTTGTTACACAGCAGGGGATAACTACAACAATCTTGCCCTGGCAAAGCCTAAAACCAAAACTTGACAGGATAGGGAACTGCCACTCCATTGTCTGCCAGAAAAAAATAAACCTCAAAACTCTTTAAGGGAAGTCAAACTAAGCCAGATTCCTTAAAATGTATAATTTATGACATCCAAGATACAATAAAAATTGCTGGGCATGCAAAGAAACAGGAAAACATGACTCATAATCAAGAAAAAAAGCAGTTGACAGAAGCAGATCCTCAGATGACCCAGATTTTAGAATCAGCACACGAGGACTTTCAAGAGCTATTAGTAACATCTCTGAGAACTTGGAGAAAAATATGGTCCTACTGAGTGAATACATGAAAAATGTAAGCAGAGAAGTAGAAATAATGAAAAAGAATAATGGAAATTCTATCACCAAAAAGAAAATATCAGAAATAAAAAATTTACTAGATGGGCTTAAAAACAAATTTAAAGTGTCAAGAGAAAGAGACAATGAACTAGAGACAAATTTATTTAAAAAATTTCTACTCTGCAGAAAAGAGATTTAAAAAAATTTAGGAGCACCTGGGTGGCTCAATGGTTGAGCATCTGCCTTTGGCTCAGGTCATGATCCTGGGGCCCTAGGATCGAGTGCTACATCAGGTTCCCTGTGGGGAGCCTGCTTCTCCCCCTGCCTATGTCTCTGCCTCTCTCTGTGTGTCTCTCATGAATAAATAAAATTTTAAAAAAAATTTAAACGTGAACAGAGTCTCAGTGACCTAGCACATTAGTCAACAGAAGTGTAATTCAAGTCTCAAAGGAAAGCAGAGAGAAAATGGGAAGTAAATAATTTTTTAAAAAATAATGGTTGAAATATTCTCAAGTTGGGCAGGCTGGGTGGCTCAATGGTTTAGCACCGCCTACAGCCCAGCAGTGATCCTGGAGACCAAGGATCCAATCCCACATTGGGCTCCCTGCATGGAACCTGCTTCTCCCTCTGCCTGTGTCTCTGCCTCTCTCTCTGTGTCTTTCATGAATAAATAAATAAAATCTTTTTAAAAAATGTTCTCAAGTGTAGCAAAAAGCATCAACTTGCCAACCCAAAAATTAAATGAGCATCCAAGAAGGATAAATATGATTTAAAAACCATAAGTAAGCACAATATAATCAAACTACTGAAAACCAGAGATGATGAGAAACTTAAAACAACCAGAACAAAATGACAAAATAAATACAGGGAACAATGACTCAAGTGACAACTATCTTCTCATTAGAAACAATAGAGACAGGATCCCTGGGTGGCGCAGCGGTTTGGCGCCTGCCTTTGGCCCAGGGCGCGATCCTGGAGACCCGGGATCGAATCCCACGTCGGGCTCCCGGTGCATGGAGCCTACTTCTCCCTCTGCCTGTGTCTCTGCCTCTCTCTCTCTCTCTCTGTGACTATCATAAATAAATAAAAATTTAAAAATAAATAAATAAAAATAAAACTGTTAAGTATTAAAAAAAAAAAAAAGAAACAATAGAGACTAGAAATCACAGAATAACATCAAAATGAAGAAAGAGGGATCCCTGGGTGGCGCAGCGGTTTGGCGCCTGCCTTTGGCCCGGGGCGCGATCCTGGAGACCCGGGATCGAATCCCACGTCGGGCTCCCGGTGCATGGAGCCTGCTTCTCCCTCTGCCTGTGTCTCTGCCTCTCTCTCTCTCTCTCTCTGTGACTATTATAAATAAATAAAAATTTAAAAAAAAATGAAGAGAGAAAGAAAACTGTATTGAAGAATGTTATATCCAACAAAAATCTCATTTTAAAATGAGGATGAAATGAAGAGATTTCATATTAGCAAAAGTTAAAAGAGTTGTTTACCATAGACCTGTCCCATAAGAAATATGAAAGAGAGAAGAAGAAGAAAAAAAAGAAATACTAAAGAGAGTTCTTAGACTGAGGATAAATGACACCAGATGGAAACACAGATCTACAGGAAGGAATGACAAGCACTGTCATTCCTTGCAAAGGATAAACATCTACATTTAAAACACTAGTTTTTCCCTTAATTCCCTTAAAAGACAAATATCCATTTAAAGCAAAAGTAATAGCATTATAAATTGAGGTTTAGGGGCACCTGGGTGGCTCAGTCAGTTAAGTGTCCAACTCTTGATTTCACCTCAGGTCATGATCTCAGGGTGGTGAGATCGAGCCCTTCTTCAGGCTCCACACTCAGAGTGCAGCCTGCTTGGGATTCTCTCTCCCTCTCTGCTTAGGATTCTCTCTCTCCCTCTCCCTCTGCCCCTCCTCCTCGCTTGTGTGCACTCTCTTTTTCGATAGATAGATAGATGATAGATCGATAGATAGATAGATAGATAGATAATAAATAAAAAATTAAATAAATAAATTGAGATTTAATATATACAAAATTAAAATTATGGCAAGAGTACAAAGAATGGAGAAGAAAATGAAATTATACTGTTATTAGTTTCTTGTATTTGTGAAGTGTAAATCATAATGTGTGAAATGAAACAATATTAATTTTAAGTAGACTGTAGTAAGTTAAAAACAAAAATTTTTATCTCTAAAATTACTAAAAATAAAAATAAAAAAGAGGAATAGCTTGGATGCCAAGAGAGGAGATAAAAAAAGAATTAAAAAAATACTCAATCCAAAAGAAGCCAACAAAAGAAGAATAGCAACCCAAAGCAGATGGGATAAATATAAAACAAATAACTAGATATTATACTTAAAACCCACTATATTAATAATTTCATATAAAGGAGCCAAACACTCTAATTAAAAGGAAATGATCGTCAGAATAGATTTTTTTGAGAATAGATTTTTTTTAAAAAGTAATGCTCAACTAATGAATGTTAAATATAAATACACAGGTTGAAAGTAAAGGGATGGAAAAAGATTAAAATGGCAAAAAAAAAAAAATAAGAAAGCTACTATGGTCATATTAAAATAAGACAAAGTAAACTTTGAGACAAAAAATATTTCCACAGGGAAAGGGAAACATTTCATAATGACAAAAAGGTTAACTCAACAAGAAATCACAAAAAACTTAGCATTGTTTGCACCTAATAAGTGAGCTTCAAAATTCATAAAGCAAAACTGACTCAAGGAAAGAGAATTAGACAATTCCCAAGTCATAACTAGAGATTTTAAACACCCCACCTCAGTAATTTACAGAATAAGGAAACAGAAAATCAGTAAGGATATAAAAGATCTGAATAAACTATCAACAGTATTTATATAATTGACATTTTCAGAGTATCTCACTGAGCAACTTCAAAATACACATTTTTTTCAAGTGCACATGAATGTTCACCAAAATAGACCACATGCTGAGCCATAAAATAAGTCTCAATAAATTACAAAAGATTAAAATCTTCTAATAGTACATTTCCTGAGCACAATAGAATTAGGTTAAAAATTGAGAACAATAAGATATCTAGAAAATCACCCCCAAATATTTGGAAAGCAAACAACATACTTCTAAAAAAACTTATATCATGAAGAAGAAATTAGTAGAAAAATTAGAAAATATTTTAAGCGAATAGTGATGAAAAAATAACAAATTTTATGGAATGCACTTAAAGTAGTGCCTAGAAGAAAATTCACACTTCTAAATGTCTATAATAGAAGAAAGCAAAGATTAAAAATCAGTAGTTCAAATTTACATCTTAGCAGTTTAAGAAGGAAGAATATATTAATCCCATAGTAAGTAGAAGGAAAGAAATAATAAAGAGCCAAAATCAATTAAATATGAAACAAGCTAATAAACAGAGAAAAATAATAAAGCCAAAAATAGCTCCTTGAAGTGATTAATAAAATTGTAAAAACCCCAAACAATTTCTTGATCAGGAAGAGAGAGAGCACGCATTACAAAATATCTGAAGTAGAAGAGAAGATACCACTAGAGATCTGACAGATATTTTAAAAATAAAGAAGTGATATAAAAACTTTATGACAGTAAGTTCAACAATTTAGATGAAATGGGGATGCCTAGGTGCCTTCACAGTTGAGTGTCTGCCTTCTGCTCAAGGCATGATCCCAGAGTCCAGGGATTGAGTCCTGCATCAAGATCCCTGGGGGAGCCTGCTTCTCTGCCTGTGTCTCTGCCTCTCTCTGTGTCTCCCATGAATAAATAAATAAAATATTTTTTTAAAAGGAGTATCTTTAAAAAAAATTAGATGAAATAGACAAATTCCTTGAGACACAAAATATACCAAAAGTGACACAAGAAAAAAAAGAAAACATGAATAGCCCTTCTTTCAGCATCCTATTGCTTCATAACCAATTCCAAAACTTCATAAATTAAAATAACAAAAATAGCAATCACTTTGTTGTTGCTAAGTTAATTGATCTCAGCTGGGTGGTTCTTCTCCAAATGGTATTGCCTGGGATGACTCACAGGGGCTGCTTTTAGCTGGCAGTTGGGCCAAACTGGAAGTTCCAAGAATGCATTACTCACATGTCTGGTACCTCGATGTTCTTCCAAATGATCTCTCCACTTGAGCTTCCTCTCAGAAATGTGGTCTCAAAGTAGTCAGATTTTTTACATAGTGGCTGGCTTTAAGAGAGAAAGCAGGAGCTGCCAGGGCTCATAAGGAATAGATCTAGAACTGACAGAGCCATCATTTTCTCACATTGACCATTTTTCAAAGCAAATCTCAAGGAGACCCTGGGCAACAAGAGAGGGAGATCCCTCTAGAAGCAGGCACATAGAAAAAAGAAGCAATAGGTGGCATCCAGCTTTGCAGACCATCTACTACAACATAAATTTACTAAATAACTATAACTATAACTTCCCACAAAGAAAAGTCTAATTCTAAATGATTTCACTGGTGAGTTCTACCAATTTTTCTACAGAAAAATTACTGATGTTACATACATAAGTGCAAAGGTCCTCAATAAAATATTAATACATAGAACTCTGCTATATGTAAAAAATAGCAATAAATCACAGCCAAGTAGATTCGAAGAGATGCAAGTTCAACACCCAAAAACCAATTCATAATTCATATCATTAATGAAATTAACGAGAAAAATCATTTAATCATTTTAATAGATGCAGGAAAGGAATTTGACAAAACTTAAATCAATTCATGACAAAAGTTCCCATCAAACTAGGAAGAGAAGTGAAATTCCTCAATATGATGAAAAAAGATTTATGAAAAAAGTATAATCCATATCATGCTAGGTGGGGATATATCAGATGCCATCCATTGTCACAACACCTATTGAACATTATGCTGGAAGTCCTGTATGCATCAATAAAGCATGAAAAATAAACAAAAGGTAAAAATATTGGAAGGAAGTCAGTAAAACTGCCTTTATTCATAGAAAACTTGTCTATGTAGATGACCCTAAAGAATTTACCCCAAATTACTGGAATTAATAAATGAATTTAGCAAATTCACAGACACAAGGTTAAAACAAAAAGAATTGCATTTCTACATAACAAGCGGTAAAATGTTGGAATATAAATCATTGAAAATGTTTTATTTACAACAGCATGAGAACACATTACATACATACAAACACATGTAACAAATGATGCCTGAGATCTCCACACTAAAAATTACAAAAATACTGCTGCGGGAAATACAAGGAGACTTAAATTAATGGAAATATATATCACATTCATGAATCAGAAGACTTGATATTGTTAATCTCTGTAATCTCCCCAAATTGATCTTCAGATTCAAAATTCCAGCAAGTGTTTTATTTTTGTAGATCTGAAAAGCTGATTCTAAAATTTACGTGAAAATGCACAGAACCTAAAATAGCCAAGACAATTTTGAAAAAGAATAACAAATTTGGAAGACTTCTAGTATCCAATTTTCAAGACTTACTATAAAGCTATAGAAATCCAAATGATAGTAGTTTGGGTTAAAAAAAAAAAAAAGAAAGAAAAAAAAAAGAAAAGAAAAGAAAAGAAAAAGAGTGCCTGGGTGGCTCAGTGTTTGAGCATCTGCCTTTGCTCAGGCCCTGATCCCAGGGTCCTAAGATCAAGTCCTGCATCGGGCTCCCCACAGGGAGCCTGCTTATCCCTCTGCCTGTGTCTCTCGTGAATAAATAAATAAAATAATTTTTAAATAGACAAATAGATTGCTAGAAAAAAATAGAGTCCAGAAATAAGCCCAGACATATATGCTTGACTGATTTTTAACAAAGATGTCAAGGCCATTCAATGGGAAATGCATTATTTTTCTATTGCTGCATCACAAATGTCGCAGCTTAAAACAATATGGATTTAGGGGCCCCTGGGTGGCTCAGTCAAACTTCTTCAGCTCAGATCATAATCCCCGGGTCCTAGGATCCAGCCCCGTATGCAGCCCCACATCCAGCCCCATATAGGGCTCCACACTCAGCAGAGTTTGCTTGTCCCTCTGCCCCTCCCCCTACACATATTCTCTTTTTAATAAATAAATAAAATCTTTTAAAAATACAGATTTATTATTCTACATATCATTATATACTTCACGTAGTTACACAGGCCAGAAGCCCTAGCATGGTACACCTGGGTTCTCTGCTTAGGGTCTCAAAAGGCTAATAAAATCAAGGTGTCTGCCTGGCTGCATCCCCATTTGGAAATTAGACTCCATTTCCAAGTTCATTCAGGGTGAAAGAGAATTTCAGTTCCTTACAGTTGTGTGCAAAGAAGCCTTTAGCTCCTGAAGGCCACTGGCTCCTCTATGCCATGTGGTCCACTCCACAACAGAATAGTTTTATTCCTTCAAGCCAATGAGAGAATCTCTTCACTTTGAACCTCTTTTTTTTTTCTTTTTCTTCCTCTTTTTGATGATATTACCAGATACTTTTATATACTACTATATATAAAAGTATAAATTAATATAAACTTACTGGAGGGCAACTTCACAAAAGATTTTAAAATGTCCATCCAAGTCCACTAGAAATTCCACATACTTTGAACCTCTTTGACCTCTTTAAAGGTCAGGTCAATGAAGGATAATCTTCCTTTAGATTAACTCCAAGTCAATTGATGAAAGCACTTAATTATATTTGCAAAATCTCTTCTGCCATATAACATTACATAATCACAGCAGCAATGGCCCACTCTCACCCAAGAGGAGGGGTTTGTGCAGAGCATGTGCCTGGGGGGTGGGAGGCAGGAATCTTGAGGACTCTACTGGCTTTCTATGGCTGCTAAAACAAATTATCCGCAAACAGTGGCTTAAAACAACATGAGTTTATTGCCCTACAGTTCTATAGTTCAGAGGTCCTAATGGGTATAACTGGGCAGTAGCATCAGGGAGCTTCCTGGGACAATGGACGTGTTCTCTATCTTGTTCTGTACCTTTTTTTAAAAAAGGTTTTATTTATTTATTCATGAGAAACACAGAGAGAGAGAGAGAGAGAGAGAGAGGCAGAAACACAGGCAGAGGGAGAAGCAGGCTCCCTATGGGGAGCCCAATGCAGGACTCCATCCCAGGATCCTGGGATCACGACCTTAGCCAAAGGCAGATGCTCAACCACTGAACCACCCAGGCACTTTTGTTCTGTATCTTGATTGAGGTGGTAATTACATGGGTTTTTATATGTGTGTGTCTATATATGTAGATATAGGTTATATATCTACATTTGTGTGTGTATGTATATATATAATCTGGAATTTACATATGCTTACACTTACATATAGAATTTACATACAATTACATGTAGATATCGAAGTTATATATAATTTGCATATATTTACATTTACATTCATATATATGTGAATACAAGTAAAATACAAAATGAAGACGAAACTTGAAAATTCCCTGACCAGACAAAACCATTTAAACAGTATAAGTGAAACAATTTAGCTTATTCTACTAAATAAGCAAAACTTAACGGGCTGTTTCTTGGAAATTTCTCTGAAAATCCTAAATGAAACCTAAGCTGTTACCCAAAACTGGCATGAGGCAACTACTTTTAACCAATCCCCTATCACTAGAAAAAACCTCGTGCTATACCCAATCATTGAGAGAAATAAACAGCCTCTGTATTTTCACTGCATAGACTGTCCTATGACAGTCTACCTCTGGGGCACATTCCACTGTGGGTTTGAGGGATCCCAGTTTGCAAACTGTTCTTCTATCCACCATAAATAATTTTGTTAAATTGCTAAATACTATTTTACTGGTCTGGTGGTTCTAGTTTTGCTATTTCTGGGGTTTTGACATATATATGTATATATGTTTGTTGAATTATATACTTAAAATTATATTTAAATACATTTCATTAAAAAAACCATATAAGTCAAATAAACTGTTAACTGGATGAGACTTATGTGCTACCAGTTTGCAAACTGGACTAGAGAATCAAATGGGTCAGGGACCGGACTTTCCCAATCCCTTTGACCCCTTACACGTGGACTGGTTGCCTTATATGTTCTTAGGAAGAGACTCTACTGGATGCAGAGGTGGAGAGAGAGAGAGAGAGAGAGAGAGAGAGAGAGAGAGATGGGAGGGATGGGTACGAGGGAAAGAGGAAAGAAGGAGGGAAGGAAGGAGGGAGGAAGGAAGGAAACAATGACACCAGTTGCCATCTGTCCCAGCTCTTCATTTGGTCCAAATAAAGGCTAAAAAATAAATAAATAAATAAATAAATAAATAAATAAATAAATAAATAAATAAAAATAAAGGCTCTTCTCAGGGCCCAACATCCTCTCTGGAGATTACTGTGGTCTGCAGTAGATGTAGTGGTGATAACCCCCTTCGCTCAAGGCTTGATGCCTCAGTCACCTAGGTATGTGAGTCATGCATCACATGAACAATAAGTGTGCTATATCTAATGCCTCAA
The DNA here is from genome assembly GCF_048418805.1 of Vulpes vulpes. NCBI lineage: Eukaryota > Metazoa > Chordata > Mammalia > Carnivora > Canidae > Vulpes > Vulpes vulpes. The sequence goes on from NC_132791.1 coordinate 71,600,958, forward strand.
TAATGATAGGAATGTCCCCAGTGCTCACCCAACCTACCACCTCTTCCTAGACACACAAGAAGACCACACTCCCAGTCTCCCTTGAGGTTGGGTTGAGACGATAATACTAAATCCTGGCCAACAAGAGATGAGTGGGAGGAATGTACACCACCTCTGGAATTGGTCATAAAAAAATAAAATCTCTGTATTTCCCTTTTTTGTCTTCCTCTCCACAGTTATTTCAGAGACCATGGGATCTGGCTGATAAGAGCTTTGGGATGGAAAGGACCCAGATTCCACAGTCACTCGTTGGCAAAAGTTACTGAAAAGAACCACCCAACACACTTCTGGCTTTGTGTTCACAAGAAATACATGTTTATTGTGCTTAAACTGTGAGGATTGAGAGCTGCTTGTTACAGCAGCTAACCTAACTAATCCCTAATACAGGCACATTACACGGACGTTTGGGTGTCTGTCAACTTCTATTATTGTGAAAAACATCAAAAGAAAAAAGAAAAGTTTGTCAGTTCTTATTATGACAGTTCTTATGAACTGACTTTACTACAATTAAAAAAAAAAAACCCTGAACAGTTAAAAAAAAAAACCCCACCCAATTACAAAATGGGCAAAAGACATGAATAGATATTTCACCAAGATGGATGGTGAATAAACACATGAAAAAAATGTTCAGCTCCAGCAGCCACTAGGAAATGGCAAGTAAAACCAGAATGAGTTATTAATATGCACCAATTAAAACAACAACAAGAAAAAATAGTGACAACACCAAATCGTAGTAAGAATGCAGAGATCTCTCATTTATCACTGGTGAGAATGTAAAATGGTACTGCCACTCTGGAAAATTTGTCTGTCAGTTTCTCAAGAAGGTAAACATGGACTCAGCACACAATCCAGCCCTTACACACTTGGACTTTTATTCCTGAGAAATGGAAACTGATATTTACACCAAAACCTGTCCATGAATATTTACAGAACCTCTACTCTTTAATGATGAATCAACTCTGGGGTAGCCATACAATTGGACACTATTCAGCAATCAAAAGGAATAAACTACTGATGCATGCAACAACGAGTCTCAAGAGAATTATGCTAAATGGGGGGAAAAGTCAAACTCAAAGAGTATGCACCATGTATTTCCATTTATATCACATTCTCAAAAATGACAGAACATAACAGAGATGAAGGACAGCTAAACAGTTGCTTGGGGACAGACAGGGAGAAGGAAGGAGGGGTGTGAATACAAACAGAGGACACAAGGGAGTTCATTTGGACAACGGATTTTTTTAAGCTTTATTGTACCTGAACACATAGTAAACACTACTATCTACTGATATCATTTCTTTGACAGGGTATTTTCCCTCTCAACAATTATATAGCTATTTTGCCATGTACTTTTTGCTCTTTCATGCATACATTCTAGATATGCATCAAACGGTGTAACTAAAGAAAGAGAATATTATCTGAAAAACAACGCAAAAGTGAATATTTCATTCCTGGGCAAACCTAGCCATTGTTTTAATAAGGCATCTCTTCCATAGGAACCGGTCTTCTTTTGCATGAACTCTGTAGCTGGTAGTCTTTTTCTTAGGAAGTGAACATGAAGCAAATTCTTCCTGGCGACTTGTTTGTAGGCCCAAGGATAAGCTACCCGCATCTCAAAGTCCTGCGCCTTGATTGTGGTGGTGGTTACTGAATCTCTACATGGGATGGAATTGCGCAGAACTGCATACGCACGCACACGCTCAAGTGCACTTTCATGCACGTGTCCATGTGCGCACACAATCACAAGTTGAAACACGGTGAAAGCCAGGCCCTGTAGTCGATTTATCAGTATCACACTGATGTCAGTTTCCTGGATTTTTAGATCGCATGCAGTTATGTAAGATGTCACCACTGGGGGGAGCTGGGGCAAGCCTAGAAGGGACTCTATATACAATTTTTGCAACTTCCTGTGAATTTTTTCAAAATTAAAAGATTAAAAAAAGAAGAAGAAAGCACAGGACAAGACATATGCAGAGATAATCCCTACCATCCCAACCATGTAATTGGTGGGCCTGTGGGTTACCCACTAAGTGTTCTTACTGTGATTCCTACCTGCTCTGACAAACCAATAGATCTCCTCTGGTTTGTTTGTTTTTTTAATTAAAGATTTTTATTTATTTATTTGAGAGAGAAAGAGTACAACTAGAGAGGAGGGACAGAGGGAGAAAGCAGACTCCCCACTGAGCAGGGAGCCTGATGCCAGGACTTGATCCCAGGACCCTGGAATCATGACCTAAGCCAAAGGCAGACTCTTAGCCACCCAGGCGCCTCTCTTCTGGCTTTAATAACAAAGTTGAGTTGTTATTTTTTTCTTCCCAGTAAACCAAAAGAGTGGCAATAATCCTCACCATCCAGTCACATAAAACAAAGCTTTTGAAGCAAAGCTCTCCCACTGGGTCCTGCTAGAACACAGAGAGCTGTTTTCATCCCTCTGTGGCATGATAACTGAGCACTACTAGGTGCTAGGGATTGTGCTCACTGCTGAGTGGAGAATGGACTGAAGAGGCCACTGCAGAGCCCAAGAGAGACAGAGAGAGAGAGAATGATGACCTGGCCCAGAACGTGGTCATAGAGAGGCAGAGAATGGATGGATTCAAGAGGGAAAGAAGCAGGTAGTGGGGATTGTTTGGATTTGGGAAGTTATGGAGAGAGGTGTCCAGATGACCACCTGGCTTTCCACACCAGCCTCTGCAATAAGGCCAAGGAGAAGAGCCAGCACCTCCAAACCAGTATTTCACTGGGCACAAGAAGCCCTTTGGACTCATTTTTCCTGCTCCAGTTGCTTACACTCTGAATCTCTCTCCTCAGTGGCCCTTGGAGGAGCTGATACAGATAACATGAGCCAGGAGGGTCACCCCCAGAAAGCTTCACCCCAGGGAGAGTACAAGGCAGGGCCTGGCAACAAGCAGCACTGAGCTCTGGGCTGGCAGGTTCAGGCTTGTCCCAGGTCTCCAGAGCAACTGGAAGATCTGCATATGGCGAAGACAGGAAGTGGAGCAGATGGGGGGTGGGGGGGTGCGAACCAGCTCAAGTTTGGGATCAGATGGGATGGCAAGTGGGCGAATCCAAAGCTTAGGCCTGGAGATGTAAGAGTTGAGGCCCATTAGTCTACACATGATCTCAGAGTCAGGGCTGGATAGCTTTGCCTGGGATTGTTTGCCGGGAGAGAGAAGGGGGCCATAGACTGAGGCTCAGCATAAATATTGTGTCAGGGCAGAAGAGGCACAAAGCTGGGCTGAGAAGGAGCAGTCAAGAGAGCAGAAGGAACAGCAAAATGTTATATCAGGGATGCTGGGAGAATAAAGGGTGTCGAGAAGGAGGGAATCTCCACGGAGGGTCTGTAGTCTGTGAAACTCCACGGAGGATCTACAAGCTTAGAAACAAGAGCAAAGCAGTTGTCAAGGGGTTGATGGGAAAAGGCCCATCACCTCCAGATTTCAAGCTCCCACACCCAGCATGACATAAACAAAAAAATAAACAGTGAAAAAAAAAAAGAAAGAAAGAAACAAGAGCAAAGGTGTGTCTGTGAGCTGACGGCATGCTGGTCACCTTTATCACACATACACAAGGGGAGCACACGGCTTTGGGGCCACCTGATCCATGGACACCTGGCCATGCCGACCAGGGCTGGGGGTGTGCACCATTGCCCTGCAAAGCAGGGTGGGAAGGAGCACTTAGAAACTTGTTGCCTGGTTGCCAGAAGGGGGAACTTCCCCCTGCATGCTTGCTTACCCTGTGGGCCCCCATCTACAGTATGATCCTCAAGGGGGTGCCAGATATTGTGGGAGGAAAGGGCACCTGCTCAAGGACCACTTTGGGTCGGCTCTACCAGGACTCATGGCCCCTTGGCTTCCACCCCAGAGTCACCAGCGTGATTGACCCCAGTTCCCAGCTCAGGGTGGGCATGGCCAACATTCCAGTTACAAAATAGTTCTCGTGGTTGGGACATTTTTAGAACTTCTGGAAGTTCTAAGCAAGAGGCCCTCTCTACCCACTGGGGTAAGCCAGGATCAGGAGGCAGAGCTCCAGAGGTTCCACATGAGGAGCATGGCCCTAGTGAAGAAGCCTCAGGGAGGACAGGTGGCCAAGAATGTCCAGGGGACCCACCCCTGCTAACAGCTACATCAGGCTCTCCCATTACCAGCACATTTCCCCCACTTAAGCCCATCAGGGACGGGTGTCCGGGAATAAACTGACACAAGCCTCACATCCTTCCATTCAGACCCCTCCCTGTTGGACCTGCCTCCTTGACGCAGGAGTTAGCCAGCGCCCCAGTCTCGCCAGCCAGGCTCTGTCTGGACTCCCGGTGGCCACCATTCACGTCCCCACCCAGGAACCACAGACCAAAGGCCTGAGGGCCCCCACCTTGTTCTCAGGACCCAGTGGCCTCCCTAGCCTGGCCCCGCGCCTACCCACTTCCTGTCTTTCTCCCCAACCAAAAGTCTGGGAGACCCAGGACAATGATGTCTCCCCCACGGGAGAATTTCATCCCTGAGGCTGATTTTTAGATTCACAGAGGGCAAGACCCCATTTGCCAGACCCTTTCCACAAAATGCCTTGGACTGTAGTCCCAAAATTAGGCAGTAAACTCTCCTCTGGGAATTGAAAGTCACCCTTTCTGCTAATTCCTCAGGTCCTGAGTGGTTTTCACAGCTCATTAGAACCACCAGGATGGACTTGACCTCCCTAATGAGCCCTGGGCTTCCTCAGCCTGGGAAGCACTCTGGCCCTAATGAGTTTTCCTCCACCATAAACATACACACTGAGAGTTAAGAGCAGGGAATTAGCATTTACGGTGCTTCCCTGTTTTAATAAGGCCAAGCAGGCACTCTTGCAGCTGAGCCTAGAGAAATGCCACCTGTAGGGGGGGTGGGGCTGAGCAGAATGGGACGCTACACCTCTGTCTTCTCCCATGAGGAAAGCGCCTCTCTATTCTGCTTCCTTCACCCTGCCTGTCCTGAGCCGGCCCCTGCTCCTAGCCTGGCTCCCAGGGCAGTGCGGGCAGAGGTGCCAACCATCCATCCTCCCTAGAGCTACATGGCTTGGGGACAGAGGGCCCAAAGGTATCTCCAGGGAGCACCCACAGCAGGCAGGATGGGAGGCCATGGAGGGGCCCAGGAGATGATCCTCCTGCTTTCTCTCGGGGCAGTGGCACTCCTGGGGCTGCCCACTTCCAGGACTGGCTGAGGCACCAGTAACCTCCACTAGCCAGCTCATGGGTGGGCCCTGTTGCCAGATTCAGGAAAGCTGCATGGTCTCGTCTACCCCCTTCCATCTTGGGTGATAACAGAGAAGGCCACCACCAGGCCCTGCTCCTCTAGCTCAGAGGTCAGGCCTGGGAGCAGCCTCCTAGGAGGCCACAGAGTAAGCCACCAGGCCTTCCCATTAGGACCCTGTGCACCCATTTCAGCCTGTTGTGGGAAAGCTGGGGGCCTCAGGTTCATTGTAGGGCACTCACAACAGGCAGGCACTTGCAAGGCCTCACCCTAGCAGGGGCCACAGGGCTGAGCTGGTAGCAGCCTGCTTTTCTCCTGCTGGCCCACCACCAGCCCTGCTCCCCCTGGGCTGGTTTGGGAACTCTGTTCTGGAAAGCAGGTCATGTTCCCTATGTAAGTTAAACCCAGAGCCAGCAGCAAGAGTCTGTGCATGTCTGCCACAGAGCAAACAGCTCTTGCCTCTTGGGCCTCTTGCCAACCTTTGATTCACGCAATGCCGAAAATAAGACATATTTTCGTGCAGTTTTGCCACGTTTATTAAGGAGAAATGTGTTTAATTGACTGGCTCAAGCCTGCCTTCCTGTGAACCGGGCTGCAGCTCAGGCTCCACCCATCTGCTCCTCCAAATCGACCTCAGTCTTTCCTGGGCCAAGGTCAGAAACTCCAAACCCTCTCAAACAATAAAAGTAACCAGAACGCTCGTTTCCAAGTGACCACTTCTGGAAGAGCATTCCTTTCCATTCCATTTCAGAGCCCATCCCCCTACCATCTTGTTTCCATAATCCTAAGGCTCAGGCAATTAAAATAAAATATCCTTATAGTCTCTAGATGTTTACTAGACCAGCTGGTAATGAGCTAGGCAGGATCTTCTCTATTACATAAAGGAAAAGAACAAAGAATTAGGAATATGGAAGACATTCAAATGTCTTAATTAGTGCTTCCATCTGTAAAAAAGTTTCTCCATCACTAACAGCCGCCCTCAGAGGCCTATCTTGGGAAGACCATGGTCCCCAAAGCCCCAGTGTGGATGGCACCGGCATCCGAGAAGCCCGGCCTTGGTTCCCAGCCCAGTCTCAGATCCACCCACGGGAATCAGGGGACCCTGGGGCAGCAGGGGCTGGCAGGGCCCCCTGACTGGGCCAGAACTCTGTGTGGACTCTAGGGAGGACAGAAGACCCACAGGGCCTGTGAATGGATGTGGTCAGGGATGAGCGAGAGCCCTGGACCCCAGACGGCTCCTGGATGGGGATGCTTCCCTGCCACACCCGTGGCAAGCACTAAGCCTGCCTCCAGAAGCACCTCCAGCTCTGGCCCCTGCCTCACCCTCCCTGAAGGGCTGTTTGGATTTCCTCTCTGCCTCCCCTAAAGCCTGAGCATCAGAGACTGCCCTTTACTCCGGGGCCATCCTGGATGCTACCAGGCAGGCCCCAGCCCCAGAGTCTGGGTCGCAGGACTATGCCTGTACACGAGAGGAAACATAATGGCAGGAAGGAAAGACCCTGAGCAGTGTAGGAGAGTCGGGCTGAGCATCTGGCCTCTGTCTTGAGGCCACCCATATGCTTCTGTGGCAGCATATCCTAGACAGCTTCCCAATATGCACAGCCCTGTGTCCTGAGTCTCACCCTGTCTCGACCTGAGTCTCGCAGAGCTCTACCACATTCACCTTCTTTATAGGTGACAACAGCAAGGCACAGATTGGAAAACAACTACATCAACCAGCCTGCAGGCATTGGAGCTAGGATTTGAACTCTGCCCTGGACTCAGCCATGCCGCCTCCTTTAGCCAGCAACCATCCTCAGCCTCCTGGACTTGTGGCCCAGGAGTGCTGGCCTTTGGGGGCTTCCCTGACCCCACCTCTGTGCTGACCCCATCTCTGTGCTCTGTGCCCATGGGCCCCACCTCCCACACCCCAGGGATTTGCAGCCCAGTAGCAGAACGGGGCCTGCCTCACACACCTTCCAGCTCTGCACCCAGTGCTGGCCCAAATCAGAGCTCAGGCTCAATCAGTCCTGGCTGAATGCAAGTGTGTGAAGGTTGAAAACTATTTTAAATGACAAGAGATGGCTCTTTTAGAAGCTAGGAATGAGAGAGGAAGCGAGCAAATGTGACATCAACAGGGCTTCCAGCATGTTCAATAAGGGCTCAATAAGTTTAAAATTTAAAGGGCTCAATAAGTTTCTACTATTGAAAAACAATTCTTCCCTATAAAGCATCTCAGTCTAATGCTGGACAAAGTCCTCTGTAACTGGGCTGAGACAGTACCCTGCTTTTATGGATCTTAGGTCTTAAGCCTTCCAAAGAAAACTTCAGAGATACTGGGCCTTTGGGGGACAGCTCCCTCACAGGTCAAATTTCCCCAAAGACCCGACACTTTCAATACTCACACTTCAATTTGATCCAACAGACGTGTAGAGTTTCTACAAGGAGAATTAGATGCTGCTCTGGCCCCTGAGGAGCTCACTGGAGAAGAGGGCTCAAAATCAGACAGTTAGAGGAGCTGTGGTCAACACCTGGCTAGACATTCCTATGAGTTGACCACAGCTCCTGTAACTGCCCTTCCTATGAGTTGCTGCAGGCAGGCAGGCGACAAAGGTAGGTAACAGTGGGGTGAGGGGACGGGGGGTGGGGGGGGGGTGTTGGGGGAGATGGCATCTGCCCTGTTCTTGAAGAAAGAGAATTTATAAGATCAACAAGGCAGGATACTCTGCGTACAAAGAAAAGCACGAGCAAGGGCCAGATGACATGAAATTATAGGTATGTTGAGGCCAAAGGGAAGAAGGGAGCATATCTGGAATGAGCATGGGATGGTGGGAGAGGAGGAGGAGGAAGGTGAGGAGGAGCTAGAATGAGACCCCAGAGTGACATCAGCCCAATGTGAAGGAGGCAGGCTCGGGGATCTAGGAGAGATCCTTCAAGCGCCTGCTCCCACTAGCGCCCCATTGCAATGACTTTGTATCTCTCTCATCTACTTTTATTGGGGGTTTTTCCCCCTCTCACGTTCTCTTTTCCCTATCACACTGACACTTCTTCCTTTGCTGCAATTGTTCATATTTTTATTGGTTAAATCACTTACTTCACTCTGTGCAGGATCCCAAGGAAGGCACAGGGGAATCAAAGGATCTGGTGCCCACCCCTTCATCCAATACAAAGGAAATGGCTGGCTGATAGGACGCCAGGACAGGTAGGGAAAGGGGCACAGAACAGGCGGGCCCCGCAGCCTCAGCCAGGCCCTGGTTGAAACTCCCTCGGCCCGGGTCCCAGGACTGGTCCCACAGTGGGAGTCCAGGTCAGGTTGACTCTAGAGGCTAGATATTCACTCTCCCTGGGCGGCCCAGGGCAGAGGTGGGGACCACAGCTGGCCCTGGCAGGAGATTCAGGGCCAGGGAGCCAGACCCCAACCCCTGAGGTCACCACCAGGACAAGGGCCAGCAGCTGGGGATGTGACAGCAGCACATTTCCAAGCAGCCCAAGCAAGTCAGAGTTTCCCTGGCCTGGCTCAGCTACTTGAGGCCAGGGGAGGCCAGCCCCAGCCCTGCAAGAAGGAGCAAAGTTGTTTCACTTACAATGGAAAAAAACAACACCCAGAGGAATAGGACTCTCCGCCAGGTCTGCAATAACCGTCCTGTGCTTTGGGCTGGCCAGGTCCCAGCAATTAGATGCTCCAGGCACAAGGGCCTGGGATACGGATCCATCGAAGCTTCATCACACTTCCGGCAGCCTGATAGCCTTCCTGCAGGCCCCACGCCTGGATCCTGGGACAGACGAGCCATCGGTGGGGGAACCAGCAGAAGTACAGCACCTGGTCTGACCACTGCACCTTGGCTTCTGTGATCTACCCAGGAGATGTCCCCGCTGTGAGACTCTGTTCCTTCATCTGTAAAACAGTGACATGAATGCACGAGGCTGGCATGAGCACCAGTTTGAGTGGCACGAATGGAGGTACCCCAGGAGGCCACATGCTGGTGGTGTTTGCTGGTGTTATCAGAAGCTGTGGCAGCCCCCAAAGCAATTTTCTAACACAGTTCTAAGGCCTCAACCCACTGAATGACCTTGAAACCCAAGGATACCCACCTCCACAGGAGGGCAGGCAGGAAGACAGGTCCAAGGAGGAAGGGCAGGCAGGCCAAGGCCAAAGCACAGGAGGCATCCTCAGCTCCAGGGAGGAGAACCACAGGATGTGGCCACCTCCCAGCCTGAGCCCTGGCCCCAAATTGACAGAAAACAACCCTGAGGGCAGCCCTGGTGGCTCGGGGGTTTAACGCTGCCTTCAGCCCTGGGCATGATCCTGGCGACCTAGGATCGAGTCCCACGTCAGGCTCCCTGCATGGAGCCTGCTTCTCCCTCTGTCTGTGTCTCTGCCTCTCTCTCTCTCTCTCTCTCTGTGTGTGTGTGTGTGTGTGTGTGTGTGTGTGTGTCTTTCATGAATAAATAAATAAAATCTTAAAAAAAGAAAAAAGAAAAAGAAAAGAAAACAACCCTGAGACCCAAATGCACAAATGGCATTTGCGCTGGAGCCTACACCCTAGTGACGGAGTCAGACAGGATTGAATAACAACGCTGACTGGAACCCCAGTTGGGAGAGGCAGCAGGTGCTTGCGGAATGGAGAGAGGTCAGCCATCCCAGCCACTGGTGACCCACAGCAGCTCCAAACAGAGTCCCCCCACATCTGCCACTGCCCAGCCTGAGCCCACACAGCTTTGGGGGCCTGCCTGGCCTGGCCAGCCATGGCTTCCCACACACCCTTCAGCCCCCAACCTTTTCCTGCACCAAACCCTCCAATGGAGCAAACCGTCCACCTTCACCCTGCTGGATGCTCTTCCCCTCCCGGCCCGTCCGCTGACCACTGCCTGGCCTCATGTGCTCCCCATCCCATTCCCCTGTCCCCACATTGCTTTCCTCCAAGCAGCCTGGTCCTGAGATCCACAGCTACTTGCTGGATTTTGTGTTTGAGGCTTTAGAAGAAGGGATTGAATTTAGATTCCTCAGTCCAAAGCCTCTATCCCGAGAGGGTTCTCAAAGCCAGCATGTCATTCTGTCCCTTGCTCTGTCCCCTTGCATCCCCAAATGACCTTCATGTGTCCCAGTCCGCACCTGGTGCACTTGCTGGGCATCCTGTGCTTTGTGTGTCTTGATGGGATGGAGGGCATGGCTGGGTGGGTCTTGTTGACATTGCATTATAGAACAACCTCCTGTTTCCAACTTCTCCACTCAGCCCAGAGAGAAGGCTCAGTCATGGTGCTGTGTGTCCCTGGGATGTGCTGCTTCTCATTGTGGCACAGCTGGGACCTGTCCCCAATACCCCCTCAGAAGATGCCCCAGCAACCAGGATGGGCCACAGCAGGAGTAGCCTCATGGGGACGCTTACCACATTTCATCTGACTAGAGCCCCTTTGCTCTCCAGAGGGCTAGGCCCATCCTTGTCCCCATCCCCTGGCAGAGCCATCAGGATGCCTGTCCCTACGCCATGTACTCTGCGGCTTTCAAATATCGGCTGTCATGTGGGTCAGGCAGCGTCTGCTTTTCCCGCTGGTTGGTAACGCTGTTCATTTGTTGGTCTGCCATGGCTTATCCCCAGCAAGACAGGGCTGGGTCCAGGCCACACACTGCCTACCTTCTTACACAGCCTTCTCCCAAGCAGCCCTTCACCCCAGCAAGGCTCGCAGTGCGCCCTCCTGCCGGCCCCACATCCCGGCACCCACTGCTGTGCACCTCATTGCTCTGGCCCCAGGGGCAGAAATGGGATTTGGGTCAACAAATAAATTCTACAGCTGACTCTGTCACTGCTGGTCTCATTAGTGGGCCTGGCAACACAATGTCAAAATAAAAATCCAGATAACTAACTGGGCCCAGCCCACTCCTACCCCCGTCCCCAGCACCTCTGACTCTGGAGCAGGGAAGGGAAGACCCAACCCCTGGACCAGCCTAGAGGCCAGCAGAATGGAGCCTGCTTGGGCTCATGTGCTTGGTTGGCGTCAGAGGAGCAGCCCTGGGATCCATTCCTTCCTCACGTTCTGGGGCCATTCTCTATCGTACCCCACCATCTGCTACAGCCCTGTCCTCTAAGGGTCTGAAAGGGGACAGAAGAGAAAACACAAACTGACAGTGGGTACACTGTAGCCTCCACTCTTCAGGACTCTCCTGCCCCTGCACCCCAGGGTCCAGCAGACCCCCACAGATGCCTACCTTCATACCTCCCAAAAGTCACTGAACTAGGACCCAAAGGTGGACAGAGATGTCACTCCCAACCTGGGGCAAGGGACCCACACTCAGACAGGGTTTCACCCACACACCAGGGGGCGGCACCCCTCATAACCTCAGCCTGGGAGCCACCGAGGTAGAAATTTCACAGTTGAGCTGGATCAGGTGAGACAAGAAGGTCAGGTGTGACAAGTGGGCCAGGTGTGACAGGTGAGTCAGGTGACACAGGAGGGTCAGGTGAGATAAGAGGGTGAGGTGAGATGAGTGTCAGGTAGGATAAAAGGGTTAAGTGAGGCAGAAAGGTCAGGTGAGACAGGTGGGAAAGGGAAAAGAGAAGGGGAGGTGGAAGGAAAGCTTAGCCAGGAAGTCAGGAAGTGAGAGTGAGTGAGCTGGACGCTGCACTGGTGAGGGGACAGACACCACAGGATGAACCCAGGCAGGTCACTGTGTATGGCCAAACAGGTTCCCCCCTCATAGCCAACAGCTTGGAGACACCTTGAGAGCCAGGCTAGAGGGGTTGGCCTCCAGGTCTCAGAGAATGAGTCCTCTTCGAGCCTGGGCAGGTTGAGCTTTAGGACTGGCCAGCGGTGTGCGCTTTCAGGTTGTGAGGGTCTCATCGTCCCACCCCACCCATGAGGAAGACATGTCATTATCTCAGCTGCGAGGCACCGAAGCCATAGCGCCCCCACCCCCCGGATGTTGAGTGACAGGGCCAGGACCCGCCGGCTCACCCTCTGAACCCAGACCCGGAGCTGAGACCACCAAGGCCAACGGACCAAGAAAGAAGAGAGGCCTCTGCATGCAGGAACGTGAGGATCCAGGCATCCCTCAAAGAGAGGAAGGTGGACAGCAAGGAGAGAGCATAAGATCAGGAAGCCAAGGAGTTGACTTCAGGCCACTGAGTGACCCCGGTGGTCCTGCTACACACGGGGTCTACTGACAGAAGCTGCCCTGAGAGGTTGTCAGCAATACTTCTCTCTGAGAACGAGTCCCAGTGGCACCTGCTGGGAGTCACCAGGGGGCTGAGGGTGGACACAAACAAACTGGACTTGGCCAGCCCTGCATCCCCAGAACTACCATGCTGTGACCCTGGAGGTTTCTGATGGAGGCTTGGCCTCCAGTTTTCACTGGACACCAAAGGCCGACTTGCAGATGCTAACAGCTGGATATCCTGAATGGGGCTGGGCAGTGAGGGGAAGTGGGAGGGAAGGAAAGCTGGGAGCTAAGAGAAAAGTGAAGGACAGTGAGCCCCACTGGCTGCCAGGAGATCTTAACGTAGAGACCCGCGGGGTCAGATGTCCTGTCGGAGCATGCCACCCCAGCAGAAATGCAAATGTAAGCCACGAGAAAATACTACCTCGCACTCTGTAAATCGGCCGACATTGTAGTCTGACAACACTAAGTGTTGTCGGGGACACGGAGCAGCAAATGCTCTCAGCCATCGCTGGCAGCAGTGAAAATGGTGCGAGCAACTCTGGAAAACTAGCATTTTGTTTTATAACATATAATCTACCCTGAGCCGACACTTCTACTCCTAGTAGAGAAATGAAAACATATGCACAAAAACAACTTGTGTAAGTATGTCTAATGCAGCTTCATTCCCATGTCCTCAAACTGGAAATAATCCAAATGTCCCTAACAAGATGATGGTGGGGTTTGTTTGTTGTTTTTTTTCACAGAATGGTATACTCCTCGGCAATTTATAAAAGTCTACTACTAATACACACAAAAACACGGATGAATCTCCAAAGCATTTTGGTGAGGGAAAGACCTCAGTTCTCGAATAAGCAAGGTAGTCTACGGTAACAGAGTGATCAGCAGTTGCACGGGGCTGGTGTCTGGTTTGGACTTGGGGGGGCAGGAGAGGGGAGATTCCCTGATAGGTACAGAAGATGGTGGGATGTTCTATATCTCGATTGGGATGGTGGTCACATGTCTATGGGCATCTGTCAGAATTCATAACAAGTACGCTTAAAAACTGGTGCCTTTTACCATCCATAAATTAGACTTCCACAAAGACAATTTCTTTAGAAAAGCCCTCCATGGCTTCATGTTGCATCTAAAATCTCAACTTCCTTGTAGCCTCATCTGTCCCCCGGAATGAGCCTCCATCTCCTGCCTGTGGGCTCCCCTGGCTCTCCCACCCCAAAGTTCATCCAACCCCCAGCTCAGGCCAAGTCTGTAATGTGCTTCCAGAATGTGCATCCTGGAGCTCTGTGGGCCTGGCTCTTACCATGGCCTCCTCGATGAGACCCTCCCTCCTCCCTGCTGCTAGCATGGCACACTGCTTCAGCCCTCCACAGAGCATCTCTTTGACAGTCAAGCTGTCTGTGTCCTCTCGGAGGGCCACTCCAGAGAGCAGTTACAAGGCCCACTCTGTGAACAGCCCTATCCCACTGCAGGCACCAAAAATGTGAGGTCTAAGGCTCTGAGGCTATACACGTAGCCAGGGGAAGAAGGCAAGAGATTCAAGGGGCAGTCACCTCAAGGGAAGCAGAAGCCCATCCAGGCAGGGGTGCCTGAGCTATGCAGACCAGACCCAGGACTGAGTGGGAAGCAGGGACATGAGATACAGCAGGAGGCATCTAGTTGAGCAGTGATGTCCATCCCCCCATCTGAGGGAAGAAGTGGGGGGGGATGCAAGCACGTCTCCTCCTACCCTGGGGTGCACCCCCAAAGTCTCCATCCTCCCTCCCTGCTGTCCCAGCCTTGAGCAGGTGACCCCTACCATACATTAAATGACTTAGTTTCAAATGTGTCCTGAGTTGAACAGTGTCTTCCCCAGGATGCAACTCAGGGCTGGCCATCCGGGAAGGCTGGCTCTGGAAGGACACGGCCCTCTAAGCTGGGTCTTAGCCTCACCCTTTGCGGCCACGGTCAGCAACCCATGATGACTTCAGAGTTGATGGGGTCAGGGCACATCGGACAGACGAGTTACATTCTGAGCCATATCAGTGAGGCCATGGTTGCTAATTTCATCACATCAGAACAAAAAAATGTAAACCTTGGCGATATGAATCATTCATGTTTCAACACAGAAGTTCAGTAAGATGCATGACACATAGGAAGGGGATCCATTTATGGAGTAAATAAGACAGTGACCCATGGCTCCAGATGCAAAACACCTGTCTTCAGACCGTGAATGGAACTCATGTCTCTGAACAGAATTCCTGGAGAAAGGGCAAATGCCATAAGCCATGACCATCCCTCTTGCCCTATCATTCCACCCACCCCAATGACTTATCTAATCCTTGCTCTGAAGGGGGTGCCCCTCGAGCTGTCAGAGCCCCAGCATTACCCCCTCGGCCCCCTGAAACTGCAATCAGACCCAGAGAAACTAACCCAGGGGCAAGAGCCAGAGAAGAGCTTGCTACAGGAATTGGTCCAGGGGTAAGTACATACATGACTCAAGTCAGGCCAATGAGACATGGATAAGATGTTTGCTGAGGTCTTCTAGGAAAGATGCTTCCCTAGTCTACAGAAACTTCCAGGAAAAAAGTCATCTGTCAGTAAGAAAGAGCATGATTCTAGTTGCTGCTGCCAACCACTGTGCCACCGAGAGGAGAGCCAGCCTGAGGATGATGCCAACACCACAGGCGGTTAAAAGCAGAAGGGATTCCTGGTCTCCAGGATACCACTGTATGCTTGATCAAACCTCTCCTGAAGTCCATATTACCCCTGGAGATTTTGGATATATGAATCAATAAATTATCTTCAGATGCAGCTGGATTCAGGAGCTCGAAACACCATCTCCAGTCCCTAATCTCTCTATTCCTTTTCTCCAAACTACTCTGTATAGTTTTCCTTTCAGCCTTCCTCATGGTGACGATGCAGCCGTCAATAGTTTCAGACCTTCATCTTCCCAGATCCAAGCTCAAAAGAAAGAAAGCATCTCATCCCAGAAGTTCTCACATGAGCCCCAGGATTCAATCCAATTGAACAAACTTGGTAGACAGGCCACCATGGACCAATAGTTGCGGCCAGATATGGTCTCGCACTTCAGCTGTGGGAGAAGGGGTGGAGCCCTACCAACACCACATGGAAGTAGAGGGGAGGCAGATTGAATACTGTCCCTAGGGGAAGGAGGAATGGCTGCTGGGCAGGCAAAGCCCAAAAACCCAACCAAATGCCCTCTCACCATCGTTGGGGGGGGGGGGGGGTTGGGGAGGAGTGGCCGCATCCAGCTCTGCTACCTTGTACCCCTCCTCACTGACCCACCTGGCCACTGCCACCCCCAAGGAGTGAGCGGTCAGCATCCAGAGAGATGACCTGTGCATGCGATCGGTGACCTTCTCCTACCACACCATGTCAGCCAGCCTCTCCTGTGGCCAGCCCAAAAACTTCCTATTGCCTAAGACAGCCCCACTTCTGAGAAATGATCCCAAACTTCACATCTGAGCTGACCAGGGCTCTCCCGGCCCCCATGCACTGCCCCTCCCCCAGGGCCTGGATCTTATCAACACCCCTAGCCTCTCACCCATCCCTGCTTGGCCTGGAACCAGTGGTTGAGCCCCGCAGCAACTCTCCCTCCAGCACCCATAGCAAATTTTGCTTCCATCCTCTGCCAGACAAGCCTAACAAAACCCCTATCGCAGCTCAGTGAAAATGTGCCTTTTCTCAAACACCGAGGGGGGTGGGGCTTCCAGAGAGTCACCCCATGGAAATCCAGGGTTCCCAGTGGCCCTCAGCAGTGTCCATGCCAGGCTCCAGCTCCCATACTCGGCTCTCAGCTGGAGGTGCATTCTCCTTCCACCAGCCCCCTCTTCAGAGCCTCTCTGTAAGCTTGCGGTGGAAGCTTCTGGACCCAACGGGCCCCTGTTCTGCTCCGGAGCCGTCTTCCCGCCTGCCCAGGTAAGGGTTAATAAGACTGGCTGTCACTGAGATGTTTACCCACCTCCAGACTCCGGATGAAGATAGAAATGGTATTTATGATTTCTACCCAATGTTTCTGGAAAGGATTTAAGGTGCTTACGAGGATACACATATATAACAAGATTGCATAAATTAATGTGGGAGCCAGAAAAGAAAGAAAAACAGTGTAGCACCATAAAGCCAGGCAAAGAAGGAGGCTAACCCCGAAAACAAAGGCCATATGAGCTCTGGGCTCACAATGCATGAGCTGCAAACGTGTCCCAAAGCTTTCTAGCAGCTCCCTGGAACAAGCAAAACTGTCTGCTAAAAGCTTTGAGGTTGGTAAAAGTAAAAGGCACACACAATCACCCAGGAAACATGCCAGGGTACGTATCCCAGGAAGGTCTCCCAAGGGACCGAAAGGCGAGGACAAGAGGAAGCGAGGAGTGAGTGACAGGGACAGAGATGGATCTGGTGCTCCTGCTCCCCACACTTGGGAGGTGAGGAGACTTTACACCCACTGTGCCCCAGGAATGGCACCCCATTCTCTCCTGTCACACCCTGAGAGTGGCACCCACCACCTGGGAGAGCCATCGGATGACCATGTCCCAGGGGCCACTCAAGCACCAGCAGGCCTCCTCGGGACATCCCTGGGCCCTGTGAGTCCCCTCCATGTTTGCTTTGGGCCCAAACACTTCACCCCCCTCCCACCTCTACATCACTAAGCACCTACTAGGTGCAGCCCAGCAGTATAGAAATGATAGACAAAAAGAGAAAAGTTTCAACTCTGGGCACCTGCAGCTATTTGGGCTCTTCAGGAGGTGCCACAGAGTCAAGGAACCATGAAGCTCTGGTGAGTCAAGTCTTAGGAGGGTTCCCCGACGAGCAGGGATGGTGGCATGTACAGGGGTGGCATGGTGGAGAAGTTCAAAGTTAGGGATGCCAGCAGCATGGGCGAACAAGAACAGGCAGGTAAAAAGCCCTCAGAGCCTAGTTCGGGTCTTCCAGAAGCAGCTGGGGAGACCACGGGTGAGGCAAAAACCCTGGGATCTGCAGCTACCCAAGTGGGAGGGAAGAAGGAGCCAAAGCCTCTTGGATTTTAATGCAAAGAGACTTCATCAATTCACTAGATCCAGGAAGCCCAAAACAGCAGGACTAGTTCTCTTCTTAGGGCATCTGCTATATTTCTTTCTAATTACAAAAGTAGTGTGTCCTCAATTTAAAAACAAACAAAAAAATTTTAAATGCAAAGGAAAAACACAAAAAAAACCCCAAAATTCCACCATTTATTGTGGTTAGGGCCGCTCTTGTTCTGGCATACAACCTGCTAGTCTATTTTAATTAATACATGTGTATTTTGGAAAATCCTCACTGCAAAGCCACTGTGGCCAAAATAAAAATTAAAGAGACAAACCGGAGGAAATATTTGCAACTCCTATTATCAACAAACAGCTATTTGGCTAATACACAAAAAAGACCCTAGATATCAGTAAGAAGAATGTAGAATCAAAATACAAGATAACACATGAGTGGGCGGGGCAGTAAGTGACATGAGAGTGTTCTGTGGTCTGTGCCATCTGGGAGGGAGAGGACAGCAATGATCAACCACAGGCTTTGATAAGTTAAGGATGTGTAGTGATTTCTTGGGTGACCACTGTCACAGCATTTGGGGGAGGGAATCAAGACAGGAGAGGGTGCACGCAGAGAGAGTGCATCCTGGGGTGCTGATCTGTTTTAAGTCCCAATCCGCTTGTTGGTCCTGAGAGTTTAATTCATAATTATTCATTTTACAGTACAAACACGTTTTATGTACCTCTCAGTTATATGTGCTGCATTTCATTATTTTAAAAAATAATATTAAAAGATGCTCAGCCCCATACATAGTAAGTGAACATCTTTCAACTATTTTTCAAAGATCAAAAAGTCTGAGACCTAAGTGTGTTAAGAAGAGGTTGGAGAAACAGCTAGTCATACATAGTTGCTGGAACGCAAACTATCACCTCATCTGTGGAGGATACTTTGGTGATTTCCACCCGATTTTCCAGGATACAAAGCTGTGCTCACTTCTAGGGTCTTATCCCACAGACCCAGTCACACATTTGCAAATTTACTTGTGCGAAAGCTTCTTCGCTGCAGTAGCAAAAGATGGGTAATGCCGAACCTATCCCTTGCTAAATAAATAATGGTGTGTCCTCTTGGTAGAATATTAAGCAGCCTTTAAAAGTGGCCTCTCTGTGGAAGGAGATGCAATTACCATCAAGTCACATCATGAAGTGAAAAGCAAGCTACGAAGCGAGGAGTACAATGCACTACGAGTGGTGTGAAAGCAGGTTGGTGTGTTGAGGGGGGTTACATGCATGTAACTGTCTGAATGTTCATCAGATGTTTAGAACAAAACATCTCCAGGAGGCTACTGGAGAAACAGATCATGCTGGGTGGTCCTGACAGGCTTGAAAACACGGTTAGGAATTATGGTAACTCCTCTCTAATGCCAAGATTTTTCATGACCGAAGTTTACTTGACCAACTCACTGTTAAACATGGAAATTTCTTCATTGTAATAAACAGTGCTTTGATGAAAATCAGTAGAGCTAAATCTTGGCACCTGGTCTTTATCATATCCTTAGGAAAGTGTCCTGAAAGTAGCCCTTGGTTAAAGCACATCAGAGCCCCTAGCAGGGCACCATGATGACCCCATTCATACTGATAAGACGGTCAGTCTCCCAACTCACTTCCAGGACTGGATTCCAACATGGTTTTACCTTTGCCTACTTAATATTGGGGGGAAGGAGGGAGCATCTCATTGGCATCCTTTGATAACTAATTGAGTTGAGCCTTTTTTATGGGTTTAGTGACCATTTTCACTTCCAACACGAACTGCCCATTTTGTGTATCCGAACACATCCAGCATCTCCCCGCTCCCCATCTTTGCTGAGGCCTGAAGGTCCCTCCTTGCATACTCACAGCTGTCAAAGTCCTACCCATCCTTCAAGGTCAGCACACTGCCCTGCCCTCCTGCTGGGCAGTCATCCCTGCCACGTTTCTCATGCTCTTGGCTCAGGGCACTCGCTGCTACGGTCCTGCCTATAGTCACCATCTGCATGCCCATACCCTGCCGTCTGCACCAGCTGTTAGCTTTACCCCTCGAGCTCCAGGCTCAGCCACGGTGTTCTACCTAAGGACCTCCCAGGTCAACAATGTTCACTGAGCACCTACTGCCCAGCTATGGCTCCCGGGCCAAATCGGATTCCATCTGCAAGTACCCCTGGGGAGTCTGGAGCACCAGGGGCAGCCCCTTCTATCAGCCAGCTGCTTTGAGCATCAGACCTGTGGCCCAGACCTGGAGCCTTGCAACTGTCAGCTCTCTTGAGTAAACCAAGCCTCAGAAACAGAGCAGTTTCTTCCCCACTGAAACTCTCAGCTCAGTGCTCCCTGTAAGAAGCCAAGGCTGAGTGGGGAGGAGGGTGAAGCACTTGGAGATGACAGACAAGAAGGAAGAGGGGTAAGGGGTGATTCAATGGACAGTAATGTTGAGACTTTAAGACTGGATCCCAGTACTGTCTGACCGGCCCTGACCATCTTAGGCCATGCTCTCTGCTCACTGTGTTTTGGCGACCCACCCTGTGGGAGAGATGAGAGCACGGCCCCCAGGGAGGATGATGGGGACCCCAGCAGCACCAAGAACGGGGGTGGATGGGAGTCACGGTTCCCTGGAGATGCTGCCACCATGAGTGAAGAGTCTGCACGTTGGAGAAGCCCCCGTGGGAGGAGGTAGAATGGACGGAGGAGATGCTCTGGATTCCCTTCTCACTTGTTCTGGTGACCCTCTGGGGACCCCAAGACGCTGAGCAGCTCCTGCATCCCTGGCATTGAGACCCCCAAGCCCGGCCCCAGCATCTCCTGATGGCTGAGGTGTCATCAAGAAGGCGAGTCTGCAGTCTGGGTGACCTTGGCTCCCAGTGCTGGAGGAGATGACAAATTTCTTTTCTTCCTGCTGAAAACATAATCCATCCTTTCATGGATCTCTAGGGACCGGCGGCACGGCATATGCATTATGGAAGCTTTTGCCTGGGCTCATTTCGGTTGTCTACAGGGCTGGCTCAGCGCCCACTCTTCCTTGAGCCCTTCAGAGGCTAAGAGCATTTCAGTGCCAAGGGATGGATTCAGGGATGTTCCTGAAAAACACTTTATTTCTCTATCAACTGCCGCTGTCCTGATTTCTAGGCTTAAATTTCTTCAGACAAGAATCAAGTCCTCCCATGCGCCAGGCACTGGCTGTGCTACACACTTGGCAGCCCTCAGGTCCCCAGTCCAGACCCATGGACAGGAGGGTCTTCCCAGGGAACATAACGCAGACCTTGAGACCTGCAGGCTGAGGGGTGGGAAGGAAGCCTCTGTGAGGATGGGCTGGGGTAAACTGAGGCCAGACCGCAGAAGGCCAGGCCATTGAGTTTGAACTTCATCCTGGGGAGTCCTTGAGCAGCATTAGTCAGGGAAATGTCACTAACAGATTTATATTCTAGAAGGATCATGCTGACAGCTTCTGGACAGCAGACCAGAAGGGTCTCTAGCAGGAGGGAGCATTACTGTAGCTCTCTGGGGAAAAAGAGCAGGTTAGATATCTCACACCATAAATCAGGATAATCTCTAAATGAATTAAAAATTAAATGTATAAATGAAGCCACAGAAGTATGGGAAGAATTGAGCTTTACAATCTTGAAGCAAAGGAAGGCTTTTCAAACTATGATGTGTAATTTAACAACTGTAAAAGATGGATAGACCGAAACCCTATGAGGCAAAAGCCACTGTAAGCAAAGTCAAAAGACCCAAATGGGAAAAAAATATTTACAACTCAGATCACTGTCAGAAAGCTAATATCCCTAATATACAAAAAGCTCTTGGAAACGAAGAAGATAAAGACCAATGATGCAATAGGAAAAAAATGATGAAGAACAAGGACAGTGAAATACAGAAGGCCCTCAGACATAAACAATGCAAATTAAGAGAAATGCAAATTAGCCCTGCAGTGGCTTCTCACTATCCACTTGGCAGAAATGCAAATTTGACAGCACCCCTTTGTCGGTAAAAACTATGTAGGAAGAGATATCACCCCACAGACTCTGCAATGACTATCAAAACAGCAAATGCATTAACCCTTTGACCTAGCAATTCCACTTCTGCAAATGTATCCTTTAGATATATGCCTAAATGTTGAGAGTGACAGATGAGAAATCTAAGTGGAAACATGTATTTAAAAAAAAAAAAGAAGAAAAGAATGTGCAGGGTGCCTGGGTGGCTCAGTCAGTTAAGCGTCTACCTTGGGCTCAGGTCATGATCCCAGGGTCCTAAGACAGAGCCCTGTGTTGGGCTCCCTGCTCACTGAGGAGTCTGTTTCTCCCTCTCCCCCTACTCTTCACCCCCACTCTTGCTCATGTGTGCATTCTCTCTCTCTCTTTCTCTCTCTCTCTGAAATAAATAAATAAAATATTTTTTTTAAAAAAAGAATGTGCATGGCACAGCAACCTGAACTGGATCCACCCTTCACCTTGCTCGGGTCCCTGGAGGCGGTTGCGTGAGGGGCCACCGTTGCCTCAGACTTCAAGTCAGTTCGGCCATGGGGCAGGGGCCAGGAGGAGAGAGGAGAGGTGTTGATCCCCCTGTACAGACATCTCTGGCCAACTGCACTCCTGACTGGAGGTCACAGCTCCTGCCCTGACACCCCCGCTGGCCATCTCCCTCCTTCCCTCGTCCCCAAGCCCCCTCGCTCAAAGCTCGGGCAGTAAGGATAAGGGCCACCCCTTGTGACTTCACTACCTCCTGCCCACGCCTCCCCGAAGAGTCCTTCTTAGTAAACGCTCCTCGAATTGCCCAGTTTGAGTGAGCCATCTGTTTCCTGCCAGTCCCCTGCCGGATGCAGCAGCTATTTATAAAAAGGACGAGGACGTACTCTAGGTATCCGTCTGGAAAGATCTGCAGGGCGCATTATTAAGTAAGTATATAGTAGTTACCTGAGATGTGAGGACGCCGGAGGCAGAGGGAGAATAGGGCGCAGCATCTGCGTGTGTGCGCGCGTGCGCCTGTACGCATGTGTGCATGTGGGTGTGTGTGTGCTTAAAGGAACGCAGCAGACCCATGGGAGGCTGAGAAGAGGGTGGTTGATGGGGCAATGGAGTAGGTACACAAGGGAATGGGCAGGTAAGACTTTCCTCTGTCTGTGTTTTTATATGCAGGGTCTCCCTGTGGGCTCCAGTCTCTCCGGCCCGGCCACACCCCAAAGGGGGTCTCCCCTAAGTCAGCACCCCCTGCCCTGAACTCAGGAACCTACGATTCCCAGTGCAAGCCTCCAAACAAGATTGGAGCAGGACAAGACAGGAGGAATGCCCGAACTCCACTCCCGGGCCCTCCAACACGTCCATGAACTCTACTAAACCATGGGATCTCCTAATAATTATTTGTCAAGGAAAAATAAATCACTTGTGGGGTCTGAGCCTCTCCCAGGACCTCAGAGGATCCAGAGGCCCCTCCCTTTCCTGCCCTCAGGCACACATTTCCCGAGCCCCTCCCCTCTTCCTCCTCCCAGGACACACTGTGTAGAGCCCCCCCACCCCAACTCTGAAGGCCCCTCCTGGCCTACCCTGACCTCAGTGTCTCAAGACCAAGTTCCATGTGCTATAAGTTTGTGTGCTGGGCTGGCCTTCAAACTCAGCTTGGCCATGAGTGGAGTGCTGAGCCTCTCTGGTCTTTGGGGGTCCCATATATAAACCCAGGAGCATTCCAGTCCCCACTTCCCAGGGCTGCAGAAGCGGTGATGGAGATGCTATGGATGGCACCCTTTGCACCGTGCCAGCACACAACATACACACATACAAGACATTCATTTGGTAGAGGGTCAGATGCCAGAGGAGGGCAAGGGAAAGGGCCAGCCTGAGTGGGACCTGGGTTTCCCTTGTGAAGAATTCATTTCTGAGCCATAGTCTTCCCTGCTGAGAGGTTGGGCAGGCACTTTAAGCCCCAGATTAGGGCTGGGCACTTTACAGCTTTTTGCTTATTGAAGCATCGAACCAGCTCCATGGTAAATGTTAGCCCATTCTGCAGATGGGAAAGTGAAGGCTCAGAGAGCCCAGGCAGGCCTCCCTGACTGCTGCGGGTGATCTGTACCTAGCCTCAGACTCATACCCATGGCTCTCCCGTCAGGGTCTGCAGCCTAGCGTGCCTGGCCTCCCTGGACTCCTCGAGTCTTCTGGGGCCCCCCACTCCCCCACCCTGCTGCTCAGCCCCTGCCTGTCCTCACCACCTGGCTCCCGAGGGCTCTGGCTCTCACTGCCTGCTGGACAAGCAGCTCTCCTGAGCAGTTCTGGGTAGCTAGCCCAGCTTCCAGCTCTTCTCTTGCCCACTGCCCCATCTCCCTAAGGGACAACCACACTGGCTCCCCACCTCATCTCCCATCCAAGGGAGGCTCCCACCTTCACTGTCCAAACTGCAAAGTCCAGGAGCCAGACTGTCACCGGCCAGTGCCCTGGCTCCGTGCACCTCCATGACAGCCCACCTGGACACAGGGGCACAAGTCCAAGTGCAGACCCTTCCACCTGGGGAAGTGGAGGGGTGAGGACAGAGGGCAGCCACTCAGGATGCCACCAGAAAGAGCTGTGTGGGCTACTGGGGAGATGGAACTCCCACCCAGCATCGCAGACTGGAGTCTTAGGTGGATCTGAGGAGGGTGTCCAGTGAAGGAAACCCTGGTGGCTCTTCTAGGAGTGCAGCTCCACTAGTGACCAGATCCAGGCCCTGTTAAGCAAGCTGGGGTATTGTGGCAAACCATGAGGCTGTCAGGACACAAGGGACAGCAGTAGCGGCCAGTCCTGCAGCCAGAGCCCAAAGACAGAGCAGGGGCTCCTGCCAGACCAAGGTGTCCAGGATGCTGGCATCACAGACCAACGGGGCTCATGCTCCCACACGGCCGGGGCTGTGCCGCTAGCTGAATCCTCCTGCCCTGGCAAGCTGGGGCCTGGCCCAGAGTTCTGGAAAGGTGTAGGCTGAGGCTCAGTGAAGGATCAGCAGGAGTACAGAGGCACCTAAGGCACGCCCTCTTCCCCTCCTTCCCCACAACCCTGGTGTAGACAGCGGGCAGGACAACGCCCCAGAAACGTAGCTGGACCAAGAAAGCCAGCAGTTCACCTCCTCCCCTGCCCTCCAGACCCAGGCCCAGGGGGTACAGGAGGGAATGGGTTCTTCTGCTGTTTTCTGTTTCATTCCTTTTCCTGGTTGTTGGCAGGAGATTTGAGATGATTTCCATTGTCTTTGTCTAAGTGAGTTGCTGAGAGTAATTTACCATTAAACTAAGCATGGCAGGAGTGGTCAGAGCCCCCTACCTGTGACAGGTCCCTGCCCACACCAGCTACCCACATTGGGAGCAGTGCCCTAGTCTACACTGGGATCCACACAGGGAGCACTGCCCCCATCCACATGGGAGCACTTCCCACTCCCTTCTCCCCATGGGAGCACCACCCACCCCCTTGTCCACATGGGAGCAACTTCTACTCCCTTGTCCCCATGGGAGCACTCCCTACCCCCTTGTCCACATGGGAGCACTCCCCACTGACCCCATAATTTACTCTCTGGCTGACAGGGCACCCCTGAACCAGGACCCCTAGCCCATTTCAGGACCAGACCTTGGAAGCCACCTGTGGGCTGTAATTCTCCCCCTCAGAGTTTGAATCTCAACAAGCCTTCTTTGTGGACTCCGAAAGTTGGTGCCGTGTGTAAAGGAAGACTGGGGCCTGAGAAAGTCCTTTTGAAGCCCCTGTGTGTGGCTCAGTCGGTTCCTTGTAGTTGGCCACAGAAGCCCTCAGACATTGGTGAGCGACTTGACATTCCAGCCGCCCTCCCTGGGCTGTAATCCTGCCATGAGCTTTCAGGAATATGCACCGGCTTCTCTGGGCCTGAACCCAGTCGCTCCAGGCCAGAGGGGCACGGAGGCGGCCCAGAGACAGGCATGCCAAGGGAAGAATGAAAGAGTCTGAGGGAAGGCAGAGGCTCAGATTCCACGACTGGGAGGGACAAGGAAGCCCAGAAGGTGGCAAGACCCGTGGCTGATGATGTAACAGGCTGACAGGGGTGCAGGGGGCAGAACTGGGGCCAGTGCTCTGGGGCCCCAACTCCCTGCTGGATCAAAGGCTCCCAACCCTCCAAAGCCTGTGGACACAAGGGACAGCCGGAGCCCGAGTTCTGGCCAAGCCAGCCAGAGAGTGCCCCAAATGCTCAGGACAGCAGGGTGGTGCCTGCATGCCAGTGGTCTCTTCTGAGTGGAAGGGGAGAGGTCGCAGTCTGCTTATTTATTTGACATTGGCAAAACATTTGAAATGCTACTAATAAAACTGTAGGTACCCTTGAGCAACCCAAGCCCACCACTCCGTTTGCAGAAGTAAGCTAGGCTGTCGGCCGTGGCACGGGCATGTGTGTGTGTGTGTGTGTGTGTGTGTCTGTACCTGCATGTTTGCCCACAAGCCTGTAAGATAACACTGCAGCCAAGAGCCATATATGTGGACTCACACGCAAGTGCAGCTCTAGGTGCCAGGAGTGCGATCGAAGACAAGGAGCAACTTTCATATCCATCAGCAGCCCAGCTGCCCGCCAGCATACCTGTATCATCTGCTCAGGCTGCCATGCCAAGTACCAGGGCTGAGGAGCTTCAACAATAGAAATCTCTTTCCACACAGTCCTGAAGGCCAGACATCCAAGATCGAGGTGTCAGCAGGGTTAGTTTCTCCTGAGGCCTCTCTCCTTGCCCTATAGATGGCCACCTTCTCACGTAGTTGTCCCTCTGGGTGCATCTGTGTCCTAATCTCCTCTCATCATAAGGACACCAGTCATACTGGGTTCAGGCCCACTCACATGACCTCATTTTTACTTAGAACAGTCACATTTTGAGGTATATATGAATTTCATATATTAGACATAGGACAATTCAGTCCAAAACATCTGTGCCCTGTACCAACTAGGAATCAATTTGGCTAAGAGTAACAGGAACTGAAAACAAACCAGATAGAAGTGTAGGCATCTCTTGCATGAAAGGCCAGAGGTGGGCAAGCTAGGGCTTCCTAGCAGCTCTGCTCACCCAAAGTTCCCAGGAACCTGGCTGGTGGCTCCATCCTGCCTGGCCTCCTTTCCCTAGATCTTCTGACTGATGCTGCAGTTCCAGCCATCACAGCTGCATTCCCAACCTCAGGAAGGAGGAAAGGATAAGGGGGAAGGGATGAATGGTACCCACTGGCTATCTTTCAAGGAAGATTCCAGAAATTGCCCCTCTACCCTTCTCCTTACATGTCAATGCCTGAACCTAATCATGTGGCCACACCTGCTTACAAAGGAGAACATGAGACTCAGCCTTGATTCTGGGAGGCCCTGTGAGCAACTAAGTGTGGAGTCTGGTCATTACTGAGTAACAGGACGTGAGGAAGAGAGGCATGCTCTAGTCTCCATCACATATTCATGTCAGCAATTATCACTTTATCCTTTGCACTCACCTAACATGGCTTCACACTCTTGTTTTAATTTGCAGTTTCCCCATAATTAGTGATGTCGGCCAGCAGCATGTTTGAAGTTTCCCATCTTAGCATTTCCCAAATTTTCTCTTCTTGGAATTGCCAGTCTTCCTTGTGGTTTGCTTTGTCTTTTCTTTATTGATTTGTAGAACTGCGTACATATCCTAGTATTAATCCTTGGTCCTTTTTTTTATATGTCACAGAGTTTTACTCTTTGTCTGCCATGTGTTACATTTGTTTCTGGCATCTGTAGTCAGAAAGAAGATTTTCGGTTTCATATTATACACTGTAGCCTTCCGTTGTGGTTGATTTTTCTTTTTCTTTTAATATTTCATTTATTTATTCATGAGAGACACAGAGAGAGAGGCAGAAACACAGGCAGAGGGAAAAGCAGGATCCGTGCAGGGAGCCCGATGCGAGACTCGATCCCAGGACCCCAGGAACATGACCTGAGCTGAAGGCAGACGCTCAATCACTGAGCCACCCAGATGCCCCTGTGGTTGATTTTTCACTGGTGTGTCCTTTATTTATAGTATTATGTACACCAAGCTGGTAACCGTATTCTCTACGCGCTTTAATACTTTATTTTGTTTCTTCTGTTAGGTCTTTGACTGATATGAATTTTTTTTTCCTAAGCCATGAGTTAAGATCTAATTTATTTATTTTTCCTGAGAGTGGGTCACCATCTTGGCCCATTTGCCTCTGGCTCCTTCTGGGCCCTGGCTTAGCCCCATCGCACAGGGAGCTGACCCCACGGGCCACCTGGCTTCTGGCTGGATTGGAGGGCAGAAGAAAAGCACAGCCAGCATGCTCCTGCCCCTCCCCACTCTGCCCAGGTGGCCTCTCTGGAAAGAACCACACCCACTCCATGACTCCAGCTGTCCCTGGGTAAGCCCACCATGCTCCCAACCCCCACTGGCTGACCCCAACCCACTGTGTCCCCTCACCTCGGCGGGCTGGGCTGCCTCTCTGGCCCTTGCTGGCTTCTTCGCTCTCCCATCACCTGTGCAACCAGTACCCTGTATCCATTCCTTCTATTTTATTTTATTCTTTTAAAGATTTTATTTATTTGAGAGAGAGACATGAGTAAGAAAGAACATGAGTGGGGGGAAGGGCAGAAGAGGAAGCAGACTCCCCACTGAGCAGGGAGCCCCATTCGGAACTCAATCCCAGGACCTAGGGATCACATCCTGAGCTGAAGGCAGACGCTTAACCACTGAGCCAGGTAACCCCTTCTATTTTAAATATTCTTCTCCTTTCTTGAGTATGCCCTGACCGAGACAACAAGCCAATTTTCCCTATTTATTAAAAAAAAGGAAAGGAAAATGATCTTCCCACAGAGTGGAAATGCTACCTTGTCTTGCATTGAATTCCCAGAGGCTGTATGCACAAATCATTCTAGATCATTCTGGATCATTCTGGATCATCAACCCCAACCCCAGGGCTGTTGTGGTTCTCATGCCAACACCACACCATTCCAAGCTCTAGAGATCCCAGAATTCTGGGAGAGCCCATTACTATTCTTCATCAGAAGCACTTCATTCATCTCGCCTGTGATGTCTTCCTTATGAATGTTGAGGTCAGGTTAAGGAACTTCATGAAAAATCCCCCCTACTGAGATTTTGGCTGCAATTTCCCTGAGGAGCAAGAAGTCTTCAGGATAGAAGTTGAGTAGATGTTTCTCACCATTGACTGAGATTTTCTGTTGTGCTCCTCATAGAGGTTTTGTGATTCCCAACATTTGAATCCTCCCACTTTGGGCCAGATTCATTCCCAGGTATTTTCCAGATTCTGAAGCTCATGTAACTGGCATGATGTGTTTCTATCACACCTCTAGTTATTGCTGCCGTGAGGAACGTTACCACTCTTCGTGTCGATCTGGTTTGCCATATTGCTGGACTCTCTAATTAACTCCAGTAATTTAACAGGTGACTGAGTCTTCTTGGATTTTCTAGATAGAGGGGCATATCTAACTGTAATAATGACAGTTTCTGTTTCCTTCCTTTGCAATTTTAGCTTCTTTATTGCCATGACTCCATATTTCAACTAGAAGCCATGAAAAGCACTTGAATTTATCTCAATCCTGGCTTTCAATAGGAATTGGCCTAATATTTCACCATTAGATATGACGTTTGCTTGAGATTTCTGGAAGATGTCCTTTATCAAGTTAAGGAATTTGTCTTTTATTCCTGAGAGTTTAGGGGGATTTTTTTTGTTTTGTTTTGTTGTTTTAATCAGGAATAAAGGAGGTTCTGCTATCAGTAGTAGTATGTCATTGGGATCAACCATTCCACTGGGAAAAAGCAGAACAATTGGACCAAATATTTTTAAATCTGTCAGGGTGCAGGGTGCATCAGAAAGCTAACAAGATAATGAAGAATTCCTGAGCCAGGTTGGGAGATCCTCAGGGAGGATGGAGGCCCAGGAGGTAAACCCTATGTTGGTAGTCAGAAGTCGAAGTCAGCTCCAGGACCCCTCCCCACTGGTGTACACACCTTCTTCAGGTTATTCCATCAAATATTCAGGTAGCCACTTCTGAGGAATGAATTTTGCAAGTGTGATTAATGTTCCAAATCACTTGATGTTGTGATAGGGAGAGTATCCCTGGTTGGCCTGACCTAATCAGGTGAGCCCTTAAAAGGGACAAGTTTCTTCCCAGCAAAGGAGATTCTACGTGTAGGAGAGAGTCTCTTTTGCTGGCCTGAAAGATGCAGAAGGCCTACAGCAAGAGACACAGGCAGCCTGTAGGAGCTGAGGGCAGCCCCTGGCTGCCAGCCAACAAGGAAACAGGGACCTCAAACCCATAAATGCAAAGAATAAGTTCTACCAATGATCCAAATGAGCTTGGAAGCTGGCACTGAGCTCCAGGTGAGAGGCAGCCCATATGACACCTTGATTTCAGCCCAGTGAGACCCTGAGCAGAGAGCCTAGTCCTCTGACCTACACACCTGTGAGCTAACGAACAACTGTTGTAAGCTGCTGCTAGATTTGTTGTGATTTATTACGCAGGGAAGAAAACAAATACATTTGCTACTTCCAGAGAAGGCAGCCGAGACCCCAAGTGACATTCTGATAGCTTCACGAAGGGATCGAGGCCAGGCCCTACTGTCTGAAAACTGAAAAATACATCTTGAACTAATTCATGGATCAAAGGGGGTGGGTATCACAATGTGAGTCAGAAAATACATTGAACAGGGTGGTAATGAAAAATGCTATCAAAGTTTGGGTGATTGTAGCTGACGCCATGCTTACTGGGAAACACGGTTTTGAACAGAAGTATTACAAAAGACAAGGTTGGAAATAACAGCAAAATGAACCAAAGTCTGTGGAAGGGAAGAGGTGATTAAAATATAAGCTGACACCAACTAACTTTTTCAGGCAACAGGTAAAATGTTCCCACCAAGCCAAAAGTTTGTTCTTTAAAAAGCAAAATAAAATCGATAAGCCCTGCAGAGCTGGAGCAGGATAAAAATGGAGAAGGTACAAGAAAATCATGTCAGAAATGAGAATGAAGATGGCACTGTGGATCTCACAGATGTTCAGAAGATGAGAGACAGGAGTTAAGCAGAGTCACCATAGAACCACCAGTTCGGGCCCCAGGGACCTACCCAGGAGAACAGGACAGACGCTCACCTAGAAGCGTGTCTACAGGCATCCGCAGCAGTGTTGTTCAAAGTAGGCAAAAAGGAGAGACAAGTCAGATGCCCACCAGCTGATGGACGGGTAACAAACTTATCCACCCAAGGGAACAGTATTGAGCCACCAAGAGGAACCACCAAGAGGAACCACCAAGCTCACCAGGTGACAACACGAATGAACCTCGAGAATCTTGTGCTGAGTGGAGGAAGACAGCCACAAAGTCCACATGGTGAACCTGTGGTTCGGTTTATAGGAAGTGTCCAGAACAGGCAAATCCATAGAGACAGAAAAGCACATGAGCAGTTGCCAGGGGCTGAGGGAGGAGGACTCAGGGACTGACTGTGGATGGACATGGAGGTCCTCGGAGGTGATGAAAATGTTCCAGAATTAAACAGTTGTGGTGGTTGCACAACATCGTGAATATCCTAAGACCCACTGAGTTGTATGCTTTAATATATGCAGTGTATTTTCTTAATAGATGAATTGTGTCTCAATAAAAAATTGCAAAGAAGAAAGAATTGAGAGGTTATCACGAACAAATGCGTGCCCGCGTGGGGCAGCTCATAGCACACCCTCAGCACCTCTGTTCTCCACTTGTCTGAGCGTGTGATGCAGGACAGCTCCCAGGACCTGAGTTCGCTTGACCTTGGTTCATTGACTAGCCCAGATTCAACAAGAATCTGCTTCAATTACAGATCCTCAGGAGAAAGCAGTTGTTTGACTGAGCTGGGGTCAGTTGTCCACCCTGGTCAGACCAAGTGTGGCCAAGGCAACGGGGCCACATGGCATAAGCTTAGCTGTGCCAACCCAACCTTGGGAGGGTTGGGGAGCAGTTCTCAGAGAACATAGACTGGACAAATACTCCCCAAAGGTGGCCAGTCTCCTCCAAATTGTCTCTGTCCCTCATTCCATGAAGAGTCCAGACTCTGAGATCCCAGCGGATTGCACAGAGGACAATCATGTCCTCCACTGTACTAGTTCTCTGCCTCTTATAATGTGATCTTGCCACACTGTTGGCTCAGCCTGAGCATAGTCACCATGCTTGTTTCTTATGGCTACTGTAGCAAATTTCCACAAATTCAGTGGCTTAAAACAATGCATATTTATTCTATTGTGGTCCTAGAAGTCAGAAGTCCAAAATCAGTCTCACTAGGCTAACGTCAAGCCATTGAGAGGCTGGTTCCCTGTGGAGGCTCCAGGGAAGAATAATCCACTTCCTTAAGTTGTTCAGCTTCTACGGCTGCCTGGCCTCTGGTGGCCTTCCACCGTCTTCACAGTGTCGCTTTTTGCTTTGAAAAGACCCTCCTGCTTTGATGCCGTCCTATCTCTGTTTTCAACCACCACATCTCCTTCTCCATTCAAGTCTCCCCCAGCTCCCCTCTTACAAGGACACTTGTTAATCACATTTAGAGCCATCCTCATAATCCAGGATAATCTCCCCATCTCAAGATCCTTAATCACATCTGCAAACTCCCTTTTACCAAATAAGGTAATATTCAAAGGTTCCAGGGATTAGAATGTGGACAACATGGGGGAGGGAGACACTATTCAGCCTCTGGTCACCCCAAGTCTCTGCTCTTTGTGCATGACATTGCCCACCCTCCACGGCCCAGGCTTGGGCTCAGCTCTGGCATCAGGGCCAGTGGCCCTTGGCTGGGCCCTGCACTCCTCCTGAGGAAGGAGCTGCCCTCAAGCAGGCAACATGGCTAAAGTCCCTGCAGACAACATAGAGGGTGTGTTTGCCAGGAGGACCAGGACCCTGCAACCCAACAGGGCAGGAGCGACTGTCTGAGGATCCTTGGACTGGTGCCCCGAAAAACTCTTTCCCATACTGAGCTGTGAGAAGGAGGTGATCTGAAAGGTGTCAGCCCACCCGGGCATGTGTGCTTGGCTTGCCTTCCCTGCAGGATGGCAACTACCCGCAGGTGGTCTAGCCCCTGAAGCAGCTCCCCACGATGGGGAACAGGAAGGGAATGTGGCTGACCCCAGAGGCCAGGGTTGCAGAGGACCCCGAATGCCAAGCGAAAAGGTTTGGGCCTTTGCCCAAGAGAAACAGGACAGTAGCTCCAGAAGCATCTGAAACAAGAGAGCACTGTGGCTAGAAGAGTTTATCCCATACATTGTGGGGCAGTGGCAGTGTGGCCCAGACCGCAGATTATGGAAGCAGAGCCTGGGGGTCCCGGACACAGCCAGGTGCTGTGCACAGCTCTGCAGAGAGACAGGACACAGACTAGGGACCAGGGACACAGGACAATGGAGGGTCCTGGAGGTCTGGGCTGCCGAGGCAGGCTTCTCAGGCCCTCAGTGCTCAGGGAGGGATTTGCTTTAAAGGAAAGATGGTCCTGGGCAGACATCACGGGTTAGCGTGTAGCAGAGCCACCTACCCAGGCGCCCTCCTGCTGCTGTGTGTTATTAAATTATTCCTGGGGAATTTAGGAGAGAGGCATGAATAATTCAAAACAAGGGATAAAGTCAAATCTAATCAAGTCTGTCTGCTGGCTTGAACTTTGGCATGAAGGCCGGGGTGTGCAAGGAGAGTCTGCGGGAGCCTGAAATGAGAACCTGAGGCTGGGATTTGCATTCAGACATTTCAGAGGAAGCTCCACCATAGAGCCCAGACCACGGCTGCAGCAGTGACTCCCCCTCCCAGAGTCCCGGGGCCTATGGGTCCCCACTGTCCCACACAGCACAGCTTGGTAGCTGAGGCTTGGTGTGGGCACTC
The DNA here is from genome assembly GCF_048418805.1 of Vulpes vulpes. Taxonomy (NCBI): domain Eukaryota; kingdom Metazoa; phylum Chordata; class Mammalia; order Carnivora; family Canidae; genus Vulpes; species Vulpes vulpes. The sequence continues at coordinate 71,634,164 of NC_132791.1, forward strand.
TAGCCGTGCCACTTTGGGAAGGTGCTTGACCCTGCCAGGCCTCAATTTCCTTGTCTATAAAATGGGAATAAGAGTGCGATCTGCCTCATGAAGTTGCTTTGAGCATCCAGTGAATAATTGGTGCCGGCAGCTTCTCATGCCAACACCAAATGCAGGCTGGGGGCCTTTGGCGTCACACCATCCTTCATCCTTCATCCTTCACACTTGTCTTTCAGGTCAGGACAACATTCTGAATCTTAATAAGTGCACGTGCCCATATATGTGTTAATTTATATTATGATAGAAATGCATCTTTCTCGTGAAAGCTACGTGTCCATCTGAAAGTTTAAGAGAAGAGAGTCTGATATTTTCTCCACAAATGTCCACACAGAGCTATGGGTTTTGAAAGGTGAGTGATGGAGACACAAGGACACATCATGAGTACTGACAAGGGCATGTCCCACCTCATCAGAATGAGATCAGTGGTGGGGACCGTCAATAGGGGGACCACAGTGGCAGTGGCCAGTGGCCCCCCCTTGCTCAGGGAGCACCTCCAGCCTCCCACAAACTCCCTCCTGAGATGTGGGGTGCTCTCACAGCTGTCCACACCACTCTGACCACCCAGGACGTCCCCACCAGACTGCACCCTGTCACCTGCGCTGTCACTACGGGTCAGGTGTGGCGGCCGCTGGCTGCTTGTGACAGTCCCATCTACACAGCATTCCTGTGTTGCCACCCTAGCAGGACAGATTGGTCCCTGCTGCCACCCCAGCAGGCTATGAGATCTCATGCCAGGGGCACTATGGATCCTCTACGCACAGGGGGGTGTGCTGGCTCCGGACCTAGAAGCTCCTCCTCACTCAAGACCCTCCGGAGGGCTTGCCTGGCCCTGCGGCGGGGGCCCAGGCTCCATAGCCCTGTCTGCAGCAGGGCTTGCCCCAGACTTGGACCTGAGGAAGGACCACTCACTTCCATCAGCATCCCCGCCCTGTCCCTGGGGCCAAACCAGGTGCCTCCCCGCCTCTCCTCCTCTCTGTCCCCATCTGTAAAAAAACGAGAGTGAGCACACTGTTCCAGTACTGGCTTGATTGCAACTGTTAATCACAACTGTTTTGGGATGAATCCTCATCCTCATGGTGAAGCCCTACCCCTTAAGACCTCGGAATGTGACTGTCTTTGGAGAAGGGGTCTTTAAAGAGGTGACTAAGGTAAGAAGAGGTCACGTATGCATGAATCGTGTCCTGATCCAAAGGGGAGATTAGGTCCCAGATGGGCACAGAAGGAAGACAATGGGAAGCCACACAGCACACATCCATCCATGGGTGGAGGAAGGAGGCCTCAGAAGCCACCACCCCTGCCTACACCTTAATGTTGGGCTACCAGCCTCCAGAACCAGGAGAAGTAAATTTCTATTGCTTAAGGACCCAACCCGAGCAGCCTGATACAGGCACATGAACTCTTTCTACAGCAATTCCTCCCACAGTGTTTTCCTGGCACCTGACCTTCCGTGCAGGCCAGCCTTCTTGGAACCCGGTCTAGGGATTTCCAGCACCCCCAACCAACCCCAGTAGGGGAGCTACAAGGAGCCAGTGATGGGGCATCTGCTGACTTGGGCAACCACCTGTGGTCAGGGCATTGGGCAGGAGGGGATGGTGTGGCATTTCGGGTTCTCCTGCATCTACTGAGGTGTAGAAGACCCGAGGAGGGGTGGGGCTCCTGGCATGATCCAACTCAGGACCAAGATGCATAGATGAAGAGATGCCAGAGGTGGGTGTGATTGGCATTGAGGCAAGGAAACCCCACACACACACTTCCTGGAAACCAAGCAGAGCTGTGTTAGTGGTGAGAAGCAGGCAGCACAGAGAGGAAAAGACAGGAGGGGTCGAGAGGGTTTTGCCGTTCGAGAGAAAGGCACAGAGGTGGGAATGTGTGGGCTGACCTGGAGCCTGCCTGCCCTGGGGGAGGGCTTCCAGCTGAGTACTGAGCCCCCAGCTGGGATGCCCATGCAGTCAGGCAGGCCAGCAGAGAGGGAGGCAGGCTGGCCCAGGGAGCAGGAGAGCACCAGACCCTCCAAAGGGTGCTCCTCCCCAGCTCCCGCCTATGTAACAGCAGGATGTCAGCCCAGGGCAGTCCTCTTCAGAGATCCTGAATATCTTGCCTTTGATGTGATGTTAGCAACTTATCACCGTGGGTGAGGCAAGCAAAACAATTCTTCTGACCAGCTCCAGATCAGGAGTATGTGTGCATCTCCCCACCGCCGTTGTGGCTGCCACCTTCCCTGACACTCCTGCCCCAGCCTCAACAAGCTGGGGCCCAGGTTCGGCCTGCAGGTGGAGTGGAGCCCCCCCACCCCGCCCTCCCTCCCTGAACTGGGAGCAAACTCTCCCAAGCCTCACCTTGCAAGAGGCTTGCCCTCCTCAGTTTTCTGCCAAACCCTGCAGGGCTCAGCTCAGCTAAGGGCAGCCGTTCTTCTTTCTGACATTTTCCAGATAAGTGGATGATTTTATTCTGGAATTTAGGAGCGACCTTTATCTGCTGTCTGGAAGGAAGCATCTGTCACCAATGTGAAGCCTCCACTCCATGGCCCCTGCATATACGGAACCTGTCCTCACTGGCACCCAGTGTCTGAGGCCGGCTAGCCATGGCAACAGGGAGCACCCAGAGGGCGCAGCTGCCCAGAGATGCAGGCCGAGGTGGTGGCAGGTGCAGATGGCCACGGGGACACAGAGGCATGGCAGTGCCCAGTCCTTTAGTCCCTCAGTGCCAGGTACAGAGATGGGTGGAGAAGAGTGCATCCAGAGGAAGCTTCCCAGGAAACTGGACATTAGGAGGGATGAACTGCCTGGAAGCCATCAGGATTCCTCTGATCAAAAGAAGGGTGATGGCAGCAAGAAATAAGTTAGTGAGGGAGGGATCACCTTCCCCAAGCTGCCAACAGTCTGCCTGTGTTGTGCTTAGAAATGGAGCAGGTGGTGGAAGAAAGTAGCGGGTTGGTTGGACGTTTACTAGACCAAGTAGGTAGCTTGTGGGTTGCTGCTGCTGAGGCTGCCTCTAGGGCTTACAGACCCTGAACAAATATATTTTGGGTTTTTTTTGGGGGGGGGTGGGGGTTGTTTGTTTGCTTGCTTGCTTGTTTGCTTTTTTATGGAAGTAGAGTTCACACATGATGTTACATTAGTTTCAGATGTACATAGTGATTCAACAAGTCTTGGACAGATATATTTAATGGGGCCTCTGTCCATGTAAGCCATTTGTGTCACCCCCAAATCAGCATGTCAGCACAATTCTGGCATCCCAACATCACATGATTCCACGGAAGGAAGACGACACCAGCCATTCACTCACTAGGCCACCTTCCTGGAACCAGGGCTCAACCACAGGTCCCACAGAATAACCATCAGCCTGAGTCTCCAGAGCTCTTTGAGGCATGTGGTCAACCCCACACACTGGTTACAGGGTCAGACAGTGCCTAATGAGGAGAAATAGGAACCAGGGCCTTCACAGGCTTGGAGAAGGTGCCCCACCTCAGCATCCCTGGCAGCCCTGGCTGCTTCCAGGCACCAGAGGGAGACTGAGACAGTTTGGAGTAAGATACCCAGAAGTGTAGAGGGCTCAGGGGACCCAGGGTGGGGCCCCAACCACTAAGGTCGAAAGCAATCCTAACAGCAGATGCCCCAAGTATGGGACCAGGGCATCCCTAACCCTCCCTCCCAGAAACTAGGGCTGAGCCTGACACAGGAGACAGGGGGTGGCAACAGGGAAGTGTGGGCCCAGATAAAAGGAAATTGAAGAAAAGGAGTCCTGAAGTTAGGACTATCCATCCAGGGCAACCTGCAAGCAGCATCACCCCTACACATACCAGGTGCCATGTCATTCAGAGCACAAAGGGTGCCTCCTCCCATGCCCAGGCCGTTCCTCCACACCAGGGTAGGGGCTGGTCCCTTTGCCAGCCTTCAGAGCCACGACATCTTCTCCCAGAGACTCTGCCCAGAAACACAAGAGGCTTTATCTGCAGACCTGCAGACCAGACAGTGTTCATCCTTCAGTGTCAATAAACTCCACGTCTCCAGGGCAATGACTTTTACTTGGTAAATACTAAGCAGCAAGGGACGTCAAGCATGAGCCTCCGGTCTGGGAGAACTGCAGCCAACACTCTGCTACCTATTGATCACATCTCCCTGCTGAGGCTGTGGCACTGCAGGGATGAGCAGACAGAAGGTCTGACAGGACCCCTGCCCAAAGGAACAGGAGGAGGAGCCAAAGTTGCTCTCCAACTACACGAGGTAGCCTAACACAGGGGAAAGAGCCAGGTCTCCAGGGTGTGGCAACAGCTGGTGCAAAAATCCACCCCAACATGCAGAACAAGCTGTGCCATCTTATTAGCAATGGGAGGGTGCAGGGAGTCCTAGAGGCAAGTTGGCGATCCAAGGATGAGATGGGCAGCAGATCCCATGGGTGACCGGGAAGTAAACACGTGCTATCTTCTCCCAGCTTCCTTTCCCTGGAGGTGGACACTCCACCATTCCATGGGGATCCTCCCTTTGAATTTAGATGACACAGAGCCCACCTTCCTGGCCCCAAGGGTGGTCTGTGTCTCAAGCTTGGTTCATCTGTATACCCCACTCCCTTACATGCAACCCTCCCCATCTTGTAAGTGGAAGAGACCCAAGCTCGGCCACCATTGGGCATTCCCTGCCTTGGGAAAAACAGAGAAGTATTTTCCTCATGGTCTGCTCACTCTAGGGTTAGGGATAGTTCTGGGTTGGCAGAGTTATGGGGTCTTCCTCTCTGGGATGCAGATTGCTCAGTTCAAAAACATCCAAAGCCAAGTCTTGTTGCAGAGTGAAGATTCATTCTCTGTTATTGAATCTATATGAGAAATTAATACTGCTCCTAGTCACATGACTCTGACTTTTTTTTTTTTTCCTGGTGAACTAATAACCACATTGCTCCTGTGGCTAAGGGATCAGGTCTCTCTCTCCTACTGTTGTCAGGCTGCAGTGACTTCCTTTATTAAACTGTCAGGAAGGGGGCCAGGGCAGAGCTGGTTTACCCATCCCTGGGTTTCTAATCACCCACCACTTTGTCTCTTCATGACTTATTACAGGCTTAGTTTCTCTCAGAGGCCAACACTCAAATATCTGCCAGATGCACATGTGGATGGATGGACAAATGGAACAAATGGATGGATGGATGGATGGATGGATGGATGGATGGATGGATGGATGGTTGGATGGTTGGAATATATGACAGATGAATGCATGGATGGATGGATGGATGGATGGATGGATAGACACTTTCTTAGGAGAGAGTATTTTTTTGAAGTTAAGTCTGTGCTCTTTATTTCCTTGTTTTCACCCACATTGAATTCAACAAAACAGGCTTCACAAAGTATTTCTTAACTATAACAGACCATGTCCAGACATTGCCCTCAGGTCCTGCATGTCCTATGTAACATTTATATGAAAATTTGGTAAAAATTAGTAGGAGTAAATGGCCATTTCATAAAAATTACACTTACAAGCTATTTTCTGAAAGCTGCTTGTATGATGATTGCACCCTTTAAAATGCACTTTGAGGGATGCCTGGGTAACTCAGCGGTTGAGCATCTGCCTTCAGCTCAGGGTGTGGTCCTGGAGTACCGGGATCGAGTCCCACACTGGGCTCTCTTCAAAGAGCTTGCTTCTCCCTCTGCCTATGTCTCTGCCTCTCTCTGTGTCTCTCATAATAAATAAATAAAATCTTTAAAAATAAAATAAAATTCACTTTGAAAATGTAACTGATTAAAATATAATTGATTAGGGGCACCTGCCTGGCTCAGTTGATGGAGCAGGTGACTCTTGATCTTGGGGTTGAGGCTAAAGCTTCACGTTGGGTGAGGAGATTACTTAAAAATAAAAATCTTTTAAATAAACAAGTAAAATGCTCTGGGTTAAAAACATACATATATTCTTTGAGCAATATGAAAGATGCTTAAGCAGGAGAGAAGTAGTCTTATTTTCATATTTAGCATGAGCCTATCTCCCTTGGTTTCTGGGCTAAATAGACAGCAACATCACTTAAGAAAGAAACTTTGATAAACATTTTATTCATTTTTTTTAAAAGCACATTTTCCTCTAACCGATCAGTTAAATCCATTCAAAAGTTGTCAAGGTCTCAACAGCAACTCAGAAATCATAGACTCTTGTAATGAACATGACCCTCCAGGAGAGCACTCTCCCAACCTCCACTCAAAAAAAGGAAGACCAGAATCACTAAGGGCCTTGGTGGCAGATACAGAGAACAGAAGTTCCAGTGCTGACCTAGAACCTTCCATTCAATCAGCAAGCCTTTATGCCATGGGATAAGTATCATAACAGCTGCTAGGAAGAGCACCCTCCTTTAGAACTTACGATGTGCCTTCCTTTCAGACCTTCTCCTAGCCATGCCCCTTTTCATACAATGAGGTAGTCACAGGATCAAGGGGAGCTGCTCACCCAGAGTCCACTCTCTCACCCTCTGGACCATGCTTTGGGTCCCCCCACCCCGACTTCACGGTTCCCTGCACAAACAGCCCAAGCCCACTTCAGGATCCAGCACAGGTCTCTTGCATGGACCTATCCTAGAGAGTGAACCACCAATAGGCCTAAGGCATGACCAAATATCATCTGTTTTCAGGAGTCCTGGAGCCTGGGGTAAGAAGAAAAAGGTGGCTCCCCTTCCTCCACATTCCAGCACAGAACTCTGAGGACTCCAAGAATACTAAATTCAAATCTGGCTTTCCAGGCCATTTTAAAGATATATTTTTCAAGGCTCGAGCCAGAACATATTTTATCTACCAATTTGTTAGCTCAATTTATAACTGTTAAATATTCAAACCAGCAGTTCTCAAACTTTTTGGGTCTCAAGACCCCTTTACACTCTTAAAAAACATTGAGAACCCCCAAAGAGTTTTTGCTTACGTGAGTTATGTCTGTCAATTTTTATTATTTTTAACTGAGACATTTTTTTTTAATGATAGTCACACAGAGAGAGAGAGAGAGGCAGAGACACAGGCAGAGGGAGAAGCAGGCTCCATGCACCGGGAGCCCGACGTGGGACTCGATCCCGGGTCTCCAGGATTGCGCCCTGGGCCAAAGGCAGGCGCTAAACCGCTGCGCCACCCAGGGATCCCTAACTGAGATATTTTAAAAGCATCCATTCATCAATTCACTTAAAAAATATAATCTCATTTGCATGCTTATATAAATAACACATTTTTTATAAATGCTAATTATATTTTCCAAGACAAACCAAAAAATGTAATGCAAAGCATGCCATTGTTTGGCAGTTTTGCAGATCTCTTTAATGCCTGGATTAAGTGAAGACAGCTGGGTTCTCATCTCTGTTCCTGCCTGTTCAGTCTGCTGTGATGTGTTGTTTGGTTGAAGTATAAGGACAAACTCTAGACTCCCACAGAGATGCGAATAGAAAAAGAGAAACGTGTTTTAATAGCCTTCTCGGGAATAATGGATCTTCTTACTTGATACTACACCAGAACTCTACAAGTATCAGTTTCTTAAAGATTAGTTGCCAAGGCCAGAGGGAGAGTGAGTGAGCACTCAGGGTGCAAAGTCAAAGAGGCACTTCCTCATTCTCAGGGATGCAGGGAGTCTGCACTTCATCCCCTCCCCCTAAGAGGAGCCCTGTTGGTTGTCTTGTGAACTCTGGGACCCCAGTGATAAACTTCTTTTATTCTATTCCATTAAAATTCATTCATTTGGGGATCCCTGGGTGGCTCAGTGGTTTGGTGCCTGCCTTTGGCCCAGGGCATGATCCTGGAGACCCGGATCGAGTCCCACATCGGGTTCCCTGCATGGAGCCTGCTTCTCCCTCTGCCTGTGTCTCTGCCTCTCTGTCTCTCTCTGTGCCTCTCATGAATAAATAAATAAAATCTTTTTTAAAAAAATAAAATAAAATTGATTCGTTTATCTTGTACTTTGAATGGGTCTCTTGCTCATTATGATTTTATAACTGTAAGGACAGGGATCTGATTTTACTCTACTTACAAGCTAATAGATTAATGTGTTACTGTTTCACAGATGCTGGCAAAAGACATGAGATCCCTGGGTCAGAGAAAAAAATACTTCATTACTCACAGCACACAACTCCACAGCAAGCAACGTGAGCCCTAGCCCATAAGGAGTAGGAGACAGCCACAGTGGAAGACCTGTCTTTCCCAACAGAAATATGATGCATGATCATTCAGAAAATGTTGGTTCACTGAGCCATGCATATATTCCAAATGTTGACAGGTTTCTTTAAACAATATCAAAAGTCACATTTATTAATATCATCATTAATCTCCTCAGAAGAGCCTTTAAGTATCGAGCAGCTCTTAAAGTCACAGCAGCTGGTACACATTTCCCAAAATTCTAGTGTTTGCTTGCAAGTTCAAATTTTATCATTGACCACAAATATTATCAGTCATTTCTCTTGAAGAGGAAGGCTCACTTTGTTCATTTTCAGAAGAATGTCTTTCTGAAAACCAAATATCCAAATCTGAAAACCACAGTATATCTGTCAATCTTTCAAGTAAAAATTGTATTCTGTGAAAAAAGTGGTTAGTTCATTTTACAACTCAAGCAACTGTAGAGATACTTTTCCTCAAGATCACTGTTGTGTTTCAGAATGTAACAAATGCTTTCTGTGCACCTCCCAACTCGTGACACAAAATACCAAAAAGTCATGCACTCAAGGGTCAAGATCTAATAAAATCAAAACTTTTTACTTCTTCCTCAAGGACATTCGTTTTTAAGACTTTATTTATTTATTTGAGACAGAGAGAGAGAGATCACAAGCAGGGAGGAGGGGCAGAGGGAGAGGGAGTAGCAGGGGCTCCATGTCAGGACCCCAGGATCATGACCTGAGCAACAGACACTTAACTGACTGAGCCACCCAGGTGCCCCAGGGGCATTTTTAAGTAACAATGATTCCTGTGTTTTAACCTGGAGTACAGAGTATAAAGAATACAATTATATCCAAACCATTTGGGAGCCACTACCTTGATATGAGTTAGGGCAAAAGCAGCTTTCCCCCACCATTGTTTCATACCACCAAGGCAAATGTCAACCTGAAGAAAAAGACAAATGATATATTATTACTAATATGAAAATAGTTTTGACTTCCCTCTGAAAGGATCTTGGGGCTCACAGGGGCGCACAGACCCCACTTTTTTTAAGATTTTATTTATTCATTCATGAGAGACACAGAGAGAGAGAGAGAGAGAGAGGCAGAGACATAGGCAGAGGGAGAAGCAGGCTCCATGCAGGGAGTCTGATGTGGAACTCGACCCCAAGGGCTTCCAGGATCACCACCTGAGTTGAAGGCAGGCGCCCTCCACAGACCACACTTGAAGGACTATTTATTAGTTCACACATTTAATCCTTGAACCACTGTCTGTGTCCTTGTGCCAGGCCCTATAAATGAGAAAGACCTTCCAGGGTTACAAAGATGTAAAAGAAATACACAGTCTTTGCCCTCAAGGAATGCATGGTCTTCAGTGATATTCAGAATCTTAGATAACATCAGAGACCAGGAAACACAGATGTGGGAGAAGAAGCTGGTGGGAACCCTGGCAGAATGGAGAGTGCAGACGTAAATCTAGGAGCAGCCCATCATGGCCATGTGAACATTCAGACCCAGAGTGGCTAGATCTTCTAACTCATCAGGAAAAGCCAGAAACCCAGATTTTTCTATGTATCCTCCCAAATTTTAACATTTGGCAATTAATTTTATTTTAAAAAAACTACCCTTTGGGCAAAATAAACTTGATTCAGACTAGTGCCAGTCTGCAACTTCTGGACCAGAGGGAGAGCCAGACACAGAATTAATTACAACGCATGCTAATCTAACAGACTTGCGAGAGGCCCAGAGAGCAGAGTGCTAGAAAGGCCTGAGAATCACAGCTTCCCTTTCTTGAGAACTAGAAGGTGCCAGGGGGTCTGGATACAATTACTTCGTGTATCCACTTGACAATCTAGCTAGGAACTATTATTAATCCTTCTTTTTTCTTTATTTATTTTTTTTAGATAAAGAGAAAGATGAGGAGGGGTAGAGGAACAGAGAGAATCTTAAGCAAATTCCATGCCCGGTGTAGAACCTGACGCAGGGCTCGATCTCATGGCCCTAAGATCATGACCTGAGCAGAAATCAAGAGTCAGACACTTAACCAACTGAGCCACCCAGGCACCCCATCCTTTATTCTTTAGATGAGGAAACTGAGACATTTGGATAAACTACTACCCCGGGGCCACAAGATCACATCCTTACTGCCCTTCCTCTCACTTCTATTTCTCCAGCCCCTCTAAGTTTCTTGCTGCACCTTAAGACAGTACATTTCTGCCTCAGGGCCTTTGCATATATGGTTCCCTTCTACCTAGAATGCTTTTCCCCCAGAAAGCTTTCAGTCCTACTGCATTCAGATGTCAGTTTCTAAAAGTACCTTGTCAGATGGCCCTGCCCTGACTACCTGGCCTAGAGTAATTGCCTCCACACACACAGTGTATACCCTCACCCTGCTTTATTTTCTCTTTAGTGTGAATTATTTCCTGAAATGATTTAGGAAAGATTCAGGAAGAAAAGAAAGTGTTTACTATCTGTTCTGCCCATCACCAAGAGCGCTGCTGGAATGCAGCATTTTTTGTTGGGAGGGAGTCCAGCACCTAGGACAGCACCTTTGCACACGGTAAGTGCTCCAGAGAACTATTTGCTAAATGGGTGGAGAGCGTTTGCCACTGGGCACCAGGCTCTAGGAGACAGACTATAAGACAGTCCAATCACAGTGGGTAAGATACTTGCGATTTACTTCTTAATTGCAAAAGAGTCTACCGACAATGAGATGTGAAATTCTATCAGAAACAGGTACGGAAAGGGAAAAAACCTGTTTAGCAGTAAATAGTCAAAAACCAAATACCCATCAACAAAAAAAATGGGTAAATAAATTGTGGCCTATACATATAATGGAATTCTTACTAAACCAGAGAGAGAGAGAGAGGTTTTCTCAGCAACATGGGCGAGTCTCGTCATACCAAGTGAAAGAAGCCAGACACAAAAGCAGTAAGAACAGGCAAAACTCTGTTGTGATAGAAATCAGAATAGTGGCTCCCTCTTGAGATTTGGGAGCATATGGCCTAGGAAGGGAAAGGTGGCTCAGGCAAAATGTACCTGAGCTTTTGTTTTAGTGGGATATGGTGAGATAACCAATGCAGAGATAGCTTTCTTTGAAAGAAAAGTTTACTACTTATAATGCCCAAGGGAAGAAGGCATGCCAGGGCACGGCAGACCTGGGCCAGTTAGGAGGCAGAAGGAACGAGAGGATGCATGGCCAGAGCCCCTATCATGGTTTCTGAGGGAAGAAGGGTGAGGCAGATGGCAAATTTGAGCAACTGGATAGTATGCATAATTTTGGCAGGCTCTGGGCTCTAGGTCCCTAGTGGTCTGGTACCTGGCCCTGGGATGATTCAGGGCAGAGAGGATATTGCTTGGTGTGTGACAGTCAGCTAAGGAGGTGATTGGGGCAAGGGCTTTGATCGGTTGGTTTGCATATAAAAGGTGTGCTCACAGGCAACTTGCTCCCTATCTCTAGAAATGAATGAGATGATCTCTCCCCAGCCAGCAAAGCATCAGAAGATGTCACATCATAAAATGCAGAAAATTTGGGGCACCTTGGTGGCTCAGTCAGTTGAGTACCTGCCTTCTGTTCAAGTCGTGATCCCAGGGTGCCAGGATCAAGCCCTACATTGAGCTCCCTACTTAGTGGGGAGTCTGCTTCTCCCTCCCTCTCTGCTCCATCACCCCTTCCTGGAAACTGCCCACTTAGTGGCATGGACTTTTACCCCATTATTAGAAATGAGGCTTTTTGAGGCTAGAAGTGCTAAGCACACAGGAACTACTCTGGGGGTAAGAACAGGGGGAGGAGTGGAGCCAGACAGCCACAGTTAGGCCAAGCCTGAAGGCCGCCTGGGGTGGAAGGTCTCTGTGTGCCAGCAAGGAGACCTCGGAGATGCCACCCTGATGCTCAAGCTGAGGAGGACCTGCTCATGTTGGATGTAGATGGTCTTCTGGCACCAGGATCCCTCCCTCAACCCCCACCCTCTTCTAGCAGTCAGACCACCATATTAAATGCCTATGTCCTCAGGTCCCCATCCCCAGAGGGTGGAACCCCTCACCTTTTCTTTGAGGCCAGTGCAGAGCTCACTTGGCACAGAAGAGTGGGCAGGAACCACTGGGAATTGCAGCAGAATGCGAGTGAGGGATGCATGTGGCAGTCATCAGAGTGACAGCTGAGATAGCGGAGCACATTATCTGCAGTGTCACCTCTCACACTGCACAGCTAAACACTGCCCAGAGCCGAGTTTCCAGAGGATGCTTTCTGTGACACCAAATCACAGGATTCAAGTCTTTCCCGCCTGGGACCAGCTTAATCAAGTGGCTATGAGGCTGTTCCCAGCATGATTTTGTAGTATTACTATGAAATGCCTTCTTCAGGAGTGACCAAGCCCTGCCCCAGGCATGGACAGTCTGGGAGAGGAGGGGTGGCCCAGACGGCTCGCACAGATGGGCATGCAGATGAAGAGCCTGCAGCCCTGGGGTGCCGGCTCTGGGCCCCTGCAGAGAGCCCTGGGCCAGGGGCGGCTTCAAGAGTCCACTCGGACAGTCTTTCCTCCATCCTGGAAGGGAACAGCCTAATTATAACAGCTCCTGGCCCGCACGGCTCTCAGCAGAGAGCAAGCCTGTACCGCCAGATGGGCCCACTCATTAGGATGGGGAGCATGGTATTTTTTATGTAAATGAGGGCAAATAAATCCATCAGAGAAATGTGAACAACAAACACAAGATCGGAGAGCCTGGACTTCACGGGCTCTGGCTGAGAGGAGAGAGGAAAGGCTGGGGAAATGCCCTCCCCACCCCACACCCCTGGGGATTGCCCCTGGGCACTCTCTGCCTGGGTGTTCTGAATTTGCCTGCCCAGGCCACCCAAGAGGGAGACTGAGACCTCCAAGGTCCCAACCAAGACTGGGCCTGGCCTGACTACAGCCAGGAACAGAGGACTGTCAGGGGACAGTGGGAGGGCACTTGGAGCTGGACAGAGGTGAGGTCAGGCACATATGTGTCCAGCCCAGCTCCAGCAGCTTAAGTGACCCCAGCATACGAATGGACACTGGTCAGACTCAGTCAGCAACCAAGGGGCTAGGGGCAAAAAAATAACCCACTAGGGTCCAGACAGGGCCCATTCAGATCATCTGGACATCCCCAAGATGCAACACACCCAGCTCTTGCCCCAGGACAGGAATTCCCTGCTCCAGCAGCCCTGTCCCATTTGTCAAATGGTCCAGAATTGGGCATCTTCTCAGATCCCCCCCTTACCCTTCTCTCAGGGTAAGGATCCTGCCCAACCTGCAGTCCCACCAGCCCAGCTCCTAATTATCCTCAGCAAACCCCCGTGCTTCTCCATCTCTACCACCAGTAATGGACCTCACGCCCTCATCTACCTGGGCCCAGAATTTATCTTCTCGATGGGGCCCAACCTGACCACCCTTTCAAATACCAAAACCTGCCTACTCATCCCCCTTATCCTGCTCTTTTTTTTTTTTGTCTTTCTGTAGCATTAATCATATTCTAGCATATTAAATAATTTATTCATTAATCATGTTTAGTGTTTATTACCCACCCTCCTGCAATAAAATGTGAGCTCCGTGAGAGCAGGGGTCATTGTCTGTTTTCATCCTGATGTATCCCACGTGCCTTAAAGAGCACTTTTATATAGTATTATTTTATATTAAATATAATACATATTATTTGAATGAGTGAACATGAAGTGTCCCCTGACCTCCCTTGTAATGAACACCACATGAGAACAGCTCTGGGTCTGATCAACTTCCCAGGCTTGAATTAGGATTCAGATGAACAGGGTGGGTATTTTTCAAGTGTCATCTAGTCCAAAGTGGCAAACTTAACACAAGATGACTTAACAAGGGTCTTCTGGGTAGTTCAGTGGGTTGAGTGTCTGTGTTTGGTTCAGGTCATGATCTCAGGGTCCTGGGATCAAATCCTGCGTTGGGCTCCTTGCTCAGCAGAGAATCTGTTTCTCTCTCCCTCTGTGCTCTCTCTCTCAAATAAATAAATAAAATATTTTAAAAGAGAAAAAAGATGACTTAGCAAGAAAACCTCTTCGTTGGCTCTTGTAACTGAAAAATCCAAGAGTAACTAACTGGCTGAAGGCGTGGCTGGATTCAGATGAGCAAGTGATGCTGTCACCACTTGATCCTGTCAGTGCTGGCTGGAGCCTCAGTAAGCCTGTTCACGTGTGACCCCAGCAGCTTCAGGCCAACCCCCTCCCTGCCTCAATCCCATATGAGGGTTTCTCTTTAAAAGTCCCAAAAATGGGGCACCTGTGTGGCTCAGTGGTTGAGTGCCTCAGTGCCTTCGGCTCAGGTTGTGATCCTGGGGTCCTAAGATGGAGTCCCGCATCAGGCTCCCTGCTTCTCCCTCTGCCTGTCTCTGCCTCTCTGTGTGTGTGTGTCTCTCATGAATAAATAAATAAAATCTTTTTTTAAGAAAGTCCCAAAAATGCCTTGCAGGCCTGATTTGAATCAGGTGTACAGCCTCCACCACCACCCCACCCTGCACCAATTGTCATTTTCGGGGAATGGAATAGAGTGACCAGCCAGATGTGGAGTACTGGAGTTGGCCTGAACCACATGGAATCAGGTGGAGAAGAGTGAGCTATGACCAAAGTAGGGGCCATGGATGCAAAACAGGCATGACCTGCTGTCCACTCCTGTGCAGAACAGCACCCAAGCAGTCTGGTTGATCCCAGTGCTGACAGTGTGGACCTGAAGAGGGACTCGCCTTGCCCAAAAACCCTGAGCTCCCCTCTCACCAACCCAGGCTCCATCCAGATAAGAAGTAATGTGAGACAGTCAAGATATCAAATATCCCCTTTAGCCAGAATCTGGCCTCACTTGCATGCAATGCGACTTTCCACGCACACGTTCTCCTGATCTACCCTCCACCAACCCCTAAAACCAGAAGCCATTAGGTCAGGACTAAGGATGGTCACCATCATCACCATCATGCAACATTTTTTTTAAAGATTTTATTCATTTATTCACAAGAGACAGAGAGAGAGAGGCAGAGACACGGGCAGAGGGAGAAGCAGGCTCCATGCAGGGATCCCGACGTGGGACTCCATCCTGGGATTCCAGGATCACGTCCTGGGCTGAAGGCAGGCTCCAAACCGCTGAGCCACCCCGGGATCCCCACCACCATGCAACATTGTTGTAGAACTGCAAGACCACACAATTAGATATGATAACAGAATATGAAGCTTAAATATTCAAAAAGAGTTGATGATATTTGTATATGACACAATTGCAGACCTGGAGTACTTAAGAGAACTAACTGGGAAAAAAAAACCATGAAACCTAACAAAGTTATTCCGTGAGCTATCAAATTTATGTCCAAAATGTATACCCAAAAATTATATCCTATAATTTGTTACAGGAAACAGAAACAATAGCAGCTAGATTATGTAACAAAAGAAACTATATTATTCACAAAAAAAGGACAAAAAATTTTTAACTAGGAATAAGCTACATGAAAAAAAAATTATTAACATAAAGGAAGGCTGGAATAATTGGAGAGAACTTGCTCTTGAATACAATATCAAGACAAATTGTAAAGATGTTCTACAAGATTCCACAGTGTCCCCTCAAAATTCACGTCCTCCCCGAAACCTCAGAATTGGACTTTATTTGGAAATAGGGTCATTGCAGATGTACTTAGTTCAGATGAGATCATACTGGAGTCGGGTGCATCCTTAATCTAAAACAACTGGTGTCCTCGTAAGACGAGGGCAAGAGACACAGAGAAGCACACAGAAAGAACACCATGTGACAGTGGAGGCAGAAATTGCAGTGATGTATATACAAGTCAAGAAATGTCAGGAATTGCCAGTAACCACCAAAAGCTGAGAGAAAGGCATGGAACCGATTCTCCCCTAGAGACCTGAGAAAGGACAGTGCCTGCTGACATCTTGATTTTTGGACTTTTGGCTTCCAGAACTGCAAGAGAATCGATTTCTCTTGTTCTCGGCCACATAGTTCGTGGTGATTGGTTATCTCAGTCCTAGGAAACTAACATAGATATCAATTGTCCCCATAGTAACTAGAAGTTTAATTCAATCCCAATCAAAGTCCTAACAGGATTTGGTTGGGCTCGAGGTTGGGTTTTTTTTGTTTTTGTTTTTCTTTCTTTGTAGTTTGTTATTTGTTTGTTTAGGATAGTATTTTGGTGGGTTTTTTTCCTTCACCTTGTTTTCCACAAGGAAGATATTTAAAAGTCTGTCCACAGAAACAGACTCACAAACACAGAGAATAAACTGATGGTTGTCAGAGGGGGGGGGGCGGGATGGGAAAAATGGGTGAAGAGGAGTAGGAGATGCAGGCTTCCAGTTGCGGATTGAATTAGTCACAGGGATAAAAGGTACAGCAGAGGGAATATCGTCAAAGTAATGTAATAGCATTTTATGGTGACAGATGGCAGCTACACTTGAAACAGAGCAGACACTGGACTCGGGTCCCCTTAACCCTGACCACAAAATCCAGCATTATTTGGCTACCTCCATTAACAACAACGATAACCACAAAAGCTAAAGCTCTAAGCCTCTTGACTAGCACATCTTGAAGGAATGGGGGGGTGGCAGGAGAGAAGATGCTTACTACAAAGACTGGCAAAGACTGAATCAAACCAGTCTGTGCCAAGATGGCCCCCAGCACTGAACTTGCACCCACTTTCCCCCTCATTCTCATACTAAAAATCACACCCAAGGATGGAGATTAAACATTCAAATGAAACACAATGCATGAGGAAGCATGTTCTGTCCACTGCGCCTGCGCCCCAACTTCCTGGGGTTCCCCACAATAACATGCTCATACATCAGTCTTTCCCACCTCAGTCCCTTTAAAAAAATCCCTGGCAGTTGTCTAGTGAGCTAGTCTGACACTTTGGTCAGGTCTGTGTCTCCCTTCAGCTGCACCTGTCGCTCCAATAAAGCCTTGACTGTGTTCCTAAATTTGGGTTACTAATGCAAGGTTACTAATCTGGTAACACACTTGTGATACATATACACTTGTCGAATCTCTGTGTTGTACACCTAAACTAATGTAACACTGTGTGTCACCTATACTTCAATTTTATTTTTTTTTAAAGATTTTATTTATTTATTCATAGAGACAGAGAGAGAGAGAGAGAGGCAGAGACACAGGCAGAGGGAGAAGCAGGCTCCATGCAGGGAGCCTGACGTGGGACTCGATCCAGGGTCTCCAGGATCACTCCCTGGGCTACAGGCGGCACTAAACCGCTGCACCACCGGGGCTGTCCATATACTTCAATTTTAAAAACAAAATAACAGGGGTACCTGGGTGGCTCAGAGGCCGAGGGTCTGCCTTTGGCTCAAGGCGTGATCCCAGGGTCCTGGAATTGAGTCTTGCATCAGGCTCCCTGTGGGGATGCTTCTCCCTCTGCCAGTGTCTCTGCCTCTCTCTGTGTCTCTCATGAATAAATAAATAAAACCTTTTTAAAAAATAAAAAGTAGAAACAAAATAACAAAAGCAGGGGGAGGGGCACCTAGTGGCTCAGTTGGTTAATCGTCCACCTTCAGCTCAGGTCAGGATCCCAGGGTCCCGAGATCAAGTACCATATTGGGATCCCTGCTTATAGGGGAGTCTCCTCCTCCCTCACCCTCTGCCGCTCCCCCTGTTTGTTTTCTCTCTCTCTCTCTCTCTCTCTCTCTCTCTCTGTTAAATAAATAAAATGTTTTGGTTTCTTTTTTACATTGGGGGAAAAAGCTAGGATTGAATATATGAGAGAGGAGAACCATCAGATCAGTCGGCAAACGTAGGTCATTCAATAAAGGCATTGAGACAACTGGAAAGGTGACCAATTAAAGATAATACTAACAAAAATTAATGCCTAGCAGAGCTGTACTCCTTTCACTAAAATAAAATCCTGATGGATCAAATATTTGGAGTTAAAAGATTCAAACAGAAATGTCCAAGTCAAGACGGTGAACCATATTCATACCATACCTCCTATTCCTCTAATAGTTGAGAAATGGCAAGAGAAAACAGCATTTTCAAATGTATAAGTGCCACCCCTCCCCCAACAGTACAGGGAAGAAGAGAATGATGCTTTTGGTGGACCATCTAGTTTGAGGAATTACTGGAAAATAAGAAAGCAAGTGAGGTCCAACTTACAAGAAAAACAGAACAGAGCAATTTCATGGTGAGGTAAGAATTTTCTCACCAAACCTCTGTGGTGCTTCTTGCAAAGGGATCCTCAACACCTAACTTTTCAGGAGACCCGGGGCCAAGGATTCTGGGAGGAGCGCCTAGGTGGCTCAGTCACTTAAGCATCCAACCCTTGATCTCAGCTCAGGTCTTGATCTCAGGGTCTTGAGATCAAGCCCTGCATCGGGGCCTGGACTTGGAGCTTACTTTAAAAAAGAAAGGTGGAGGGAAGGACAAGGATTCTCAGAGACAAAATCCAGCCTTCTAATAAGAAAAAAATATTATTAATCAGATAAGATTTTCTTTCCATCTTATAAGCCATCTTCCATTTGCAGTGATTTTACAAAATTGAAACACACTCAGGAATTCCAGAAATCCAAAGGCTTTTGCCTGAATAAATTAATGTATAAGACATAGCTGATATTGTACAAGACACTGCGTAAACCACCATAAAACTCCCCGAGTATATTCCAACTCCACCAAGTACCACTTGCCATGTTTTGCTCACAGCTCTTTCTAAGAGGGAAATAAACAATCGGGAGTGCAGGACTGCCCATTCACCCCACCATAGAGAGACACAGAGATGCTGAGTTCAGACAAAACCCAAATTCCCTTCTCCTTCTCTCTTCCTACACAAATACTTTTCAGAGACTTCTCAGGCTTTTGATTAGCTATTCTCCAAGACCATTCTCCTGCAAGGACTGCATCTGCTAAAATGGAATCATCCTTCTGACAACATCACTGAGTTGGCCGAGTCCTGCTCATGTTCCGGCAGCCTAACGTGTGCTTTGAGTTTGTTCCAGAAGTTGTGATGGATTTTCACTTTCACTTCCTCAGCCCCTTTCAGGCAGCCTGCAGAAACAGAGCTGGCCCCGCCATGGGAGCAGAACTTCCTGGCCTTTGCTGCACAGTTGGAAATGGGCTCCGAGTGTTCTTGAGAAAAGAGGAGTCAGGCCCCACTGCCCCGATCCTCTCCTCGTCCCATGGGCAGCCAGCTGAGGAATAAACACAGCTGATTGCCACAGAGGAAACAACCAGGCCAGACAAACCCTGAGACAGCCTCACCCCTTGTTAAAATTAAAGCAACATTGATGTTTCATTTCACACCCACTGAGTTAGCAAAGGGAAGGAAAGTTACATGATGGTCCCAGATTCCAGTAAGAGTGCAGGAGCCAGACCCATCCCCACACACAGGCCTACTGAGCTTGACCATCCCCAGGGCCAGATCAGGACCCAGTATGCTCCCTATTCCCTCAGCTACTCACTCAGGTCATCTCTGTCGCTTGCAACCAGAGTCCTGACTGCAACAGGAATCCCACACAGAGATGTTTAGCACATCCTTGCAATATTAGAGATGGCCTCAGCTTATCACACAAGTTTACTAAAAATACTGATGATAATACTAATAATGACATATCAGCACAACAGAACTGGATGGGGCCTTAAAATGATAGAAAGACTAGGAGTGCCTGGGTGGCTCAGTGGGTTAAGCATCTGCCTTTGGCTCAGGTCATGATCTCAGGGTCCTGGAATCAAGCCTGGCATCGGGCTCCCTGTAGTGGGGAGTCTGCTTCTCCCTCACCCTCTGCTCCTCTCCCTGCTTATGCTTGCGCTCTCTCCCTCTCTCAAATAAAATAAAATAAAATAAAAATCTTTTTTTAAAAAAGAAGAGATATAACTGAAACAGGAACTCATAGAGATAGAATCATACAAGGATGAACAACTTCTATCCAAGAAACACAGCCAAAAAATACAGACGGTTATATTCAGGATAAATAGCATTAAATAATCCAACGAATGGCTCTTTGTTATGGTAAAGGGTACAGTTCCCAACCTGAATACTGATGCCCACATAACAAATGGCATAGCACCAATGTTCATCAGGCAAAACTCACAGGAATTACAAAGAATAGCAGACACTTCCACAGTAAAAGCCTGAAGGGCCCTCTTTTTTCCAATGATAGCACAAGGAGACAAAAATAAGGATTAATTAATTAATTAATTAAAATAAATATATAGAAGCTTCAGCAAATAATCTCTTTTGTGCATCTTCATTTTAAAAAAGCCTCCTCAAGATATTCTCTCTCTCACACAGACACATACACACACACACACACGCACAGTAGCAATAGGATAAAACTCTCATGACCCCCAGCTAAGGGAAGGAAGAACCCAGGATGAGACCCACTTCATCCTTCCAAATGTATAAGCAGTGACAGCCTGTGCTAGGGCAAGAGTGGGACCTCTGGCTGGCCTTCGTTCAACCCCCGTTCTGCACCCCAACCCCACTTCCAAGTGACCTACATACATGGTCACACTTCGTGTTCACGGCCCTTCTGAGGCAGATTCATTTTACCAATGAAGACACCAAGCTGTCAAGAAGTTGAGTAGTCTGACACGACCTCCGAACCTCAGATCTCAAAGGAAAAGCAGCTCCTGAAGGTAGGGGGGACAGTTCAAGGGGCTTTTCTTTTTTTCTTTTTTTTTCTCTTTTTTTTAATTTATGATAGTCACACAGAGAGAGAGAGAGAGAAAGAGAGAGAGAGAGAGAGGCAGAGACATAGGCAGAGGGAGAAGCAGGTTCCATGCCCCGGGAGCCCGATGTGGGATTCGATCCAGGGTCTCCAGGATTGCGCCCTGGGCCAAAGGCAGGCGCCAAACCGCTGTGCCACCCAGGGATCCCGGGCTTTTCATTTATTGGCTTGTTTTCAGATTCCATTTTGGGTTTTCCACCATCTTTTCCATTGAAAATAAAATCAATAAGAAAATCTGTGAAAGGATTAGCACCAGCCTTCCTGTCTAGGAAATCTACCTGGATCCCTCCCACCACCTCTGGGCTCACCACTCTGACCCCTGCCCTCTTCGGGACACAGCTGTGGCTGGATGTCCATCCTTATCTGCACATGAGGCCAATTCATGGTGGACACTCAGGCCATCCAGGTTGGATGCATTGATGAGGTCACCAGAAATGGTAGGAGCAAGAGGCACAGAGGCCATTCTCACTATAGGATCCCCTCTGTCCCCAGGGCCCCCCAGGGGTCTGTTCTTGGCCCTTCCCCACCCCACTGTGATTAAGCATTCTCCCTGGATCTCAAATCTACGTCCTCTTCCCCATACCTGGTTTGCACCTGCCCGGGGTTCAGCCCTGGCCTCAGTTGCCTGCTCTCCATTCTGGAGTACTTTTTCTTCTGCTTGCCCACTCCCCTATTCCTGTTTCTCCCTGGCCCACTGTGGCCTTCAGAGGAAATCTAGGCCTCACAGCCTGTGTGCTCCCCTGCCCACCGCTGCCCCTTTATACATCACACCAAAAATTCCACATTCCTAAAGACACCCTGCATGCCCTTCCCACTGGCTAGGGAATTCTGTATATGTGGGGTTTTTTAAGATTTTATTTATTTATTCATGAGAGACACACACAGAGAGAGAGGGAGAGAGAGAGGCAGAGATACAGGCATAGAGAGAGGATACAGGCAGGCTCCATGCAGGGAGCCGGATGTGGGACTTGATCCTGGGACTCCGGGATCATGCCCTGGGCCAAAGGCAGGCGCTCAACCACTGAGCCACCCAGGTGTCCTGGGAATTCTGTTTGGTTTTTTGTTTGTTTGTTTGTTTGTTTTTAATTTAATTTTATTTATTTATTCATGAGAGAGACAGAGAGAGAGACAGAGAGAGAGAGAGAGAGGCAGAGACACAGGCAGAGGGAGAACCAGGTTCCATGCAGGGTGCCCGACATGGGACTCAATCCCAGGTCTCCAGGATCACGCCATGGGCTGAAGTCTGCATTAAACCACTGAGCCACCCAGGCTGCCCATGGAATTCTGTTTTTTAAATAACAGCTTGGGGGCACCTGGGCGGCTCAGTCAGTTAAGCATTCGATTCTTGATTTCAGCTCAGGTTGTGATCTCAGGGCTTACATGCTGGGCATGGAGCCTGTTTGAGATTCTCTGTCTCCATCTCCCTCTGCTCCTCCCTAGCTCTCTCTGTCTAAAAAAAAAAAAATCTGTTATTAAGACATAATTCAGACACCATAAAATTCAGTATACAGGGACACCTGGGTGGCTCAGTGGTTAAGCGTCTGCCTTCGGCTCAAGGCGTGATCCCAGTGTCCTGGGATTGAGTCTCACATCAGGCTCCCCACAGGGAGCCTGCTTCTCCCTCTGCTTGTGTCTCTGCCCTCTCCGTGTGTCTCTCATGAATCAATAAATAAAAAATCTTTTTTAAAAATTCAGTATACAGTTCAATCATTTTTAGTATATTCACAGAGCTATGCAACGACCATCACAATCAATATTATTTTTTTAAGATTTTATTTATTTATTCATAAGAGACACAGACAGAGAGAGAGAGGCAGAGACACAGGCAGAGGGAGAAGCAGGCTCCATGCAGGGAGCCCGACATGGGACTCGATCCCGGGTCTCCAGGATCACACCCTGGGCTAAAGGCGGCGCTAAACCACTGAGCCACTCAGGCTGCCCCACAATCAATTTAGAACATTTTCATTACCCTCCCCCCTCCAAAAAAAACCCATACCCATTAGCCTCCCCTCCCTTTCCTCTCCCAATTCAAGGCAATCACTAATCTACTTTCCGTGTCTGCAGATTTGCCTCTTCCAGACATTTCACGTACATGGAATCACATAGCTGGTCATTTATCACCAACTTCTCCCATGGATCATGTTTTTGAGGCTTATCCACACTGTCCCATGTACCAGGACTTTATTCCTTTATCTTGCCAAGTGATATTGCACTGTATGAACATGCCACATTCTGTTCTATGCATCAGTAGAAGGATTTTTCGCTTTGTTTCCACTTTGGGACTATTGTGAATAATGCTCCTATGAATATTCATGTACTAGTTTTCACGTGAACATGTTTTTATTTTTGTCAGGTACATACCCAGGAGTGGAACTGCCAGGTCCTATGGTAGTTCCATATTTGACCGTGAGAGGAATAGCCCCCTCCCTGTCTTCCCAGCTGGCTGCGCTGTCTCATGGTCCCACCCGCAGTGTGTAAGGCTCCCCCAATGCCTCCATCCTTTCACCAACACTTGTTATCTGACTTTTTTATCCTCACCATGCTACTGAGTGTAAAGTGGTTCTTACTGTGGCTTTAATTTACATTCCCATGAGAGCTAATGATGTTGGGGGTCTTTTTATGAGTTCATTAGCCACTTGTCTTTTTATTTAAAAAACAAAATAGATATTCCTGGGTACCTGAGTGGCTCAGTCAGTTAAGCTTCTGCCTTTGGCCCAGGTCATGATCCCAGGGTCCTGAGATTGAGCCAAGTCAGGCTCCCTGCTCAGTGGGGAGCCTGTTTCTCCCTCTCCCTCTGACTGCCACTCCCCCTGCTTGCACTCTCTCTCTCTCCCTCTCTGTCAAATAAATAAAATCTTTTTTAAAAATTATTAAGTATTCCTTCACAATCTCTTTAATTTCTGCAATGTCAATGGTACACCCCTTCTTTTGCCTAGCAAAATTGCATTTCTCTCCTCAAATCCAGATTTTACTTAACCAGCTCATCACCTTCCCATCACACACACACACACACACACACACACGCACGCACACTTTCCTCACCACATTCTTCCATGTTCATGCCTGCCTCAATTACACCATCACTGGGGCACTTTGTCATCACCCTGTGTCACAGCCTGTGTGCTTACACCTCAGGCTATGAGCTTTCCAGAGGTCAAGATGTCACCACTTCTGTCTTAGTGCCTGGCCCAGGGTGGGGCTGGCTGGACAGTCACTGAACTGGATGGGTCTGTGTTGATATCAAAGAAGAACATCGCTGCTTTCTTTGGCATTGCCTGGAAGGCAGGGAGTGAGGGTGGAGAAAGCAGATGTGAAGGTAAGAGCCGGTAAGGAGACACCCTTCCACAGGTGAGTGACACCCTAAGGGTCACAAATTCTAAGGGTCCTGCAGCGTAACAGAGTCTCCCTACACCATATAAATCAGCTGCAAAGGAAGCACAGTGTGTGCACGGCTCTGGAGGCAACACTACACTATTAGCTATTCATAAAGTGCCTCTATGTAGCCCTTTTGCTTTCTCCAGAGGTATTTGGCATGAGGGACTTGACAGATAAGTTTGAAAGTTAAAACCAGTTCCCACTAATGCTTTCCGGAGGTCCCTTGGATGCTATCGCCGGCCATCTGAGTCTGTAATAAACACCCAGGGCTGAACAAAGCCTGGCAGGGCTGCTTCATCAGGGCTCAGGAGGTTTTATGGGATCCCTTTGCTAATTAAAATTCACTCTTCCAGACAGCTGTGATCTTTGGTGTCTTATGTACCTGAAAAATATATCTTGACATTTAAGCCATACTCGCAGGGATGGTGCTAGTAGCAATAATAAGCCACAAATTCCAATCAGAATGAAAATGCTAAATTCTGTGTTGAGGCTTGCTTTGAAGGGCAAGGACACCCAAACTCCTAAGGTTTGTCATGAATCCATCAACATCCAGAGGACCAACCCCTCTCCCTGTCCTTGGAATACAAGGCCATCACAACCCAAGGCCTGCTGCCCACTCCTGAAATCTGAGGCCATGACAACAATGAACCACCTTTTTGCTCTGGACAATTTGGGATGCTGTTATGGGCCAGCTGGCATCTGCACAGCATACAGTTCAGAAGTGCTCTGGGGCCACACAAGGTCAGGAAGCTGGGTGAGCAGAGTCTCCACCCCCACATCAGCCTCAGCCCCATGCCCACGATGGCATCCAGCCACCACCTCTGAGGGTCCTTGAACAGTGGAGAGGCACCTGAGTTGCTGCTGGGTCTCTGCTCCCAGGCATCCTTATCCTGGGACCCCTGGCTTTCAGCCACCCATATAAAAGAAAGCTCCCAAGGCCTCCACCACATTTCCTCCCAGGCCCCCAGGAGAGAGAACCCACATAGCTGGGTGGGAATGCTCTGTAAGAGCAGCAGGGCTTTTTTGTCTTTGGAGGTTCAGGCCATTCACCCTGACCAGGGTGGCTCTATCATGTGAGCCCCTAACATACTTCCCCACCATGCATTTGCAGATACCACTGTTCAACCAGAATGCCCCTCTCCATCTTCCCCCAGGCCAGGACCACCCTCCTCATGGTGTCTCCCTTCACCTGTACCCCACCAACCAAGGAAGTTCAACCACCTTCCTTCTGGGATCCCCTCATGCCTCTGGTGCAGACAGCCCTGAGGGGTCTGTCATTGCCTGTCCCCATATGCAGGGAACACAATGTCGACTCAGGGGTGCGGCCATGGCGGAGAGCACAGGGGAGCTCTTCCCCGGCGTTTAGGAAGACCCACCATGGGCCTCCTGGTTGTATCAGGCTCAGGGAAGAGGGAGAGCCCTGGGGTCTTCCCTAGTGGGAAGACCATTCAAGGAAACATTATCTTTGTTTCTTCTGCTTCCTCTAGGGGATGGCCAGAGAGCACAGCTTTTTCAGGGGACAGAGTCAAAAGACAAAGGCACAGTAGGACAGGCCCAGAAATGGAGCAGGAGCTGGAGGGATACGGAACAGGTGCCCTGAGACCCCTTGATGATACTCCATGCAACCAAGCTGCTTCCTATTCTTTGCTCTGGGTCCCATCTGTCACCTGGCCACAAAAGGATTGTGTTGACAATACAAATGTATTACCTATTCACAAAATAAAATCTGTCTTTAAAATATGTACAAACGTGTGAGGTAGGTGCCAAGCGAGAAGCTGGCTACCAACACCCCTATTGCTCTGGGACCCCACAGGCATATCTGTGGGGGTGTCTGGGTAGGAGTGGTCAGAGGCAACCTGGGTGGGTCAACACACCTGCTGTACCTCGGGGATGGCAAGAGGAAGTGGCTCAGCTTTTACGGTGCTCGCTGCTAGGGATCTTCCTGAGCTCTCCACTTAATATTCTCTTCAGTTCACGACCTTCTGACTGTGCCCTGGCTATTTGACCACTATTTGGTCTCCTTTTTTCTAACTCTTTTTTTTTTCCTTTTTCTAACTCTTATAGGTAGAATTTCTTTCTCTTTGTCTCTCTCTTTCTCTTCTCTCTCCCACTGTCTGGGACAATACTGAATGAAACAGTGCCCTGGGTATCAGCCTTATTCCTGATCAGCTAAGGATTATCTCTAGCCTGTCACCTCTAAGTGTAATTCTTGCTGTAGCTCCTTAGTAGATACCCTCTCCTAGTCCAAATCTACTAAGAGTTTGGGTGCTTTTTTGTTTTGTTTTGTTTTGTTTTAAATCATGAATGACTTTCAAATTTTATCAAATTATTTTTCTGCATCTATTGAAAAGGTCATCCGCACTTTTATTCCTCTGCCCATTAAAGTGTTGGATTCACTAGTAAACTTTCCAATGTTAAATAAACATTGAGTTTCTGTCACAACCCTGACATGAATTGTTGGTATCTTTACCAACATATTGCTTGGATTCAATGTGCTAATATTTTACTTAAAAGGCTTTTTCATCCATGTTCAAAAGTGGATTGGCCCATAATTGACTTTTCTCCTAATTTTCTTGTCTAGTTTTAGTATTTCAGGTTTTAAGTATTATGAGATGGGCTGAAGAGTATTTCCTCTTTTATGACCCCAACAGTTTAAGACCAAGATGATCTAGGAGCATTGACGCTCAGTCTGCAGAGCATGTGACTCTTAATCTCAGAGTCGTGAGTTCAAGCCCCACACGAGGCATAGAGATTACTGAAAAAAAGAAAAAGAAAAAGAAAAGAAAAAAAGGCCAAGATGATCTTCTCTTTTAATATTTTTTTAAAACTCACCTCAGTCTATTGTTTCCTGTATGAAAGATTATTTGCTAATAATTTAGTTCCTTTAAATGTTACTGGACTATTCATTCAGGTTGTCTATTTCTTCTTGAAGCAATCTCTTTAATTGCATTTTCCAGATGTTTTTAGAACGTTTTGGATATAAGGGCATGGAGTCATTCATATTTTTTCCTGCTATCATTTTAATCTTTGCTGTATCTTGTGTATATCTTCTTTTCATCCCTGAACTTTTGTGGGCACCTTCCATTTCTCCAGCTTTATTGAGATATACTTCACATTGCATAAAATTCCCCATTTACCACGTACAAGTCAGTGGTCTTCAGCATATTCACACCATCATGCAACTATCACCACCATCCAATTTTAGAACAAGTTCAAAATCCTCAAAAGAAACCCCATCCTCCCCCACCAGTAAAAGAAACTATATACCCATCAACCATCATTCCCCATTCCCACGGCCCTGAATTGTGTATGTGTATGGCCTGAATTGTGTATGTCGGATGTTTAATTGTTTCACAAGTCAAAACAACAGGGTCCCTGGGTGGCTTAGTCAGTTAAGTATTTGACTCTTGATCTCAGCTCAGGTCTTGATCTCTGGGTTGGGCTCCATGCTGGGTGTGGAGCCTACTTTATTTTTTTTTTATATTTTTATTTATTTATTCATGAGAGACAGAGAGAGAGAGAAAGAGGCAGAGACATAGGCAGAGGGAGAAGCAGGCTCCACGCAGGGAGCCCAATGTGGGATTCGACCCCAGGACTCCAGGATCACGCCCTGGACCGAAGACAGGTGCTAAACCACTGAGCCACCCAGGCGTCCAAGCCTACTTCTAAAAAAAAAAAAAAAAAAAAAGAGTCACAATAACATTAACAGGTATAAAATAGGTATCAAAATATACACAGAAAAAAATATATATATACACAGAAAATTCTAACTCCTATGTTCACAATCCATAATCATTTTGGGCATTTTTTTCTGTATTTCTTTCTGCAAATATCAGGAAATGCAAATATATTTATTCCTGTCTTTCACCCTTTCCTAAAGGGAAGATAATATAATTTGCACACTATTCTGTACCTTCCTTTCCACTTGTTATATCCTACAGCACATTGTCCTTCCGTTTTACAGTGGTGATGTTTATTTAAGCAGTTCCCTGTTGACAGGCCCTTGGATGCTTTCCAGTCCTTCTGCCATTACAGATGACGCCATGGTGTATGACCTCATTCACAAGCCATGTCATACCTGTGCATATCTATCTATACAACCGAGCCCCAGAGGCGGGACAGCTAGGTCAGAAGATAAATGCATTTGAATTTTTTATAGGCGATGCCACACCGTTCTCTGTAAGGGCTGTACAATTCTGCGTCTTCACCACCCGAGCTAATTCCTTACAGCCACACCACGTCCTTTCAAATGTTAAGTTTTTTTTCCAACTGGCTTGTGAGAAATGGTGTCTAGGTAGTTTAACGTGGATCTCTCTTTTTTTATATAAGATTTTATTTATTTATTCATGAGAGACACACAGAGAGAGAAGCAGAGACACAAGCAAAGGGAGAAGCAGAGGGAGAAGCAGGCTCCCTGCTAGGAGCTGGATGCGGGACTCGATCCCAGACCCCAGGATCACGCCTTGAGCCAAAGCAGATGCTCAACCGCTGAGCCACCCAAGCATCCCTAACATGGATCCCTCTTAAGAGTGAGATGGAGCATCTCTTGATGTTTAAGGACCATTTGCATTACTTTTTCTATGAACTATTTCCTCTGCCCATTTTTCTATTGGGTTCTGGGTCTTTTTCATACAAAAGAAAAAGGTCTGCTTAAATTGTCTATTGCTATGTATGATGTTGTGATTTATAAAAAGAAATGTGTTTGATCTTTGTCCTATTCCCTCTTCCCTCCTCCCCCAGGGAGCTCCCCAAATCCTCAGAATTTATGAGACTAGTGAGCATAACAAAGGTGACTTTTGACCCCCACCCAAGGATGGGAGCTGGCTGTAGAGAGAACCAGCCAGCATAGAATATTGGACCTTTCAGTCCCAGCCCCCTGATCTCCTGGAAGGGAGAGGGGCTGGAGATTGAATCAATCTTACCATTGGCCAATGATTTCATCACTCATGCCTATGTAATGAAGCCTCTATTAAAAAAGGACAGGGTTCTGGGAACTTCCAGGTTGGTGATGACATGGAGATGTGGGGAGAGTGGCTCCCCTAGAGAGGGCATGAAAGCTCCGTGCCCCTTCCCCATACCTTGCCCGATGCATCTCTTCCATCTGGCTGTTCCTAAGTTCTATTCTTTTTTTTTTTAATTTTTTTATTTATTTATGATAGTCACACACAGAGAGAGAGAGATAGGCAGAGACACAGGCAGAGGGAGAAGCAGGCTCCATGCACCCGGAGCCCGACATGGGATTCGATCCCGGGTCTCCAGGATCGCGCCCTGGGCCAAAGGCAGGCGCCAAACCACTGCGCCACCCAGGGATCCCCCCTAAGTTCTATTCATGAGATGAATAAGTTCTATTCTTTCATAACAAGCCAGTGTTCTAGTAAGTAAAGGGTTTCCCTGGATTTTGTGAGCCACTTTAGCAAATTAAAGAAACCCAAGGAAGGGATAGTTGGAACCTCCAATCAGAAGCACAGGTGATGGGACACCGGGTGACTCAGCAGTTGAGCAGTTGTCTGCCTTTGGCAGAGGGCATGATCCCCAGAGTCCTGGGATCCAGTCCCACATCGGGCTCCCTGCCTCTCCCTCTGCCTATGTCTGCCTCTCTCTGTGTGTCTCTCATGAATAAACAAATAAAATCTTAAAAAAATAAAAGAAAAGAAGAAGCACAGGTGATAATTTGGATTTGTCACTGGCACATGATGGAGAGAGCAATCTTGCAGGACTAGGACCTTAACCTGTGGGATCTGACTCTCTCTCCAGGGAAACAGTGTCACAGTTGAGTTGAACTACAGAACACCTAGAGGGTGTCAGAGAATTGTTTGTTTGATGGTGCCGGGAAATCCCTCATGTTAGAATTAATGATCACAACCTTTATTATGTAACAATCCATTCTAAACCATAGTGGCTTAAAAAAAAACAATGATTTATTATTCCTCAGGATTCTAGGGTCAAAAGGGCTTAGCTGTGTGGTTCTTCCCAGATTGCACCCAGCTGGGCTTACTCACCTGGGTGCGTTCAGCTGGCAGCTGGGCTGAGCTGGACAGTCCAAGAAGACTTTACTTACTTGTCAGATGTCTTCATGCTTCCTGTGTAGGCTCTTCAAGTGGCTGGCTTGGGCTTCTTCACAGTATGGTGGCCCCAAAGTAGTCAGCTTTCTTGCATGGTGGCCGCCTGTCAAGAAGGAGGACACAAGAAGCTGCCTATCCTCTAAAAGCCTAGATTGAGAAGTCAGAGAACATCATTTCTGCGTTCTACCAGTCATAGAGAATCACAGGGAGCCCAGACCCAATGGATGGGAAATTAACTCTACCTCTGGAAAGGAGAAGTGATGTGGGGTACAAGGAAGGAAAAAATTAGTGGCAGCCATCTCTCAAGACCATCTGCCAGCTACATCTATATTAGGCAATTTATCCCTCCATGTAATTAGTTAGAAATATTTTTGCCAGGGTATATGGTCTACTTTGGTGTATGATCTGCTGATGCTTGAGAAGAATATGTACTCTGCTGTGTTGGGTAGAATGTTGTGTAAATGTCAATTAGATCTTGGTACTGATGATTTTTTTTAATGTTGGTATTAATGATTTTCTGTCTAATTTGTCTTTTTAATTGATGTGTTGAAGTCTCCAACTAGAGTTGTGGAGTTGCCTATCTTTTCTTTCAGTTTTTTTTTTCAGTTTTTACTATGCGTATTTTATGGTTCTGTCATTTGATATATACACATTTAAGCTTAATATGTCTTCCTGGTGGGGCAGGGGCTCCTTGATAGTGCTGGGCAGGGTTTATGAGTTCAGCTCCTAACTAAGTTTCTATGGATACCACCCAGCCTGGTCAAGGAGGGGTACCTTACGTAGTGTTCCCCACAGCCCCCCACTGACACATTGAGGGGATGGTCTCATTACTGCTGAGCAGTGGTTAAATTCCTGACTCTCCCCTAGGTCTCTTCCAACAACACCCCAATAAGGAGGCAATGGGGTACTCTATTATTGCTGAGAGAAAGTGAAGGTCCAGGCTCCCCACATAGTCTCCACTGACACAGCAGGGTGCTAGGGTGCCATTGCTATAAATTCTAGGTCCTCATTTGGCCTTCTCTGACACCACCCAGTGATGAAGACATAGATTGGGGTACCTCATTAGAGCTCAGCAAGTATGGAAGTCTAGGCTCTTCACACAGATTTTGATGATGGTGAGGGGCGGGGAGTCATTTTTCCTGTGGAGTCTGGCTGACATAGAGTGGTTACTGTCTAAAAATTTTCTGTCTTGGTAAGCTGTCTCTCTCCCAGTCCTTTGAACACAGACAGCTGGCTTTATTGAGGTCTTATGTCACTCTGCCTGTTTCTCTCCACCTTATATTTGGGTTGGGTTTTTTTTTTTTTTTGTAGATTTTATTTATTCACGAGAGACACAGAGAGAGAGAGAGAGGCAGAGACACAGGCAGAGGGAGAAGCAGGCTCCATGCAGGAAGCCCAACGTGGGACTTGATCCCAGTACTCTGAGATCACGCCCTGAACCAAAGGCAGACACTCAACCGATGAGCCACCCAGGTGTCCCTCTCCACCTTATATTTGTATTTCAGGAGGTTTAGGTATACTTAGGAGGAATAGGGAAAAGTGTATCTACTCCAATTTCCAGAAGCAGAATGGAATTTTCTTCTTAATACAATGAAATTTATCAGACCTATTTTATGGCTTTTAACTTTGAGTGATAGGAAAGATGTCCCCATTCCAAGGTCATAAAGAAATTTGTCATGTGATCTTCTATGATCTCATTTTTTTAATCAAACAAAATCAAACAAAATTTTTTAATCAAACAAAATCAAACAAAATTTGATCCATTTGATACTCGTCATCATGAGCATTGTGAGGTATGAACCCAACTTTATATTTTTCAAAATGGCTAACCAGTTTTTCCAACAGTTGCTGCTATTTAATGTATAGATATGTCTATCTTTACTATATTAGGAGTACACCTCTAGAAGCATCTGGGTGACTCAGTCAGTTAAGTGTTTGCCTTTTGCTCAGGTTATGATCCTGGGATCCTAGGATCGAGCTCCACATCAGATTCTCTGCTTAGCTAGGAGTTTGCTTCTCCTTCTTCATCTGCCTTTCCTCTCCCCTGGTTGCACAATTCCTCTCTCTCTTTCAAATAAATAAAATCTTTTAATTAAAAAAAGTAGTACACCTCTAATTTTTTTGGCATTTAGCTATTATGCCTTGCCTATTCTTTTATTTTTAACTTTTCTTAATCTTTGTTTTAGACTTGTCTGTAGTGTGCAACACACAGGTTTTATTTTGTGATCTAATCTGAAAATCTCTTAAAAGATGAGCTTAGTGCATTTATAATTAATAATACAAAATATGTTTCTTCTTGGTTCTGTTATATAATGTACTTGCCTACTACATATACATTAAATTATTTTATTATTGTTCTAATTTTGGCAAGGTTTGTATTTTAATTTTGCTAATTACTAAAATTATGCATAAAGGATGCCTGGCTGGCTCAGTTGGAAGAGCATGAGATTCTTGATTCTTTTTGGGTGTCGAGATTACTTAAATATTTCAAAATAATAAAAAAATAAACTAAAATTATGGAATAATTATATGTTAAATCTTTTTCTCCCAGGCTCTGTGTCTCCAGGACCTGAAACTGAGAGCCATGATTCAGTCTGCCACAGTGTTGCTGGAGCTGCTGGAGCACTGGAATGGAGCCCGTTAGCCACCACCAGATTAACAGGCCATGAAAAATGCCCATACGTTAAATCTTTATATAACAACTCTTGCCTCCTTCTTTTTCAGATATTCTTTATCTCCCCACTATGAATGGAGTGGGGGAAGGGTGCTTCTAGCCCTCTCTTTCCCATTCTCTCCCTGTCCTCTACATCCCAATTTAAGACATTCATTTTCTTTTTCTTTACTTTGCTTGCCTAACGGTTTCTTCATCTTTGTTTACCTTTGACTTAAGTGTGCTTAAAATCCTGATTTGCTAGTTTTAAAAATACCTTTAACTCTTAACTATAGAGAACACACTGATAGTCACCAGAGGGGAGGTAGGTGGAGGGATGGGGTAAACAGGTAATGGGGATGAAGGAGGGCACTTATCACCATGAGCACTGAGTGATGTAGGGAAGTGTTGAATCACTATATTGCACACCTAAAACTAATAGTAGTTAGTTAGTTAACTGTATGTTAACTAAACTAGAATCAAAACTTAAAACTTGATTAAAAAGTAAATAATAGGGGCACCCAGGTGGCTCAGGAGGTTAACCGGCTGCCTTTGGCTCAGGGCATGATCCCAGGATCCTGGGATGGAGCCCCATGGGCTCTCTGCTCAGCAAGGAGCCTCCTTCTCCCTCTTCTTCTGCCCCTCCCCCTGCTTGTGCTCTCTCGCTCTGTCAAATAAATAAAATCTTTATTTCTTTTTTTAATTTATTTGGTTTCTTAGACAAGTGCTCAAGGGAACCCTGTGGTTGGTTATTGAATGTTTAACACTTGTCTCTAGCCCTCATACAGTTTAACTTGACTAATAACCCTTGGCTCACATTTTCTCTTATTGGCAATCTTGTGGCTGTTACCCTGCTGTCTTCTGACTCTGTGTTGACTTTAAGCAATGGAGAAGTGTGATGCCAGCTGATTTTCTTTCCCTCAAGTAACAGTTTTGCCTGACTCTGCAAAAGTCTTTATCTTTAAAGTCCAATCATTTTCTAAGATAGGTATTAGCATTGACATTCTGTGTCAATTTTCTCTGGAATACATTGTGCTTTCTCAATGTATAGATTAAAATCTGTGTTTCGGGAAGCTTTCTTAAACACTTTTTTAAATGTTGGTTTTGATTCACTCTTTTGGTGTCTTCCTCATAAATTCCAATAATGCATCTATTGAGTCTCCCTTATCTGTTTTCTCTACCTATCACTTGCTATTTAAAGATAATTTTTAATTGATTTATGTTATTGTGTTAAAATTTATATAAAATAATATTTACAATTGTACCCGTTTTAAAATTTTTTAAGATTTTATTTATTTATTGTAGAAAGAATGAGAGAGAGCGTGAGAGAGTAGGAGAACCTCAAGCAGACTCCCCACTGAGCACAGAGCCCAACATGGGGCTTGATCTCAGGACCCTGAGATCATGACCTGAGTGAAATCAAGAATCAGATGCTTAGGGGA
Organism: Vulpes vulpes; assembly: GCF_048418805.1. Classification (NCBI taxonomy): domain Eukaryota; kingdom Metazoa; phylum Chordata; class Mammalia; order Carnivora; family Canidae; genus Vulpes; species Vulpes vulpes. The sequence continues at coordinate 71,668,517 of NC_132791.1, forward strand.
TCCCTGGGTGGCTCAGCAGTTTAGTGCCTGCTTTTGGCCCAGGGCGTGATCCTGGAGTCCCGGGATCGAGTCCCACATCGGGCTCCTTGCATGGCGCCTGCTTCTCCTTCCACCTGTGTCTCTGCCTCTCTCTCTCTCTCTCTCTCTCTCTCTCTCTCTCTCTATTCTATCTCTCTCATGAATGAATAAATAAAATATGTTAAAAAAAAAAAAGAATCAGATGCTTAGGGATGAATGGGTGGTTCAGCGGTTGAGTGTCTACCTTTGGCTCAGGGTGTGATTCGGGGATCTGGGATTGAGTCCCACATCGGGCTCCTTGCAGGAAGCCTGCTTCTCCCTCTGCCTGTGTCTCTGCCTTCTCTCTCTGTGTCTCCCATGGATAGATAAATCCCCCCCAGAAAAAGAATAAGATGCTTAAATGACTGGACCACTCAGGTGCCCCTGTTCATTTCTGAAATTGTTTTGGTTTTTCTTCTATTTCCTAACTTCTACTAGTCCCTAATATCCACCCACTATCCACCCATCTCTTTCTCTCTGGCTATTTCTATCCCAATGTCCTAAATTTCTGCTTTGTAATCTTCATCATGGCTTCAACTACTTAACTAAGGTATTTAGTAGTAGTAGTAATAGTAGTAGTAGTAGTAGTAGTAGTAGTAGTAGTAGTAGTATGTGTTGGAAGGTTAGGGTACAATTTCCCCCAATTTTGAAAACATTTTTTTTAAAGATTTTACTTAATTTGACAGAGAGAGAGAGAGCACAAGCAGAGACATAGGCAGAAGAAGAAGCAGGCTCCCTCCTGGAAGCCTGATGCCGAACTCAATCCCAGGACCCCAGGATCACGCCCTGAGCTGAAGGCAGACACTCAGCCACTGAGTCAGCCAAGTGCTCCTAAATAAATAAAATCTTTAAAAAAAAAAAAAAAGACCCTGGGAAAAAATAACAAAGTAAAACTAAAAGAGGATTCATTCCCAAGCTCTGAGACCCTTCAACAGCCCCTCCAGCAGCTGGGTGCCCCCAGGGGATCTTGGGCCTGCCTTCCAGGGATGCATCCTCTTCCCAAAGGTGTTCTTTCTGGGTTGGCCACTTCTGAGTGCCCTCCTAGCCCACCCACTCCTTCTCACCTCTTCCTTTTGATTTTCAATCTTATTCACAGCAGTGCCTCCTCAGGGAAGAGCCGTCACCTTCCAGGATCTGCCCCCTCAGATTCCTCCTCATCCCCCCTTCCTGTCCGGCTGCCCCACTGTGACAGCTTTGGGCTACAGTTAAATGTCATTTGAGTCTTGGAGCTTTCTTCTGTCTCCTAGATTCATTAATGGTGCAGTTTTGTGTTGTCATGGGTGGGGGAGGCAGGTGTCAGACAGAAATGAAGAAATCTAGAACTCAGCTCCTGCCTGAACCCCTCCAGGTGGTCCAAGGAGCTTCATCACCAAGTAACTCAAACTTGCCCACAGCTCACTTGGGAAGGCACAGGGAGCCGTACCAGCCCATGGTACTGGCGGGCCCTAGGCTGCCCTAATGTGGCTTTCTCACCAAGGAGTTAAGGATACTGCCCTCTTGCATGCTTAGCACCACATTTTTCTTGGATTTTTTTTAAGATTTTATTTATTTATTTGAGAGAGAGAGAGAGAGAGTGTGTGTGTGTGTGTGTGTGTGCGTGCGCGCACACACACACAGCAAGGAGGAGGGGCAGAGGAAGATGGAGAAGCAGGCTCTCTGCTGAGAGGGGAGCCCAACATAGGACTCAATCTCAGGACCTTAGGATCATGACCTGACCTGAAGGCAGTCGCTTCACTGACTGAGCCACCCAGGCACTCCTTTTTCTGGGATTATTGAACCAGGATGCAATACTGCAGTTCACTTCTGATGCTAACCATCAAGAACTAGCATCAGACTCTGCAAGTTAAAGCACAGACCCCAACAAGATTTCTCTGACTTCAGATGCTAGCTGCAAGTTCAGGGGTTCCCAGGCCACCTGCACTTCTGACCAGCTGGTTACAAATTTAGGAGTTCTCATGATCCCCTCGGTTTCACTAATTCACTCAAGTGGTTCACAGAACTTAGGAAAGTACTAGGCTTATAGTTTTATTATAAAGGATATAAATCAGAAGAACCAGCCAAATGAAGAGACACATTAAGGCAAGGTCTCAGAAAGACCCAAACACTGGGCTTCCATGTCTTCTCTCCCGGCACCAGGATACAACACCCTCCCTGCACTTAGAGGCATTCACCAACCAAGAAGCTTACCCGAGGGATCCCTGGGTGGCGCAGCGGCTTGGCGCCTGCCTTTGGCCCGGGGCACGATCCTGGAGACCCGGGACTGAGTCCCACGTCGGGCTCCCAGTGCATGGAGCCTGTTTCTCCCTCTGCCTGTGTCTCTGCCTCTCTCTCTCTCTCTCTCTCTCTCTCTGTGACTATCATAAATAAATAAATAAATAAAATTTTTTTTAAAAAAAGAAGCTTACCCGAACCTCAATGTCTAGAGTATTTTTGTTTTTGTTTTTATTTTTATTTATTTATTTGAGAGAAACAGAGAGAGAGCAAGAGTAGGGGTAGGAATATGGGGAGAGGGAGAAGTGACTCCCCACTGAGCAGGGAGCCTGATGCTGGACTCAATCCCAGGACCCTGAGATCATGACCTGAGCTGAAAGCAGATACTTAACCGATTGAGCCACCCAGGCCCCCCTCAATATCTAGAGTTTTCATTAGGGTTTCATTACATGGATATGGTTGATTGGATCATTATCCATGTGATTAAATGTAACCTCCAGCCCCTCTTCTATCCCCTAGCTCAAAGCCCTAAGCCTCTAATCACAAGGCTGGTCTTCCCCAGGTCATTGCCTTAGCATAAACTCAGGTGTGATCCAAGGGCCACCATGAATAACAAAAACTCTCCCATCACTCAGAAATTCCCAGCCCTCAGAAGCTTCATCCCAGCAACCCAAGACAAAAAGCAGATGAATTCTTTATTACAGCACATAAGGACTTTCGGGTGACTGTGCCCAGAACAGTGGGAGGCTAAAACCTGTCATCAGAGCAGCCAAAGAGACCAAGAAAAAGGCCCCAGAAAGAGAGGATGGCAGACAGGAGAGCTGTTTCCATAAAGAGCTACATAAAGAGCTGTCTTGAGACTTGTTCCTCTGGCCTCAGAAGGCAAACCAGAAACGAGCAATTCTAGGTCCGGGAGACAAGTTGCTCATTAGGGAAAATGTTCTTCCCGTTTGAAGTGATTTCAGAGAGTGCCTGCCATCCCTGCAAGTGTCCTGGGGCTCTCATGTATTAGGAAGAAAGCTTCTTTCTGAAAGAAAGACCCTGCTCTGGGGGAAGGGACCAGGTGACTTCCAACATTTCCTGCAAATCACAAGAGCCTAGCGCCGTGCCCAGATACTCCACACATACCCAGTTAACAGTCCATCTGTGTCACTGCCCTCCAGGTCTTGGCATATTATGGGGTGGGGGAGATAGAGGAGTACCCGGGAGCCCACCCTCATATACAACAGGTTGCAGCATGAGATTGAGTCATAGACAAAGTCTGCAAAAGGCCCTCTCGGAAGGACTCACTGGTCCCCTTTCATCCTCACGTCTCTCCTTGCCATGGACTGTCTACTCGGCTCTTTCCCCATAGCACTCTTATCCTCAAATGCCTATTCACAAGCCCCATATGAGGCTCCAGGACAACTCTGCTCAGCCAGAAACTCATAAAGGTGAATGTTGAGAAAAGTGCCAAAGAGCTGTGGCCTCTGTTCTCCGTGGCCAGAGCAGAAGCTTTGACCTCTCCTTCCTCAACATCCCCTGAGTCTGCTGTTAGCAGAGCCCTTCCCTGAAGGTGGGCTGGGGTGAGGTGATTCCTCCCTGTTCAAGCACACCTTGTGTCCCTCTCCTGCTCACCCAGTCTGTCTTCCTGGGCACTTTCTCTAGACTCGCCCTGCACGAGCTCACTGGATTCTGCTGGGATTCTGTGGAGCAAGGTTCCAGCATATCCTCTCTCCTCATCCCCTGCCTGTCCTGTCCCCTCTGCATGGTGTTCCCAGAGGCTACCCTTCTCTTGCTGTGTCCATGACTTTCACACTCTCCTTAGGTACTCCTAAGACCCATGGCTTCCCATCCTCCCCAAATGCTAGAGACTCCCAGTGCCTATTTCCCGGCCAAGTCCTCCTCCCATCTGTGATGGAGACACTCAACCATGGTTGAGTTTGGGATGGGAGAAACACATTCGTCACTTTGTTCATCTCCAACTACTTCAATATTTCACAATTTGGCGGCTGGCCAACTATGATGGTTAATGTTTTGTTTGTTTGTTTTAAGATTGTATTTATTTTTTTTTGAGAGAGAGAGAGAGAGAGAGACCACCATCAGGGGGAGCAGCAAAGGGAGAGGGAGAAACAGAATCCCCTCTAAAGCAGAGAGCCCTATACAGGACTCGATCAAACGACCCTGGGATCATGGCCTGAGCCGAAGGCAAACATCCAACCCACTGAGCCCCCAGGAACCCCTATGATGGTTAGTTTTATGTGTCAACTTGGCTAAGCTTATTTAACTGTCCTGCTGCCCCGTTTATTCAACTCTCCACTAGTCTAGATGTTGCTGTGAGGGTATTTTGCAGACATGATTCATCCCTACAAGCAGTTAACTTTAGGTAAGGGAGATGATCCTCGATAATCTGGACGTGCCTTCAGCAAAGCACAACTTTTCCTGAGTAAGAAGAAATCCAGCCTGTGGACCACAGTGTCAGCTCCTCCCTGATGGTTTCAGTCTGCCCTTCCTCACTGCTTCCCCTGCAGATTTCAGACCGGTCTCGGCAGTCTACAGCCATGTAAGCCTTGCAATGAATAAATCAATGTCCTCTCTGTCTGTCTCTTTCATGTACAGGCTGATTCTGTATAGGCCCCGACTGATACACTCCCTGACAGCGTTGATTAACCTCAAATTCATCATTCTCCTTCCCTCGGCCCCCACCATCATGCCCACAAAGATGCCCTCCCACTGGGTCCTCATCCTGGTGAATGGCATGGACTGCCTTGTACCTGTCCACACCAGAAACCCAGGGGTGTCCTCCCTCACACTCCCAGTCAGCTGGCCCATCCCATCTCGAATCTGCACCCAGCCTTCCATCCTCTCTGCCTCTACCTCTTTCCTTCTGGCTTCAGCACAACCATGTCACTGGGCTCTCTGTCCCCATGATACATTCGTCCTCCTCATCCCATCCACCAGCTGCATGGTCTCTGAGAAGTCTCCTTCCCCTGTTTATCTTTTTTTAAGATTTTATTTATTTGTTGGACACAGAGAGAGAGAGAGAGAAGCACAAGAAGGGGGAGCAGCAGCCAGAAGGAGAGGGAGAAGCGGACTCTCCTCTGAGCAGGGATCCCGGTGTGGGACTCGATCCCAGGACCCTGGATCATGGCCCAAGCCGAAGGCAGAGATGTTGAACCATCTGAGCCACCCAGGCCCCCCCGTTCCTCTGTTTAAAGGCCTCTCCTGTGTGTAGCATGAAGTCCACTCCCCATGCCAGCAAGCTCTTCCCGTCTCTCCCCATACCTCTTACTCCAACAGATAAGCCCCCAGTTCTGCGCCTGGAATGAGCTTCCTTCTCTCACCTCTGCACCTCTGCTTCAACTTTCCCTCCTCCTCAGCCACCTCACCTGAACAAGGCCAGATCCTCAGGCCTCCAGCTAGCACCTGGTTGGCTGCTTGCTTCCCCAAAACCCCAGCAAACTCAGCTTCCCTGGGAGCCTACTTCCAGGCCGAAAAATGCAATAAGCATTCAAGAATACTTGCCCAAAGAATACGAGGACAGGCCAATTTACCCGCTCTTTCCTTTCTCCCTTTTCCTTTTCCTAGTCAGAATGCAAACCAGAGAAATGCATTTAATTAGTTTGGGGGTTTACTAAAGGGAATTTCCTGGTCTCTGTTCATGACTTAACTGCAGATGATTAGGACAAAGAAGATTTCGCCCCTCAAGAACAAAATAAAACTGCTTTGACTCATAGGCAGGCTTAAATGGAGTTTTTTTCTAAATAAGTTCCCCTCTGTTTGGTGATTCTTCAATATGTCCCAGAAGAACAGGTGGCTTCAGGTCACTTCTTTGGGGTCTGCAGCAGGTGAGAGGAGCTTTGCTCTGCTCCATGTTCTAGCTACTCCTGCCACTGGTGCCTTCATGACAGTATCAGCTGGAACTCGCCTAGAGCATCTTCACTTCTCAAAACAGAGTCCTTGCCCTTGACTTTGAACCTTTGTCTCCAACCCTGTCGTGGAATTCTTCTACGCATTAACTCCTTAGATAAAGCTCCAGTCCAACACAATTATCTAGACAGCAGATCCCAGAGTCTGGTCCTGCCTGCTGGGCAGGGCCACCGGGGTCCCAGGCCTGTGGAGCTGGCCGGTCCCAACACCACAGGACAGCACACACAGCACACACACAGCCTGCTGAAACGAGTAGCACTTGGCCGAGAAAGCACAGATGAACTTGCACCTGACTTTGACTTCCTTCCCACTTGAGATCCTTCCCTTCCCTCCCACGGCTCTCAATTCCTGGAATCCTGTGACAATGGGTCCTCCCTGGAAAACCAGGGACAGTGACGAAACCAGCATTTCTTGACTACAGCAAGGCATAATTTCCTGCAGTTAATTAAATGAAGAGATCAGAGGAAACAAAGATGGCAGACCCTGAATCCAAACAGCCTGGTGCCCATCCCATTGGTGAGGACGATCCCCGGGTCCCTTGGGGAGCGAGCCTCTCTTCTCACCACCAGGGGCTCCTCCTGCCGCCTTTGGCCCAAAGCTCAGGGCTCAGAGTTGGCCTCACCCCCCCACCCTGAGTTCTAGCCTCGCTCCAGAAAGACACGCCATCCCCCAGTAATTTTCCACCCTGGCATTCTGGATTCCTGCTACTCAATCCGCTTGGAGACAAAGTCACACTTTTTATATGCTCAGAACTTTAAAGTCCTCTGATACAGAGATCAAACTCAAAGGGAGGAACAAAAGACATTCTGTAGCTCCAGCAGCTAGAGGAACGAAGGGGGTGGCTGCCAACGGCAAAGCAGGTGAGCCAGCACCGAGCCCAGCAGGCCTGCCACCTGGCCGCCTGTCCCCCCGGCCCACTGCTATGGAAACCGCACACAGCATCGCGGCTCCCAGCACTCTCCAGGAGGAAGGGGTTTGCCAAGGCCACTCTGTGGGTAGAGAACAGCCAAGCAAACCTCTGCAGGCTGGCCTTCCTGTCTCGGATCTGACACCTGCTCTTCATGGGCGTCTGGGACCTGGGATCGTCTCTCACCCAAAAGTGGGGAATAATATCACAAGATGAGGGGATAGATAAGAAATGTTGATTCAAAGGCTCTGGCCACTTCGTGAGCTTGAAGTGACTCGATGTTTTGATGACTGTGCATTGAATGGCAATGATGAGGATGGCTCTTGAGAAGCCAAGTGGGAAAGTAACCCTCCACTGCTTCCAGTCAGGACACATAATAGAGAAATTACTCTTCTTGGTTCAGGGATTCTCTCCCAGAACCCTTCCATGCAATGTGCAGACAACTGCCAAACAGCAATATTACACATTTATTACCACACCAAACTACAGCAGGTCTGTGCTAAGAATCAAAAAGTCGTGGGACACCTGAGTGGCTCAGCTGGAAAAACACCTGCTTTCTGCTCAGGTCAGGATCCCAGAGTCCTGGGATCAAGTTCCATGTCTGGCTCCATGCTCGGCGGGGAGTCAGCTTCTTCCTCTGTCTCTCTCCCACTCATGCTCTCTCTCTTAAATAAATAAAATCTTAAAAAAAAAAAAAAGTATAGTCACTAGTCTCTTCTGCATCCTGCACAGGCCACTGGAATTAAAATCGGCCTGGACATGGCTCTAACCATCTCCTCCCTCCACTAGGAAACCTTCAGCGGCTGCCCATGGCCTGCAGGAAAAATCCAAAGCTCTTGATGTATGGCAGCACAAGTTCTCCACAATCTGTTTCTGATCTTCCCTCCCACAGCTCAGCAGCTTGGACCTGGCCTCCAGCCACCCGGTGCTCCACATCATCCCTTAAACATTCTGGGTTCCCTTCCATGATTCCTCATCTGGTTGCACCTCAAAGCAAATAGAACACACTGTCTACTTCTGAGCAGCTTTACTTGTGCTAATAGAAACCTGGATAATACCTGGCAACTAATACAACACTGTGGAGAGAAGGTGCAAGTGGGATTACTTGGTACCAGAAGACAAGGAAGGATTAGAAATTTTCCCACGGGGGAGAAAGAGATGCTCTCAGACATTGCTGGAAAAGAATAAGATGGTTTAACCCCTGTAAGGGGAGACAGCTGGCAAAACCTGCCAAAATTATAGATGCAAGTACCCTTTGAGGCAGCAGTCTTTCTTCTGGAAATTGATTCTGCAAACACCCCTGCATGCATACAAATGGCAGACGTACCAGATTATTCATTGGCACGTTCGTTGGAATGGCAAAAGATTGGAAACATCCCAAGTGGCCCTCAATAACAGGCTGGTTAATGTGCTATGACATCCACCCAGAGGACTCTAAGGCCCTGGGAGAAGCAACAAGGGAGATTTCTGTGGACCCCTATATAAAGATCTCCAGGCTATATTGGTGCATATAGAGCCTGCCACCCTTTATAGGACAGCAAAATTAAAATACATATTCATATACAATTGCATAAGGAAATATTAGAAGTAGAAACAAGAATCTAATAAAAATGGTTACCCAGAGAAGATGTGAGCAGAGTTGAAATAGCAGATGACAACAATTTCTCATAGCAGTTGATTTTTGAACCCTGTAATTTATCTCACATTCAAAAATTAAAAATAATTTGGAAAGGATTCTACCTACACAAACATAAAACATTTTTAAGTTCAGTAGCTACAAAGACACAAAGTTGGGGTCCATTCTGATCCACGGTATCTACGTCTTTTGCCTTTTCTTCCCCATAGAGAGCATTCTAGAGGGAAAGCATTTTGTCCTTTTGATCTTTGTGCCTTGAGGAGCAAGCACATACTAGGCACTCAACAAATATTTATTGACTAGATGGCTGCTGTTTTGTGGAAACTGACAGCCACAGGAAAAATGATAAGGCGCCAGTGCACATGATCGGGACTGTTCACTTTATTTAACGAGAATCACCATAGTGATGAGAGACGAGTGAGAAGAATGGCAATGTGGTTGCTAACAGCAGAAGATCCAGGCCGACGGGCCCTCTGAGGCAAATGCTGTACCATATCCGAACGAGGGGCTCATTGCTGACTGGAACTTCATGCTTTGGGGGGATTTTATTGTAAAGTTTTATCCATTTCAACAGCAAATGCTGAAAATGTTTAAATATGCATTATCCCTTAAAATGAGTAGCTAAAATACAGGAGACTTGGTTTTCTTGCCATTTTTTCTTTGCTGATTGAAAAAAACAGGAAATGAAATCTGGTTTATATATAATTTGTCACACATGTAATATATCCAACTTTGTAAGCACTCCAAGTTTTCATTAACTCTGCTGAAATATATTTACATTAAGAAATCTCTCAGCCCTAATGTCGTTAGTTTCAAACTTCCAAACTTAGTTGTTTTGCTAAAAATGCAGATTAGAGCCAGATGGAGGACTGAGCACCCCCATTTGACCTCCCTCCTAACCAAAATCCCATTAAATAACAGAAAAGTCTTGTTTAATTAGAAAAGGCAAAAGAGAAAGAAAAGGAAAGGAAAAAAATTCATAATGGCATGGGAAGATAAGAAAGATCACGGGATCAAGTCTCACATCGGGCTTCCTGCATGGAGCCTGCTTCTCCCTCTGTCTGTGTCTCTGCCTCTCTCTGTGTGTGTGTCTCTCATGAATAAATAAATAAAATCTTTAAAAAAAAAAAAAAAAGAAAGATCACCATTGTTGGAACATAGCATTTGTCCCCAAGCTAAATCTGAGGGCATGAATACTTAGTTCAGAGAGGCAAGGCAGGGACTACCCCAGTGACTACTGACCCTTCAGGAAGGTCAGGTCACCTCTACACTCTCAGAAGAGTAGAGCCCACCCTGCTCCAATAATCAATAAAAGCAAGTATGATCAATAAAATAAGCAAGCTAGTGGGGATTTTTAGATCTACAGATGGCAGATGGCCAAGAATTGCCAAACATTTGAGAAAACCAACACCATAATAAGGTAACATCGAATGTAACCTAGAAGAATTACAACCAGGGGCACCTGGGTAGCTCAGGGGTTGAGCATCTGTGTTTGGCTCAGGTCATGATCCCAGGGTCCTGGGATCAAGTCCCACATCAGGCTCCCTGCAGGGAGCCTGCTTCTCCCTCTGCCTGTGTCTCTGCCTCTCTCTTTGTGTCTCTCGCAATTAAATAAATAAAATCTTTATTAAAAAAACTGCAACCAAAGGAAATCAATAGAGAAAAACATTCTAATAACTATAATTTCTATCTTCAGAGAGATAATAGAATATATTTCATCCATGAAAAATTAATTTCAATTAAGAAAAAACAAACACTGAATAGGTGAGGTGAATATTAACACCAACACAGGTAAGGCGAAATTAGTAACCAAAGAATGGAAAATCAAAACAAAGAATTCCCTTCAGGCTTAGTGTGAAATGACAAACAAATAGAAAAATGTCAGTTAAAAAGTCATAAGATGTGGAAGGTAGACCAAGAAATTCCAATATCTGTATGACAGAAGTTCCAAAGAGAGAAAACAGATAAAATGAAAGTAAAAAAGTACTCAAAGAAAGAATGGGTTTGTAGGTGGGGATTCAGAGTTGAAGAGAGACACCAGTCTTCATACCAATAGGGTTAACTGGGTACCAAGCAGAGTGAATGAAAAGTGAAAGAGAATTTTCAGAAATCTAGGCATATCATGGTAAGAGACACAGCATGGTAAGAGTTTGGAAAATCAAAGATGAGAGGAAAACCCCACTAGCTTTCCAAGAGAGGAAATAAGCTATCACAATAGAATTAAAATCGGCTTGACATTGGACGTCTTCACCAACAACCCTGAACACCGGAAGATAATGTTCTGAAAAGAAAAAAAGAAAACATTTTTAACCTAGAATCCAATACCCAGATGAACTAGCATTCAAGTGGGGATCAATATAAAGACATTTTTGAGCATGTGTAGGTTCTTGCCACCTGTAAACTGCCCCCCAAGAATCCAAGAAAGTGGAAGATACAGGATCCAATAAATAACAGAAGGGAAAACAAAGTAGAAACTTAGAGTTGATGTGTTAGGTTGTTTAAAAAGTTAAATTTCAGTCTGGAATTAAAGTCTTAAATGCAAAAAAAAAAAAAAAAAAAAAAAAAAAAAAAAAAAAAGTCTTAAATGCACTCAGTGTGGTAGGGATAATGGGAGCAGCAAGGAGAATAAGAAGCAAAATTACAAACAGGTCCTACTGCAAGAACGGATCTTTTTTGCAAGTTACCCCATTAGAACTGCTAGACTTCCAAAATAACCTAATTTGGGATGTTTACTAAACTGTACTGATTCCTTAAATAATTGGACTAGACAACATAGAAAGAGATGGAATACTTCCAAACTCGTTTTATGAGGCCAGCATCACCTTAATTCCAAAACTAGACAAAGACTCCACCAATAAGGAGAACTACAGACCAATATCCCTGATGAACATGGGTGCAAAAATTCTCAACAAGATACTAGCCAACCGGATCCAACAGTACATTAAGACGATTATTCACCATGACCAAGTGGGATTTATCCCCGGGATGCAAGGCTGGTTCAACACTCGTAAAACAATCAATGTGATCAATCATATCAGCAAGAGAAAACCCAAGAACCATATGATCCTCTCAATAGATGCAGAGAAAGCATTTGACAAAATTCAGCATCCATTCCTGATCAAAACTCTTCAGAGTGTAGGGATAGAGGGAACATTCCTCAGCATCTGTAAAGCCATCTATGGAAAGCCCACAGCAAATATCATTCTCAATGGGGAAACACTGGGAGCCTTTCCCCTAAGATCAGGAGCACGACAGGGATGTCCACTCTCACCACTGCTATTCAACATAGTACTGGAAGTCCTAGCCTCAGCAATCAGGCAACAAAAAGAAATAAAAGGCATTCAAGTTGGCAAAGAAGAAGTCAGATGACATGATACTGTACATAGAAAACCCAGAAGACTCCACTCCAAGGTTGCTAGAACTCATACAGCAATTCGGCAATGTGGCAGGATACAAAATCAATGCCCAGAAGTCAGTGGCATTTCTATACACTAACAATGAGACTGAAGAAAGAGAAATTAATGAGTCAATCCCATTTACAATTGCACCCAAAAGCATAAGATACCTAGGAATAAACCTAACCAAAAACGTAAAGGATCTATACCCTAAAAACTACAGAATTGAGGAAGACACAAAAAGATGGGAAAATATTCCACGCTCATGGATTGGAAGAATTAATATGGTGAAAATGTCAATGCTACCCAGGGCAATTTACACGTTCAATGCAATCCCTATCAAAATACCATGGACTTTCTTCAGAGAGTTGGAACAAATTATCCTAAGAATTGTGTGGAATCAGAAAAGACTGAATTGCCAGGGGAATATTAAAAAAGAAAACCAGAGCCGGGGGCATCACAATGCCGGATTTCAGGTTACACTACAAAGCTCTGATCATCAACACAGTGTGGTACTGGCAGAAAAACAGACACATAGATCAATGGAACAGAATAGAGAACCCAGAAATGGGACCTCAACGCTATGGTCAACTAATATTCAACAAAGCAAGAAAGACTATCCACTGGAAAAAGGACAGTCTCTTCAACAAATGGTGCTGGGAAAATTGGACAGCCACGTGCAGAAGAATGAAACTAGACCATTCTCTTACACCAGACACAAAGATAAACTCAAAATGGATGAAAGATCTAAAGAATAAAGAATAGAGACAAGAATAGAGGAGAACACAGGCAACACCCTTTTGAACTTGGCCACAGCAACTTCTTGCAAGATTCACCCATGAAGGCACCCATAAAACTGGGAAACAAAAGCAAAAATGAATTATTGGGACTTCATCAAGATAAAAGCTTCTTCACAGCAAAAGAAACAGTCAACAAAACTCAAAGACAACCTACAGAATGGGAGAAGCTATTTGCAAATGACCTACCAGATAAAGGGCTAGTATCCAAGATCTATAAAGAACTTATTAAACTCAACAGCAAAGAAACAAACAATCCAATCATGAAATGAGTAAAAGAAACAAACAGAAATTTCACAGAGGAAGACATAGACATGGCCAGCAAGCACGTGAGAAAATGCTCCACATCACCTGCCACCAGGGAAATACATTCAAAACCGCAATGAGCTACCACCTCACACCAGTGAGAATGGTGAAAATTAACAGGACAGGAAACAATAAATGTGGGAGAGGATGTGGAGAAAGGGGAACCCTCTTGCACTGTTGATGGGAATGTGAACTGGTGCAGCCACTCTGGAAAACTGTGTGGAGGTTCCTCAAAGAGTTAAACATGGAACTGCCCTAGGATCCAGCAATTGCACTGCTGGGGATTTACCCCAAAGATACGGATCCGGTGAAACAGCAGGACCCTTGCACCCCCATGTTTCTAGCAGCAATGTCCACAATAGCCAAACTGTGGAAGGAGCCTCGGTGTCCATCAAAAGATGAATGGATAAAGAAGATGTGGTCTATATACACAATGGAATATTACTCAGCCATTAGAAACAACAAATACCCACCATTTGCTCCGACGTGGATGGAACTGGAGGGTATTATGCTGAGTGAAATATGTCAATTGGAGAAGGACAAACATATGTTCTCATGCATTTGGGGAATATAAGAAGTAGTGAAAGGGATTATAGGGGAAAGGAGAGAAAATGAGTGGGAAATATCAGTGAGGGTGACAGAACATGGGATTCTTAACTCTGGGAAATGAACAAGGGGTGGTGGAAAGGGAGGTGGGCGGGGGGTGGGTGACTGGGTGACAGGCACTGAGGGGGCACTTGATGGGATGAGCACTGGGTGATATGCTATATGTTGGCAAATTGAACTCCAGTTTAAAAAATTAAAGAAAAAAATAATTGGACTAGAAAGCCAGTTTAGCTTGTCTAAGTTAATGAAGGTGTTCATAAATTTTTTGCCTTTGAATTTACTCAAGGGCAGGGTTAAGGTGGGAGTACATCTAAGAGATTCATTTCACTGATCGCATAGCATTTTCAGCACCCTCTAAACCACAGTATGTCAAGTTGTGCTACATGGAGAGCCGCCTGGGATGGAAGAGAGACCACATATGATTAGGAACTGTACAGAAAACGCTGTATCCTGATAAGTTCTCTTAAAAAGAGCATTGGGTTGACAAAATATGAAAAATAAGAATTCCTGGGGCTCCTAAGTGATTCAATCATTAAGCATCTGCCTTTGGCTCAGGTTGTGATCTCAGGGTCCTGGGATCCAACCTCACGTTGGGCTCCCTGCTCAGCAGAGAGTCTGCTTATCTCTGCCCCTCCCCTGATCATTCTCTCTCTCTCTCTCTTTCTCTCTCTCAAATAAATAAATAAAATCTTTTGAAAAAGGAAAATAAGAATTCCTAATATATCAACATACCGAATTAAACAGAAATCTCTTCCATCCTTTCAAGTCCAATTAAGAAACTTATTTTAGGACAAGAAATAACAAGTGTTGGTGATGATGTAGGGAAATAGAACGCTTGCGCACTGTTGGTCGGAATGTAAATTGGTGCAGCCACTGTGGAAAACAATATGGAGGTTCCTCAAAAAATTAGAAATAGAAATACCATATGATCCAGCAATTCACTTCTGTGTATGTATCTGAAGAAAACAAAAACACTAATTCAAAAAAGATACTTGCACCCCCGCGTTCATTGCAGCATTTTTTACAATAAACAACTTAAATGTCCATCAATGGATGAATGGGTAAAGAAGAGGTGGTATATACCCACACTCAGCCATAAAAAAAAAATGAAATCCTGTCATTTGTGACAACATGGATGAACTCCAAGGGCATTATGCTAAGCGAAATAAATCAGACAGAGAACGATAAATTCCATATTATCTCACTTATAGGTGGAATCTAAAAATTAAAACTGAGTTCATAGATACAGAGAACAGATTGGTGGTGGTCAGAGGCAGGGGAGGTGAGGAGCAGTTGGCCAAATGGTTGAAGGGTGTCCACAGGTACAAATGTGTAGTTATAAAATAAGTAAGTTCTGGGATGTAATGTACAGCATGGAGACTATAGTTTATAATATGGTATAGTATATTTAAATGTTGCTAAGAGAATAAATCTTAAGAGTTCTCATACTCTTATTCCTTCCTCTTATTCCTCTCATACGAGAGGAATACTATGTAACTACAGGTGGTAAAGGGTGTTAACTAGACTCACTGTGGTGATCATTTTGCAGTATGTACAAATATCAAATGATTGTGCTGCAGACTTGGAACTAATATAATGTGATAGTAGATTATACCTCAATTTTTTTAAAATAAAGGGGAAAAAAACTTATTTGATTTACAACAATCAGAAGCAGGAGTTGTAGTCTGAATTATTAAACCTGATTCTTCAGCCCTTCTACATCCTTGCCACAACCTCATCATGGGTGGGATGCACTTTCCTATCTCCTTCATGCAACCAATAGATTGTGAGCAGATATGATTCAAGCAAAAATATGAAATATGTTTGTGTGCTGAGGTGTGCCCTCTCTCGGCCCCCACCATTACCCATGATGAGCATGTCCCTGCCCATCCCCAGAGAAGGATAAGAGACATGAGGAGCACAGTTGCCTGGCCTGCCTGCAGCATGAAGCAGAGCCACACCAGCCAACCCGCAAACCCACAAGTAGGAAATAAGCAATCATTACTGTATGCCATTGATATTTGGAGATGATTTGTTATGCAGCATAACTATGGCAATGGCTAGCTGATACTTGGAGGGGCAGGGAACAGCTGTTACTGAATCGCTGCTTTATTAACATGGCTTCCCTCATGTGTAGGTAGAACATTCCACTCTGGCAAAAGTCGCTGCTTCCTGGGAATGCAGTGGTGACACAGGCACTCTCATATGCTGCTGATTGATGAGTACCTTTCAAAGAGCAATTTGGAGATAACTATCAAGATTCTAAAAAAATGTGGGGCACCCGAGTGGCTCAGTCAGCTAAGTGCCTGACTCTTGAGTTCAGGTCAGGTCTTGATCTCAGGGTTGTGAGTTCAAGCCCCACATGGGGCTCCACCCAGCATGGAGCTTACTTTAAAAAAAAAGAAGAAGAGGAAGATTCTGAAAAATGCTCACATCCACTGACCCAGTTAATTTTATTTCTGAATACTGATCCTAAGGGAGTAATCCTAAAAAGCAGAGAAGCTTTATGCACGATGGCAATGTGGTTTCTAATAGAAAGAAGCAGTGACTGCACGCTTACCCTTTTATGGTTTTCACATGCATTTCTCCTTCAATGCTTACAAACTCTGAGAGTTTTGCCGAAAAAGACTGAGAGACAGAGTCACCTTCCTGAAGCCCTTCAAACACAGACATCTGGCTCCAAGGCCCATGGTCTTAACCTCCATGCTCCACTACCTAAAATGGCCAAAAGAAGATACGTGATTCATTCACATTCTAAAATATTATGCAGCCGTTTAAAAATAAAGTACACAATCATTTTTAAATGCTTCAAAAATAGATGATGATATAAAGCTATACAGAAGAAAAGTAGAACACAAATTAACCATCTCAAATCTTGGAATAAAGCAGTAAGCAAAAACAAATACATACACAATCAAGCACACCAAATTAAAGTTACAAGGTTTACTACACACTCACTAGAGATGCTCACATTTAAAAGCCTTGACAAGAGATGTTTGGGTGGCTCAGTGGTTGAGCATCTGCTTTTAGCTCAGGGCGTGATCTGGCGGTCCTGGGATCGAGTCCCACATCAGCCTCCCTGCAGGGAGCCTGCTTCTCCCTCTGCTTATGTCTCTGCCTCTCTTCCTGTGTCTCTCGTGAATAAATAAATAGAAATTTAAAAAAATAAAAGACTTGACAAGACCAAGTGTTTGCTGGGCTGTGGAATTCATACATTATTAGTGGAAGTGTAAATTGACACAAGCATTGTGGACAATTCTTTGGCAGTTTCTTAAAATGTTAAACATTCTCCTACCTGATGACTCAGCAATTCCACCCCACTGCATTGACCCAAGAGAAATGAAAAGACGTATCCACACAAATCCTTGGAGAACAATGTTGATTGCAGATTGAAACAACTGGAATGCTCAACAAGAAAATGGATAAATAAACAGTGGTGTATTCACTCAACGGAATACCACCCAACAATTTTAAAAGGAATGGTTTGCTGATGCAAAGGGAGAATCTCCAAAAAGTGTGTTATAGCTAAACAAGACAGATTCAAAAGAGCACATAGTTTATGATACATTAACATGAAGTTGAAAACCAGAAAGAGGGGCACCTGGATGGCTCAGTTGGTTAAGTGTCTGCCCTCAGCTCAGGTCATGATCCTGGGGTCCTGGGATCCAGCCCCGCATTGGGCTCCCTGCTCAGCAGACAGTCTGTTTCTCCCTCTCCCTCTGCTCCTCCTCCCCACTTGTGTTTTCTGTCTCTGTCTCAAATAAATAAATAAAATATTTTTAAAAGAAAAGAAAACCAGAAAGAAAAAAAACACAAAAACCTAATAATTTGGAATAGAAATCAGCACAGTGGTTGCTTGGGGAGGGAGAGCAGTTAGAGTGGAAAGAAAAAGGATAGAATTTTCCAGCAGTGATGACAGTGTTCTATATTTTGATTGTGGTGTGAGCTACATAGATATATAAATATTTGTCAAAAATCACTGAACTCTACACTTAAGATCTGGGTACTTCAGTGTACTGTACCTCAATTTTTTAAAAGATTTTATTTATTTATTCATGACAGACACAGAAAGAGGCAGAGACACAGGCAAAGGGAGAAGCAGGCTCCCTGCAGGGAGCCCAACTGGGGACTCTATCTCAGGACCCCAGGATCACGACCTGAGCCGAAGGCAGATGCTCAACCCCTGAGCCACCCAGGTGCCCTGTACCTCAATTTTTAAATGTGTATCAGTGGAGTTGGATACAGTGTCCCACTGAAGCTGAGGGCAGATAGGCCAATCTGTGGAGTTGGACAACCCCCAAGACCCAGCGGGCTCTGGGCAGACCAAGCTTGATGCTCTCCTGGACAGTCTGGAGTGCTTTTTTGTGGGGCTTGGGGATCTAGCCACTTCTCTAGACTTTCTGAGGTCCCAGCCACACCATGGCTCGCCAAGGGTCTTATGCAGCTCTATCGGCTCATTCCCTCTGAGAGTTGAACATGGACCAGGCAGGCTTCCTCATCGCTCTCACAAGAGGAGATGGGGTGGGGGGTCTTGGGTGACTGTGACAGAGCTGGCCCTGCCCCAGGTGTTAGAGAAGTGGACACCATGGGGGCCTAAAATTAGTGTCAGCTGGTGGTAGGTCAGGACAGGGGCCTTGACCCAGGCAAGCAGAGGTCAGCAGAGCAAGAGCAGAGTGTTGCAAGGCCATGGCCACCTTTCAGGGGATGAGAGGCTCCCTCCCAGCCCACAGAGGCCAGGAGGGACCAAGGTAGGAGGGCTGAGGGCTGCTGCGTGGCAGGAAGGAGCACCTGGAGACGTACCTTAGCCAGACCCCACAAGGTGACAACCCAGACGTAACTAGGATTACCCAAGTAAGGCTCCCTGAAAGCCCTGGAAAGATGGAGAGAGACGGGCACACCCCAGGAGCCTGGGCTGCATCACCAGCAGGTGAACATGCGCTCGTGGCGCCTTGGAGCAGCCAAGTTCATGTGCAGACAGACTGCACGAGACCACATTTGGACCTGTGGGCTGGCACTACATGGGACTCCAAGCTTATATTCAGAAGGTATCAACCACAGAGAAATATGTGCAGAAACACAACTGAGAGAAAACAGGACAAAATGTCAGTAGCAACTGTCTTCCATCTCTCAGCGATAAGATTACAAGTGATTTTTCCCTTCTCTGTACATGTTTATTCTTCATAACTTTGTAATTTAAAAACATTGAAACATATCTGTGGACATGTGATTACACAGAGAACAATGATCGCCAAACGTTTTGCTTCGTAACGTGTTGTACATATATTCACATATGCACGCATACATATCCTGTATGCATATACTCACACACCTGTACGTTTGCCTCATGTTCTTGAAAAATTCTTGGAAATACCCTGAAGAACTTCTGTTTCTGTGAATTACACCTATCAATTTTAGCTGAATTAGATATTAAGATAGAGATTTCAAAATATTTATTTATTTTAAAATGGCAATTAAAAATCCCAGCCCATGTTAATATAAATAACATTTCTGTGAAAAATAAGCATATTTTTGATCATTTCAGTGAGAAAGGTGGCATTCTGCTCACATTTGCAAATCTCTTAAATGTCTGGCTTTAGAGAGACAGCTGGATTCTCGGATCTATTCCCGCCTTCTACCTGCTGCAATGTCACACAGAATGTGGTCTCTGGAAAATTCCACTGCATGCTCAAGGGAGAAAGAGTGAAAAAGGCAAATGATATCTTCATGTTATTATGAAAATAGTTTTGGCCACACTTTGGGTACTGCTAGCGTCTCTAGAGTATAATCACAGCTATGTAAAAGCAGACAGAAACATTTCTGAATCAAAGTGTCATGATGCCCCCTAGTGGTGTCTCTAATTATTACAATTCCTGGCGACCAGAGGTGTTTGTGCGCATTTGGGGTGTAGTGTGTGTGCTTGTGAGGCAGTGGGTGCATGTGTGCTTGTGGTGTGGTGTGTGTGCTTATGGTGTAGTGTATGTGCATGCTTGTGGTATAGTGTGTGTGTGTGTGAGTGATCACATGTCCACACGTGGTAAGTGTATCTGTGGGTAGTATGGGATGTGTGTCATGTGTGCATGTGTTGCCTGTATGTGGTATTCTTTGCATATGGTGTGTGTGGTACATGTGTTTGCATGCATGTGTTACACTGTATGTGGCATGTTTGTATATCTGGCTGTGTGTGTGTGTGTGTCTGTGTGTGTGTGTGTTCAGGACTTGTATATAGGAGAATGGAATTACTACTTCATCAGCTTTAGTACATGTGCCTGCCCTGCATAGGTGCTTTCTGGTTACGGAGACATCTATGATGGTGCACAACATGGAGCTGGGCAGGTGTAAGTCCTCACTGAGGCTCACTGTCCACCACCCTCATGATTCAGGCATAACCTCTCTTGACGAGGAAGACTTTTGCTTTTGTTTTGTTTTTGTTTGTTTGTATATTTTTTATTAGAGTTCGATTTGCCAACATATAACATAACACCCAGTGCTCATCCCGTCACAAGCCCCCTCAGTGCACATCACCCAGTCACCCCATCCCCCAACCCACCTCCCCTTTCACTACCCCTTCATTTCCCAGGGTTAGGAGTCTCTCATGTTTTGTCACCCTCTCTGATTTTTCCCACTCATTTTCTCTCCTTTCCCCTATAATCCCTTTCACTACTTCTTATATTCCCCGTATGAGTGAAACCATATAATGATTGTTCTCCGATTGACTTACTTCACTCAGCATAATACCCCCCAGTTCCACTCACATCGAAGCAAATGGGTATTCATCATTTCTGATAGCTGAGTAATATTCCATTGTGTATATAGACCACATCTTCTTTATCCATTCATCTTTAGATGGACACCGAGGCTCCTTCCACAGTTTGGCTATTGTGGACATTGCTGCTAGAAACATCGGGGTACAAGGGTCCTGCTGTTTCACCGGATCCGTATCTTTGGGGTAAATCCCCAGCAGTGCAATTGCTGGGTCCTAGGGCAGTTCCATGTTTAACTCTTTGAGGAACCTCCACACAGTTTTCCAGAGTGGCTGCACCAGTTCACATTCCCATCAACAGTGCAAGAGGGTTCCCCTTTCTCCACATCCTCTCCCACATTTATTGTTTCCTGTCCTGTTAATTTTCACCATTCTCACTGGTGTGAGGTGGTAGCTCATTGCGGTTTTGAATGTATTTCCCTGGTGGCAGGTGATGTGGAGCATTTTCTCACGTGCTTGCTGGCCATGTCTATGTCTTCCTCTGTGAAATTTCTGTTTGTTTCTTTTACTCATTTCATGATTGGATTGTTTGTTTCTTTGCTGTTGAGTTTAATAAGTTCTTTATAGATCTTGGATACTAGCCCTTTATCTGATAGGTCATTTGCAAATAGCTTCTCCCATTCTGTAGGTTGTCTTTGAGTTTTGTTGACTGTTTCTTTTGCTGTGAAGAAGCTTTTATCTTGATGAAGTCCCAATAATTCATTTTTGCTTTTGTTTCCCTTGCTTTCATGGGTGAATCTTGCAAGAAGTTGCTGTGGCCAAGTTCAAAAGGGTGTTGCCTGTGTTCTCCTCTATTCTTGTCTCTATTCTTTATTCTTTAGATCTTTCATTCATTTTGAGTTTGTCTTTGTGTCTGGTGTAAGAGAATGGTCTAGTTTCATTCTTCTGCACGTGGCTGTCCAATTTTCCCAGCACCATTTGTTGAAGAGACTGTCCTTTTTCCAGTGGATAGTCTTTCTTGCTTTGTTGAATATTAGTTGACCATAGCGTTGAGGTCCCATTTCTGGGTTCTCTATTCTGTTCCATTGATCTATGTGTCTGTTTTTCTGCCAGTACCACACTGTGTTGATGATCAGAGCTTTGTAGTGTAACCTGAAATCCGGCATTGTGATGCCCCTGGCTCTGGTTTTCTTTTTTAATATTCCCCTGGCTATTCAGTCTTTTCTGATTCCACACAATTCTTAGGATAATTTGTTCCAACTCTCTGAAGAAAGTCCATGGTATTTTGATAGGGATTGCATTGAACGTGTAAATTGCCCTGGGTAGCATTGACATTTTCACCATATTAATTCTTCCAATCCATGAGCGTGGAATATTTTCCCATCTTTTTGTGTCTTCCTCAATTCTGTAGTTTTTAGGGTATAGATCCTTTACGTTTTTGGTTAGGTTTATTCCTAGGTATCTTATGCTTTTGGGTGCAATTGTAAATGGGATTGACTCATTAATTTCTCTTTCTTCAGTCTCATTGTTAGTGTATAGAAATGCCACTGACTTCTGGGCATTGATTTTGTATCCTGCCACATTGCCGAATTGCTGTATGAGTTCTAGCAACCTTGGAGTGGAGTCTTCTGGGTTTTCTATGTACAGTATCATGTCATCTGACTTCTTCTTTGCCAACTTGAATGCCTTTTATTTCTTTTTGTTGCCTGATTGCTGAGGCTAGGACTTCCAGTACTATGTTGAATAGCAGTGGTGAGAGTGGACATCCCTGTCGTGTTCCTGATCTTAGGGGAAAGGCTCCCAGTGTTTCCCCATTGAGAATGATATTTGCTGTGGGCTTTTCATAGATGGCTTTATAGATGCTGAGGAATGTTCCCTCTATCCCTACACTCTGAAGAGTTTTGATCAGGAATGGATGCTATATTTTGTCAAATGCTTCCTCTGCATCTATTGAGAGGATCATATGGTTCTTGTTTTTTCTCTTGTTGATATGATCTATCACATTGATTCTTTTTTTAAAGATTTATTTATTTATTTATTTATGAGAGAGAGAGAGAGAAAGACAGGAGGAAGGAGAAGCAGGCTCCATGCCAGGAGCCTGACATGGGACTCGATCCTGGGACTCCAGGATGGCACCCTGGACCAAAGGCAGGCGCCATACCGCTGAGCCACCCAGGGATCCCCCACATTGATTGTTTTACAAGTGTTGAGCCAGCCTTGCATCCCAGGGATAAATCCCACTTGGTCATGGTGAATAATCTTCTTAATGTACTATTGGATCCTACTGGCTAGTATCTTGTTGAGAATTTTTGCAGTTGTGTTCATCAGGGATATTGGTCTATAATTCTCCTTATTGGTGAATTATAGACCAATATAGTTCTTTGTCTATTTTGGAATTAAGGTGATGCTGGCCTCATAAAATGAGTTTGGAAGTATTCTGTCCCTTTCTATCCTTTGTAACAGCTTTCGTAGAATAGATATTGTTTCTTTTTTAAACTTTTGATAGAATTCCCCTGGGAATCCATCTGGCCCTGGACTTTTGTATCTTGGGAGGTTTTTGATGACTGCTTCAATTTCCTCTGTGGCTATTGGCCCATTCAGGTTTTCTATTTCTTCCTGTTCCAGTTTTGGTAATTTGTAGTTTCCAGAAATGCATCCATTTCTTCTAGATTGCCTAATTTATTGGCATATAGATGCTCATAATACATTTCTTAAATCATTTGTATGTCCTTGGTATTGGTTGTGATCTTTCCTCTTTCATTCATGATTTTATCAATTTGAGTCCTTTCCCTTTTCTTTTTAATAAGTTTGGCTAATGGTTTATTATCTTATTAATTCTTTCAAGGAAACAACTCCTGTTTTTATTGATCTGTTCTACAGTTCTTCTGGTCTCTATTTCACTGAGTTCTGCTCAAATCTTTATTACCTCTCTTCTTCTGCTTGGTGTAGGTTTTATTTGCTGTTCTTTCTCCAGTTCCTTTAGGAGAGAGGTTAGCTTCTGTATTTGAGTTGGTTCCAATATTTTGATGCTTGTATTGCAATATATTTCCCTCTTAGGGCTGATTTTGCTGTATCCCAAAGATTTTGAATGGTTGTATCTTCATTTTCATTAGTTCCCATGAATCTTTTTAATTCTTCTCCAATTTCCTGGTTGATCCATTCATCTTTTAGTAGGATGCTTTTTAACCTCCACATATTTGAGTTTCTTCCAAACAATAAATGTGGGAGAGGATGTGGAGAAAGGAGAGCCCTCTTGCACTGTTGGTGGGAATGCGAACTAGTGCAGCCACTCTGGAAAACTGGGTGGAGGTTCTTGACTCAGCAGCTGTATGAGCATGCTGAGTCAAGAATATTAACCATAACCTAAGTAAATTTCACCCTAGATGATTCTGAGGGGTCCTAGAGGGTGATCCTCTTGGTTCTGAGTGTACTAAGTTCTGTATGTTAGAAGATGCTCAGTTCCAAATTTATATAAGCCAGGAATACTTGTAGAAAGCCCCAACATTGACCATCAAAACATAAATGAGATCAAGAGAGGGAATGAAGAGAGAATATAATCTCACAGAATGAGTATTCTACTTGGTTCTGGGTGCATGCTGGTCATGTTTTAGAAGATTTAACTTCCAACATTTAGAACAAAATGAGGCAGAGAAAACAAAACACACACACACACACACACACACAAAAAAAACATATCTCGTATGTCTCCCCAAATTAAACTGAGTATGTTGAAGGGAATCTAGAAGTGGAAAATATATCTAAGACATGTAATTGTAGAAATATGAAAGTCAAAAAGGAAGAAGCTCAAAAATGAAGAGGTGGTAGAATATTGTAGTTAAGGTAGGAAAAGAGGAAAAATACTGGAAATTTTTAGTCCAGTGCTGCTTGGTCAAGAACTTGCTCTTCCTACGTCCTTCCAGCTGGTCTTCTGGGGGCGGGGCCTGCTGTGCTGATTCTCAGGTGTGTGCACCTGGGGGAGCTGCCCCGCCCCCTGCGGGTGTTGGGCTCAGTGGGAACTGTCTATCCTGTGAGGCCCCTGTTCCCTGGTGGCCCCACCCCTCCCAGGCACAGGGTGACACCAGGAGGAAGAACCACACTGACAGCGGCCAGCTCTCCAGCCCTGGAGTCAGCTCCCGCAGTAACTACCACAGTCTCCCGGTCCGCACTGGCCTTGATGCTCCTGGGGAGGGGCGCTGATCAGCACAGCCTGGGGGCCCCCAGCGGCAGCAAGAGGGTCCTTGCTGTCCTGTGCCCTCCCTGCCTCTGCCTGTCCTGGGGGAAGCACAGGATCCTGGGCTGTGTCCCCCAGCGCCCTGGGATCTGGGGCCTGTGCTGCTAGAATCGGGCTCCCGGAGCAGGGTGCAGCCCTCTCCGCCCGGAGCCCCCGCCTGACCCTATGACTTCTCCCGATGCCCCACAGGGCAGGCAATCTAACCTTTTACGGAGACCCGCCCACAGTTTGGGTGTGCTTTCCCCAGGGGGAACTTCCTCTATTAGTGACTCCGGGAAACTGGAGGCTCCACTGCCCCTCCTGCGATTCTGATTTCCCTGCTAAGCACTTTTCTATCCAGGAAGAATCCGGTGCGGGTTTTTATTATTTTTAAAGTTCCCACTTCTCCGGGGCTGGGCTTTCCTGTCCCAGAGGCTTTCACTCCCCGTGTGTGCCCCCCCCACTTGATTCTTTTTTATTTTATTTTTTTCCACCTTCCTACCTTGCTAGAAGTGAAAATCCTTCTCTCTGTAGTGTTCCAGCTGTTCTCTCTTTAAATCTCAGGTCTAATTTGTAGGTGTTCAGAATGATTTGGAAGTTATCTAGGTAAGTTGGTGGGACCAGGTGAGTTGAGCACCAGGAAGACTTTTGAACGTGCAGTGCCTCGCTAAAGGTTCCAGAACTAGTTAGTGGTAGTAGGCCCAGGACTCAGACCCAACTGTGGTATTTAATCACTTTGTATTGAGGATTATCTCTAAGATTAAACAATCATCAATGGCATATGATCAAAAAATGTGTTAAAAGGCAGACGAATTTCTGAAGAAAAATAATATGACAGCATCACCGTGGCATCCTCTCTGCTCAGTTATACTTGGTGTGTGTGCACATGCTTAGGCTCCCTGCAAATTTGGAAAGATATGATCTGTCCCCTACAAGGCACCAATGAGATGCCCGGCACCATGCAAGATACTTTCACATTCAAGTGTAAACAGAACAAGTACAAATTCTCCATCTCAAAAGTCAAGTGTACAAAATGTAATTATTTTTCATAACTCGTTTTTAATTTTTTTAAAGATTTTATTTATTTATTCATGGGAGACACAGAGGCAGAGATACAGGCAGAGGGAGAAGCAGGCTCCCTATAGGGAGCCCGATGTGGGACTCAATCCTAGGACTCCGGGATCATTCCCTGAGCCAAAGGCAGAAGCCCAGCCGCTGAGCCACCCAGGTGCCCCTCAATTTTAATTTCTGATTCCAATTTCTGTAAGCATAATTTAGTTCCTCCCAGAAAGACAGCCCTGTCTATGGTCACTCAGCTCTTCAGGCAGAGTCATCCCACTCAGTCCTCCCCCTTTTCCTCAGGTGGAGCCAGGGCCTTGGGGTGATGAATGCCTGCCCCCAGCCCCCAGCCCCCTCCTGGGCTGGCACCCATACCCACCAGCACCCACTGAAATCCAGCCCACCCCCAACCACAGCCACCTGCTGGGAGGAGAAGCACCCTGCACGCTTTGCCAAATGCTATGAGTACTCCAGAGATTCAAGAGAGAGAGATCCAGGGACACACAGCTGCTCTCCTTCTCAGCCCCTGGGCTCCCGGGACCTTTTGGCCTGCCTGGTCTCCTGGCCAAGTGCCCTTCTCAACTTCTCAAGCCCAGCCCTGGGGGCTTCTCCTGCCAGTAGGCTTACCTCCCAGCAATGGCATCAACCTCCATTCTGCCCCACTCTGCTCTTTCATGCAGGAAAACATTTAGACAGAGTCCTTCAGGATTTGTTTCTCAAGAGTCAAACCAAATAAA
The DNA here is from genome assembly GCF_048418805.1 of Vulpes vulpes. Classification (NCBI taxonomy): domain Eukaryota; kingdom Metazoa; phylum Chordata; class Mammalia; order Carnivora; family Canidae; genus Vulpes; species Vulpes vulpes. The sequence continues at coordinate 71,695,047 of NC_132791.1, forward strand.
AAATACCTCAATTTTCAAAGTAATGTTGCCTCTGCTGTGAATTTCTCAAATCTTATGTAGAAACTTGCTGGCTTTTTGTTCTCTCTGGGTCTGAGATCGCTGCGTCTTCCCTTGGCTGGGCCCAGGAAAAGCCCTGAGAAAGCCCCTTTGGACCATAGTGAAGGTTAAAACAGTAATTAACATGTACGGGACCGACCACATGCCAATATGACCAAAATGTATATCTGGAGCCCCCAAGAAACAGGGAGCCAGATCCTTGCTGGCCAGCTTGCACACCACCATCTTCCCCCTGCCCTGAAGGAAGGAAGGACTCACTTCCATGCCTCATACCAGCTCCCCAGATCCCAACCAGTGCAAGTCTGGAAGGGCCCATTTCCTTGACATGAGTAGGAAGGCAAAGGCCACAGGCAATATAAGCAGATGTTCTCAACAGAATCCCTGGGGAGGTAGTATATATGCACATACCTGGGCCCCACCCCAGAGGTCTAGGGCAGAGCCTGGGAATCTGATTTTCCAAGAAGCTTCCAGGTGGTCCCAGTGCCACTGGTCCAGGACCACATTGTGTGAAGGAGCCAGTGGCTTGAGGGAGGGGGACAGAGACACTTGGAGAGGTGTTCTTCAGAGAAGAAACAAAGGTAGCATTGAGAGAAGCAATTGTATGAGAACCTTTAACAAGATAGATGTGTCACTATAGATGGATATGGATGGATAAACATATACATACATACACAGATTAGATATAGTCATAGATGTAGATATAGATACAGATATAGATTTGGAATAGATATATTCCAAAATCTTTGTTTTTTCTTATTGTTTCCTGGTAATATCTTCTTGACTCTCCCTAAGAGTTCTCATTGCAGGGGTGCCTGGGTGACTCATTTGGTTAGGTGTCTGCCTTAGGCTCAGGTCATGATCCTGGAGTCCTGGGATTGAGCTCCAGGTCAAGCTCCCTGCTCAGTGGGGAGTTTGCTTCTCCCTCTTCCTCTGCCCCCCACCGCTTGTGCTCTTTCTCTCTCTCTCTTTCTCTCTCAAATAAATAAAGAAAATTTTTAAATAATAATAGTAATAAAATAATTTTCATTATAATTACTTTCTAAATTTTTGTTACAATTTTAACTTTTTCATTTACTTATACATTTTTTGTTTTTTGCATATTTTATATTTATATTCTATTTTTATTTATTTTTATTACAGTTATTTATTTTATACATACATACCCATACATATATTATATATAACAAACATACATCCAGGTTATAAAATTCAGTAGAGGTGGTAGAAAATAAACTATATGTTGCTGGTAACATAATTCATGATCCAAAAGGTCAAAAAGAGCTAACATTCTCCCAATCATCATCCCCTGCACACAACCCAAATCCTGCCCCCTCCCTCACTTCCTTGAACTCTTCCGTGAACTGGGTTAACTCCAACTCTCTCAGGGCAGCCCCAGTGGCTTAGTGGTTTAGCACTGCCTTCGGCTCAGGACGTGATCCTGGAGACCCTGGATGGAGTCCCATGTCAGGCTCCCTGCATGGAGCCTGCTTCTCCCTCTGCCTGTGTTTCTTGTGTTTCTGCCTCTCTCTGTGTGTCTCTCATGAATAAATAAATAAAATCTTTTAAAAAAAAAATCCAACTCTCCTGCAGAAGGGGGTTGGAAAAAGTCACAAGCCACATGGACCTGACCGTGAACCTCGAGAGACAATGCAACCTGCCCGAGCCACGCTACGCTTCCCTCTTCTGTCCACCAGCCGGGGTGCAGAAGGCTGGTCCATGCTTCCTCCTCCCTACATACCCTCCCACCCCCAGAATCTGTCCCACCTCCTCTCCTCCCACCTACTACCTGAGATTCACAGGGGGTCCCTCCTCACTTTTCCAAGGCTTGAATCCAACAATGCTCCCCTCTCTCCTACCTCATCAGGTCTCACTCTACAAGATCTTCAACAGCATATAAAAAGGCTGTTATCTCTTCCAACCAAGAAGAACAAATGAAAACACCTTGGCTTGTACCTACTTCCCCTGACAGTATCTGCCCCATTTCTGGTCTATACTTATCTCTAATTCCTCCCCATCCACCATCTCTCTTCAACTTACTTCAGCCAGGCGTTTTGCACACAGTTCTGACAAATTGACCTTTTCAAGGTTACAGATTATTTCCACCTTGATCCCATGGCCAGTCCTCAGTCACCATCTAATACATCATCTTGGTCACTCTTTTCTCCTTGTAGCATTTTCCTCCTTGGGTTCATACTATCTGCTGGGCCTCCCTCTGCCCACCTAAACATTCCTTCTCTGACTCCTTGGCTGGCTTCTCCTCTTCTCCATGACCTTCTCTTCCCCTCTACCTCCCCTGGCTTTTTTGGTGACTGCTCATGCAGAGACCCTCCCACCTCGTCCCAGCAAGTGGAAGACCATATGTGACTGGCTCTTGTCAATGAGTTGTGAGAAGACACAGGTCACTTCCCAGCAAAGCCTGACACATGACTCTCCAGCTGTCTTTTCTCCTGCCACAGCTATTTGGAGAAATCCTCACGTTGACATGCGAGACCAAAAAAACAAAGCACCCTGATCGTTGAGTCACTATATGAAAGACAGATGTCCTGGAAATGAGCCTGGACCTGCGTCAGGCTTCATATGATTGAGCAATAGGCTTCTGTGTGTCCAGCCACTGGGATTTGGGGGCTACTTGTTACCAAGGCAGAAGCCTAACCTATCCTGACCAATACAGCCACCTCATCCAGTATTACAGCTTTAAACACGATATGCATCCCAATAACTCATAGGTTTATAGATCCAGCCAAATTTGTCTCCTAGACTCCAGACTCAAATATATATACCTGTTTACTAAACACTCCATCTGAGATGTGAAACATCTCAAACTTAATGTATCCAAAACCGAATTCTTGATTTTACCTCCACAAATTTCTCATTTCAGCTGGTGGCAACTCTACCAACCACCATAATCCATAGTTACCAGCCTCCACTGCTACCTCCCTGATCTCACCTATTGCTACAATACCTCCAATTAGGGCTCCTGCCCCTACTTTAACGATCTATTTCTATACACTCTCTACCTATACAATCTCTACCCAGCAGCTTAGTGAGAGGGAGCCTTTTACAACCAAAGTCAAATCAAGTCGTTCTTTCTCAAAATCCTATCATGACCTCTCATTTTAGGTAGAGTAAAACCAAAGTCTTTACTGTGGCCGCAAGACCATAGAGAGTCTAACTGTGTTAGCCATTAGAATCCCCACACCCATTCTGGCCCAGGCATACCAGCTTCATTGCTCTGCATCCAACATGTAGGGCACACTCCTGTCTTAGGACATTTATCCTAGCTTCTCCCTAGAACACTCTTCCTCCAGGTCCTGAAAATCTCATTCCCTCTGCTTATTTTTTTTAGATCTCACCTTCCCAAGGAACCTACCCTGAATATCCTTTTTAAAATTACAGAAAGTTCCCATCTTGCCACTCCCAATCCTTCTAACCCAATTCTACTTGTCTTTTTCTTCCTTAATACTTATCACTTTCATATATGTCATAAAACCTACTTCTTTATTCATTATGTCTCCTCACACTAAAATGTAAGTCCCTTGAAGGTGTGTTTCTTTGATTGTTCATTGATATAGCCCAAATGCCTATATTTGGGCACAGAAGCAGTCCTCAAATGTTTGTCAAATAAATATGTAAATAAATAACTCTCCAAACACAATAAAAGATAAAGTAGCCATTCATGAAAAGAAAAGCAACATGGACAACAAACAATAAATATTAACCCCAAGATGAAAGAAAGAAGCAAAGATGAGTAATAATACAGGATACGACACATGAAAACATCCCCTATCTGAAAAAATAATAATTTTCCAGTTGAAAATGTCAAGCTAAGTACCAGGCAGAATTCATTTTTTTTCTTAATTTTTTAAAGATTTTATTTTTTTAAGTAATCTCTATACCCAACATGGGTCTTGAACTCACAACCCGAAGAACTCACAACCCCAAGTAAGCTGCATGCTCTACTGACTGAGCTGGCCAGGAACCCCCACAGAGTTTTTAAAGTCATAAACATAGGCATTTCCTGTGGAATTTTTAAACTACAGTGATCAAAAAACCAAAACCAAAAAGTTACAGCCTTCCAAAAAGGAGGAACAAGATACTCACCAAAGAATATCACACTTCCAGCATATTCATCAGAAAATCCACCATACATATACCCTTTCTGAGGAAATTATTCAAGGACATTCTTATCAAGATGAAAATCAAATCAGGACAATGACCTCAAGGTAGGAGAAAGTGTACAAGTATACTTGTATATAAGAAATACTGGTGAGTGGTAAATCTAATAAAAATATAACCTGCTTTATGAATTAACTATACCACACTGTGCATGAGAAGCTGGGTACTACCTCTCCACCAAATCATGAAATTCCCGGCTTTCCATTATAACATGGAAATAGGATATAGGAGGTGGGCCTGAGCGGGTCCAGAAAGCCCAAATAAATAATTCAGGATCAGATCTTCTAGTACCAGTCCCTACTGCTTTGGGGTCATTCCTGCAGCCCCACCCATGGCCTCAAAAGGATTCCCTAGGACCATGAAATGAAGAAGGGACAAAGCACAATATGTCAGTACCTGCCTGAAGTGGACAGCCACACAGGAAATAACAACAACAACAATTTTTTAAATAAGTGGAAATTTTAGATGTCAAAAATATAATAGTAGAGGGGCATCTGGGTGGCTCAGTCAATGAAGTGTCTGACTTTTTTCTTTTTTTTAAGATTTTATTTATTTATTCATGAGTGACACAGAGAAATAGGCAGAGACATAAGCAGAGAGAGAAGCAGGCTCTCTCTGCAGAGAGCCTGATGCAGGACTCGATCCCAGGACTCCAGGATCACCACCCAAGCCAAAGGTAGATCTCAACCACTGAGCCACCCAGGTGCCCCTAAGTGTCCAATTCTTGATTTTGGTTCAGGTCATGATCTCAGGGTCATGGGATCGAGCCTCGTGTCAAGCTCTATGCTGAGTATGGAGTCTGCTTGAGATTCTCCCTCTCCCTCTGCCTCTCCCCCACCTGTCTCTTTCTCTCTCTCTCCCTCTCTAAAAATAATAAAATAATATCAAATAATAATTACTAATATAATAAGTAAAAATATTTAAAATAAAATAATAATAAAAGAAAGATCACAATAGATGGTATAAATAATAGGAAAGGTAAAACTGAAGAGAGAACTGGTCAATTGGAATATCAGATGAAGGACCCCTCCCAGAAGGAATCAAGAAACGTTAGTGAGTTAGAAAAATATTAAAAGGAATGGAAAGAGATTTAGAGGATGGAAGTAGGAGTGTCAATACCTAGATAATAAGAGTCCCACAAAAGAAAAATAAGAAAGGACCAGGAAAGGGAGGGGGGAGGGACAGAGGAAGAGAAGGAAACTAAGAAAGGTTAGGAAGTAAAAAAATGTATTACTAAATCATTCTTACTAGAAGGCAAATTAATAAATGTCTAAAACTGAACCAGAGAGATGTGGAAATTTATGGGATACAATTAATGGTACTTGAAAGAAAATGTGTAGGGACACCTGGGGGGCTCAGTGGTTGAGACGAAGGCATGATCCCAGAGTCCTGAGATCAAGTCCCACATCAGGCTCCCTGCAGGGAGGCTGCTTCTCCCTTTGCCTATGTCTCTGCCTCTCTCTCTGTCTCTCATGAGTAAATAAATAAAATCTTTTTTAAACAAAAAAAGAAAGAAAATGTGTAACTCTAAAGGTATTTATTTGGAAACAAGAAGTATTAAAAATAAATGAAATAAGCATTCAACTCCAAACACTAGAAGAACAGACGAAATCCAAGGAAATGAGAAAGGGAAACAGAATGAAAAGACTTGCAGATAAAAAGATAACAGAAAAGAGTAGTAAAGATGATAGATATTCATAAAACTATAAAATGTTAATAACTTTTAAGTCTGGGCAAAATGGATACTTTCACAGACAAAATTTAAAAGACCAAAATTGCACAAGAAGGAAAGATAATTTGACTAGATTAATAATTTTGTCTTCATTGAAATGGTGGTCAAAGACCTCCTCCCACCCAAGACTAGACAAAAAGAAAAAAGCCTGGCTCTGGCCTGGTTATTTTACAGGTGGAATCCTTCCAGACTTACAAGCAACAATTAGTTCTCTTATACAAGTTGGTCTCTTGAACTGCACCATCTAATACAGTATCCACTAGCCCCCTGTGGCTCTGAGCCCTTGAAATGTGATCAATAGAACTGGGAAAGCAAATTCTTATGTTTAGCTCATCTTCGTTAAATTTAAGTTTAAATGAACAACTGCTACTGAATTCCATTATTGGGGAAAATTTTTTTAAGGTTTTATTTATTTGACAAAAAGAGATAGCAGGAGCAGGGGAGGGGAGGGGCAGAGGGAGAGGGAGAAGCAGGCTCCCCGCTTGATTTCAGGACCCTGGGATCATGACCTGAGCTGAAGGCAGATGCTTAACGGGGATGGGGACGGAGCCACGCAGGTGCCTCTGGAAAACTTTTAAATGTTAATTAAATTTAATACTTCCTAAACTTATTCAGTCATGAAATCTTTTTAGTTTCTTTTTTATTTGCATGAAGTAAATTATAATTCACTACTTTTAGTATGCAGTTCTGTGAGTTTTGCTAAAATGCATAGGACCATGTAACCAATATCACATGGAAAACAGTTCTCTAGCCTCACAACTGTCCCTCATACTTCTCCTTTTTAGCAAAACCTTTCTTCCACCCCTCACCCCTGCCAATCACTGACCTATTCTCTGTTTCCATAGTTATGCTTTTTCCAGAATGTCATATAAGTAGAACCTCAAGTGTGCAATCTATGGATGCATCTACTCGAAAGCTTTTCCAGATGTTTGAAACAAAGCAAGTATGTGGATCTCCTTTTTCAGCTGTAAATTCGTGAAATCTAAAGACGCACCCTGTATTCCTTATAAAAATATCCAAATTAATTAACATTGGTCTACACTAGCATGAACCAACACAAAACTAATTTATTTTTTTAAAGGTTTTATTTATTTATTCATGAGAGACAGAGAGAGAGAGAGAGGCAGAGACACAGGCAGAAGGAAAAGCAGGCTCCATGCAGGGAGTCTGAGGTGGGACTCGATCCTGGGTCTCCAGGATCAGGCCCCGGGCTGAAGGCAGGCGCTAAACCGCTAAGCCACCCAGGCTGCCCCACAAAACTAATTTAAATAAGATACCACACACAAAGGTAAATATATATATGCAAATATAAAAATTATTTATAAAAAAAGTATTTATAGATTAACCATTTGTACAAGGCCACTATGGAGAAACCTTTAACACTCTTACACTATTTTAAAGGACATAAAAAGGGACGCCTGGGTGCCTCACTCTGTTAAGCATCTGCCTTCAGCTCAGGTCATGATCTCAGCGTCCTGGGATCCTGCTGCAGTCAGGATTCCTGCTCTGCAGTGAATCTGCTTCTCTCCCCTCTGCCCCACCCCTTTTCCCCTCTGCCCCTCCCCCTCCGCTGATTCTCTCTCGTTTTCAAATAAGTAAATAAATAAGTTTTAAAAAAATTTTTTTTAGATTTTATTTTCTTATTCATGAGAGAGAGGCAGAGACACAGGCAGAAGGAGAAGCAGGCTCCATGCAGGGAGCCCGAAGCGGGACTCGATCCTGGGACCCCAGGATCACGCCCTAGGCCGAAGGCAGGTGCCAAAAAGCCAAGCCACCCAGGGATCCCAAATAAAATCTTTTTTAAAAGAACATAAAAGATCATCCGAAGAAGGAGCTTAGCAGCACTTTAAAGGTCTCCCTCAGGGATCCCTGGGTGGTGCAGTGGTTTGCCGGCGCCTGCTTTTGGCCCAGGGCACAATCCTGGAGACCAGGGATCGAATCCCACATCGGGCTCCCGGTGCATGGAACCTGCTTCTCCCTCTGCCTGTGTCTCTACCTCTCTCACTCTCTCTCTCTCTGTGTGTGACTATCATAAATAAATAAAAATTTAAAAAATAAATAAATAAATAAATATCTCCCTCAAATTAACCTATAAATTTAATGCAATTCCAGCTGGATTTATTACAGAACTTGATAAACTGACCCTGAAATTCTGATCCTAGCAATGGCAGACTGGTTGATTTAAGCCAAGCTTCCCACAAGGAAAAATTTAAATGCAACTTAAGATATCTCTTAGATCTTCTTAAAAAGTATTTAGAGATTCTGGCCCCAAGGAAGATAGAGTGAACACAGTCCACTCCATCTCTGCCACTGAATGTAGCCAAAAATTCCAGACACAATCCATGCCACAGTTCTCTGAGGACTCTGAAAAATAAATGGTGATGGGCAGATTGGAGAAGAAACTGGCAGTCAGTCGCTTGGGGTCTTTTTTTTTCCCATATCTCATGGTCCAGGTTCAAAGGCAGCACAGATTCTAGAATTATATCCAGGATACCAACAAAAATGGCTCCAAGAGGAGAAAAAAAAATGTTCTAAGAGAAGCCCTCACTTTATTGTCTGTGGAGCAAGCAGAGAACCCCTAAAAGATAGAGAGAATAGGGACTCCCCTTGGTTGGTGGGTTGGTTGGTTTTTCTCTCTGGGCCCCGATCCCAAGTAAGCTTGGTCTTGAAGCTTCAGCCCTGTGCTTTCTTATTCATCTCTCTCCTTGGAGTCCCATAAAGTTGTACATGCAGTCCTGGGCTCACTCCCAACATGCTCATGTGTGGCTCTGACCCCAAACAGGACACCAAAGGCTTTGAGGACTGAATGATGTGTTAGCCAAGTGACCAGGACTCATGCCTCTTTAATATACAAAGAACCAGGCCATTGTGATCCATTTCCAAAAGAAATTACAACACATCAACTTCATGATGACTAAGCTGTTGGAATTATCAGAGCTCATAAACGGTCTGGTTCCTCCCGTGGCACATGGTAGGACTGCATACCCCCATGCCCTTGAAGTGAAGCCTGGCCATGTGTCCACTCTGGCCAACCGAATGTGAGCAGAAGAACCTGGGTTACTTCTATGAGGAAGCCTTTAGGAGCAGAGATCACTATTCCTCTGCTCCTTCCCGCTGCTGGGATAACAAAGAAGTTCCACAGGATGGGGCCTCTGCCAGCCCTGTGTCCAAAAGGAAAGGATGGGGAGAAACTCTGGCAACAAAGGTAGCTGTGTGGCGTGATCATGAAATAAGCTTTTGTTGTTTTGTCATTAACACATGGGTGCGGTTCTGAGCCCCAGGAATATAGCAGTGACCCAGAGGGACAAGTTTCCCTCTGAGCTCCATTCTAGGAAGGGGAGACAACCCTACTTAAATAAAATTCAGCAGGAAACCATCATTCCCGTTGAATTTTTTAAGGTAATTGTTAAGGTAATTTATTCCTTACCCGTCAGGAACTGATAAGTAGTACCACTAGAGGAAATAAAACTGGGTCAAGTGCCCAAAAGGGCCTGGAGGCTGGGAGGTGTGTGTGTTTTAGAGCAGTTAGGGACTGTGTCTCTGGAAAGTTGAATTAAGCTTGAGTATGAAAGATGTTGATAAAGAGTCAATCAGGCTAAGATTAGGAGAAAGTCATTCCAAGGAAAGAGGGAAAAACATATGCAAAGAATAAATGTGGTGTGCTTAAGAAACAGAAAGAAATCATGCGGGACTTAATAAATATACAGATAGGGGTGTCTGGGAGGCTCAGTCGGTGAAATATCTGCCTTCGGTTCAGGTCATGATCCCAGAGTCCCGGATCAAGCCCTGCGTTGGGCTCCCTGCTCAACGGTGAGTCTGTTTCTCCCTCTCCCCACCCCCTGCTAGTGCTCTCTCACTATCTCTTTCAAATAAATAAAGTCTTAAAAAAAAAAAGAAATCTACAGATAATGATAATGAATGGAGTCAGAAAGGTTGGCAGGGGTCAGATCACACAGGGCCTTATAGACTGCAAAGCCTACATGAGGATGGACAGAAATTGTCAAATCCACTTTGGACCACTAGATGGAGCCAAACATTGATATTTGTTACTCAGTTCTGGTTTTCCTTTGGCAGAAATTTAAAAGCATTCGCAATATTCTTTCCTGGGAAGTAGACAGACTTCAACTCCCCTTAAAGCAGAGCAAAGCTTCTCAACTAGTGAGGCTCTTGGGGCTATTAGCTGTGCAGAGATACTGATGTCCTTGGCCCAGGGGTGACCTGGTAAAGTCTGAGGAAGCCAGATTCCCCAAGTGTTACCTCTGTGCATTCATAATGCTGTGTTTATACAACAAATATTATCATGTCCTAGGTGGGTCTTGATGTTAAAAAAAAAAAAAAAAAAAGGAGGTACCACATTATAGAAGGTTGTGTGCTTCACATTGCATCGTTCAGAAGAGCCATTTGCTTCAATGGGCCATTCCTGGCTACAGAGTACCAGCTATGGCCAGATACTGAAGATTATAAAATGCCAACAAAAGTGTAAACATCTACATGTGAGATACAGGGGCTTTCAGCTGATGGGCCAACTCATCATACCAATGAAGCCACGAGGTTCCATGTCTTTGGATACCACTTTGGAACAGGCAAGTCACTGAACCCACTCTGCCGTGCTGCCTAATTCAATTCAAAGTCCACATCAAGGAGAAAATGAGCCACCCGCAACCACAGCATGCAAACACGAAGCCTCTTGCAATGGGAAGCAGTGAGAGAAAGCTATAAGCAGGGGGCTGAAAGGATCAGGCCTCAGTCTTGGGAACAGAGGAACAATCTCGCCTAGAACAGAGAAAGTAAAGCCCCAAGATGCAAGATGTCCTGGAGAGTGTCTGCAAAGCGAGGTGAGAGTCCACGCAGGCAGGGGCACTGGGAAAAGAAGGGCAGGGCCAGATGTGAGTGACAGATGGAGTCTGAGAAATGTAGTGAGAATCCTTCAGACAATTAGAAAGAAAAATGAGGCAGAGGGTAGACTCACACTCAGAAGGAGGCAGCAGGCAGCTGAAATTCAAGGCATAGAAAAACAGGTCTGGAGAAGATTGAAGAAAGGACCAGGAGGATGTGGAGAAAACATGGAGAGGGGGGACTGAGCTACATGTTTGGGGATAGGGCCTTTCTAATTAGTATAGGACATTTCAAGCATATGAAAAATCATAGAAAATAACAAACCTGTACAGTGTTTTTTAAATTTTACTATTTGTACCTAAAATAATCATACATCCTCTTCACCAAGTGGGCTCCAAACCACAGGTTCCTCTTACCAAATTTTCTCCAAAGTTGGCCTCATATACAGTAAAATTACAAAGAATTTTAAACTACTGTGTGTTGCTAGGCTTGAAATAGTTACATGCAAATTCAGTTACCTTCGCTATGGGGCCCATCATAACCTTTCGATAATACATTTTTTAAAAAGATTTTATTTATTTATTTATTTATTTATTCATGAGAGACACAGAAAGAGAGTCAGAGACGCAGGCAGAGGGAGAAGCAGGCTCCATGCAGGGAGCCCTATGCAGGACTCGATCCCAGGTCTCCAGGATCACGCCCCGGGCCAAAGGCAGGCGCTAAACTGCTGAGCCACCCAGGGATCCCCCAAGAGAATACATTTTTTATAATGCCCACTGACTATTCTAAAATGCAATTTATAGGTAATAAGCTTGCCAACACTCAAAATTCCAAAAAAAATTAATATAAAGTCCTATTGTATAAAGGAGAAATCAATTATAAAGTGTATTTCAATATATAAATAAGGCACAATTACCGCTAAAAGAAATAAGGCAACCAGACACTTGTACCTAAAATCCCTGATGGGGATCCCTGGGTGGCGCAGCAGTTCAGCACCTGCCTTTGGCCCAGGGCGTGATCCTGGAGACCCGGGATCGAGTCCCACATCGGGCTCCCGGTGCATGGAGCCTGCTTCTCCCTCTGCCTGTGTCTCTGCCTCTCTCTCTCTGTGACTCTCGTAAATAAAAAATAAAAATAAAAATAAAAAATAAAATCCCTGATGGTGACAGTACGGGTATTGCCTTTTTTTTTTTTTTTTTTTTTTTAGATTTTATTTACTCAAGAGAGACACAGAGAGAGGCAGAGACACAGGCAGAGGGAGAAGCAGGCGCCTCACGAGGAGCCTGATGCGGGACTCGAACCCAGAACCCTGGGATCACTACCTGACCAAAGACAGACGCTCAACCGCTGGGCCACCCAGGTGTCTCTATGTAGGATTTTTTAATTAAAAAAAAAAAATCTTGATTTTCTACCTCGCCTAGAGCTTGTTCTGAAGAGTGCTGCAGAAAAGTGTCAAAATAGAAAAAGTAAGTCCCGCAACGAAAATCAGAAAGAGGAAATAGAGCCAGGATGAAACTAAAGCCCTCGGGCTGTGTTCCAAGGCAGGGGGAGGGGGCGCAGGACGCGGCAAGAGTCATTTTCTGGACCCAAGTCCTCTCAACTGCCAGGAATATGGGTGCTGCTTTTTAGGTTATGATTTGTACTTCCCTGAACCTTTTTAAGGTTAAAGAGAGAAGGAGGGTGAGGAAGAGGAAGGAGAACTTCGCGAAGATGCGGAGAAAAAAGAAAACCCTGCCCGCCCGGACGGAGACCGCCGCCCACCCGCGCACCCGCCCGCGCCAAGTCCTCCGCCCGCCGGGGCCACGTGACGCGGCCAAGATGGCCGAAGGCGAAGACGGCTCCTTGGCGGGGCGGGAACCGAGGCCGGAACCCGGAGAAGAGTTCGAGATCGTGGACCGCAGCCAGCTGCCTAGCCCTGGCGAACTGCGGAGCGCGGCGAAGCCTCAGGCGGGGTCGGAGAGCTGGTCGGCGCCCATCCTGACCCTGGCGCGGAAGGCCACGGGCAACCTGTCGGCGAGCTGCGGGATCGCGCTGCGCGCGGCCGCAGCGCTGGGCGGCGCGGACGGCGGCGGGGACGGCGGCGGGGACAGCGGAGCGCGCGCAGGTAGGCCGGGGCGGGGGGGGGGCGGGGGGAGGGGCCGCGCGCGCCCGCGGAGCAGGCGGCCGTTTCGCTGAGCGGGTGGGGAGCCGGGCTGGCGAGGGCGTCGAGGCTCCGAGGCTTGTCAGACGAGTTATGCAGAACCAACCTGCTACACGTGTTCTTTACGCTGTGCAAGCCGAGCCAAGATAAATGCGCGGGTTTGGGTGCTCTGAGATCCGGCGGCTCCGCTACCGCACCAGGCAACATCCTGACCCTCGGTGCTGGATAAGAAAATGCACGAGTTAAAGCTTACGTAGTCTGTATTCATTTTTTAAAAACTGAGGAACTGAGTCTCCAGTTCCGCTCTGTGCGGTGAACCTCGAGATGCGCGCTCCGACGTGGAAGTCAGGAGGCGGTGGTTCCAGGTGAGCCGTGCAGCCAGCTCGCTGTCTGATGCCCAGACTGTGCAACGGGGACTTTTGGGTTCCCCAGGGAGCTCTTCTCCTTTTCAGCCCTTGTTATCTGGGATAGACTTTAAGCATGTTAGAAGAATGGAAATAATGGAAATACTAAATGATGATTTTTGAGTGTGAACTGGAAAGCCTTTTAAAAGCCAGATATGAAGAGCTGTGCTCACCAACAGAATAGCCACACGTAAGCAATGCTTAAATGTTAAATTAAGGGACGCCTGGGTGGCTCAGGGTTGGGCATCTGCCTTCGGATCAGGGCGTGATCCCGGGGTCCTGGGATCGAGTCCCACATCGGGCTGCCCCCACAGGGAGCCTGCTTCTCCCTCTGCCTGTGTCTCTGCCTCTCTCTGTCTCATGAATAAATAAAATCTTTTTTAAAACATTAAGTGGAAATAAAAAATTCAGTTCCGTCTTCATAGAAAGTGCTGTGGGGCAGAGTTGAGGAAAGTCGGGTGTTACATGTTGGCAAATTGAATTTAAATTGAAATAAATAAATAAAAATAAATAAAAGTGGTAAAAAAAACCCACTGAGGAGGGCACTTGATGGGATGAGCATTGGGTTTTATACTATATATTGGCAAATTGAATTTAAATAAAATTTAAAATAAATAGAGGGAAGTCGGTAGTGCTAAGAATCATAATGTGCCATCGAGGTTTCTTGATTCCCTCCTCCCCACGGGTAAATTTGCTGTTTAGAAGTCATCACTGAACCAGCATAGTGAATCCTGAGAATTTCAGTGGTCGGGAAAGTGAGTAGAGGAAAGTTTACAAACAGACTTGTTTTGAGATTCTGGCAGTGGCAAAAAGGTGCAGAAGGTAATGAGGGCGGCTGTTCACACAGGAATCTAGTTCCCACTGGTGCACTGCCTTTGCACACACCTGTGGGTGTTTGATTGTGAACCAGCCATTGCCTCCAGTGGCTTTCGGTGAGTTCCAAAAGTCAAGGCATGAGGCGTTCTGGAGGCTTCTGAGATCATGGAGCAAAAGCAAATAATAAATGTTAGTCATCCACTGATATATGACATGTGCCAGTATCTAGAATAGCACCTGGCACAGAATAATAATATCAGTTGAACACGTGTATTTGGAAAATGCTTGTTTTCAATTTATAGTGGCGCTAAAAGTAGCAGCCAACATTTGTATCCTTTGTTTCATGCTTACTAGGTGCCAGGTATTAGTCTTAAATCTGTAGCTGCGTTATATTCATTTAACCCTCAAAATAACCCCAGGTGATAGCAGGAGTGGCTTCTGAGTGCGCATCAATGTATGCTTTGGCCAATGTGGTCACCCAGGTACTGGGTGAGGTGCCCCACACTTTAAATTCTTATTATCTTCAAATGTGTGTTTTGTAAGTGAAGCCTACTGGGACAGAGGAGCCCTGAGGGGCCTTGGAGCCAGCTGGTGTATGGTCCCACCTTCCACAGCCACAGGCGGTGGGGGGCGGGGAGGGGTACCTGCTGCAGCTGCCCTGGGGCTTCTGCCTGCCCACCCTAGCCCCTGCTCCATGGCCACTGCTAGCCCAGGGAGGGTTGGGGTTGTGCCCTCTGAATCTCAGGGCTTGGCTGGGTGGCCCCTTGCCAACCCAACCAGATACAGACTTCATCTCTGCAGGAAGTGGCAATCCCCTAGAGCCTTTAAAAGGGTAAAGGGAACTTCCATACCTCCACCCACGGAGCCAGCCTATGTGCCAGCCCATGTGCTTAGCCCCATTTTATAAAGAGGGAAACCGAATTAAAGAGAAATAATTTGACCAAGTTACTTCAAAGTAGCAGAGCCAGGGCTTGAGCCAGGCTGTTTCTCGAGCCTGTGCTTAATCATGACATTCAATGCCTCAATGCCTGTATAAGCAGAATGCCATATACCATAGGGATTATTTTAAATATAAGGATAACATTAAAGGAATAACTACCCTAGGATTTAGCACAAATGGTGAATGAACATGGCTTACCCAAGGTGGCAGTTTGGGGAACTGCTGGGCTGTGTGGCTAGTGCAGAGGTAACTAGAATTTGAAGCCATCAAGTAGTGTAGGAATAGGGATGGGGGACAGCAGGCTCTGAAGGAGGCTTCAGAAAAGCAGGTCAGGAGAAAACAGTGGCCACCACTTCAGCCAGGGCCAGGCCAGGGCCAGCTCATTCATCTCTTTTCCACTGATCCACATACACAAGCAGTGAGGACAGATTTTTCAGAAGAGCAGTGAAGGAGCAGAGATTAAATGTGAGCAGCAGTCTTGCCAGATAAAAATCCATTGGTGATGGAGGTTAAAGGAAACTGATGTGGATTAGTGTGGAATGCTTTGAATAGTTGTTTTATTTTTTAAAAAAGATTTTATTTATTCATAGAGACACACAGAGAGAGGCAGAGACACAGGCAGAGGGAGAAGCAGGCTCCATGCAGAGAGCCCGACGTGGGACTCCATCCAGGGTCTCCAGGATCACGCCCTGGGCTGCAGGGGCGCTAAACCGCTGCGCCACCAGGGCTGCCCTGAATAGTTGTTTTAAAACGTTGTCCCCCATGGGTCCTGTTAGCGCAGCGTGCCACTGTGATCCTGTACTCTGTGGTTGACTTGTTTGGTGGGTTTTTTTGTTGTTGTTGCTGCTGTTGTTTTAAGTAATAAAGGCAGGTGGTAAAAAAAAAAAAAAAAAAAGAAAGAAATCACACCATACAAAATATCAGTGTAGAGTATGTCCTCCTGCGCAGAAACTGTCCCCAATCCTATCATAGCTTTCAGAGAGTGATTGCAAAGCCTGCTTGTTCCTAAGAGTTAACATGACCAGCACAATGCTTGCGCATGGGTGCTCTTTTCTTCTATAATTACTTAGGTATGTATTTGCATCAGACAGGTGGTATGTATGATTGTGCCTTTCTCTGTTCTCGTCCGTGGGAAATTTTATTTTCCATGTGTCTAAGTGTAACAGGTGTGTCTAAGTGACCCTCCCCAGCCAGTGGAGAAGCCCAGTAACATTTTCCATGTCATGCTGCTGAAATCCAGCTAGCCCTTGAGATAAATGAGTGGAAATTCCTGACAGTTGGGAAAGCATTAAAGTTTTCTTCCTTGTCAGTAGAGAGGAACACTGTACTGTATTGTAAGATTCTCCAAGACACCCTAGGGCTACCCAAAACTAAAACTCAAGTTTATAAAGAATCTACTCTATAATGTAGAGCCCAACAACAACAATAAAAAAAAAAACCTGTACCCCCCACTAGACATCATGCCTACTCTCTCTCTATACCAAAGGTGACAAGCTGGCAGCCCTATGAGTTCTCTGTGTCTGGTAGTTGCATTTTATATGCTGCACGGTATAAAAGCATTTAAACAAAACAAAACAAAATGTTAGCCAATGAGCAGACTACCTAAAAACCCAGATGTCCAGCTTCTGAAAACTCTGCATCCGACACTGTTGACCAGCATTTCTCCTGCTGGAGGGTGGTGCTCAGCTGGGTTGCTCCCTGGGTATCTATGGGGCCCAGGTCCCCTCCACCTCATCCTCCCTCAGCAGCACTCGATTCTGTTCCCAGCCTGGCTCCTGCACAACAGTCAAGATCCAGATCCCTGAGCAGACAATTTATTTGGCAATTCAGGAAATGTAGAACTTGGTAACATTCTGTGTGTTGTGCTATTATTAATGAAACTTTAAGAGGTGACTAGCGGGGATCCCTGGGTGGCGCAGCGGTTTAGCGCCTGCCTTTGGCCTAGGGCGTGATCCTGGAGACCCGGGATCGAGTCCCACGTCGGGCTCCCGGTGCATGGAGCCTGCTTCTCCCTCTGCCTGTGTCTCTGTCTCTCTCTCTGTTACTATCATAAATAAAAATAAAAAAATAAAATTTAAGAGGTGACTAGCTTGACCAAAGTCCCAAACCAGTAAAACTGAGAGATGGAATGGCTTAAAGATACACTTCACATTTTCCATAGCTCTCTAAATGGAGCACTGATGGGAACAGGTGAGTCATAAAGCAGAGGGATGGATAGGATGGCTGCAGAACACAGCCACATACCCAGGAATGGTGATAGTGATGTGGGGAACAAAGGCAAAAAAAAAAAAAAAAAAATTTAAATTAAATTAAATTTCCTTACAGCCTACAGCCTGCTGACAAGTCCTTGAAACAGGCAGAGCGACATTCCTCTAGGGACTCAGCTGCCTTGTGTTAGTTAACACTTTGCTAAGGGCAAAAGGTAATCTTAGCCCAAACCCCAGAGTCTTGTAAGTCTATTTTAACAAATAAAAATTACTTCGGAAACTTGAGCCAGGCTTCCTTTGTCTCTACTCTCCCAAGACCCATGTTGGCAGTCATCCCCCAAGCATATGGTCCAGCGATATATATCTGAAGGGTCTTACGACTTACGGTTTATTAGAAGGTAATAAATGACCTTTCCCCAACAATAGCTAGCCCCCTCAAGGTCCTGGAGACCTTGCTTCCAAAATTCCTTAGAAACTTAGGCTATCCCTAACCCCATTCCAACTTGAGAGCATATAATGGGCCACTTCTCATGACCCCAGTGCAGCTCTTTCTGCCCACAAATCCTGTCCCTGTGCTTTTATAAAACCACCTTTTTGCACCAAAGACGTCTCAGGAATTCTTTCTTGGCCATCGGTCCCGCACCCCAACATCTTTCCTCATCAATAGGAGCCACTGCCACCCAGTTCTGATCACCTGAAACACTAGCCTTCATGTTTTTTGCTCATATGAGCCCCTAAAAAAAATCTTCAGCTTTTAAGGTTGACATGTAAAATTCTTTTTTTTTTTTTTTTTTAAGATTTACTTATTTATTTATTCATGAGAAACACAGAGAGGGAGAGAGAGAGGCAGGCTCCATGCAAGGAGCCTGATGTGGGACTTGATCCCCCGTCTCCAGGATCACACCCTGGGCTGCAGGCGGTGCTAAACCGCTGCACCACCGGGCTGCCCCATGTAAAATTCTTCATCAAGATTTTAAAGTTTATATTTTCTGGCTAATTGAAAATATTAGCTTTTTATTTTTTTATTTATTTTTTTAAATATTAACTTTTTAAAATGTTACATCATTCTTTATGATGATGATGTTACATCATCATTAAAGTGTTACATCATTCTTTAAGTGGTATGTAAATACCTAAATGATTTGATAAGTACTACCATCCATCTTAAAAATAAATGACAAGGGATCCCTGGGTGGCGCAGCGGTTTGGCGCCTGCCTTTGGCCCAGGGCGCGATCCTGGAGACCCGGGATCGAATCCCACATCGGGCTCCCGGTGCATGGAGCCTGCTTCTCCCTCTGCCTGTGTCTCTGCCTCTCTGTCTCTCTCTGTGTGACTATCATGAATAAATAAATAAAATCTTAAAAAAATAAATAAGTAAATAAATAAATAAATAAATAAATGACAAGTTATTTGAAAACTTTACATTTTATTTACAGATTTTTTTTTTTTAAGATTTATTTATTCAGAGAGAGCGAGAGAGAGGCAGAGACACAGGCAGAGGGAGAAGCAGGCTCCATGCAGGAAGCCTGACGTGGGACTCGATCCCGGGACTCCAGGATCACACCCCGGGCTTCAGGCGGTGCTAAACCGCTGCGCCACCGGGGCTGCCCAAGATTTTTATTTTTAAGTAATCTCTACTGAGTGCAGCATGGGGCTGAAACTCACAACCCCAAGATCAAGCAAGAGTCGTGCACGCTCTACCAATTGAGCCAGCCAGGTGCCCCTGAAAACTGTATATTTTCCCTTTTATTCCTTGAACTTGAATTCCACTTCCATATGTTTAAAAAATTTTTATTATTTATTTTATTTGAGAGGGAGAGAGCAAGAGAGAGATAGCATGAGCAGGGGGAGGAGCAGAAGAAGAAGCAGACTCCCCTCTGAGCAGAGAGCCTAATGTGTGACTCAATCCCAGGACCTCGGGATCATGAGCTGAGCTGAAGGCAGATGCTTATGCCACTGAGCCACTCAGGCACCCATCATTTCTTATTATTTTAATGGTAATCCATGCCATAAGAAAAATATTTTATACACTTAGAACTTTAGTCACAAGAAAAGTTTATTGAATTTTAATTTATTTACATTTTTTTCCTGAGATATATGATAGGATGACCAATAGAAATTTTCTCTTAAAAATCTTTTAAAAGAGATGCCTGGGTGGCTCAGTGGTTGAGCGTCTGCCTTCAGCCCAGGGCGTGATCCTGGAGACCCCGGAGTCCTACATTGGCTCCCTGCAGGGAGCCTGCTTCTTCCCCTGCCTTTGTCTCTGCCTTTCTCTCTCTGTGTGTTTCTCATGAATAAATAAATAAAATCTTTAAAAAAAAAATAAAAATAATCTTTAAAAAAAAACATTTTATTTATTTATTGACAGAGCGTACACACAAGGGAAGCGGAAGGCAGAGAGAGAGGAAGAAAGAGACTCTCTACCTGGGGCTCCATCCCACAACCTGAGCAAAGACAGACCAGACACTTAACTGATTGAGTCACCCAGGTGCCCCTGTCAAGCTTTTGAATTCCTTCCTAGTTATGTGCCCCAAGTCACATTGATCTGTTGTCAGAAATTATTTTTTGGGGATCCCTGGGTGGCGCAGAGGTTTAGCACCTGCCTTTGGCCCAGGGCGCGATCCTGGAGACCCGGGATCGAATCCCACGTCGGGCTCCCTGCATGGAGCCTGCTTCTCCCTCTGCCTATGTCTTATGTCCTATGTCTCTGCCTCTCTCTCTCTCTCTCTCTCTCTGTGTGACTATCATAAATAAATAAAAATTAAAAAAAAAAAAGAAATTATTTTTTGTTCCTTTATTTTTGTTTAAAACAAATGACTGGGCAGCCCCGGTGGCCCAGCGGTTTAGCGCCACCTTCAGCGTGGGGTGTGATCCTGGAGACCCTGGATCGAGTCCCACGTCAGGCTTCCTGCATGGAGCCTGCTTCTCCTTCTGCCTGTGTCTCTGCCTCTCTCTCTGTGTATCTGTAATGAATAAATAAATAAAATTTTAAAAATAAAGAAATAATAATAAATAAAACAAATGACTATCACCTAACTTGCAAAAGGATGCAACCCAGTCATATTAAAGACATTTCTCAATCTCAAAATGTTCCCCCAAAAAAGCCTTTGCCCAAACTTATCAAAAGAAAATTATACTTAAAAAAAAAATTATACTTGTAATTCTTTCACTTGGTTACCTTATTTAATCCAGAGCACTCCAAATGGTTGGAGACCCCTGAGTATTGTTTATTTCATTACGCCTTTGCCGATATATTTTTTGACAAAAAGACTTAGTTTATGTGTATTTCAAACCCATTTTCTTCAAAAACATGGAGCTACAGTTTTGGCCTACAGTTTTCCATCTAATTTATGGAACATGTCCATCAAGTTAATGGTACATCCTAGGGAGGAGTATTGAGACTGGCTGAGAATAATTACGTGTATGCATGGGGAAAAAATTTTTAACCTTCTAAATTCAGGCTAGCCGCAGAAAACTAGAGACCAGGGGATCCCTGGGTGGCTCAGCAGTTTAGCACCTGCCTTCGGCCCGGGGCGTGGTCCTGGAGTCCCACATCTGGCTCCCTGCATGGAGCCTGCTTCTCCCTCTGCCTGTGTCTCTGCTTTTCTGTGTGTGTGTGTGTCTCTCTCATGAATAAATAAAATCTTTAAAAAACAACAACAACAACAACAACAACTGAAAAAACCACTCCAAGACCAGGTTTTCTTAACTGAGTACAATAAAGGAGTGAGAGATTGGACGCTCTTCATGTTTTGGGTGACTTGAAGGAGGCTCCACTTCCACTTGGTGTTGTGACTCTCTGGACCCCAGATCCATGTGATATAGTTTTGAGTAGTGTTGTTGGTGAGGTCCAGGGAGCCAATGGTCAAGAAAGAATTTTTTAAGATTTTATTTATTTATTTATTCATGAGAAACAAAGAGAAGCAGGCTCCCTGCAGGGAGCCGGATGCAGGACTCTATCCCAGGACCCTCAGATCACACCCTGAGCCAAAGGCAGACCCTCAACCACTGAGCCACCCAGGTGCCCTGAGAAAGAATTCTTGAGACATCTTTGGTGCAAAAAGGGGATTTTTTTTTTTTAAATGGGACAGGACCCATGGGCAGAAAGGGCTGCTGCACTGGGGTTTATGAAGAATGGTTGATTATATTCTTGGGAATTGGGGGAGGTAAGGAAAAAGGTGTCCAAAGGGACTTCATATGCTAAAGACGACTCCGGATACCAGAGGCCTTGCTATTGTCAAACTAAGGTTGCTTTTCCCTCTAGGAAAGCATTAGTGTTAGAGGGTTGGGAGCTTCCTGGAGGCGTGTCATACTTTTGCCTGCCTCAAGTATTGGTTAATGGGTTGCAGGTAATAGGGAAATTTAATTTTATTTGCATTCCCGTTTGCCTTGGTTTCCTACATCTTTGTGGAGGGGAGGGTGGTGTTAGGGCTCCAGGAAATTGAGACTATGGGTCTCTGGAAGTTAGGCTATTGGTAGCAAGATGCTTTTTCCTTTTAAATCACTAAGACATTGGCAAACCGATGGAGACTCATGTCCTGCAGGACTGTGATCTTTATCAGTTAACCATAACTGTTTTTCACTTCCCTTAGATTTAGGGCCACCAGGAGTGCCTGGGGAATATCACAGATATCCCACCTGGGGTGGGAGGGATGCGGTGTGTCAGTTAGTGCTCCATCCTCAGCTTGCCTTCTGCTCCCTCTTCAGATGCATTAGAAGGAAGATGTGGGATAGGGAGTGAATCAATAACCAGGCTGCCAGGACTGGAGTGCAAGAGCATCCTGGCTCTGGGGGTCCCAAACAAGACGAGGTTCAGCCCCTGGCTGCTGGTAAAATCCAGTTGTAGAGAAACGAGTGGTGGTGAAACGGGAAAAGAATTTATTGCAGTGTGACAATACTGGGAAAACGGTGGGGTAGCGTCTCAAAGGTGGTCTACAAAGTGCTGAAAATACTGTAGATTTATATAAGAAAAATGTGGGACAAAGGACAGTGGGTATGGGCGAGTGGTCAGGTCACGTTGATCCTTGTCTTGGGTTCAGTCACATGGGATCGGGCTGGCTTGGAGTAGTCCTTATTGCTTGAGGGGGTAGTTTGGGTTCCCATCAGGGGGTGCCTTGCCCACAGTCTTTCGCTGCAGGTGAGAGGCTGGAAAGAATTTAATCAATTAGAAAGTATAGACTGAGGTCAAAGTGGAAGTGAAGGAAGCCCTCTTTCACATGGGGCTAACCTGTAGAGCTGTGAACTTGAGGGGCAGAAAGGATCTCCTTCAAACATCTGGGCTTGCCTGGCGCTCGGCACATCCCTGTTCTGATGAGCAGAGCCCTGGTTTACAGATCTGGCGTGGTGTCTTCTTCAGTAAATCTTTACAAACTGCTTCTATGTTTATTGGCCTCTTAAGGGTTTCACCCTCCTCTTAATGAGGCTTTACAATTTTTTTCTTTGCCAATTAACCAGTCCATTAACACTTGGAATTTATAAATGGAATACATAGGATTCTTTCAAAATTTAAAATAATTACACCACCCCCACCCATTTAATCAACCCATTTTTCTCTGTTGAAACGTTTAGACCGATTTTTCTTTCCCAGCAGCTGTCTTTCGTGGGTGTTTTGAGAGACTTCAGAATTTTTAGTCCCAGGCTGTTGGAAGTCTCAATAATATTTATTTACTTAATACCTTTATTATAAATTCACGATCATATGGTTCTCTTTGATGTAGCTATCTATGTGTGCACTCTTTTAACTATCTATATGGACTTTTTTTGTTGTTTGTTCTTAAGATTTTATTTATTCATGAGAGACACAGAGGCAGAGAGACATAGGCAGAGGGAGAACTTTTCTTGCAGGGAGCCCGATGGAGGACTGGATCCCAGGACCTCTGGATCACGACTTGAGCAGAAGGCATATGCTCAACCACTGAGCCACCCAGGTGCCCCATCTTTAGGTTTATATTAATGATAATGAAGGCAAACAGCTATCAGCAAAGGATTCCTATCAATATTACTTTATACAGAGTATATAGTTCAAAGGACAATTGAGCAAGAAAGTTAAAAGGTTTCCCATGCTGTTTTCAGAGTCCTGGCAGACAATAAACATGGAAAGCTCTTTAACCTCAGTGGTAGACAGGTGCCCGCCGGCGGGACGCGACTCCACCCCTACCCCCGCGTCAGGATGGGGTGCGGAGGACTTGGGGTCCTTCTCCCGCCAGGACTCGTGCACAGCGTGGAGTATCTGGTACTGACAGCTCACAAACTTTTTTTACTCTCAAAGCAAAGCAACATTAATGGGAGTTGAAGTGGAAACGTAGCTGAGTTATTTTCTAGCGGTTTGACATACCAAAAAAAAGCGTAAAACTCCTGTTTTCCACTGTGGCTCAGGGGCAGAGGCTTCCTTGGAAGCACTTGAGTTGACACCGTCGGAGTAAGCAGGCTCGGGGGACCCGGAGTGGACGGGCCCAGCCGGAGGCCACGCCCACGAAGCTCCCGGGCGCCATTTTGCATTCTCCGCCCCGGAGCTTCGTGGGCGTGGCCTCCGGCTGGGCCCGTCCAATCGGGATGCCCAGCGGCGGAACCCTGCTGCCCTGCTCGCCTTCTAGCTTGGGGCGGGCTTTCTGGAGTTTGGCGCCTACCATTGGTCGAAAATGAAATGCTGGGTGAAATGCCAATCGCGGTGGGTCTTAGTAGGGCTGTCGCCTTAGCAACGCGCGGAGCCGCCTGGGAGAGGTCTCCGGAGACTGACCGGAGAGCGGCTCAGGTGCCCAGGTGCAGCCGTGACCTCCCGGAATCAGAGGCGGGTTGGCGGCGAAGCCCAATTATCCGTCCAGCCTCACGTCCGCGCTGCGGACAGATCACCTGCTCCCTCCCCTCCCCTCCCCTCCCCCCCTCGCCTGGCCGGTCCTGACCAACCTCCTCACCGCGGACCACCCTCAGTCCATTAACCAGGCTGTCCTGATTTCTGCCCCAACAGCTTCCAGGTGCCAGATGATGGAGGAGCGTACCAACTTGATGCACATGATGAAACTCAGCGTCAAAGTCCTGCTCCAGTCTGCCCTGAGCCTGGGCCGCAGTTTGGATGCAGACCATGCCCCCTTGCAGCAGTTCTTTGTAGTGATGGAGCACTGCCTCAAACACGGGCTGAAAGGTGAGCCTGAGAGGGCGTTCGGAGTCGGGTAGTTGAGGCCAGCTGTTTGCTCGGCACGTATTCATCAGTGCTGGGCATTGTTCTGGATGCTGGGATGACAGCAGGGTGCGAAACAGGCGGGGTGCCCGCTCGCCAGATCCGACGATGAGAGCAGCACCCTCCGAGGGGAAATGCCAGGCAGGCGGCATGTACAATATTTAGCGTTCTGGTAGTCACGTTAAACGATAAATAAATAAAAAGAAACAGCTGACATTAATTTAAGAGCACATTTTATTGCCCCAGTATATCCAAAATATTATGATTTTGACACTGAAGCAGTATTTAAAAGCCTTATTGATGAGATATTTTAAATTCTACTTTATTCTACTAAGGCTTAAAAACCCACCATGTGTTGTTTCATAGCTCATCGCAATTGCACCGGCTACATTTCAGGTGCTCAGGAGCACATGTGGCCAGTGACTCTCGCAGACAGCACAGTTCTAAGGGACCAAACAGACAATAAACCCAGAAACACACTTAATTACAAAATGCTACACATCCAAAGAAGCAGCAAGGGTTTTGGCTATAGTGAGAGGGGAGGTCTTGCTGGGGCAGGCAGGGGAGGGGGCGGTGAACTATGAGCTGAGACCTAAAGGAGAAAGAGCTGTGCAGAAATTTGGGGCAAGAGCATACCTTGCAGGGGTGGGGAGAAACAGGTGGGCAGAAGTTCTGGGTGAGACCAAGTTTGGTTTGAGGAAGATGCCAGTGGGTTCTGGGGAAAGTGGAAAGAGATGAGGTCAGGGAAACCAGTTGGCCAGGCGAGGAAAGGCTGGATCATATAAGCCATTATAGGTCATGTGAGGAGTTAAATTTTATTCTAAGTATATGTCTGCAGGATTTTAAGCAAAGGAAAACTGACCTGACTTACATTTTTAAAAGAACTTGCACGTGTGTGAAGAGATTGTGAAGGGAGGGGGTGGCTATATTAGGAGCATGGAGACCCACTAGGTTATTGGCAGCAGTTCAGATGAGAGATGGTGGTGCTGATATGAAATCCAGCACTGATGTTGGTATCAGGTAGGAGTTAGAAAGGGGAGGGATTTCTACAAGCTGTATACGTTTACGTATATACTTGTTTTATTTCATTGGAGTAAGAGCATAGTCAGGATATCACAGAAACACTGTCACCAGAGAAAGGAGAGGTCATTTGTTAACTTCTTTGAGTCCCCAGGACTAACTCAGAATTAGCAGTAGAGCTGTGAATTGTCCATTTGGCTTTTGGGAGAGACTGTGGGTGCCTGAGGACATTTTTACAACCTGTGCTTATGAATAACACTTTTGTTTTCCCTTTTAGTTAAGAAGAGTTTTATTGGCCAAAATAAATCTTTCTTTGGTCCTTTGGAGCTGGTGGAGAAACTTTGTCCAGAAGCAGCAGATATAGCCACTAGTGTCAGAAATCTGCCAGAATTAAAGTGAGTGAGAAGTAGTTAACACTGAATTAATGTTTAAAAAAAACTCCCTCGTATTTACCAATTTCTCAATTCCTTGCTGATAAAAACTTTTTCTGATTTAGAACAAATCGTAACATGAGCCATATTCCACTTAAACTTCAGTCCCAGCTCTGCTGCTCATTATCCTCAGGATTTTGAGTCAAGATTTGCCCCTCCCTGAGCCTCAGTTTCATTATCTTTAAAATGGGGACAGCAATTCCTATATATCAAATGAGTTGTATAGTTTGAAAAAGTGTGGGGCACCTGGCTGGCTTAGTCCATAGAGCACTTGACTCTTGATCTCAGGATCATGAGTTCAAGTCCCATGTTGATCATAAAGATTATTTTTAAAAAAAAAAAAAAAAGGGCACCTAGGTGACTCAGTGGTTGAACGATTGTCTTTGGCTTGGGTCATGATTCCGGGGTCCTGGGATCAAGTACCACATCAGGCTCCCTGCAGGGAGCCTCCTTCTCCCTCTGCCTGTGTCTTTGTCTCTCTGTATGTGTCTCTCATGAATAAATAAAATATTTTAAAAAAATAAAAAAAGGAAAGATGTCACCTGAGGAGCAATTACAAGAGTAAAAGAGGTCATCATTATGCTCTTGGAATCCATGCTTTGGATGCATCTGGGCAGTTTTCTGAATAATATAATTCAGGCCAGATTTTAGATTATGAGACATGGGACATTTGTGAAAAACTGAGTCTGACAAATCATTTGCCATGTCTGGGTTTGCCCTTGGGATCCCCATGCATAGGTTCAAAATAAAAAAAAAACAAGATAGACTACAAACAAGGCGTCATCATGAAATCTGCATTTAGAGGGGGAAGTAGAGATCCTTGGGCCCATGCAGAAGAGCATTCATTCTTCAGTCTCCCAGAGGGGGACACCGCTGTCCAGTCTCTGATGCTTCTCCTGTAGAGCCATCCTGTTCCATCTTCAGATAGTAATATAGCATTTACCAAGAGCCTGCCGTGTGCCAGGCATTGTGTTAAGGACATTGTAGGATCTCATTTAAACCCACACAACAGAGTCTCCAGGAAAGCCGTTGGCATCCCCACTGATAAGTTCAGAAACTGACACTGAGCAGCTAAGTAACCTGCCCAGGGTCCCTTGGCAAGGGAATGGTGGAGCCAGGAAGCTCGAATCCTCTAAATCCCACTGACCTCCATTGCTATGGAGCCCTGTGCAGTCTTCTCGATGAAATTGAACCTCTGTCCCTGTCCGTAGTTCAGCCCTCGGGCCTGTACCACAGAAGGCAAAAGCCTTTCGCACCATGACAACATTCATATACGTATTTGTTGACTTCTCAGTTCCCCAAGTCTGCTTTGTTTCAGCAGTTCCTTCTGTGGTCCTGCTGCCCAACCCTTCTGACCAGCTCACCCCCCTCATGAGTGAAGCAGTAGAGATGGAGTTCCGGCGTGTCCAGATTGGAGCAGACCTGGGCTGGCTCTCCTACCCTCAGACCTCTGTTTCCAGTTATGCATGGGAGGCATTTTCAAAGTCTTATGCTAACAAAGAGCTTACTGTCCACTAAACCCCACTACCTCTGTTCCCTTCGTTGCTCTGTGGCTGTGCACAAGTGATAGGCTTAGGTATGGAAATCCTCCCCTGTCGCCAAAAAGGAAATGTACAGTAGTTCCCTTCTCTTGAGGCCTCCAGAGGAATAGCCTCTGTGAGAGAGGTATTTCTTTCACTCTTTCATTAAATAGTAACCTGAAATTTTGACATTATTTTGGAGGTTATGACTAGTGTTTTGGGGGGTGGAAGGGTTGTTTGAAACTTGCAGGATGCATTTTGCATCCTGAGAGGAATCTCTAGTCTGGCGTTTAGTCCCCCTAATTGAAATGAAAATATCTTTTGCAGTATGACCCCATGACCCCAAATTTTTCATTGTTTTCAAGTCAGTTTTTTTTGTTTGTTGTTATTTTAAGGTTTTTATTTGAGAGAGAGCATGGGGCAAAGGAGGCACAGGGAGAGGGTAAAGCAGGCTCCCAACTGCGCAGGGAGCCTGATGTGGGGCTCGATCCCAGGACCCCAGGATCATGACCTGAGCCACCCAGGCGCCCCACAACATCATTTTTGAGGTGCCTGCGTGGCATTCATTTATATAGCTCATTTGTTTAACTGCAATTTGGGCTTTCTGCTTGTCTTCAGTTTTTCATTATCCAAAGAGTGTGCAGACCATCGCCACACATATATACATGTGCATCCTAAATTATTTCCTTAGTACACATTACTAGATGTAGGATTTTGATAACCCCATCAAATCGCCAGCTCAAGGCGTGCTGCCGATTTACATGGCTGGCATGCTGCAAGTGTCTGCATCCATTCGCCACATGGTGCCAACTTTCAGCATCTTTCTTTTTTCTACTTTATTTCCTTTCCTTTTTACTCTGGTTTAACCTCATTTGTTTGGGGGAGGAGGGGCTTCAAAGCCTTTTGTATTGATGGAGTTGGATTAGATGCTCCTGGCTCTGAAGCCCTCAACCCCCACAGCTCCCTTTGATGAAGATACTAAATACACTCATTCTGCTTAGAATAGAGTCTTTCTTTTCTCAAGCACTGTTAGTTCTACAGTTGGGAAGTTTTTTGTTTTCTCTTGATGCGTGCCTTTGCAAAATTATCTCTAAGATTGGTTGCACAACAGCATGAATGTACTAATGAAGGGTACACATGAAAAGGTAAATTTTAGGGGCACCTGAGTGGCTCAGTGGTTGAGCGTTCACCTTTGGCTCAGGTCATGATCCCAGGGTCCTGGATGGAGTCCCACATTGGGCTCCCTGCAGGGAGCCTGCTTTTCCCTCCACCTGTGTTTCTGCTTCTCTCTCTGTGTGTGTCTTGAATAATGAATAAAATCTTAAAAAAAAAAAAAAAAAGGAAAGGCAAATTTTATATTCTGTGTATTTTACAACTAAAAATAAAACTGCATCTTTGAGCTAATGCCTAGAAATGTGAGGGTTCAACACTGTTTTACGTATTAATTTGTTTTTAAGATTTTTTTTTTTTTTTTTTTTTTTTTATGATAGAGACAGAGAGAGGCAGAGACACAGGAGGAGGGAGAAGCAGGCTCCGTGCCGGAAGCCCGACACGGGACTTGATCCCGGGACTCCAGGATCGCACCCTGGGCCAAAGGCAGGCACCAAACCACTGAGCCACCCAGGGATCCCCTACGTACTAATTTTTTAAAGAAATGTTTATCCATTATACAGACCTAACCAGATTGTTGCTGGCCTCCTGTGAAATTTTATGAATACATGCAAAGTTTTATCTAATTGTGTTTATTCCAGAAATCAGATTTTTTTGTGGCTTAAGAGTTTTTTTTTTCTCTTGTCAAAACCAACCAACCAACCAAAAATACATGTCCATGATACAAAATTCAAACCGTACCCAGAGGTTTTCAGAAAGTGGTTTTCTGGACCTTCCCAGACTGTGCTCCACCCAGGCCCCAAAGCTGCTATTCTTATGGTGTCCCTGCGTTAACACACGTGTACATGCTGGGATATGTGTATCTCTTTAGATAACCGAGGGGTTTGAGGGGTTTTGGTGTTACGCCTTAACAGTTCAATTCTCTAAATTCCAGGACAGCTGTGGGAAGAGGCAGAGCCTGGCTGTATCTTGCACTCATGCAAAAGAAACTGGCAGATTATCTGAAAGTGCTCATAGACAATAAACATCTCTTAAGGTATTTTACCTCCCATCTTTGCTTGTCTTTTGCTTTGTAAATATTTAGAACATAGTTCTGGAGACTGTTTTGAATTAAAACGAGTGTACAGCATACACAGCTTTTACTCGAATTACTGTTCATCGTGAGCATCCTATGACTTAGTTTTTAAAGAGTTTCATTTTCCAGCATGGCTATCTGAAAGTCATTATGAATGAAGTTTCATATTTTCATTTTGAAAAATCATTTCAGTAATTGACAGCCTACTTGATTAAGCTTCAACAAAATGTACATATTGGATTTGTTGATGACATGGGGGACAAATGACTTTAAAACTAGATGCAGTGGACAATTTTAAAGTATAAAAGCCTGCTTTTTTTGTAAGGGAACATCCCTATAATAGTACCTATTTTAGGATTCCATATCCATTTTGTAAAATTTTCTCTCAGCATCAGTAATGACTAATTGGCTGTCCCTGGAATTTATGACTAATTCATTTTTGATACTAATAAATATATATAAGCAAAAATAATCCTAAAAGGGATTTTTTCGAGAATATGAGAATTTGTAAGGGAGGAATCTTTCTAGAGTTCATTTTTTCGTGTGATTGAGTCAAAAATATCTTACATACGGCTTGCCACTCAAAATCTTTCATCATTTTCAAGTTACAGCTTATTGTTGAATGTATCTTTGCATGATAAATACAGATTTCAAACACTTCTTCAAATACTTTGTGTACTTGTGCTTTGAGTACAATCACACTGAGTAACTTTGAGGTACAGATTGTGTTCTAGTGAACTAATTCTTTTTTTAATTGAAGTGTGTAGTCAATATCTAATGTTACGTTAGCATCAGGAATACAACAGAGTGATTCCGCAAGTCTACGCTGTTGTGTTGCGTAGCTACCAGCTGTCACCATACAAAGTTATGCTAGTACCATTGACTATATTCCCTATGCTGCACCTTACATCCTCATAACCTGATGAACTAACCCTTAAGACACCGAGTTTCTCAGCAGTCACACACACACACACATATACAATGGGTAAACAAGCACATCATTGGTGACCTGGAGCAGTAGTAGACGGGATGGAGCCACACTACGAAAGTTGAAGCAACTGGGAAGTGAAGTCAGAGCAGCCAGTGTTGCTCCGTGGAACACAGGGAAGAAGGAAGGGTTTCATTCTTGGATGTGGGGAGCAGTATGGGATCCTTCTTCCCATTCACTTGAGTGTAGACATAGTTCATAAAAGTGTGGAAGAAGACGCCAGTGGGGACAGGAGGGGCAGAGTGATGATCAGGAACACAGGAGCCAAGAGGAGATAGGAAGGACTGGGGTCTAGGGTCCAGATGGAAGAGTCAGCCTCAGACTGGAGGTGGGAGGAGCCTATCATCAGCCGCAGGAAGAGAAAAGAAGCCAGAGAAGAAATAGCAGCACTCAAAGCAGGGGTGGGAGATAAAACGCAGAAGGCAGTAAGTAAAAGATATCAGGGAGTTTGTGGCATCTGGTGAAGGTGGCTGAGAGGTGAAAAGGCAGGGCAGGGGATACCTGGGTGGCTCCATGGTTGAGCATCTGCCTTTGGTTCAGGTCATGATCCCAGGGTCCTAGGATTAAGTCCTGCATCAGGCTCCCCCCACCCCCGGGGAGCCTGCTTCTCCCTCTGCCTATGTCTCTGCCTTTCTCTGTCTCTCTCATGAATAAAATAAAATCTTAAAAAAAAAAAAAAAAAGCAGGGCAGGTCGGGGGGAGGGGGTGGTGAACACCCGTTCCTGAGCCTGTTGTTTCCATCTCTTTCAGTGAGTTCTATGAGCCTGAGGCATTAATGATGGAGGAAGAAGGGATGGTGATTGTTGGTCTGCTGGTGGGACTTAATGTTCTTGACGCCAATCTCTGCTTAAAAGGAGAAGACTTGGATTCTCAGGTAGGACGGGAATCTTGGCTCAAGGTAGAATGCCTCCATTGGGCTGGGGATTTCACACAGGACTGTGGACATGTGCTGGACCTTCTCAGGGGCAGATGGCAGAGGGTGTTTGCTTGAAGGCTGTGCCAGGTGCCATGCCAGGGCAGAGGGGGAAACACTGGGGAAGGGGAAGTCTGGGCCAAGGCACAGAGGCACACGTAGGTGGAAGCTGGGCTCAGTTTTCAGGCTATCCGTGCCATGCTAAAGGCCATCCTTTTGTCTCTGGAACGTCAGGAAGCTGTTGGAGGTTTTTAGGCAGTGTATACTGGTCTACTTAGGCCCAGGTTTGAGAAAGATCAATCTGGCAACCATCTAGGTCATGAGTTGGAAGTGGCCAAGAGTGGAGACAGCAAAAACATTGGGCAGACACGTCCCCCAAGGTTAGGTGGGGACTGGGAAGTTAGAGCCAGGAGAGACTGGGGAGGGGAGATGATGCAAGAGCGCTAAATGGAAGCAGGCATCAAGGAGCAGAGCACTCTGACTGTGGGGACAACCCTCTTGGGATGCTTTCTTCCTGCCTGGGTGCAGGTGCCCAGGGCTAGGGCCTCAGCTGGTGGTGGGGACGGGAAGTGCGTAAGGGGAAGAGACCCCCTGATGCCTCCCCACCACTACCCCTTTTCAGGGCACAGATCTGAGAAATCTATAGCTTCCCCTAATCCCTCCATGCCAAGGCCAGCTTTTGTTTCTTTTTCTTTTTTTTTTTTCTCCTCCCTTTTTCTCCAGTAGTTTTGTTGTTTCTGCATGTTGAAAATGTTTCAAAAAATACAGGGAAGTATTTTTGAAAAGAAAGAAAACCTCACACAGAATCCCATTGCTCAGAGACAGCTAATTAATTTAATGTTACACTCCGATATCTATCCTTCTGGCACATGAGTAAGATTGTGTATGTGTGTTTATATATTTTAGAGATATTTGGACTTTTTTTTGTTAAACCAAAACATAATTATTCTGGGCACACCGTTTTGGAATTTATTTTTGTTTAACACTATGTCCCACATGGCTCTCAATGTCAGTGAGAGATATGAGCCATTTAAATGGCTGCACAGTATAAGCATGGCTCAGACTGCAGATTGGGTTCCAGACAACTGCAGTAAAGTAAATATCGCAATATGGGAGTCATGGCTTTTTTGGTTTCCCAGTGCATATATAAAAGTTATTTTTACTCTATACTATAGTCTATTAGGTATGCAATAGCATTATATATATTTTTTTAAGTGTAAATAAATAATAAAAATAAGCTAAATAAATAGTCCATGTTCATACCTTAATTTTAAAATACTTTCTTGCTAAATAATGCTGACCATCTGAGCTTTCAGCATGTCATAATCACTGATCACAGATCATCATAACAAATGTAGTAATAAGAAAAGTTTGAAATATGTGATGGCCAAAATGTGACCCACAGACAGGAGGTGAGCACATGCTGTTGAGAAAACAGTGCTGATAACACCTGCCCAACACATGGCTGCCACAGACCTTCAATCTGCAAAAAATGCAGGGTCTGGGAAGTGCCGTAAGGCAATAAAACAAGGTATGTCTGTATTTCATTTACGACCATACTGTAATTTGTTTAACCAGTACCTTGTTACCTGCTGTTGATTCCATATTACAACAGCAATATTATACACAGCCTCATCCTCTTTGCACTGTTATCCATTCATTTTCTTAGGATACATTTTGGGATTACTGTGTCAAAGTAAACATTATACGATAGTATGGTGACATCAAAATGAGCATTCTTTTTTTCTTTTTTTTTCTTTTTTTTTATTTATTCATGAGAAACACAGAGAGAGAGGCAGAGACACAGGCAGAGGGAGAAGCAGGCTCCACGCAAGGAGCCTGACGTGGGACTTGATCCGGGGTCTCCAGGATCACACCCTGGGCTGTAGGCGGCGCTAAACCGCTGCGCCACCGGGGCTGCCCAAAGATTTTATTTTATTTATTCATGAGAGACACAGAGCGAAAGAGAGAGGCAGAGACACACACGGAGGAGAAGCAGGCTCCATGCAGGGAGCCCGACATGGACTCAATCCCAGGTCTCCAGGATCACGCCCTGGGCTGCAAGCGGCGCTAAACCGCTGCACCACTGGGGCTGTCCCCACAATAAGCATTCTTGATCTTTTTCAATCTAATAGAGCAAAACAGCTCATTTCACATTCACATTTTGTTATAAGCATGTTTAGGCTTTTTAAAAGATTTATTTATTTATTTTAGAGAGAGACCATGTGCACATGAAGCTGGAGGAGAGGCAGAGGGAGAGGATATCAAGCAGACTCCCCACTAAGCACAGAGCTCGAACTCGCAACTCTGACCAAAATCAAGAGTCAGTTGCAGGGCACCTAGATGGCTCAGATGATTAAGCATCTGCCTTCAGCTCAGGTCATGACCTCAGGGTCCTGGGATCCAGCTCTGCATTGGGCTCCCTGCTCAACAGGGAGCCTGCTTCTTCCTCTGCCCTCTTGAGCTCTTTCCCTCTCTCTCTTGCTGTCTCTTAAATAAATAAAATATTTTTAAAAAACTAATTAGGGCAGCCCCCGTGGCACAGCGGTTTAGCACCGCCTGCAGCCCGGGGTGTGATCTTGGAGACCCAGGATCGAGTCCCACATCAGGCTTCCTGCATGGAGCCTGCTTCTTCTCTCTCTGCCTGTGTCTGTCTCTGCCTCACTCTCTCTCTTTCTCTCTGAATAAATAAGTAAATCTTTAAAAATAAAAAAATAAAATAAAATAAAACTAATTAAAAAAAGGGCCACTTAACTGACTGAGCCACCCAGGTACTCCTATTTATTTTTTAAAGTAGTCTCCATGCTTGAACTCATGACCCTGAAATCAAGAGTCACATGTTCACCAACTGAACCAGTCAGGTGCCCCTCATATTTACATTTTTAAGACCTCTGTAGGTCAGGTATTTATTACATGTTTTATTTGCCATTGGTGGTTCAGTTTTTGTGACTCCACGTCCCAATTCCACCCATTTTTCTGTGTCTTCCATTTTGTTCCATTCCTTTATTACACATTAATGATAATAACTGTCAGAATTTGGTTATAGGGCAGCCTGGGTGGCTTAGCGGTTTAGCACCACCTTCAGCCCAGGGCATGATCCTGGAGACCCGGGATCGAGTCCCACTTCGGGCTCCCTGCGCACAGCCTGCCTCCCCCTCTGCCTGTGTCTCTGTCTCTCTCTCTCAAAAAAAAAAAATTTTTTTTCTGCTTTCTTTCAGTTAGTTTTCCCTGCAAGGGGGAAAAATGTTTTTTGCAGTCAAATTTATTTGTTTTTTTCAAAGATTTTATTTTTATGCAATCTCTGTCCCCAACCATGAGGCTGGAACACACAACTGAGAGATGAAGAGTTGCGTGCTCTACTGACCGAGCCAGCCAGGCACCCCTGCAGTCAAATTTAATGGACTTTTTCTTTATACCTTCTAAGGTATTATTCTTGGAAGGTCCTTCTCCATCCAAAAACTAACCTAATTTTTAAAATTAACTATGTATTTTTTACTTTTTTCTTTTTTAAGTTTTATTAGAGTGAGCGCTTTTGCTGAGGGGAGGAGCAGAGGGAGAAATAGACTCCCCAGTGAAGTGGGGAGCCTGATGCTAGGCTTGATTCCAGGACCCCAAGATTGTGCCCTGAGCCGAAGGCAGAGGCTCAACCACTGAATCACACAGGGCCCCCTTTTTCTTTAAATTTAAATAATGCCTGTCAGCACCTGGGTGGCTCAGTGGTTAAGCCTCTGCCTTTGGCTCAGGTCATGATCCCGGGATCCTGGGATCAAGTCCCATATCGGGCTCCCCACAGGGAGCCTGCTTCTCCCTCTGCCTATGTCTCTGCCTTTCTCTCTTTCATGAATAAATAAATAAAATCTTAAAAAAAAAAAAAAAAAACCTGTCATTTGTTTTGACATATTGTGAAATGGGAGTCTGGGTTTCTTTTATAGATAACCCAGTTTTCTCAGTGTCATGTATCAAGTGCATTTTTCTACTAATTTGAAATTTTACCTTTATTATGTGTGAAGTATGCTCAATTCACTGAGGTTTATTTCTGGACTCAGAGGTCTAGTCCCTAAATCTCCTTATCCTAT
The DNA here is from genome assembly GCF_048418805.1 of Vulpes vulpes. Taxonomy (NCBI): domain Eukaryota; kingdom Metazoa; phylum Chordata; class Mammalia; order Carnivora; family Canidae; genus Vulpes; species Vulpes vulpes. Next base: position 71,730,663 of record NC_132791.1, read on the forward strand.
GCCAGTAACACAGTTTGTTTGTTTTTTAAGGTTTTATTTATTTATTTATTTAAGAGACAGTATGAGCAGGGGGAAGGGCAGAGGGAGAAGCCAACTCTGCACTGAGCAGGGAGCCCGACGTGGGGCTCGATTGCAGGACCCCAGATTCGTGACCTGAGCTGAAGGCAGTTGCTTAATGACTGAGCCACCCAGGTGCCCCCACAGTCAAGATTATTAGAGCCACATAGTCTTTCTCACTCCTGCCTACTTTGTTATACTTCCTTTTCACACATAGTTCAGTCTTGTCCATTCTGCCGTGTGAACTTGAACATCCTTTTGTTAGATTCCAAAATAAAAAATCAGTTGGGATTCTTACCAAATCACAGATGTGATTGAGCCCCCTGGTCTGAGGTTTTTTTTTTTTTTTTTTTTTTTTTTTTTTTTTTTTTAATTTATTTATGATAGTCACAGAGAGAGAGAGAGAGGCAGAGACACAGGCAGAGGGAGAAGCAGGCTCCATGCACCGGGAGCCTGATGTGGGATTCGATCCCGGGTCTCCAGGATCGCGCCCTGGGCCAAAGGCAGGCGCCAAACCGCTGCGCCACCCAGGGATCCCGAAATCCCAGAGTAATGAATTCTTTTTTTTTTTTTTTTTTTTAAGATTTATTTATTCAGAGAGAGCGAGAGAGAGGCAGAGACACAGGCAGAGGGAGAAGCAGGCTCCATGCAGGAAGCCTGACGTGGGACTCGATCCCGGGACTCCAGGATCACACCCCGGGCTTCAGGCGGTGCTAAACCGCTGCGCCACCGGGGCTGCCCGTTTGTTTTTTTTTTAATCCTGTACTGTTACTTACTGTTATTACCATTACTTAGAGACAATCTTGAGTAAACTTTTGAAGAGTCATCAGAAATGACAGAAATGGGCAGCCCAGGTGGCTCAGCGGTTTAGCACCGCCTTCAGCCCAGGGCATAATGCTGGAGACCCGGGATCTAATCCCACGTCAGGCTCCCTGCATGGAGCCTGCTTCTCCCTCTGCCTATGTGCCCCTTTCTCTCTGTGTCTCTCATGAATAGATAAATAAAATCTTTTAAGAAAAGAAAAAGAAAATGACAGTAGTAGGCTGTTTCGTTCATTTGGGGGTTTTTTTTGTTTGTTTGTTTGTTTTTAAGATTTTATTTATTTGAGAGAGAGAGAAAGAGTGCACAGAAGTGTGGGGAGGGGCAGAGCAAGAAGCAGGCTCCCCCCTGAGCAGGGAGACTCAATTCCAGAGCCTCAAGGTCATGACTTGAGCCAAAGGCAGATGTTTAACCAACTGAGCCACCCAGGTGCCCCACATTTTTATTTTTATTTTTTATTTATTTATTTTTAAAGATTTTATTTATCCATGAGTGACACAGAGAGAGAGAGAGGCAGAGACCCAGGCAGAGGGAGAAGCAGGCTTCATGCAGGGAGCCCGACATGGGACTCAATCCTGGGTCTTCAGGATCACACCCTGGGCCAAGGCAGGTGCTCAACCACTGAGCCACCCAGGCATCCCGAAATGTCATATCTTTTAACCCATAAATATAATTGAATTCATTCATAGGTTTCCTATTGTGATATTATCCCTGCATTCCTAAAATAAACCCAAAGTGGCCATTGTGTGTTGTTGTTCTAGCATATGCCCAGATTTTACACTCCTTTTTCCCTTCATGGGTCAGAATTGTATTAATCATAAAATAAGCTGGATAACGTTGTTCTTTTCTTTGTTTTCTGTAACTGTTTAGAGTAGAGATTATTTTTTTCTTTCAAGGTTTTTTCCTGGTATGACCTCTTCAGCTTTATGCTTTTTTTGATCCTGGTTCTTGGACCACTTTAATTTTTTTACTTACTTCTTGGTCAATGTTGGTTTCCTGTGTCTTAGGACAGTTTTTTAGTCATTTATATTTTTCCAGAAGTCATTTATTTCACTCAGATCTATTAGTTATATGACAGTATTCCCTTACAGCTTAAAGTCTCACTTTTCTCATTTGCAGTATTGTGCCCTTGCTAAATATTGATCATAACCTGATAGAGTTTTGTCTATTATGTTGGATTTGAAGAGCCAACTCTTGCTTTTATTGATCAGTTCTGCTTTGGGAGAAGGGCTTTATTTGCTTTCTGATCATGAATGTCTACTTTGAGTGTTAACTTCCCCTTCTTTCTGTAGTTGAGGATTTTTTTGCAATTAAAAATGTATTTCAAAAAAAGTATTTCTTTTTTATTAAATTTTATTATTTAGTTTTTCTTTAAAGATCTTATTTTTAAGTAATCTCTATATGGGGCTTGAACTTCCAACCCCAAGATCAAGAGCTGCCTGCTCCACCAACTGAGCCAGCCAGGTGCCTTTTATTTATTTTTATTATTTAATTTTATTGCAAAAGACATGTATACTTGTTGGAAAAAAAAAAAGTTTATCAAGTGAAAAGTGGAATTCACACTGCCCCTATCAATCCTACTCGCCCCCATAGATAATGATAAAAACTGAGGGGAGAATCTTTCTAGAGACGTTTATGTTTTTTCTATGCGTTTTTATTCATAGATTTCATTTCAGATTAAATCCTTTCTTGCCCCTATTTCTGGGTAAGGAAGTACCAGCCAGGTAACCAGGAGCCATCACAGTCTCTCACAGCTGGGAGTTGACTGGGCCTTCTTGATGAAGAAGAGCTCCATGATTACTGTCAGCTTGGTGGCTAGGGAAACAATGGCTGAAGGCTTCCTGTTTTTCGGGGGTTTTTTTAAGATTTTATTAATTTATTCATAAGAGACACAGAGAGGCAGAGACACAGGCAGAGGGAAAAGTAGGCTCCCTAGGGGATCCTGATGCAGGACTCAATCCCAGGACCTTGCGATCATGACCTGAGCCAAAGGGACGTGCTCAACCACTAAGCCATGCAGGTGCCCCAAGGCTTCGTGTCTTGCTTGTGTGTCTTCCCAGCTGAAAAAGTGGGACTGGAACAGCAGAGGCTTCTCAGGCACCTCTGTCCTCATGTGGTCTTCTCCACTTTCCCCACCGCGTGGTGGCTCCAGGGTAGCCAAAATTCCTCCATGGAAGCCCAGAATTCCTCCAGGGAAGCCCAGAACTCCAAAGGCAAATGCCCCTCTAGGGAAAGCCAGGAAGAAGCTTGCGTTGCCTTCATTAATGTGGCAGCAGAAGCCACAGCATCATTTCTGCTGCTTTTTACTCAAGACGAACACTATAAAGCTGCTCAGGTTCAAGGGTAGGGAATGTAGTTTGGTTGGAGGTATAGCAGAGAAGTTGGAGAGACCATCAGCTGTGGCTCTGGCTTTAACATACATGGTGTTACTGTAGGGGTGCCTGAGTGGCTCTGTTGGTTGAATATTCAACTCTTGGTTTTGGTTCAGGTTATGATCTCAGGGTTGGGGGATTGAGCCCCGCCTAGGCTCCGTGCTCAGCACAGAGTCTGCTGGAGATTCTCCCTCTCCCTCTGCATCTCCCCCTGTGCTCATGCATGCTCACACCCTCTCTCTCTCTAAAATAAATTTAAAAATCCTTTTTAGGGTGAAGCCTGGGTGGCTCAGCAGTTGGGTGTTTGCCTTCAGCTCAGGGTGTGATCCTGGAGTCCCACAATGGGCTTCCTGCATGGAGCCTGCTTCTCTCTCTACCTATGTCTCTGCCTCTCTCTCTGTGTGTCTCTCATGAATAAGTAAAATCTTTTAAAAAATTAATTAAAAATAAAAATCCTTTTTTAAAAATGTGTTACTAGAAAGAGTTAATGCTGTACCTATCACTCTGAGGCTTACAACTTTCTCCTCGAGCTGGTTTTATGGCATTATACATCAATGTTGAGTGTTCTTTGTGCTCTGTGATGCAGCCTTTACAGGAGTGATAAGTAGCTCTCTAGTGATGGACCCAGTGTTCCCATTTTTCAAGGAGGAGTGACTTCACTCTCACAGGAGTGGATGGTGGTGGTGGACCAGACTTTCATTCTCTCTCAAGTGCTTTATTTCTGGACAGAGCCCTTGATGTTCTGATGGGAAGCATTTGGGTTGTCCCTCATTCTCCACAGCAGCACAGAAGTCCTCCTGGAAAATGGGATGGGGATCATTTTACCCAGAGTATAGGGAAGGAAGGAGCAGAGTGTCAGTTAAGGTTACTTACCCCTTAGTCTAGCAATCCAGGCCTTTTTTTTTTTTTTTTTTTTTTTTTTAATATTTATTTATTCATGAGAGACACAGACTGAGAGAGAGAGGGAGAGACACAGGCAGAGGGAGAAGCAGGCTCCATGCAGGGAGCCCGACGTGGGACTTGATCCCGGGACTCCAGGATCACACCCTGGACTGAAGGCAGACACTAAACCGCTGAGCCACCTAGGGATCCCCCCCCCTTTTTTTTTTAAATAACTTTGCACCCAAAGAACTTTGCTGATCTTTGTCAGCAACTTGATTGTTGAATAAATCCTGACAAGGGGGTGAAATTTCAGAATATCCTCCTTAAATTCTGTTTTTGTTTTTGTTTTGTTTTGTTTTTAAGATTTTATTTATTTATTCATGAGCAACACAGACCAGGAGAGAGGCAGAGACACAGGCAGAGGGAGAAGCAGGCTCCATGCAGGGAGCCCGACGTGGGACTCGATCCCGGTTCTCCAGGATCATGCCCCAGGCTGCAGGCGGCACCAAACCACTGCGCCACCGGGGCTGTCCTAAATTCTGGTTTTTAATAAGTTTTTCTTCTAGAAGGTAGTTGGGTTATTTTTCTCTTGGTTTCCTCTTGGTTCAGTTGGTTGCTATTATGTTGAGCTGAGTAGCTCAACTAAATGTTTGCACGAAAGAGACAGGAATGTAAATGGCCTGAATTTTAAAGATGTAAATTTTGTGGAAAACAGGGAAAATTTCTTTTATTTAAACTTGTACATTTTATTTCAACCAGGTTGGAGTGATTGATTTTTCCCTCTACCTTAAGGATGTGCAGGATCTTGATGGTGGCAAAGAGTAAGTATAAGTACTGCACTGCAGGCTGCTGCTCTTTCCATTTTTAATGAAATTCTGGCAAAGAACGCTACGTTTGTTTCTGTTTTGTTTGACGTTTTCATTTTCATCAGGCATTTTGAGTTACAGCGGTAATACATTAGCATTCCCATATGCAAGGGATTGAGCTTTGCCGAATAGACTGGACAAGTGAAATGTCCCCGTTTACACTGCCCCCCCACCCCCCAGCTCAATCCCAGGCTGGCTCCTCCCTAAGAGGAGGCTGCTAGTGTTTCCTCACACAGCTCTTCTAAATGCCTTGCAGGTATATATTTGTCGGCAGTATAATTTGCCTATGGTTTACATATATAAATATATAATGAATATGAATAGGGTGGTACTATTATATATACATAATAAGTTGCCTTTAGAGTTGTTCTTTGATCCTGCTGTGTCTTGGATATCTCTTCATACCACGTGTAGCTCTCCCTCATGTTTGTTAATAAGAGCCTCTGCTTTTTTTTTTTTAAGATTTTATTTATTTGAGATTGAGTGCACAAGTGGGAGCAAGGATCAGAGGGAGAGGGAGAAGCAAATTCCCTGATAAGCAGGGAGCCCAGCATGATCCAGGACCCTGGGATCATGACCTGAGCCAAAGGCAGACACTTAACCAACTGAGCCACCCAGACACCCCAAGAGCATTCTTTTTAAAGGAGCTATTCTGGGGAAAAAGAAAAGTGAACAAAGCAAGCTATGTGTATAACATGCTATCATTTGTGTTATGATAAAGAATATATATCCATATTTGTATGTTGTACTTCCATACTCATGGACATTTTCTAGAGTAGCATATAGACCTGTCAACAGTGGCTATCTGGTGGGGAAGAGGCTGGGAAGCAGGCATGGGAGGGAGTTTCCCTGTAAGTCCTTGGGTTGTATTTAAATATTTTACCACATGCATCTATTACCTGTCTTTTAAATGTCTTCTGATAAGGATTCTCATGGTCTTGGTACCCTAGCACCACACCTTATCTGGCAGTGAGAATCCCATTAATGTTTCAGGTGTCTTGAATTTGAGGATTCACCTACTTGAACCTTAAGCAAAAATACATTCTGGGGCCACCTGGCTGGCTCAGTCGGTAGAGCATGTGGCTCTTGATCCTGGTGTGAGTTCGAGCCCCACGTTGGTGTAAAAGATTACTTAAAAATAAAAATTAAAAATATATACATATATAGTCTTAATGTAAAGAAATGGAAATAAACATTATCAACCAATAAGAGAATAATTGAATGAATTATGGAACATTCAAAGTATTCCATTCTGTGATATATTATGTAGACAGAAAAGAACAAATTTGACCTACTGGGTAGAGTAGACTTACAGGGATTTCCCCAGTGTATAATCGAGTGAGAAGAGTGATGCTGAGAAGTGTATACAGTTGACTCCTTTTTTTTTTTTTTTTAAGATTTTATTTATTCATGAGAAAGAGAGAGAGAGAGGCAGAGACACAGACAGAGAGAGAAGCAGGCTCCATGCAGGGAGCCCAATGTGAGACTTGATCCCAGGTCTCCAGGATCACGCCCTGGGCTGAAGGTGGTGCTAAACCGCTGAGCCACCCAGGCTTCCCTATACAGTTGACTCCTGAACAACACTCCTGCACAAACTCACTTATACACAGATTTTTTTCAGTAAGTACAGTACTATTAAATGCGTTTTCCTTATGATTTTCTCCCTTTTTTTTTAAGATTTATTTATTTATTTTAGAGGAGGGACAGAAGGAGAGGGAGAGAAAGAACCTCAGGTTGACTCTATGCTGAAAGTGGAGCCAGAGATCAGACCTGAGACAAAACCAAGAGTCGGCCACGTATCTGATTGTACCATCCAGGCACCCCTCCACTTAAGATTTTCTTAATAGCATTTTCTTTGGCTTATTTCATCATAAGGCTGTGGTATAATACACATAACATGCAAAATATGTTAATTGATTACATAATTGGTAAGGCTTCCAGTCGATAGTAGGCTATTAGTAGTTAAGTTTTTGAGGAATCAAAAGTTATATGCAGACTTTTCACTGCTCAGGAATTGGCATCCCTAACCCCTGCATTTTTAAAGGGTCACCTGTGTTTCATCTTTGTAAACAAACCTGAGAAATTCCTGATAAATTTTTTATGTTTCAATTACATATCTATATAGATAATACAGTCATTGTGATCCTATGCATATAGGCTCAACAGACTACTAACGTGGGTTACCCTGCAGAGCTACGTGAAGGGCAGAACAGATAAAAGAAAAAAATTGACCATGCTGAATAATCCAGCACCTGTGTAGAATGAACCCCTGTGTGTACATACAGAAATTGGGAGTGGAAAAGAGCCTAACTTTAAAATGTTAAAAAAAAAAAAAAAAAAAAAAAAACCCAGACTGGTCAGCTTTATGTTTTGAAAAGCCTCTGGTCTCTTTGGAGCCATCCTCTTTCCATTCAACATGACAAAGGCTGCTTCATCTGCCACCTCAAGGGAGGGCCATTTGCACCTGACCAGAGGTGTTTGCACCTTGTGTTCCAGATGGCTTTCTCCTGGGCCGGGTTGTTGGGGGGTGGTCTGCAGGAGGAGGCCTGTTGATGGTTCTGCATCCCCCAAGGCCCTAGCTGCTAGGCCCGCCCTACCTGCACCTTGCCCAGCTTTGCTCTCCATCCACTCCTGGATGGGGACCAGGCAGATGTTATTGCTGAGGTTCGATTGTCCCTTGGTTTCTTGATAACACTGGTACTTCCTCAAGGTGACTGGCATGTTGGGGATGGTAATAAAGTATTAGCCATGAGTAAAAGGAATTTCTCTCTTCTTGTGCTCTTTTTAAAAGGCATGAAAGGATTACTGATGTCCTTGATCAGAAAAATTATGTGGAAGAACTTAACCGTCACTTAAGGTAGGACTCACTCCTTCTTCCAACGTTACAGTTCATTCTCGATGCCCATGTGCTATTTCAGGGAGCATTTGTGACTTGCCGTATGTTCATAACAGACTCTGTCTCCAGACTAAGAGGAACGGTTATCATGCTGTGCTCGTGGTTGCAGACTGGAGAAATATGATTTCTTGACCAAGGAGTTTTGGAAATTCTTTGGTTCTTTGTTTGCTGCAGGTAGAGACCGTGTAGAAAGCAACCAGACTAAACCTGTACTCTATACTCCTCAGCCCCCTAGTTGGAAGTCACTGCCACGGGAAGCACTATTCCCACTGGGAATCAACACACATCCTTCTGGGGTGCCTGGAGCAGGATAATAGGGCTGAAAACCCACCAGGATAGACCTTTGGTGACAATTCAGGAGAAGTAGCAGACATCTATGCCTTGATTTTTCATTTTAATTGGAAAGCCACTGCTGTGTTTCATGAAACTCTAGCCGACGGCGGCAGTGTTGGTGGAGTGGGCAGAGATTCTCAGGCAAATGTGTTTGGGAGACCCATTGCCTTCTTCAGCTCTGAGTCCCCTCAGAGAGTGTGCTGTGGGCATCAGCCCTGCTCCTCGGGAGCTGCTCCCCTGGCCCCAAGTGCCAGCCAAACAGCCAGAGGAGCCAGCATGCCATAGAACATGCCTGCGGAAGGCTGCTCCAAGAGCTCCTTAGGTGTGATGTTGGCAGTTGCTGTGAAAGATTCTTGATAGGTCCTTCATTGATTGTTTTTCTGAGGAACAGATGTCAGATTTTATCGAAGGTCCCTTAGCATTATTAGTGTAATCATGACTTTTATCCCTTAATTTGTTGATGGGATGTATCTGATTAGTAGATATTTTCATACTGACCCATTTCTGTATCATGGGCATAAACTCTACTTGATCGTAGTTTTAGTAATCATTTTTTTTAATATGTAAACTGACCTAACTGTTCTGTAGTTTTTCCCCTCTGGCATGGTGTCAGAGTTATGCAGCTTCACAGAATGAATTAGGAAGAGCTTCTGGTTTGTGAGCATTATTTGCTCCTTGAAAACATGAAGATGGGGGTGCCCAGCCAGCTCAGTCAGGGGAAGCAGGTGACTCTTGATCTCAGGAACATGAGTTTGAGCCCCATGTTGGGCATAAAGATAACTTTTAAAAACAAAATTTATTTTTTTTTAACAGAAAACATAAAACGCAAAACATTTATTGAGGCAGTACTTTGCCAGCTTTTCAGTTTTTCCTAAGTTGTTTGTTTATCAAGGTCTCTTTCTCCTGAAGATAGGTCTTTTTTGGTTATTTTTCTAAGAAAAATATAAATTTTAGTGACATTTTCTAAGTTATATAGTTGAAATAGAACTGAAATTGTATATTTTTAAAACTGGTAATTATCAGGGTGCCCAGGTGGCTTAGTTAAGCAGCCAACTCTTTTTTTTTTTTTTTTTTAAAGATTTTATTTGTTCATTCATGAGAGATACAGAGAGAGAGAGAGAGGCAGAGACACAGGCAGAGGGAGAAGCAGCTCCATGCAGGGAGCCCAACATGGGACTCGATCCTGGGTCTCCAGAATCACACCCTGGGCTGAAGACGGCGCCAAACTGCCAAGCCACAAGGGCTGCCCTCAGCAGCCAACTCTTGATCTCGACTCAGAGGTCTTGATCTCAGGATCATGAGTTCAAGCCCCAGGTTGGGCTCCACACTGGGTGTGGCATCTACTTTAAAAAAAACAAAAACAAAAACCTTGTTATTCCCTCCATATCTTTTGTTTGTGTTCCTCTTTCATTTTGTGTCATTGTGTTTTAATTTCCCCCACCCCAATGCTTGAACCTTGATTCACTAGCCTTACCAGGTTTCTTTCTTTACCCACCCCCCTGGCAAAAGGCACCAGTTTGGGGCAGTAGAGCCCTTTTACCTAAAAGTATAGGCTCTGGAATCAGACCACCTGGGTTCACATTCTTGTGCCCCTCCAGACAGAGGTGTATGGACATGAGTGAGTTTTCCACTGTAAATTCCTGTTTCCTTATCTGTGAAATAGGCAGCAATAAGATTTACTCACAGAATTGGAATCATGGGGAGGGTCACATGAATTGATGCATTTGAAGTGGTTAGAACAAACAGGGCCTGGCACGTCATCCAAAAAGGAAGTTACTGCTCATTATTGTTGCCATTACTTTTATTATCAGATTAGATTTGTTTGACATGTTTTTGAGTAGGAAAATAGTACAGATGGCTTAAAGAATATTTGAAAAACGAGGCAAAGTATAAAAAGATTTAAAAACCACCTTCAATCCTACAGCCCCAGAGTACCAATGTCTTGTTATGAATATTGATTTAGATATATGACTGCCAGCACATTTTTTGTTCCCATCTATTGTGTTAGGAGGGGAAAAACTATTTTCTTTCTAGTTGGCTAAAAATGAAATGGATAGCATTTTTTAAAGATGTATTTATTTAATGAATAAATTAAATTTATTTAATTTATAAATTAATAAAAATTAATTTATAATTAATTTTGTGGGGGGAGGGGCAGAGTGAGAGGAAGAAGCAGACTCCCCACTGTGGGGGGAGCCTGATGTGGGCTTGATCCCAAGACCCTGAGATCATGACCTGAGCTGAAGGCAGAGACTTAACCACCTGAGCCACCCAGGCATCCCTGGATAGCATATTTCAGGGGAAAGACTTTGAGAGCTTTTCAGTAAATGTGTCCACACGCACACACACACGTGTGTTTAGAATTCTCCTCTCTTGGTTCGTTGGAGATCCTCGGCTCTATATCCATCCCATGCAGGAGACCTAGGAATCTGTCCTCCTCATTCTCGGGCTGGGGAGATGGCCTTTAGAAGCTCACTGTTACTTAATGTGTTGCTTTCTCTAGCTGCACCGTTGGGGATCTTCAAAGCAAGATTGATGGCTTGGAAAAGACAAATTCAAAACTTCAAGAAGAGGTTTGTAACTTACTGAAGTTCATAGAACAGAATGGCCCAAGCTGAAGAGCAATGGTGTGACTGAGGTGTCGGACTAGAGCTGCTCGCCGATCGGAGTGGGAATTGCTGAGCTTGGGTTGAGTGGCACATGGCGGGGGGTCATGGGTTCTCAGAGTGCTGCGTCCTCAGGGTGTTTGTGTTTCACCCTGTCCAGGGCTTCCCTCGAGCCAGTTCTAAGTGACTTAGGTTTCAGCACCTCCCAGGGGACCCGGGGAAGACCAGGCCTCCTCGGGAAAGCCCAGCTTCTGTGCTGAATGTGCTTTTCTCTTCCTCTTTACCCACCTTCCTCTGATATAGTCTGTCCCCCTGCTGCCCAGAAGGCACAGACTCTGTTATGAGGTAAAAGTCACCCTTGCCCACCCCTTCTGTGTTTCGGCCTCTTAGGAGCATGGAACCAGTCTCCCCACAGTTTGGTCTTTCTCTGCTTTCTCACTAGGAAGAGAGAGAATGAAAGGACAGGAAGAAGGAGGGCTGAGGCCGAGGAAGAAAGCTTGCTGCCCGCTGCCCGGCAGTCTCCTTGGTGGACACATCTTGTCTCCTGTTAGCAGGAGGGGGGTTGCTCAGCCTTTCTGAGACTTTCCACAGGTAGCGGTCCCTGGCTGCTCGGGCCTCCCCACCAGGTCTCCCTGGGGAGGAAGAGGGCTGTGACAGGGGCCAGGATGTGACCCCCCACCTCAGTGTGGAAGCAGGTTATGGCCAAAGGAGAAACACAGAGCATGTCTTTGTATGGAGAGCCCAGTTGAAGGCTTACTCTGAACTGACTGCTCTCTCCCCCCGGGGCCAGGCCTGAAGAGTTTTAATGAGAGGAGCTCAGATTTGTGTGAGGAGAAAGCATTCACAGATGAGCTTCACGGGAGCAGCTTCACCACACTTAGAATCAGAGGCCCTGAGATTCCTTTGGGTGGGTGGGCCTCTGGGCCTCAGTTTAGGTAGGCAGGTCTTTGGGCCTCAAGGTTCTCATCTCCAGATCGGATGATAACCCATACCTTCCAATGTCCTTGTAAAAGTTAACACTGTGTTATATAAATGTGCCTAATACAACACTTGGCATGTGGAGACATTAGTTAGTTGATTTTAGAACAAACATTGATTGTTTGTTCTCCCTGGTGAGGTGGCATACTTTCAAGGAAGGTCTCATTTAGCTTTAGAAACTAGACAACCAGGTTATTTTTTTCTTCAAAGGCCAACAGTTGGAAGAGAAAACATGCTTTAGAGAAACCGTCCCTCTCTCCAGGGTGTGTTCTCTCAGTCTTCAGGGAGCGGAACAGGAGTTAGCATATGGCTTTTGCCTGCCTCTTCCCTTGTGGCAGCTAGCAACTCCTAAAGCCTTCAGGTTTCTTACTTGAGGACAGTAGTTTGTGTTGAAAGACCCCAGTTATGGGTCCTGAGTCCGCTTGGACTTAGATGCTGGTGACAAAGAGGAGCAAGGAGTTCAGGGCTCCAGGACCTCCCTCCCTGAGTGATGCCAGGAGCACAGGCCAAGTTCTCATCTTCTTACCCCTTCCCCAGCCTGCCCCTCTCTCCAGGCTGTGTGTAGAAGCTGGAGAAGGAGAGGCAGGCAAGTGTGGTCACACCTCTCTGGCCGCCTCTCCTGAGAGCCTCACCCTTTGCGGGTCTGTAAGGCATCCTGTTTGTACACACTTTGCCAGAAAATAGGGTGACTCCTTTGGGGACAGGAAGAGGACTTTCGAGCACCCGTCCTCAATGGTTTGGTTGTGATTCCTCCCTCCAGAAGGTTTTCACTCTCCCTTTACTGATAAAATATCTTTTTGCTTATCAGCTAGGAAAACTGAAAAGAATGAAGACTCCGGAAAAAAAAGCCCATAATCCCTCTGCTAAGCAAGAGCTGCTGTCGTCATTGGCGTTTATATAATCCCCAACTTCTCCTAAGCATTTTTAACATAGGGTGATTTTTTAATTAGAAGTGAGAACATTCTATATGACCCACTTTTTTACTCCTGTTGATATTATACCCTGAGTATGTTCTCAAGTCATTTGAATCCTTTGCAAACATTTTACTCACTACGTGTCTGTTTGACGCTCCTACTGTCATTAATTAAACAGTCTCTCCGGTATTGGACATGCAAGTGCCTATCATTGTGTCCATACATTTTGCCCATGTTAACTAGTTTGCTCTCATTTTTTTTTTTAATGTGAATGTATTTCCTATTCAAAACAAAATAAAAAACAAAATAGCAAATAATGCAGAAATCCATCGCCAGTTGGGAAGATGCCAAACATTAGCTTTTAATTTGAACAGTAAGATGAATTTTGATGTTAAGGAACATAAAATCTTTCTTTATCAGCTTTCAGCTGCAACAGACCGGATTTGTTCACTTCAAGAAGAGCAGCAACAATTAAGAGAACAAAATGAGTTAATTCGTGAAAGAAGTGAGAAGAGCGTGGAGGTGAGATGCTGGCCTCACTGGGGCGTCCTTGTTTGGGGCGTCTTTGCCCTCTCACCCCACCTGCAGGCCACCTGGACCACCACTCCCTCACCTCTGGGCCTTTGCACTTGAAACCTCTGCTCACAGGCTGGTCCTCTGTGATGCCACCCCTGGTGCCCATCTGTAGGCCTGGGCCCCCTGCCCCTACTCCCATAGCTCTTTGTGCTTCCCTCTGTTAGAGAAATCCACCCAGTGCTAAAGATCATGCCGGTTAAGTGAAAATCCATGCTGAGTGATGTACTGAATGGAGGCCTTTCCCCACTAAGTACTACTCTGCTTTAAAAAAAATTAAATATAAATTATTTTCCAAACCTAACTATTCAAAAGTCTATTGGCTTGCTTTTATCCTTCGAGTTCAAAGATTTTTTTTTTTTTTAAGATTTTATTTATTTATTCATGAGAGACAGAGAGAGGCAGAGACACAGGTAGAGGGAGAAGCAGGCTTCATGCAGGGAGCCTGACGTGGGTCTCCAGGATCACACCCTGGGCTGAAGGCGACACTAAACCGCTGAGCCACCGGGGCTGCCCCAAAGATATTTTTGAAATAGCCTTTAGCCTTTCTCTATTATGCTTTAAAAACAGGGGCACCTGGGTGGCACAGTGGTTGAGCATCTGCCTTAGTAGGCTCAGGTCATGATCTCGGGGGCCTGGGTGTGAGTCCCACATCAGGCTACCCGCAAGAAGCCTGCTTTTCCCTCTGCCTGTGTCTGCCTCTCTCTGTGTGTCTCTCATGAATAAATACAATCTTTTTTTAAAAAATAGAAATTATCCTACATCTTTAAAAATTATGGCATATTTTTTAATGTTCCTTTTTTCTTCTTTTAAATAGGCTCTATGCCCAACCTAGGGCTTTGAACTCATGACCCTGAGATGAAGGGTCACAAACTTTACCGACTGAGCCAATCAGACATCCTTAGGGTGTATTTTAAAATATTTTATAGTTAGGACACCTGGGTGGTCCCAGTCCTGGGATCCTGGGATCAAGTCCTGCATTGGGCTCCCTGCTTGGTAGGGAGCCTGCTTCTCCCTCTGTGCCTCTTCCCCACTTGTGGGCATACTTTCTCTCTTTCTCTCTCAAATAAATGAAATCTTTATTTTTTTTTAAAGAAACTGTTCCTTTTTTTGTTTAAGATTTTATTTATTCATGAGAGACCAAAGAGAAAAAGAGGCAGAGACATAGGCAGAGGGAGAAGCAGGCTCCTTGCAGGGAGCCCAATGTGGGACTCGATCCCAAGACTCTGGGATCATGCCCTGAGCCAAAGGCAGGTGCTCAACCGCTGAGCCACCCAGGCATCCCATAAATGAAATCTTTAAAAAAAAAAAGTTAAATTCTTTGTAATTAGCTCACTTCCATAAGCAAACCATTCCTCTTGGCATTCTTTTTGATACAGATAACAAAGCAAGATACAAAAGTTGAGCTGGAGACCTACAAGCAAACTCGGCAAGGTTTGGATGAAATGTATAGTGACGTATGGAAGCAGCTGAAAGAGGAGAAGAAAGTCCGTTTGGTGAGTGTACAGGACTGAGCATCTTTAGAAGGAATTCCCCAGGAAGCCCGCCAGGTTCTTTTTTGGTACTTTTCACACACCTGCTTAGATCTGCTTTTTTTTTTTTTTTTTTTTTAAGATTTTATTTATTTATTCATGAGAGACAGAGAGAGGCAGAGACAGGCAGAGAGAGAAGCAGGCTTCATGCAGGGAGCCAGATGTGGGACTCTAACCCAGGACTCCAGGATCATGCCCTGAGCCGAAGGCAGACACCCAACTACTGAGCCACCCAGGCATCCCTAGATCTGCTTTTTAAAAACAAATGAGTCTTTTATATAAACTTTTTCAAGGGTGAAAAAATATATTTACGGAGATTCAGATCATCCCTTTAAAAAAAATTTGGGAGTGGGGCACCTGGATGGTTCACTCAGTTAAGTGTCTGCCTTAGGCTCAGGTCATGATCCTGGAGTCCTGGGATAGAGCCCTACATCAGGCTCCCTGCTCGATGGGCAGACTGCTTCTTCCTCTCTGCCACTTGTACTCTCACCCACTCTTTCTCTCTCAAATAGATAAAATCTTTAAAAATAAAATATTTTTAAGGGCTTACTTAGTTTACCACGAAGTTCTGCATTTTTGCCAATTTTATCAGCCTTTGTCAGGGATCATCATGAGATCAGAATCGTGATTGCTTTGCCAGTACACTTCCCTCAGTCACAGCCTCTGGTCTATTTCTTTCCACTCAACCTATATGCCAGTGACCAGTGTTTTGTTTTTTTGTGTTCTTACAAGTAGGCTCCACACCCATCGTGGGGCTTGAACTCACAACCCAGAGATCAAGACTCACAGGCGCCTTGATCTAGCTAGGCGCCCCAGCCAGTGTTTTTTATTAGACCGAGCTCTTAGACATGCTTTGTTTCTTTGCTTCGTTGCACGAATGTGGAGACATATGTCCTGAATTAACCAGGACGGAGCTGGTTCAACATGGTCACACCCTTATTGCCATAATCTAGCAACACAGTCCCAAAACTCCAGCATTGCAGCGTTGCATTGTTGGGCAGACATTCTCTGAGACTGTGCATCCTGGTCTTCAGGTTTAAAGAACATTGTTGGTAGAACTTGAGGCTCAGAGTGCCACCTGCCAGCTTGCCTTTTTTTTTTTTTTTTTTTTTGTAAGATTTTATTTATTCATGAGAGACAGACAGAGAGAGAGGCAGAGACACGGGCAGAGAGAGAAGCAGGCTCCATGTAGGGAGCCCAATTGATCTCGGGATCACGACCTGAGCCAAAGCCGAATGCTCAACCACTAATCCACCCAGGTGTCCCTGCCAGCTTTCTATTGACTGCTACAGAGCCAGTCACTATAAAATGAGAAAAAGGGAAAAATTTAATCCAGTTCTGTTCCAGACAGACTCTCCTAGATCTCCCTAACCTCTTCTGACTTGGGGTTTGTATTTCTGGCCCTGCCCAAGAGACACCTTAGAAAAATATATCTCTCTGTCTACTTCAATAACACTTGCCTTATTAATATGCTCTGAAGGAACTGGAAAAAGAACTGGAGTTACAGATTGGAATGAAGACAGAAATGGAAATTGCCATGAAGCTGCTAGAGAAGGACACCCATGAGAAACAGGACACCCTGGTTGCCCTCCGCCAGCAGCTGGAAGAAGTCAAAGCCATTAATTTACAGATGTTCCACAAAGTTCAGGTGGGAGTGGGCTGCGTGTCCGTACCGCAGGCTGGCTTTCTGCTGCTTGTTGCATGCTGCCTTTACGTCCATCCCCATTCTTTCTGCAGGAGAGAGGAGGACACCTCTGCGAGGCCTGGTCCCTAGGCCCTGTCGCACCTCCCTGCACTTAGGTTATTTGAGCCTCCCAGTGGTCCCCAAGAAAAGTTTGTAACAGGGTGGGGGGCCTAAGGACAGGGTCAAACCCAGTGACTGTGTCAAGTGCCCGGATTGGCACAGCTAATACATAGGCCTGAAAACGGAACAGTGTCTTCTGAATCCAAAGTTGAACCTGGCCTGTCTTTCCCTTCGCTGTCTCTATCATGTGTCTGCCCCGAGGAGATGGAGAAGCGGAATGAGGCGCCCTAGAAGTTAGTATTGCCTTCTCAGGCTTTGCCGTGATGTTCATCTAGCTGGGTCTCCAGCCTCGCAGCTGGCAGGTCGCCTCTCCTGTCATCTCCAAGGGATCATGCCACAGTTTGAAAGTAGCATCTGAGATGGCAGAGCTTCCTTGCCCAGAAGCTACGGCAGTCCCTGGGATCATCCTCTGTCCTTCTCCAAACTTCTTTCTTGTTCTGAAGTTCTCTTTTCTGTTTTTAATGTTCAGACTGACCCACTTCCTCCTCCCTAGCTGTGCTCTGACTCTCCTGCATCTGTGTTAGAGAAGGCGTGAGGGCAGACACACGTGTTCTTTTGCCCTGCCTTTTTTAAACTGTTATATAACTGACATTATCATAATAGCAGCCGTGGAAATTAAAGCATAGAGAGAAAATGGGAAACAGTTTCACTGTGTTCCCTCCTGACACATTCTCTGTTTTAATCTGTGTTTTCTTCTGCTTCGGGCCAGTCTGTAAACTTAATATTAAATGCACGTCAGGGGAAACCATACCACTGTAATAACTTAGCAGACCCTAAAGTAGAGAGCATTCCAGACCAGCAGTCTTGTTCCTCATAGCTATGCAGGGACCCCGGTTCGTGGCAGCTCCAGCTGTCCAGGCCACTCTAGTGGGTGCCATTCTTGCCACCTGAAGGGGAGAGAAGAGCAAAAATCCAGAGCCAGGATTTCCTCCCAGACAACAGCAGAGAAGTTGGACACATCATTCCGTTCAATTGCACAGCCAAGGGCGAGGTAGCATGGCCAGGCGTGGCTATGAGGGGACCATGGGGCTGCCATGTCTGGGCTGCCAGCCAGAAAGGGGGTAGCATCAGGGCTGGGAGACCTGGTTGTCACTACCACCATCAGCCCCACTGAGCTCCTGGAAGTCCCATCCAGTCCCAGAATCCTCACCATCCACAGCCCCTGGGTGACAGGCAGCACTCCCCATAGAGCCTGGGAGGCCTGTGTTCGAACCATAAGACGAACCATTTTCCTCATGTTAACCCATCCCACCCAGCATCAGACAGTAGAGCTGAAACAGGACTGCCAGGTGCCTGTTTGCAAAGGGAAATGAGGGACACGCAGGGCAGACCCCAGCCAGCTGTGGCCATCTTTGGGTCGGCTGGGGAGGAACCGTGAAGGCTGCCCAGGGTACCGGGAGCTCCATTTGTTGGCACATCTGGCTCCCCTTCCTCTGTCGGCTGAAGAACTAGTCAGCCCACCTCTGGCCCCTGAGAGGTCCACCATCTCCATGGCCCATTGGAAGTGGGCTCAGAAAAAAAAAAAAAAAAAAGGAAGTGGGCTCTCGGGGAGTGCGGCCTTCCCAGTGGCTGGCTGCACGGCAGTGTCTATCTGCTGGCCTGCGGTTGTCTTAAGGACCAAACAGTCACAAGATGTCTTCAGGCCCCACTCATGATTTCTTTGCAATGCAGTCCCCCGAGTCATTGTCTCCGTCTGTTTCCCCTCATCTGGGTGTCAGTGAGCAGGTCATTGTCCCGTGTACCTGCCTCACTGCTTCACTCCATTAGTCCCTCCCTCCCTCCTATCAGTAGTCAGTGATCTGCAACAATAGGCCAAGGGGTGCTTTCCTTTCCTGTACCTCGGATCTCTACTGCAGGGTGTCCTGGGACCTTCAGTGTTCACTTTGTGGTTTCTCTCACTCACTTCAGGGCACAGAAGCAGGTGGCTTTGCTAACCAGTCATGCCCCTGCCCTTGGACTCTGCTCCTGTCCCACCTCTCTGCAAACCCTTCACTCATGGCCCCTGTCCAGACGGTAGGCCCTGCCACCCAGACCAGCTCTCTGGCTCTCTACAGCCACTGCCCCTGCAGCCCCCGCACACTTGGTGTGAATTCCAGGTTTGGGCAAGTGACACTTTTGCTAATTGTCTGCCATAATTAACAACGATCACCGGCTCTTGGGCTTGTACAGCTGCTTGGACGCTCCCAGCCCTGGACTGCTGAGTCAGTGCTGCGTGCAGTACATTTCCTGGGGCAGCAGCACACCCCCCACCTTTCCTCTTGTACGGCTGGGTTTCAGGGGCAGGGGATTTGATATTGTCCCTCAGGTCAGGGTACGCTATAATGAAACACTTCCCATTTTATTTTATCCTCATGCCTACTCTCATCCTTGTCCTTTTGGGCCCATATTCCACAATGTTTATTTTTGTATGGGTATTTGTCATTCTAAAACACACATCATTTTGAGTATGTGCGTTTTAATTTATATAGGTGGTATTGTGCATGGCTCTCATCTCATCTTTTTTCCCCCTCAGAGCTACATGCATCTTGGGTGTATCTGGTTTGGGCTTCAAAGTGGTTAGTCCTGGTATATGCATCACTGCCTCTTGCCCGTTCCCACTGCGACAATGTTCTGTTCCTGCCACTCCACTGGCACAAACCAACACTGGGGTACACATCCCCCCAGGGGGCTTTGGAGGGTCTCTAGCAGATAGAAAGTGGAGTGCCTGCCGGACAAACACTTCCTTTGTGTCCTTGTTTGTGGAAGCCCAGTTGTGTTGCTTTCCAGGGGACTGCACCAGTACACACCGTCCCCTCCAGCCCTGTCTGGCCACATCTGTATTGTGAGCATGCTTGTTTTATATGCATTTGTCAGCCTAGTAAGTATTAGCGTCCCTTCATATGTTTGTTAGCCATTCATGTTTCCTGTTCTTGCTGGGTCATGTTTCTTGTCCTTGTTTCTTTTTTAAATTGAAGTATAGCTGACACTAGTTTCAGGCGTACAACATAGTGAATCGAGTTCTGTTACACAGTGCTCGTCACAATAAGTGCAGTCACCATCTGTTACCATATGACACAATTACATGGTTATTGACTATATTCCCTGCACTATATTTTCCATCCTTATGACTTACTTAATTTGGAAGTGGAAATTTTACCTCTCCCATCTTCTGCCCCTCTAGAAGCCACTGGTTTGTTTTCTGTATTTTTTAGTCTTTTTCTGGTTTGTTTGGTTTTTTAGATTCCACATATAGTAGGAAAATCATAGTTTTTGTCTTTGACTTTCTGACTTATTTCACCTAGCATGATACCCTCCAGATCCATCCATGTTGTTGCAAATGGCAAGGTCTCATTCTTTTCTTTTTCTTTCTTTCTTTTTTTTTTTTTTTTTTTTTTAAGATTTTATTTGTTTATTCATGAGAGGCAGAGACACAGGCAGAGGGAGAAGCAGGCTTCATGCAGGGAGCCCAGCGTGGGACTCAATCCCAGGTCTCCAGGATCAGGCCCTGGGCTGAAGGTGGCGCTAAACTGAGCCACCCGGGCTGTCCCGGTCTCATTCTTTTCAAAGACTAATATTCCATTTTATATATGGACCACTTCTTCTTTATCCATTCATCAGTCGATGGACACTTGGACTGCTTCCACATCTTGTCCTTGGTAAAATAATGCAGCGAATGTAGTGGTGCAGATATCTTTTTGAACTTGTGTTTTCTCCAATGAAATTACTGGATCATATAATATTTCTGTTTTTAAAGATTTTATTTATTCATGAGAGACACAGAGAGGCAGAGACATAGGCAAAGGGAGAAACAGGCTTCTCACAGGGAGCCTGAAGTGGGACTCAATCCCGTACCCCAGGATCATGCCCTGAGCCAAAGGCAGATGCTCAACTGCTTGAGCCACCCAGGTGTCCCCTATTTTTAATTTTTTGAGAAATTTCCAGACTGTTTTTCACAGTAGCTGCACCAGTTTACAACCCGCCCCTGCCCACACAGTGCTGTGAGGCAGGCACAAGAACTGTGTTTAATAAATGAAGCAGTAAACTGTAGTCACTGACACATGGATTGAGGGGAAATAAACAGCAGATACAATGACTGAGGGGACTGTATTGTCAAAGAAACCACGAGTCAGGCATGAAGAACATCTGTGACTGGTCCCGAATGCAACCACCAGGCCAGCAAACAGATCATCAGAAAGCTGATCTCCTCCACCAGCACTTGTCATTTCTTGTCTTTTTAGCACTGGCTATTGTCCCCAGTGTCCAGTGACATCTCAGCGTGGTTTTGATTCTCATTTTCCTGATGGTTAGTAATGATGGGCATCTTTTCACCTGCTGTTGGCTATGTGGATATCTTCTGTAGGAAAACGCCTGTTCGGGTATCTCTGTCCATTTTTAATCAGATTGGTTTTGTTCTTGTTTATTGTAGGAGTTCTTTGTATATTTTGGATACTAACTCCTTATCAGACATAATTGCAAATATCTTCTCCCATTCAGTAGGTTGCTATTTTATTTTGTTGAATGGCTTCCTTCACTATGCAAAAACTTTGTAGTTTGATGTTATCCCAACAGTCTGTTTGTACTTTGTCTTTAGCCAGAAAAATATTGCAAAGGCCAATGTGCCAAGAGATTGCAATCTATGCTCTATGGTTTTAGGCCTCACATTTAAGTCTTTTTTTTTTTTTTTAAAGGATTTTATTTATTTATTCATGAGAGACACAGAGAGAGAGAGAGAGGCAGAGACACAGGCAGAGAGAGAAGCAGGCTCCATGCAGGGATCCTGATGTGGGACTCGATCCTGGGTCTCCAGGATCAGGCCCTGGGCTGAAGGCTACACCAAACCACTGAGCTACCCAGGCTGCCCCCGACATTTAAGTCTTTAATCCATTTTGTGATGTATGAAAGTCGTCCAGTTTCATTCTTTTGCATGTAGCTGTCCAGTTTTCCCAGCACCATTTGTTGAAGAGACGGTCTTTCCCCCATTATATGGTCTTGCCTCCTTTGTCGTAGATTAATTGACCATATAATTTACTCCTGGGCTCTCCTGTCCTGTTCCATCAATCTAGGTGTCTGTTTTCAGTTGAGTACCATACTGTTTTGATTATTACAGCTTTGTAGTATAGCTTGAAATCTGGGATTGCAGTGCCTCCAGCTTTATTCTTTCTCAAGATGCCTTTGGATATTTGAGGTCCTTTGTAGTTCCATACAAATTTTAAGATTATTTGTTCTAGTTCTATGAAAAATACTGTTGGTATTTTGATAGGGATTGCATTGAATCTCTAGACTGCTTTGGGTAGTCTACAGATTCTGGATATTTTAACAATATTAATTCTTCCAATCTGTGAGCATGGTCTTTCTATAATCTTCAGTTTTTTTAATCTATATCTTATAATCTTCACAATATAGGTCTTTCATCTCCTTGGGGAAGTTTATTCCTATTGTATTATTTTTGATGCAATTGTAAATGGGTGGTTTTTTAATTTTTCTTTGTGCTTATTATTAGAATATAGAAATACAACTGATTTCTGTATATTAATTTTTTATCTGCAACCTTACTGAATTCATTTATCTGTTCTAACGGGTTTTTGGTGGAGTCTTTCAAGTTTTCTGTATAGAGTATCATGTATTTGCAAATAGTGTCAATTTTACTTCTTTCTTACCAACTTGGATGCCTTTTACTTCTTTTTCTTGTCTGACTACTCTGGCTAGGACTTCTAGTTCTTTGTTGAATAAAAGTGGGAAGAGTGGACATCCTTGTCTTGTTTCTGACCTTAAAGGAACCTCAGTGTTTCCCCACTGAGTCTGATGCTCAGCTGTGGTTCTGTCATTTATGGCCCAGGGTGTGATCCTGGAGACCTGGGATCAAGTCCCACGTCGGGCTCCCCGCATGGAGCCTGCTTCTCCCTCTGCCTGTGTCTCTGCCTCTCTCTATGAATAAATAAGTAGGGGCACCTGGGTGGCTCCAGTGGTTGAGCATCTGCCTTAGGCTCAGGTCGTGATCCTGGGGTTCCGGGATCGAGTCCCACATCAGGCTCTCCACAGGGAGCCTGCTTCTCCCTCTGCCTATCTCTGTCTCTTTCTCTCTTTCTCTCTCTCTCTCTCATGAAGAAAATAAATCTTGAAAAATAAATAAATAAATAAAATCTTTAAAATAAAAAAAGAGATGGAATAAACCCAGTTTGTTGAGAGTTCTTATCACGAATGGATATTATATTTTGTCAAATATTTTTCCTGCATCTATGAAGATGATCGTATGGTTTTTACCTGTCATTTTGTTAATATGTTGTATCACGATTGATTTACAGATATCAGGCAAGCTCTGCATCCTGAAATCCCACTTGAGTGTGGCGAATAATCCTTCTAATAGCTCGTTGCATTCAGTTCACCAATATTTGAAGGATGTTTGCATCTGTATTTATCAGGGATGTTGATCTATAGTACCTCTGTTCCGGTTTTGGTATCAGGGCACTGCTGGCCTGATAGAATGAATTTGGAAGTTTTCTTTCCTCTACTGTTTTTTGGAAGAGTTTGAGAAGATTAAGCATTAACTCTGTTTAAATAACTATTTGGTAGAATTCCCCTGTGAAGTCATCTTGTCCTGGACTTTTGTTTGTTGGGAGTTTTTTTTATTACAAATTCAGTTTCACCACTTTGAAACTGGTTATTTCTTCCTGATTCATTCTTAGACGATCATAAGTTTCTTAGAATCCATTTATTTTATTCACAAGAGACACAGAGAGAGGCAGAAACATAGGCAGAAGGAGAAGCAGGCTCCTTACAAGGAGCCTGATGTGGGACTCAGTCCCCGAACTGGGATCATATCCTGATCCAAAGGCAGAGCTCAACCACTGAGCCACCCAGGCCTCCCTCTTACAGTCCTTTGTATTTCTGTGCTGTTAGTTGCTATTTTCTTCTTTCATTTCTGAATTTATTTATTTATTTGAGCCCACTCTCTTTTGCTCATTGAGTCTGGGTAAAAGTTGATCAGTTTTATCTTTCAAACAACTGGCTCTTGGTTTCATGTGATCTTTTCTATTGTTTTTTTAGTCTCTGTTTCACTATATCCACTCTTTATTATTTCCTCCTTGTACTGACTTTGGGCTTTTGCTCTTCTTCTAGTTGCTTTATGTATAAGGTTAAATTGTTGGTTTTGAGATTTTTCCTTATTTCTCAAGGGAGGCTTTTATCACTATAAACGTCCTTCTTAGAACTGCTTTTGCTGCATCCCAAAGGTTTTGGACCATTGTGTTTCCACTTTCATTTGTCTCCAGGTACTTTTTTAAATTTCTCCATTGATTTCTTAGTTGACCAATTTGTTGTTAGTAGCATGTTTAGCCTCCACATGTTTGTGTTTCTTCTAGGTTTTTTCCTGTAATTGATTTCAAGTTACATACTATTGTGGTAGAGAAAGATGCTTGGTATGATTTCAGACTCCTTACATTTATTGCGACTCCTTTTGTGGCCTAACATGTGATCTCTCCTGGCAAATGTCCCAAGTGCACTTGAAGAGAATGTGTATTCTGCTGCTTTAGGATGGAATATTCTATATGTATCTGTTAAGTCCATCTACTCCAGTGTGTCACTCAAAGCTTCTGTTTCCCTATAGATTTTCTGCCTGGATGATCTATCCATTGATGTAAGTAGGGTGTTAAAGTCCCCAACTATTGTATTACTATCAGTCCCTTTTTTTTTTTTTTTTTTTAATCAGTCCTCTCTTAATGTTTGTTAATAGCTGCTCTTTGTAGTCGGTGTTCCCGTGTTGGGTTCACAGATATTTACAGTTGTTAGCTCATCTTGCTAGACTGATCCCTTTTTATCATTATGTAACGTTATTTTGTCTGAAAGAGGTACTGCTACCCCAGTTCTTGGTTTGATTTGGGTTTTTTTGCTTCCATTTGCATGCAGTATGTTTTTCTATCCCTTCCTTCACTTGCAATCTGTGTATGTTTTTAGGTCTGAAGGGAGTCTCTGGAAGACAACATATAGATGGGTCTTGTTTTTTTTCGTCACCCTATGTCTTTTGATTGGAGCATATTTAGACCATATACACTTAAAGTTATTACTGATGGGGTGCCTGGATGGTTCAGTCAGTTGAGGATCCGGGTCTTGGTTTCAGCTCAGGTCATGATCTCAGGGTTGTAAGATCACGCCCTGCATTGGGCTCCACGCTCAGCACAGAGTCTGCTTGAGATTCTTTCCTCCTTCCTCGCCCTCCCCCTTGCTTGCATGCATACTCTCGTGCCACTCTCTCTCAAATAAATAAAATATTTTAAAGTTACTATTGATAGGGGTGCTTGGGTGGCTCAATTAAGTGTCCAACTCTTGATTTTGGCTCAGGTCGTGATCTCAGGGTCATGAAAACATGCCCCAAGTTGCTGTCCTTACTCAGTGGGGAGCCTGCTCCTCCCTCTTCCTCTGCCCCTCCCCATGCTCATGTGCTCTTTCTCGCTCTAAAATAAATAAATACAACTTAAAAAATAAATAGAATAAAGAATAAAGTTCTTACTGACAGGTATGTACTTACTGCCTTTTTATTCATTGTTTTCTGTTGATTCTTGTAGTTCTGTCTTCCTTTTTTGTTTTTTTTTCAAATATTTCATTTATTTATTCATGAGAGACACAGAGAGAGAGTCAGAGACACAGGCAGAGGGAGAAGCAGGCTCCCTGTAGGGAGCTCAGTGTGGGACTCAATCCCAGAACTGCGGGATCACACCCTGAGCCAAAGGCAGAGGCCCAACCGCTGAACCACCCAGGCGTTCCTCTCTCTTCCTTGCTTTCTTCCCCTGTGATTGATGGCTTTCCACAGTGTTATGCTTACATTCTTTTCTCTTTACTTTTTGTGTACGTGTTGTAGGTTTTTGATTTGTAGTTCCATGAGACTCATATATAACATTCTGAATATAAACAGTTTATAAGTTCTCTTAAGGTCTATTAAGGTCTGTCAAGTTTGAACACATTCTAAAAATCACTATATTTTGGGTTGGGTGATAGGGTGACTGGGTGACAGGCACTGAGGAGGGCACTTGATTGGATAAGCACTGGGTGTTATACTATATGTTGGCAAATTGAGCTTCAATAATATATACAATTATATATATATACAATAATATATATATGTATCACTATACTTTTACTCCCTTTTTATGTATATGATGTATTTTATATCCTTTTATTTTATGTATCCCTTAACTACTTTCTGATATAATTGCCTTTACTACTCTTGTTTACCTTTCTTATTAGCTTCATAACTGATTGATCCAACCCTTACTTTATGTTTGCTTTTACCAGTGAAAGTTTTCCCTTTCATAATTTTCTTACTTGTAGTAATGGCCTCCTCTCTTCCACCAAAGAAGCTCCTTTAAATATTTCTTGTAAGCCTGGTTTAAGCATAATGAACTCCTTTCACTTCTGTTTGTCTGAGAAATTCTTTATCTCTCCTGGAGATCACTGAGCCAGATTTTCTGCATCCCCTGATCTCTGTTGAGTCTTTCTGGTATACTTTTCATTTCAGTCATTGTATTCTTCAACTCTTACTGTTCCTTTTTTAAAATTTCTTTTTAGGGATCCCTGGGTGGCGCAGTGGTTTGGCGCCTGCCTTTGGCCCAGGGCGCGATCCTGGAGACCCGGGATTGAATCCCACATCAGGCTCCCGGTGCATGGAGCCTGCTTCTCCCTCCGCCTGTGTCTCTGCCTCTCTCTCTCTCTCTGTGACTATCATAAATAAATAAAAATGAAAAAAAAAATTCTTTTTAAAAAATTTTAAAAAAAATAATAAAATTTCTTTTGGTGGAAGTTCTCCCTGAGCTCATCCACTCTTCTGGCAAGTCTGGTGAACATCTTTATGACCATTATTTTGAACTCTTTATCAGGTTGACTGCTTACCTTCCTTTCATTTAGATATTTTTCTAAAGTTTTGGCTTGTTCTTTCATGTGGAGCATATTCCTTTGTTTCCTCATTTTGTTTGACTTCCTGTGCTTATTTATGTGTATGAGGCAGAATAGCTACCTCTTCAGGTCTTAAAGAGGTGACTGACCTTGTGTAGGACTGTGCCCTGTGTAGATTGTGTGTGTCTGAGGTCTTGTGCTGGGGCTTCATCAAGCACGTGTGCTGGGGCTCCCAGGGCACTCCATGGAAGTTGGAGCTGATGAAGGACATGGGCCAGGGGGCCCCAAGGTACTCCAAGAAGTGAGGGGGGGTCCCAGGATGTTCTGCATAGTGAAGATCCTGGTGGGATGGCTGGAGCTTAAATGGGTACAGGCCAGGAGGTCCTGAAGGGCTCCACATGGGGTGGAGGGCCAGGTAGGATGGCTGAAGTGGGAATAGACAAGGCAGAAGGTGGGGTCCTAGGGTGCTCTGGGCAGTGGGTGCCCTGGCAAGTCATATAGAGCCAAAGCAGGTATAGGCCTGTTTTGGCAAGACAGCTGGAGCTGTAGCAGGCACCTTCCAGGGTGTCCAGTGTGTGCTGCACTGGTTCCGCCTTGGCAGGACAGCTGGAGCTTGGGAGGGCCCCTCGGGGACGCTGAGGGCTGATGAGAGCTGGGGAACTGGGGCTCACTGAGGTGTTGGGCTGTCCAGAATGGCTGGACCACACTGCTGTTTGTGCTGTCAAGGTGAAGGGGGACCATCAACAATGGTCCTCACCAGCGCCTGCTCCCCAGCAACTGGGGAGCATTCCAGCAAACTCCCCCAGAGCCTGGCAGATGCTCTGGGAGTTCACCCACAATCCAGCACAATCCAGCTACCATTTTAAACTGCAGCTGTTCCCCATGCCCCAGGGCAGGTGCACATGCACGTAGGCCAATTGGTGCTCTCCCACCCTGCCACAGGTACAGCACCAGGGTTGGGTTACCGTCCTGTGTCCCCACCTCTCCTGCCCTTCTCCGTGTGGTCCCTCTGTTTGGCATGCAGAAACTGTTTGGTCAGCCCTATGATCTTAGGGGGAAATCACAGTAGGTGTTGGTGTAGGTTTGGTGTGTCTGGAGGAGGAGAGGTTACGGTCTTGTGCATCACCGTCTTAGAGCCTCCCCTTATCTTGTCCTTTCCGATTAGCATTAATTCTGCATGTAGTCTGGATATCAGTCCCTTACTTCCTCGAATACAGTATATCCCCTCTCCTCCTCCTCTGGTGTCCTCAAGTCCTTATTTTTGATGTAGCCAGGTGTGCTAACTTTTCACGTCATGGGCTGAAGTTGGGATTTTAAGAAGCCGTTTCCCAAGCCTGTGTGTCAAAGACATTCTACACTAGTTTGATGAACCTGACAGATAGGTTTCTGAAAGTATCTAGAGTTAACTTTCATATTCAGTCTTACAGATCTGCATTTGGTTTTCTCTACACAGTCAGCCACCATAAAACTAATCCTCTCTTTTCTCGTTCACATTGGCAGTGCCAACCCTGATCGTAGATCAGGTTCCTATGTGAGGGGAACTGCCCCTGAGGTCTCTCTTGAGTCTGTCTACCTGTTTGAGTTACCTAATCAGCACAGCTCTGTGTAGTAAGTTTCATGTCTGTTGGCTTGCTGTAACGAAGTACCAAAGACCAAGTGGCTTGACAGAGCTGCATTGGTTTGCAGTCGGGAGCCCAGAAGTCTGTCTTTGGGTGTCAGCACAGTCGCCTTCTTCTGGGAGCTGTGAGGAAGAACGGACGGAGCACCCCTGGCTCCTTGGCTCATGGTGGTTGCTGACCACCATATGTAATCCTTCACTTGACATACCATCCTGCAGGCATGACTGTGTCCATACTTCCCCTCTTAACAAGGACACAAGTGATACTGGATTAAGGGCCCACCCTACTGCACAGTGATGCCATCTTCACTGATTATGTCCATGATGGCCCACTTCCTAAATAAGGTCATGTTGTGTGGTACTAGGGGTTAGGACTGCCATGTACAGATTTGAGAGGTACAGAACTCAACCCATTACAGAGGACAAGCCTGCCCTCCTTGCCCCCTATTCCCTCCCCCTCCTTTTTTTAAGATTGACTCTATTTGTAAACCTTTATTCTTGACGCAAATTTTAGAACAGTTTATAAAGTTCCTTTTAAAAATCAAGCTGATGGGCACCTGGGCAGTTCATTTGAGCATCTGACTCTTGGATTTGGCTCAGGTCGTGATCTCAGGGTTGTGGGATTTGAGCTCCACACTTGGCAGGGAGTCTACTTGGGATATTCTCTCTCCCTCTCTGCCCCTCCCCAACTTGTGTGTGTGCGTGCTCTCTCTCTCTGTCTCAAATAAAGAGATCTTTTTTTTTTTTTAAGATTTTATGTATTTATTCATGAGAGAAAGAGAGAGAGAGGCAGAGACACAGGCAGAGGGAGAAGCAGGCTCCTCACAGGGAGCCCAATGTGGGACTCAATCCCAGGACCCTGCGATCATGTTCTTGAGTCGAAGGCAGATGCTCAACCACTAAGCCACCCAGGCATCCCTAATAAAGAGTTTTTTAAAAAATGTTTTAAAATAATCCAGCCTGAACCAAGCTGTGACTGGACCCACAGGCTGGAGCAGTACAAGCAGCAGGGGCAGGTGGGACTGGAGCCCAGGATTGAGGTAGGAGGTCCCAGAGTAAATTTATTTAAAAAAAAAAAAATTCAACTGAATTTCATAAATGGGGATTACATTGGATTTATAGGTTAACTCGAGAAAAAATTGATCTCCATAGTATATAAAGTCATTCCATCCCAAGAGTATGGGATAGCTTTTCATTTAGTCACATACTCTTTCTCTCTCTCTCTCTCTCTCTCTCTGTGTGTGTGTGTGTGTGTGTGTGTGTGTGTGTCCTTTTTACTGGATAAGTGTCTTACATTTTCTCCAGGTGAGTTCCTGGATTATAATTGTTGTTGCTCATGTGACTGTGCCTTATTTTGCTGTATCATCTAGGTTGGTCTTACTGATACAGGAAAGAGCTCGTGTGCTTGCGCGCTTGATCTTCTGTTAGCAGCCTTGCACATCACCAGGACCTGACAGTTCTCTGTTGATCTGTTGGCTTTAGGTGTAATTGATCATATCATTGGTAAATAGAGTTTAATTTCTTTACCCTCAATTTTTGTTTCTTAGAGCATTGGCCAGGCTGTCCAAGACTATATTACGCAGTAGCAGAAACCATGGGCAAACTTGAGGTCCTGATCTTAAAAGGAATGTATTTAAAAGCTTCTCCATTAGCTGTAATGCTTGCTAGATGTTTGCTGTGTGATCCTCAGTGAGTTAAGGCGGTTCACTTCTGTTTCTTGTTTGCTCAGAAGTTTTATCATGATTGAGTGTTGGATTTATTACATGCTTTTTTTCCCCTGTATTGTATCTCTTTTGATAATCATACTCTTTTTTTCTCCCCCTTTATTTGTGTTGTAATTTATATTGATTAACATTCCTGGAATCCTACCTGCTTATGATATATTTAAATAGACTCAGTACCATTAGCAATAGTTTGTATATAATATAGATGTTTATTTTTTAGGTGGACTTCTAGTTATCTTTCCTCTTACTAACCTTATTTGCCTTCAGAAGGTTGGACTGGCACCGTAAGCTTTCCTGCTCTCTTAAAGCTCGCTTTCTCTGGAATTATTCATATAAGATAACAAATGTCTGTTCTCAAAGAGTTTTGAGAACCCACCTCTGTAACAGGACTCTCCCGGGTCTGAGGCTTTGGGAGCAGGGAGACTCTGATGACCATTTCAATTTATTAAATGCTTACTAACCTATTTGTACTTTCTATTTCTTCTCTGGATAGTTGTGATATATTTTTTACAAAATGTATTTTGTTTAGGTTCTCAAATGTTTTAGCTCAGAGCTGTTTATAATGTTCTTTTACAGAGTTTTTAAATCTCTTTCATTCAGATTTTCTTACTTGGATTGTGTTTTCTGTATCCCTTCTTGCCGGAAGTGTCTTCTCTAATAATCTTTTCAAAGAACCACCTTCTTTTCCTAATATTCTGTATTGTCTATCGTTTAATGTTTTTCATTGATTTTCCCCCCTTTTATTATATTCTTTCTGATTTCTTTGCGTTTGCTCTGTACTTCATTTTCACCTGCTGAAATGCATGCTTGGCTTATCCGTTTTATCTTTTCTTTAATATCATAAAAAATGTTATATGGGGGTGCCTGGCTGGCTCCATCAGTAGAGTGTGACTCCTGATCTCAGGGTCATGACTTTGAGCCCCACGCTGACGGCAGAATTTACTTAAGAAAATAAAAATAAATAACAAAAATGTCATTTGAAGTTAAAAATTACCCGCAAGTGCAGCTTTAGTTGTGGTCCTCAAATTTTAACAAAAGCATATCATCTAAGAAGCACATTTTTCACATCTTAGCATCTCTGAAACCTAGATGCATCTTAGAGTCAGTGGCATGATGTGTTCCAAGTACCAGGTTTTTCTTTCTTAGTAGTATATAAAATTAAGACACATCTTACACTCAGTACATCTTCAGAACCACACAATATTGCATAATGTTTTCACTAGCTTTTACCTCTGAGTATTTCATAATTATTCCTCTGGTTTATATTTTTAGCTCAATAGTTCTAGTAATATGCCATTTAGTTTCATTTCCAAGATATGAGGGGGTTTTAGTCATTGTTTTGTTGTTAATGTCTAATTGTTTTAGATTAAGATCCAAGAATACAGTCTGTATATTATTCTTAACAATGTATTAGAACTTTTTTTTTTTTTTAAGATTTTTATTTATTCATGAGAAACAGAGAGAGGGGCAGAGACACAGAGTAGAAGCAGGCTCCATCCAGGAAGCCCAATGTGGGACTCAATCCCAGGACTCCAGGATCACACCATGGGCCAAAGGCAGGCACCAAACCACTGAGCCACTCAGGGCTCCCCAAGAACTTTTATTTATTAAAGTGTCTCTTGGGATGCCTGGATGACTCAGTTGGTTAAGTATCTGACTTTGAAGTCCTGATCTCAGGATCCTGGAATAGAGCCCTGCATCCTGCATGGAATCTGCTTCTCTCTCTGCCCCCTCACATACACACGCGCGCGCACACACACACACACACACACACACACACACACCTGTGAGCACACTGTCTCTCAAATGAAGCTTGCTGGGGAGAGGGGGTGGGGAGTATCTTCTCGTAGACACACAGAGATGTGCTTTTTTGCCACACCCTATCCGCCTGCTCCCTCAGCACCTGCCCTGGTTCAAAGCCTGGATTCAGAAGTCACATAGTCGCAGGCGTGAACCTGTTGTACCACTCATCCATGCTAGTCTCCACCAGGCGCGCTCTCTGAGCCTCCCTTTGCCCAGAGAAGGGAGCTAACCATCCCTCCAAGGCCAGATGAGCTCACCTGTATGCTGGACACATGGGAACAGTTCAGTAACATGGTCAGATCCCACTCTGAAGTTCCTTTTTGAAAAGAAACATGAACCTTTAGAGGAAAGGCTCATTACTTCATTCGGGGCCTTTCTTTGTGTTGATGAAGCTGGGAGCTGTGACCCACATTGTGGGGAAGAGCAGCAATTAATGAAATGCTCCCAAAAGTGTTGTTAAAGCAGAGGATAAAATCAAACCTGCTCTTAATTCCGAGTAGGCACAGTGGTAAGAGAGAGGCAGAGTATGACCCCTTTTCCTTGCCTTGGCAGAATGCAGAGAGCTGTTTACAGCAGAAGAATGACGCCATCACATCATTTGAAGAAAAAAACAACCAAGTTATGTCCAGCATGAAACAGATGGAAGAAAGGTAATCACTGCCCCTGGCAAATACTCCCTAGAACACATGGGACATTCTCTGGACCTGAAGTCTCTCTCAGAAGGACAGACAACTTCCTTCTGGTGGTCCTTTGGGACCTAGTCCTGCTGAGCAAGGGGGCTGATTGCCAGCCTTGCCTAAGTGTATATTCCTTTAACCAATGTTTGAGTGACTATCACATTGTCTTCTCAGGGGGTCAGACCTATACAGTGAGCTCTTTGTCACTGTCATATTTACACATCAATCAGTAGTGGATCACAATAGTCTGAAAACAGACCCACACAAATGTGACAACTGATTTTCTTATAAAGGTGCAAAGGCATTTCAGTGGAGAAAGGTAAGTATTTTTAATAAATGATATTGCAACAATCAGACATCCATAAACTTTAAGAAAATGAACCTCAGTCTATATCTCATGCATCATACAAAAATTATCTGCACAGGGATCATAAGTCAAAATGGAAAACTTAAAATTTATAACTTGTAGAATAAAACATAGAAAATTTTTGTGGCCTTGGATTAGTCAAAGAGATCTTATACAAGACATGAAAGCCTGGGGTCCATGGGAGGAAAACTTAATAAACTGGACTTGATCAAAATGTAAAACTTTTGTTCTGTGAAAGACATGGTTAAGAAAAGAAAAAGAAGAAAAAAAAAGACATGGTTAAGAGAATAAAACTGTTAACGATTGGGAGAAAATGTCCACAAATTGATCACATAACTGACAAATGACCTGTATCCAGAATATATAAAGAACTCTCAAAATTCAACAAACAACCCACTTTAAAAATAGACAAAAGTCTTGGACACACACTTCACCAAAAAGGACAGACATATGGATGGCAAGCAAGCACATAAAAAGATATTCATTGTCACTAGCCATTAGGGCTGTGCATATTATCACATTGAGGTACCAGTGCACACCTACTAGAACAGCCAGAGCTTTTTAATGACAGCGGTGAGTTCTGAGAAGACTCCGGAGTTACTGGAATTCCCCTACATTACCTGCATGGATGCAAGATGGTACAGCCACTTTGGAAACAGTCTTTTAAAGCTTAAACATACCCTTACCATAGGACCCAGCAGTCCTTCCCAAGGAAAGTGAAGACTAATGCTCACACAAAAACTCCTATGCAAACATTTATATAGCAGGTCTGCTCATAGTTGCCAAACCTAGAAGTGCATCCGAAGTCTTTCATCTAGTGAAGGATAAACAAACCAGCACTCTATACAGTGAAATAACACTGGCCCATTGGAAGGAAGGAGCCACTAATACCCAGACTGAGAGTGATCTCAGATACTATGCTAAGCAGAAGCCGCAGCCTCAAAAGGTTATAGGAGGAATAATTCCATTTGAAGGACATTGTTGGAAAGACAAAGCCATGGTATCAGAGAACAGATCGGTGGTTGCCAGGGTTTAGGGGTGACTACAGAGGGGAGCACTAGGGAGCCTTCCAGGGTGACAGAGCTGTTATGTCTCCTGGTCTCCTGATCCTCCTGGTTGCCGCAATAGCCATGAGTCAGTTTTACTGTTTATTTAAAACCCAAGCCACAGGAGTCTGAAAAGGTACACTACCACCGCCAGTCGTCAGTCGTGAGGGCAGCTTTCTCACACACACCTGGTTCTTTGGGTGCAGGTTACAGCTCTCAGAAAGGGCACGGCAAGGGGCAGAGGAGCGGAGCCTCAAGGTGCAGCAGGAGCTGGGCAGCCAGACGTGCGCACTGCAGCAGCAGCTCTCACAGCTACATGAGCAGTGGTAGGTGGAGGGGAGGGGGCGCTCCCTGGGGGCTCCCTTGTGAGTTTAGCCCTGCAAGGCTGGGATCAGAATGTGTCCAGCCCAGTGATGAGAAGTGCCAGTGTCCCCTTCCATAAGTGAGAGCACTAGTTCCAGGGAGAGGGTTGGGGTTCAGGAACATCCCTGGGCCCCGCAGCTGGTGACAGGAGGTGTGCAGTAGCTCTCTCCCACCCCCATCCTATGTCCTCCAGTGGAAGCTGGCTGTGGGTTAGAGAAAGCAGAACACGTGTTGCAGTCCCCCCTCCCCTTAGTAGAAAGTGTTTGGGGCGCTTTTCCTTTCTCTCCACTCACGTGGGATCAAGTGTGTGCCTGCCCTGCTTCCCTGCAGGGTCCTGGTGTCCCTTCTAGAAGAGCAGACGGATCCCTGCAGGTGACGGGTTCAGACACCCGTATCGCAGTTCTGATTGCTATGAATTCACATTTCCCAGGTGGAAAATGGGTTGGAGGTTGTACATTTTCCATGCACCTCTTCCTCTGAGACTAACTCAAGTTCATTTTGGGAAAACAGCTCGAGTCTAGAGAAAGAGTTGAAATCAGAAAAAGAGCAGAGACAGGCTCTTCAGCGAGAATTACAACAGGAGAAAGACACTTCCTCCCTACTCCGAGCCGAGTTACAGCAAGTGGAAGGATTAAAAAAGGTAAGGCAGCCATCCTGGGGAGAAGAGCTGCCGGCATCTCCGGGAAGCCTGACCACTTGGAGCCCTGCTAGGGGTGCAATAACACAGGGAGACGGCTGCACTGGGAGGGGGGTCCGGGAAGAGTGCCAGGGAGGAGGCTCGGATGACGCACCAGGGACAGCCACGGAGAGATGCAAGCCAGGAACCTCTCAGGCCACAGGAAGCTTGAAGGTCTGTCATGGAGAAGGAGCAGAGAGCAGTGAGGCCGAGTAGTGGCGAGTGGTGGAAGGAGGCACTGGAGCTGCAGCCTTGGGTGGGCACACTGATCATGGGCCCCCGAAGGCTCTGGAAGAGATTTGGATCTTATCCTGAGCGCAGTAGGAAGCTGTTGGATCCCTTTCGGTTTTAGGATGGTCACTGGCTACTGTGTGGATGGGGGCTGGGCTTGCAGGAGAGGAAACAGTAAACGTGAACACTTTACAGCAAGTGCCAGTCCACGGCTTCCCCCAAGAGGGGCTTGGCCACTGCCCAGGGTTGGCTATCCTGGCTCCCCAGAACCATCTGGTTCTGGCCCTGGGCCACGCCTGGGAAGCCAAGCTAACCAGAACCCTCCACCCCACTAGACAAGACCTGAGTCTAGTCTCTCTCTGGAGTCCCCTCAGTTATCAGGAGAAGGTGAGCCCTGGATCTTGAGGCAAAGTCTTCAGAGTGCATGGGGAAGTAGGTTACCCGAACGGCATCTTTGCCTGCAGAATAGGCCCCCCAGGGGACCCAGGCAGGCTATGAGTTCTCCTCAGGATAAAATCCCCAGCTGCCTCCCCCACAGTGCCAGTGAGAGCCGGCTGCTGCCAGGGTTGCTAGGGGGTGTCTGTGGCCTCCACAGCTGCTCCCAGCAGGACTGGTACACCATCCGCTGCACACCTGCCCTAGCAGAGGACCCTTGGGGATTTCATTGTGTTGAACGTGGTGATGGGCACTGCTGCACGGCCCCAATGAGCCAACCAACCCCCTTTGATCTTTGTTGAAAAGTGTCTAAGAGTCTCTCCCAGAGGAGCCCACTGGGGAGGGGAAGAGCTTCCTTGGGGGCTTCTGAGGCTCTCTTTAGTCTAACACTTGAATTGCACACCCTCCCCATCCCCCACCTGCACTTACATACACACACAAGAAACAAACTACATATAACGTGGTCATAGGGCCCTCATGTGCCTGTGTCATCAGGTTCTCAGGGAGAAGGCCCCAGGGCACCTGGGAGGGAGGTGCCCACCACTCAGGCTCCCCCTCATCAGCCCTGAACCCCAAATCACTCTCCTGGGTATTTGTTGCCGTCGCCAGCCTGTGTCCTCAAGGGGCACAGGACACAGATCATAGCGGGTGTCTACATGTGAGCTTCACTGCCCACATGCACAGGTGGTCTCGGGGCTCCAGAAGGCTTTCCATTCTTAGGCCATGAATGAGATTTCACATGTGGCCTCCATCAGCCTTGGTCATTCACTCCCAGGAAGTGTCTTAGACAGTTTCCAACAGACCTGCCCTTCCCAGAAATCAGTTTCTTTAGATAAGCCTTCGCTGTGCTTCTGCAGGAGTCGTGGCTGTGCAGGTGTAGAGGCCATTCTCTGTTTAAGCAGTCTTTTATAGCCACTCAGCTGGCAAGGCCTGTTTCACCCCGTGAGGGCCTCTGCTCTCCTGTCCCACGGCACTGGGACAGGAGAGCCACTCAGCAGAAGTAATCCACAAAATAACCCCTGCTCGAGTGAGATCAACACCACAAAACTGCTCTTTGTTCTTGAAAAACATCCTGACCTCCCTGCTGCTGCCATCAGGGTGACAATCCTCCGATTGGTCCATTTTAGGAGCTGCGGGAGCTCCAGGATGAGAAGGCAGACTTGCAGAAGGTTTGTGACGAGCAGGAGCAAGCTCTCCAGGAAATGGGCCTGCACCTCAGCCAGTAAGAAGCCCACCCTCCCTGCCCTCCCAGCCCTCCCACCTGTGTCAGGGCCACCACTCCCCCCACACCAACAGTCACACTAGCCTGTCCACTGGGCCCCAGACCAAATTCTGCTGTTCACAAGAGGAAGGGCTGGTCCGGGGGCCTGCCAAGTGTTGGAGGGCGACCTCCCAGGAGAAGTCAGGCCTCAGAGCTCAGCGCCAATCAACTGAGGCATCCAGAAATCCCCCTGGTGAGCCCTCCTGTCCACTAGCTCAGCCTCTAGGTCCCAAGGGAGCCAGGTGGGCAGGGGCAGCAAGCAGGATTCTGGCTGGGCTGCAGTTAGACCAGATGAGGCCCTATGGTTTGAGGGTTCCAGCCCCCCAACAGGGTAAGCACAAATCCCTACCTCCCTTTCTGGATGTTCTTACCTGCCAGCATCTGTTAGTATGTCCTTGGTGCTGCTCAAGGAGCACAGACCTTGGAACCTCTGCCTCTCCTTTGACTTGACACCTGTCCGCCCTGGTGTCCCATCTGATAGGTCACAGTGCTGCATGGTAGGATTTGCCTATTTGTCTGATGGTTGGGGGAGCCTTATCCTCTTATGAGTCAGGATTCATGGTTGCAGAGGGACAGAAATCCAACTCACATACTTGAGCCAAAAAAGCCATCCGGAACCCATGTCTCACTCCTGCCATCTGCTGCTCCCTCACAGGTGGCTTGGGCTCCCACAGCGCCACAAGCATCCTGTTCTAGCGCCTGCCCCAAGCACAGTGACCCAGAAGCAGCAGGGAACACAGCAGTGGCGCATGTCCCAGACATCCTTCATCAGGCTGCGTAGGGGTCGCCATGTCAGCAGCATAGGACATGCTGCTGGGGTCCCCAAGGAGCTGCTTCCCCCCGCCCCAGCATCTTGCAAGTCCACACCACGTGATAGAAGGACAGGGCTCTCCTCATATCCCCCCTCCTCCAGCTGGATGCACAGCCCAGGTTCTGTATTTCGGCAGCATCCGGGTCCTTCCCCAATTGGGATTCCCAGGGATGTGCTTACACACTCAGGCTGCCATCTGAGCAGCCTCTGGTCTGAGCCGCTCCGGGTGGGACGAAGGCCCTAGCGCTGTTTCCCAGCCCTCGAGTCTCGTGGCTCAGAACCCTGCCACTCTGACACTTAGATCAGGTTAAACCCCACTGACAGTGTTGGCCAATCTCAGCTTTCACAAGAGGGGGTTCAGACCCCCGCCCCACCCCACAGTTAGAAATACACACTGGTTCTGTTCTACCAGTTTAGACCATGTTCAGGCCTGTCTTCTGTGTAGACAGCTCAGGAGCTAGGGCAACAGCAAGCAGCCCTGACCTCTGTGCAGGACGATTATAGGTGGAGCAAGCAGTAGGAGGGGCTAGGCCAGCCCTGCAGACTTGGGAGTCCCGCCCCACAGAAGCCCCACAGGGGCCCCACACCCCCACTCAAGCACATGTCCCATGCAGGAAGGTTGCCCAGAGAAGCCAGAAACCTGACTTCTAGGAAATTATTCTCAATTTTTAATTTTTATTTATTTATGATAGTCACACACAGAGAGAGGCAGAGACATAGGCAGAGGGAGAAGCAGGCTCCATGCACCCGGAACCCGACGTGGGATTCGGTCCCGGGTCTCCAGGATCGCGCCCTGGGCCAAAGGCAGGCACCAAACCGCTGCGCTACCCAGGGATCCCTTATTCTCAACTTTTAAATGGTCCCTAGTATTTCAAAGTCTTTATTTTTTTAAAGATTCTATTTATTTATTCATGAGAGACAGAGAGGGAGAAGCAGATTCCATGCAGGGAGCCTGATGCGGGACTCGATCCCCAAACTCCAGGATCACTCCCTGGGCTGAAGGCAGGTGCTAAACTGCTGAGCCACCCAGGAATCCCCTTTCAAAGTCTTTTTAAAACTTACAGGCTGACAGTCTGTGTTTTGGGCCACATTTGGTCACAGGCTCAGCCTCAGAGTATGGCAGGCATGAGCCAGCATGATGTGACTCTGGGATGATAAAAGGTGAAAAGTGTGTTCTGGAACTGCTCTCCTAAGACCCGTCACCCTCCCCAAGCCAGACAGTCACTGTGGACTTGCTGCATCTGAGAGCTTCTCACACCTATAAATTATTTTTCTTTTTTTTTTTTAAGGTCAAAGCTCAAGATGGAAGACATCAAGGAAGTAAACAAGGCGCTGAAGGTACTGGATTGTTAACGTTATTACCATCAGAATCACTGCTTCCGGCTTAGCCCAGCTCATGCTCTGTGTATGCTCAGGTTCTCAAGTCAGGTGAGGAAGTGTCCTAGAGGTGGCAGGGGTGGCTGTCACCTGTTGACAGGTCAGACAGTGATGCTGATGGGTGGCAGGGCCCAGCCCAGCCCAGAACCTGGGTCCTGATTCCAGCCCCTCAGCTAGCCACCGTGGGTCGGCAGTGAGCCTAAGGCATGGGTGCCCAAATCAAGGACACAGAAAGTGGCAGAAAGAGACCTGGGATTTTTAAATAGGGAGCAGGAGACCTCTCCCTGTAAGTGCAGGGGCCCAGAGCCACCCTGCCCTGCTGCAGTGCTCTGTGCTGCTTCTGAGGACCACTCAAGCCCAGGCCCAGGCCCTGAGCTGGGCCACGTTTCTGGACTATCTCCAGGGGAGGAAGCAGATGACCCAGTATGGGTGCCAATCTGGCCAGGTAGAGAAGGGAGAGAGGAAGGGGTGGCCTGCCTGGGACAGGCATGTCTGCCCTCAGGCCCCTGCTGGATCAGAGACCCAGGCAAATCACAGGTCTGAGGTGGCAGCCCCGGACATGTCCTTAGCATCACCAGCTTTACCCTCCCTCGTAGATGGAAAGCTCCTTGATGTGGTTACTATGAGCTGCTTATCTTTGCTGTCCCTGCTGCCCACATGTGTCAGTGACAGCACCACAGGAAGGAGCTGTTGGGACCAGCGCTGCAGCTCCTAAGGTCACTCTGTCACTGGGAAAGTGATGGCTAAAGGATGCTAAGGAGCCAGAAAAGCTTATCATTTGAGCATTTAGTTCCTGGGGCTGAATTAATGGCACATTCTCATTTCCCTTTAGATCTCCAGAAAGGCGCTTTAAAGCCTCAGATTCCGCCTCCCTGCTCTGCTCTGAGGGTTGAGGTTTAGCGTGTGGGCAGGGGCACAGTGGCAGGTCCATGTGGTCTGTGATGGGCCGGCCCCTCCTTCCACCCCATTCAGCCAGCAGCCGCCGTGGAGCAGGCCTCCTCAGACCCCAACTCTGCTACCTCAGCCCAAGAAGGGGTGGGAGAGGCTAAGGGTGACAGGAAGCCAGGGACTCTGGCTTGAGGCCCAGAGGTGACCTGCAGGGACCCAGAAGCCCAAGCGCCCACGGCCTGGGAGGCTGCGTCATGCGTGAAGAGGCCACCCTCCCTCCAAAGCACTGTTAGAAGAGTAGCCCGGCCACTGCCGTAAAGTGAGCTTCTCTGTGGTCTCTCCCCCTCAGGGCCACACGTGGCTGAAGGATGACGAGGCAACGCACTGTAAGCAGTGTGAGAAGGAGTTCTCCATCTCCCGGAGAAAGGTACATGGGGCAGGTCTCCCACCAGCTCCTGGAGGGCCCCTTCTGCCCGTTCTGTGGGTGCCTGTGGGTCAGGGCTACTGCACCGTGACCGTGCCCGCTGGGGTCCTGGCCCACGCACACAGCCTTCCTGCTTGTCCCCACCCAATCTTTCAGTAACTGAGAACACTAGGTGAGTGTGTCACTGAAAATTCACTGTGAGCAACAGGACCAGTATCTGGCCAAATTAGGCAAAAACCACCTGAAGAGAACCTGTGGGTTTGTTAGCAGGCCTCAGGACGGGCATCTGAGCAGCATGAAGAGCTTGCTGGCGATGTGGGCAGGTGCGGGCCTCCAGGTCCTCGAGGACAGAAGTCCTCACCCAGCCTTTGAACTAGTTGGGCAGGACGGGGGCAGGCCACAGACCCCTCCCCTGCCAGCAAACAGTACCGCATGGGGGTGCATTTTCATCCATCCCCAAATCCTCACCCGTGCCTCACCGCAGGTCCTGAGGCTACCCCACACGTGGCCCCACCCTGAGGTCAAGGTCCAGTGTCTAGCCTGAGGGAGGCAGGCTCTGTGGATGCCTGTCTTGACCTGTGCCCAGGGCTTAGGCAGCTGCCCACCACCAGGCAAGGTTGACTAAAGAAACCTGGAGTCTCTTCCAGCTGACTGCAGGGAGTACAGGGGACAGGGCCCACCAGCCACCCCAGTAAGACGTGCTAGAGCAGGAGAGCCTCAGTCATGCAGACACACAAAGGCACGCCCTCTACCAGCACCTCACGGACCTTAGAGGAACACAAACCTAGAAACCAGGGTTGACCAGGACCCCTTCCACTTCGACACCTGCTTCTGGGGGAGGGCCAGACTTCCAAAGGCCTACTGTGACTGCCTCTTCTCTGCTCTCTAGCACCACTGCCGCCACTGTGGCCACATCTTCTGCAACATGTGCTCCAGCAACGAGCTGGCCCTGCCCTCCTACCCCAAGCCCGTGCGCGTGTGCGACAGCTGCCACACCCTGCTCCTGCAGCGCTGCTCCTCCACTGGCTCCTAGGCATAGGGCCTCCGCAGGGCCTGTCTCAGGGCGTCTCGGTGCCAGAGCAACCCTGGAACAGTGCCAAACCTCGGTCTCA
This sequence comes from Vulpes vulpes, assembly GCF_048418805.1. NCBI lineage: Eukaryota > Metazoa > Chordata > Mammalia > Carnivora > Canidae > Vulpes > Vulpes vulpes. The sequence goes on from NC_132791.1 coordinate 71,771,969, forward strand.
GGGGCTGATGGGGGGGGGGGGGTTGGGGGGGGGGAGTGTTTCCTGAGGGAATCAGAGGCAGGACTCCGATCCCCATTGGGTCTGCGGGCGCTCCGGAACCATGTTCCAGCCTGGGAGGTACACACTTTTCCATGCTGTGTGGAATTAACCCATGGGGACAGACACTCTACCTTCTCGCTTGGCTACATCGCCAGCTTTGGCTCAGATGATAATTTCATGATTTTGCTACTGTCATTTTTCACTTTTCAAAAAATTAACCAGTTTTTCAGCAGCTATAGATTAGTGAGCAATCCAGTTCCTCTCCTCCTACCCCCAACCCTGCACTGTGCCTTCCCTGCTTCAGAGAGACTTGCCATGTCACACCCTTATATGTCTCTGGGCCTACAATAAAATCCTTTATTTTTCATTCTGGTGCAGAAAATTGTAGGCTCTTGTGTCAGGCTTCAAAGGGGTTGGCCTCAGTGCCACCCCTGTTGTCAGGCCTAGGACTAAAGACCCTAGGGAGGTGAGGGCTGGTGCATCTGCTGGGTTCAGGCACAGGCTGTGCCCTGCCCGGTTTCCACCAATGGGCACAGGGGAGATAACCTTATTACCAGAGCTCAGATGCTGTTCCTTTACACAACAACAGGGAGCTGACACAAACGATGGGGACTAATCTAGTGGATTCCAGATAGACACCTGTGGAAAGCACCTGCCAGGGCAGTCATTTTTTAACTTCCAAAGCCAGGTACTGTTTATAAGCTGTGAAAACGGACTCCACGCATGCTCACCCCCATCCCCAACGGGACCAAGACCTCAAATGTTCAAAAGGAACCAAAAGTAAGTGCTGTAACACTGTCAAGACTTAGTCCATCCACCTGCCCTCAGGGGACTGCCCAGTCCACCTCCCTTTTGTCCTCTAGGCTGGCCTGGTTCGTCTTGGGCTCTCACCCTGCAGGAGGGTCCCCACAGCCTAGCTGATTCCAAATCTGCCACCGCTCCCCTGAAACCCATCTGTTAGAATAGGAACCTGGGCAGCTCAGCAGAGTTAGGTCCCTGGGTTCTGCGGGGCCCAGGTACAAAGTCCTGTTCCTTGCGAGCTGTAGGTTTTCCCATCCAATCAAGAAGTACATGGCAGCCAGAGCAGCTGCTAGGGGCCCCCTTCCCTTTCATCACTTCCTCTGAGCAGCTTTTTCCAGAACCTTTATACATACCGCTGCACTGCCCCCAGCTGGTCTAGCACGAAAGAGCTATCAGTACCTGGTTTTCAGGGTACCCAATTTGGACTCCAACTTGCTGGGGAGCCTTGGGCAGGTCACTTCACCTCTGTGCCTTAGCGCTCATCTGCACACACAGAAAGGGAAGCAGAATACCTGAGTTCTAGACCACCAGGCAGGGTGTTCAGTGCTCTTGCCTGTGTCCTACCCAGGTTTCTTTTCCTGCTCCCTCCCCCATCTACAAGTACTAGACAGGCACTATTCAAAGATCACAGAGCCAGTTACAAATATTCAGCAGCGTGCAACAGAACTTTCCTACTCATGCATCAGATATGCACTTGAACTCTGGGACCTGCATGCAAACTGTGGTCTGGCAACCTTCCTGACCCTGGGCAACAAGGGACCACAGATGGCCAAGGCCAGTGTTCCTCCAGCTGAATCACTCATTACCCAGGGGTCAACTCCCCACAGCATCTGGAGGGGTTCTGGTCCTGGCCAACAAGTACTGCAGGCCGATGGAACACAAGGTTCCAAAAAAGCAGAATGGTCCCAAGACTCACTTTTCAAAAGCTAAATGGTTCTTTCTGTATGAACTTTACCCTTCCTCCCACTTCTAGTTCCTTCTCTTCCTCCAACAGGCCTTTGCAACACAGATAACCCCTCCCATAAACCAAGTTAGCTGATGGGCCTGGGGAAGGAGCCCTCCATGAGCAGGCTCCCCACACAACTCCATGCAAGATCCCAGGGGCAGTACTAGGCCTGGAACACAGCTGAATAGCAACCCCAGAACTACACCTCCCCTTTAAAGTTGCTCTAACCCAAAAGACAGCCTACAAGGACACATTCCAAGTACAAGACTTTTGTACCCCAGCCTGACTGCAGACCTTTCTTCTCCACCAGGAGCCGAACGGGGTGGGGGGGGGGGGGGCACCCAGTCCTCTGAGGGCCTGCAACAGGCTGGCAGGATCCATGGAACCCTTCACACAGTTCTGTGCAACATTCTGAAATGCTGCCATCTGTAGACACTTTAAAACAGCTAGGATCCTAATCATCCCAGATCAAAGAACATCTTTTTTTTTTTTTTTTTTTTTCAAAGAACATCTTTACTGTTCACAGCCAGTGAAGTGAAAATGGCTTAAAATCAATATGGCTCAAGCTTTGAGTCTTTACTAGGATCTACTGAATTCTTTGGGGACCATACCTTTAAAAAGTGTTTAATGCCATCTATTCAAGAGTTACCGGTAGTTCTGCCAAAACAAACGGATTTCAATTACTGCATTAAAACGACTAGTCCTTTCTAGGACTTGGTATTCTACCTCAGAAACGTCACATAAGGAATCAATTCTCCTCGGTTTGTGGTCTTTGGGAATCAAATATTAATATCGAAGAACTTCATCTGAAAATCACTTAATAAGCTAGTTCTTCTGAAGGACCCCGACCCCATGCAAGCAAAAGGCCACCAGGGTAGGAAGGGCAGCTCCTCCTCAGGACCCCCTTGCCTATGGCCCTGCCTCCTTAGCCACACTGCTAAAGGACTCCAAGAACATGCACAACATGCAGTGAGCATACTTCCCACTGCTCCCTTTGTTTTGTGCAAGCACGCAGCCATTTATAGACAGTTTGGGTTAGATCCTGTGCAGCCAGGCCAATCACACAGCCCTTCCACAAGGGCCCGAAAGGGACATTTACCTTCAGTTGAGGAGTCGGCCGACCTCGACACAATGGCCTCGACTGCCGAGCCTCCTGCCACAGCCAGAGACACGGGCCACTGTCACCTACGCCCCAGGCAGGAAGAGAGCACCAAGAAACAGTCCACATGACACTGAAGCACAGACAAGACAAAGTGCAGTTTTTAAAAGAAGATTTATTTGACAAGTTTCACTTAGCGCAATACACCTAAAGGAAATCACGATACAAGGAAAAGTTTAAATCAAGGCCTCAGAATTTCATACAAACACCAAGACCAAAATCCTAACGTATGGTGTTGCGTCTCAAAGTTGCCCATTAACTTAAAAAAAAAAAAAAGCTTAAACTTACGTGCCTTAGAGGTTATTAAATGAAACTAGAATTAACAAACATGCCAAATGTGTTCACTTTTAATCGTAGACACAGCTCCTATATTGCGTTTTACAAAAAAGCATGTCTTTCAACATGCATCCCAACAGTGTTCAATGTAACGTGGTAGAAGAGCAACATTTAACATAATTCAACTGCTTTAACCTAAATACACTTGCTGCTTATTAAGTACATCCTACAATAGAACTAGAGAAAAGCTGAAAATTGTTTAACAGTTCTAGTTTACTCAGGTGTTACATCCTAGATGAATGTTTGTGTTCAAAAATACTGAACCTTAAGTCTTTAAAACAATCCTGATTCCCACTTAGAGTAATAAGCATCAATCACAAGCTTGTATTGCAAAACTGTTAAACTTTTTTTCTTTAAAAAACGTTGACCAAGAGAGTCAGTGATCAGGATCAGTTACATTCCCCATCCACCACTCATACTGGACATGCTAGACATCCCTCCCATTCCGTTCACTCCCATAGATGCACGGCTTCCACTACTGTAGTAGCTGCTGCTCACTGCTCCTTGGCTGCCTGCAGAGAGATCCAGGTGACAAGTCAGCAGAATCATCAGATTAACAGGCCAATAAAATATAGCATTCCAAGAAAAAGTTTAAAAAGTATACGAGTACAAATGGCTGCTGTCCAAGTGGCGAGAAGCATGTTTGGGAAAGGGGACTCCCGACTCCAAACAAGTCTCAATTAACCCCTTCTCTCTGCAGTACCAACTTGCCAGACTCTTGTGCTACCATTTAATTGGATGCTTCAGGATCAACATAGAAAATTAAGTTTAAAGGAAAACTAGTGTTTTTCAAAAATTGCAAAATTACTTCATGTTGTTTTTAAAGCTAAGCAAGGCATTTAAAAAAAAAAAAAATTTTACCATAAACATTCACAATGTGTCCATCGAATGGCATATATGAATAGGGAGGACAGGGGCAGTCTCTTGCTTTTCCTATTCATGGTGGGCAGGAAGTGAGATGACAAAAGTTGGGACTAAAGGCAACTCACTGTGCCCAAAATGGCAGCCTCCATGGAGTTAAGTCAGAGCCATTGACTGCTATAGAAATATTACAACATATCAGTATTTGCTATTGGGAATTTATATTTTTTGAGAAAATATTTACCTATGCAATGTTTGATTGAAAATCACTGGAGTTTTCCTGTAAAACTTGGTCTGCAAAAGGATTTTGTAGGGTAAGACTATAATACCAAAATCACCATTCTTTAGACCAATTGAAAAAAAATAAAAATAAAGCAATCCTAGGATAAACCTGACTAGTAAATACGGTCCTAAACCCAACCACCATTCTACTATTTAAAATTCTCCCTCCAACTAAAATGGATTTAATGCTAACCATAGACAGAAAAAAAAAAAAATCAACAGTTTAATTTTTTAATAAACGGAGGCAGATGTTTTCTGGCTCGACATTATTCAAAGTTGCAATGACTATTTTCAATTTCTGTAACACTTCCCCCCTCCCCATGATTGGTTCTGAAAATTAAGCTAATAAGAACAAGTTACTTTTGGATCAAAAGCAAATATTTATTAACCCAGTTTTACCAAAAGGAGCCTGCATATTCCCCCAACTAAGAAACCTGCCTAAAACTTATTTCAAGTATATAAAAAAACATGCTTACCATATCCACTCATGCTGCTCTGGCCGCCATAGCCGCCTCCATAACCACCACTCAGCTGCTGACTGGCTGGGCCACCATAACTGGACTGGTTTGCTGTTAAGTTAAGAGAACATTAGAACCCTGTTCCATATGTAATGTGGTACCTGGTGGTACCGGGCTTGTAATTCTAAGTCTATGATTTTCCAGTCTTGATCTGATATCACTATAACCCTCTGCCTCCTTCTGCCTATTGCCTATGACCAAACTACCTTTCTATCCATCATATAAACTAGACAAACGTTTATAAACCAAAAGGCTAACAGTATATGCACATCAGCAGGACTAAATCCACGTGATTCCAGTAGGTAGAGGCATTGAGAAGATTTTAGAATACTGCTTAACTGGATTTAGTGGGGTTTTCCCCCCATAATTTGTAAGTAAGGTTATGTCATACAGTTGATCACCGAACACCTAATTATACGCAACTAACCATGCCCAAAACTTTGACCTTGTGCTTTTAACTAATCATTAATTTCAGACTTCTACTTCATACTTAAGACAATTCAACTAGTTTCCGCAGTCCCCTCCCCCAAAACTACTTAAAACTAGTTATCTAAACATTTTAACTCACAAGGATTTAAATTAGCCAGACACAAAATCCAAATTGAAAACCATTTCGCTTAACTGCATTATGCTAAACTCATTAAAATATAAATTAACTTATATAATTGACTTATATAGATATGTTTTGGTTTTTAAAAAAACTAACGATATTTACACAAGCCCATGCCTCCCATCATTTGGCTACCATAAGCACCACCGCTTGCTCCTGCTGTAGAATTCAAGAAGAGTTCTACATATCTGTGTTCTGAAATGAGAGAAAAGGCATACAAGGTTAGCTTAAAAAAAGACACTAAAGTGATATTTACACAAACCCATGCCTCCTAGCATTTGGCTACCGTAAGCACCACCGCTTGCTCCTGCTGTAGAATTCAAGAAGAGTTCTACATATCTGTGTTCTGAAATGAGAAAAAAAAAATTTTGAAAGTGTTTGTTGGTGAAAGAAAAAAGAGAAGCACTTTAAGTTCTTAAACAAGTAGATCTGTGAACTTCAAATACTTTTGGTAAAAGTAATTCTAGCTGCTTCTCAGAGGATTAATAACTACACTGGTTTCAAAAAGCAGCCTTTTGATCTAAACATTCACCTAAATTGTTTTACGTTTGTCAATTAAGAATATACTTCAAGTTCGTGTTACCATCAAAAACTCCTTTTCAATCATACTAATTTTTAAAACCCACATGCTTTAAAAAAAAAAAACCCACATGCTTTTTAAACACACACCAAAGAACTAACGCATTATTGAAAAATAAATTTCTCACACATCCTTATTACTTCTCTATCCACAAACACTGGTCTGGTCGCCGTTAAAAGAGACCCCAAGATACTTAAAACCACACTTACGCATATTTGCTTTGTCTTTTGACATAGCTGCCACAGCATCTTCATGAGTTGCAAACTCGACATCTGCTTCACCAGTTACTCTGCCATCAGGACCAATTTCAATATGTACTCTCACAGGGTTAAGCGGTGAAAAAAACTAAATACAAGGTATTTCAGAGAACAAAGTCAAATATCTACTGTTACAAGGAAAAAATAATTTACAGCTTAATGTTTCACTTAAGAGTTAAGACTGAAGTTTTACTGCTATCCTGGAACAGAAAACTTATAAATTTATCTTACACTTACATTATAAATGTCATTCTCAGTAGCTCTGTAAGGTAATCCCCGCATGTGTACACAATGTCCTGTTGTGCTCTGGAAAGTAGAGCCACCATCCCCATATCTGTGATCAGACATTCCTGAAAAACAGTAATTGAGGTCTAGATTGACAAGAGTGTAAGTACTCTTCAGCTGAGAAGTTCAATTCTTACCTTACCTCTTCCAAATCTATCGGACCCAAATCCATAGCCATCATTATAGCCATTATAATCATCATAGCCTCCATAACCTGAAAAACAGTAATTACAATCAATCAAATGGAAACAGTTACATGAGGAGCAGACCCTGTGATGCCTGCATATTCTCACTTACCTCCACCATAAGCACCACGCCTCATCCGTTCAAAGCCGGCTCCCCTGCCAATGCTGTTATACCCTCTGCCAGCTCCAGGTCTGTCATAGGGACCTGGCCGCTGCATGGCCATAAGCTTTCGTGGTGGATCATAGTGAGTTCTAACTTCAGCTCGACTGCTCTTAAAGATTTCGATATACCTAAAGCATTGTTCACGAGGGAAGGGGATGGGGAGGGGAGAGAAAACATTAGTCCACTTCATACAGGTATTTAGTTACACAAGAAAACAATGTAGTCATAGCCATGAAACTGACTAATATTTAAAGCCAGATTTCTTATATTTGCATAGGCAATGACCAGAAATTCACTCAAATGTAAGATTTTTATAAACGTAAACTTTATATATATAGAGTAAAACACTCCTCTGAGGCAGAGCCCAACCTTAGAGGTAAAGAGGAGTACTATAAATGTCTTAGGAGGGAAAGAGTTCCACTCAACTTTCAACATGTCAGGTCTTAAATCCATTGGCAGCATGTATAGCAAGTGGGCTAAAAAGCCAGCCTCCACCAACAGTCTAGCCCACACTACACATTTCATTTCGCCAGTAATACCCCAGGCCTATGCTTTTAGTAGGAATCAGCATAGGTAAGCGCATGCTTCAATGAAAAATAGTCACAAGCAAAGAGAATAAAACCTTTTGTGACAATTTCTTGAAAGCTATGCTTATTAATACATATGCAGAATATTTATACAGCAAGAAAAAGTTTGTTGCATTTCAACTTTAAAAACAAGATCAGAAAGTATCACATTTTCTTATGGTAATATTAATTTACTAGGTGGGTGTTATTACAGCTAAAGCCAGGTTTGTATTAACATTTTTTTAAAGCCATAGTCTCTCAACTCTATTGATTAGAATTAGGAATCTTACAATATTTGACAGGGAGATCAAATTAACTGAGGGCAATTTTAAAACCTAAACTTTCATCTCAATGTATGATGGGACTTTAAAAGAAAATTTGAAAATTGTGGCAAACATCAATTAGTGGGGACTAGAAAATATATTTTTCTTCTAAGCAGAGAGAATATGGATTTAATTGTTTACCATAAGAAAAGTGACAAATCCAACCAACCATCCATCCCCACCTGTGCCCTATTCTTTCCTTGTGTTTCTTTAGAGCCTTTTCAGCTATTTCCTGTGAAGCAAACTGCACGAAGGCCTCCCCCGTACTCCTCCCCTGGAAGTCCACCGGCAATGTTATCCCATTTGGCACGATTTCCAACCCTTCAACCCAAGGACAAATAACCCCAGTAGGGGGGCAATATTAACATCACAAGCCCAGAAATGATTCTTCTTATAGCTTTAAATAAACCAGAATTTTAACTTTAGGTGAACGGTATGCTTTCAACAGTACTGTTTACATATGCATTGTAATAATATGAAGTTCCATTATTACAAAGTACAACTCAATTCTTAACACACCCCATGGCATAGTATGTTAAAAACAAAAACAAAAACACTTGAACACAGGATGCATTAAGAATAACAATTAACACTCTAATCTATGCAAATTAATGTTGAGATTTACACAAGAATTTAATATAATTTTCAAGCAATATATACAACAGTTACTAAACTTCAAACACACCTTTTACCTCATTTTATATTTCAATGTTTTAAGTTAGTGGAACTTCAACTTTTTTTAAAAAAAAATATACATTTAAACATTTTATATACAAATTCAAACATTGCTTAAGTCATATAATTGACAAACATACAATCTAAACTTTTCAACAAACAACTGATCTAACACAGCACAATCATGCACTCTTATGCTCTAACAGTAGTATGATTCACTTCTGGAATTTCCGTCTATGAAAAATCCTTTCCGTGGATACATTCCCAAGCTTACAAAAAGGGCTTAAAGCACTTTCCTAGAAGATATGAAATTATGTTCATATTTAACGTTGACAGATAGCATTCAATTCTCACCAGTTTAGACAAAAACAATCAAAACAGACTTGATTTCAAAAATTCTGGCAAAACATTAGGACTTGATACATTTCTAAGATTTTATTACATACTACACTAAACCATGAAAGGATTTCTTGTTAATTCCACTTTATCACATCATGAATATTAAAAGTTACTGAAAATATATGATTTAACATTCTGCTAAACATGCAATTTTATCAGCTCTTCAGCATAAAAACATTCAAATACTTTAGGCCCAGAACAATTTCAAAACACTTTCTGTATTTCAGATACTGAGACTACATTCAAACTACTCCTACATTAGATTGGTTTATATTTAATTCCCTGGCTAAAAAACCAACAGCTCCTTCCATAAGTTTTTTTTCTTCTTACAGAAAATTAATTAGACCATTAGAGACATTTCTGGGCCCAAGACCCAAATGTGTCTTAAGACATAGGCACTTGCCATCAATTACAACAACCTAACTGATACTAATCTAATGTTAAGTGATCTTACCTTTAACTTGAAGTACTTTGCTGAACAGCATTGTGAGAAAAGTAAAGCTGTTGAGGACAATCCTTAAAGATCTACTCTAACTACAACACTAAGTATAGGCAAAGTTAGCATAACGGAAGTACTTAATTTCCACCTTTAAGATGGGCTTAAATTATTTGAAGGTCTCCAGGAAGAAGAAAACATTTAATTCATCTGCATATACTCACACTTGTTTAAATATCTAAGCTACTCGACTTTAAGGTCTATAAAATCACAAGTTGCCAGAAACTAGCCAGAACTCACTGCTCAGCATCAAACAGAACTACATACCTGAGAAGAACTGAACAATTTCTTCCTTGCTACATCCAAAGGGGAGTCCTCTAAGCCGTACAAAGCCATCATTGGCCGTGTCAGGACTATTTGGACCAGTATGCTTCAACACCCAATCCATTTCAACGTTGTTTGACTTGAATACTGAAAGAGGTGCTTAGAATTAGTCAATTTTGGAAAGTTAGAGAACAAAGTTCAGACTTCCTGGGTCTTTAGATAATCTAGGAAGAGCTGCCATAAACTCCCTTAGATGACCATTTCCATGCGGTCAAATACCTAAAATTCAGAAGGGGTAAGATAGAGCTCTATGTGTTTAATGTTTTATTTACTGTTACTAGGGCAACATAAATCAAACCTTCAACATATCTGTGTCCCATAGTTTCTCTGTCTTTTTTCAGGGCCAATTTGACTTCATCTTCTGATTCAAGTTCAACAAAAGCCTCGCCACTCGGTCTGCCTTCTCTGGTGTAGATGAAACGAATACCTTGAGCCCCATTTTGAATTTTGCAGTCTGGAAAGAAAACAACCGTTAATACAGAATTTAAAACAAAACAAAACAAAAAAAACCACCTCTGGGTGATACAGATGGAACGCCTGTTCATGCCCCTGCTACAAAGTAAAGTTTCTGCAAAGCACAGAATGACCCATATTACCAATTCCCAGGGCTGCTTGCCAGTACTTAAGCATTTATCTTCTCCCAAACTTTCTTATTCCCTAGACATGTTCCCATTACATCAGGAAAATCCAATAGCCAAAGCAGTTTCTTAAAATTATCTCCAAGTCCTCTCCACTGAACATCTTTAGTAACTTCTCATAAAGAAAGTCTGGAGTCTAATTTTATGCCACTGAGTCTGGTTTCAAGTTGTGGTCTGGGGCACGTGATGGTTTTACCTTACTAGCAGCAACATACAATTTCTCCTGCGAATCCAAACTGCAGGGCCAATACTCACCTAAAAGGGGATCAATGTTAGCAAGCTAAAATGCTCCAGTTGCACAGCTGAAGCCAAACCCAGTCTTGCTCACTGCAAGGTGGCTTCCAGTGTACTTGGTTCTCGTTTTACAGGTCCTTTTCCATTACCAACGCTAAATTCAGCCAATACTACAAGTGTCCTTCCAAAACCTGTGAATTTCTTCCAAATATACCCTCCTCAGTCTAAACTCACATTAACAATAAGGACATTTTTGTAGAAATTATTCAGGAAACCTGCTTACTGGAAAAAAGCCACAGACAAGTGAACTTCCCTGGGGCTTCAATGTCAACTGTAAAGTGAGCCAGATCAAGAACTAGATGAGCAAGATCTTTTCACAATTACCAAATCTTGATTAGGAAAATTGTCTGAAATTAAGAAGGGACATTTTAACTTTCTGAAGTCGAATGCCCCCACTTCAAGGGCATACCGAAATTGGAAATAAACTGTTATACTTTAAGGATTTGCAAAATGTTTATAGTATTGTTTGCCCAACTATTGGACAATTTTCTCAAAATGAAGAGGAAAATTCCATTTATCCTTTCGAAAAAACAGCCATAAGTTTTGGCCCTAGCCAAAAGACTAGGGCTTAAAAGTAGGTAAAGAAGAAAAAAAAAAATCCGCCAGAGGCAGCACTCGCCCACCCCACCCCCACCCCCACCCCCACGGGTTCGGAGAGCGGGCGGGGCTTTCGCAATTTCCATTGCGTAACAGCAGCCCGCCAGGCGCGAGCAGCCCAGCAGGAACGGCTGCCGTCCGCGCCCCGCTAGGGGGCGCCCCAGGCCCGCCTCGCCCCGCCCCGCCCCAGCCGCCCGCCTCCCCGCCCGACCGCCGGCCCGACCGCCGGCCCGACCGCCGGCCCCGGCCACCAACTCCCGCCTCCGCTTCAAACTCACCAGAAAAAAAACGCTGCACTTCATCCGCCGAGCAAGACCAGGGCAAGCCCCGGACCTTCACCACGAACCCCTCTCCGCCTTCGGTGCCCAACATCATCGTCTCTTACTGGGTCTCGGGGCCGACACAGGCTGCAAGACGAGCGACGAGCGTCAGAGAACGAGGAAAAGGCAAAATTAAACTGCCCTCTGACCTCGAGCCACCGGGCGGCCCGCGGCGCCCCAGAGGGGCCGAGCCCGTGCGGACGCCCGAACCCTGCCCATTCCGACACTCAGCACCCCTTCGGCCAGCAGCCCGGCCCCCAAAGCCGCTTTGGACACCCGGTGCCGACGCTCCGAGGCGAGGGGGCCCTGGCCTGGCGCCAGCGTGGATGCAAGGAAATGGCGGCGGCCGCTTCCGCTCCGCCTCCTCCGACATCTCACACAATAGAGTCGACGCGGCCTGCAGGCCTCCACGGCCCCGCCGCTACTCAGCCCACTATTCCTGGCTCCAAGCGGCAGCCCGCACCTCGCCGGTCACCCCCAGGCTCTACAGAGGTCTGGAGGTAAGCAATCCTCCCAAAAACGGCATCCTCGAGGATCACTGGGCGGCAAACACCACGCGGCAAACACTCACCTGAACACACGACTTCGGCGTGGCTGAGAAGAAATGGCCAGCGGGCGCCTGCGCAACCTAAATAAGGCCCTTTGAACGAGCTCTGCGCACGCGCAGCTAGGTGCCCGCACCGCCCCCTTGCGTCACAGAGAGCTCCGACGCATGCGTAATTTCTTGAGCCGCCCCCCCGCCGCCAGCGAGCTGTTATGCGCTTGCGTCGTAGACTTCTTTCCCCCCACCTCCATAAACCCGCTCTGCTTTTTTGCGCCTGCGTCATCCCGCGATTATTGAACTCGGAGCCTCCGCGGTTTATGATTTTAGTTTCAGGCGCATGCGTCTTCCTTCAAACCGTTCTGTCGCCTTACCCGCCGGAGTGGGGGAGGGGAACGGTGGGGGTCAATTCCCAGTGGGTACGGTCTGTAAGGCAGTCCCGAGCTCTGGGTGGTGGTGAGGTGGCCGTGTCCCTACCGCTCTCCTAGCCTGTTATCCGTGCTCGGAGCCGACGCAGGGGCAGCCGCTCCCCGGTCGGGCCGCCTGTACCCCCTTTCTCCCTAGAGCCAGCCCGCGACCAGCTGGGCCCTCCGCGGGGCTGCGACGTCAGCAGCGCGTCGGAGGTGTGTGCGCCTCCGCTCCTCTTACCTGCCACCGTCGGGCCTGGGGCCCGGACCCGCGCGGCGTCCCAGTGCCCCTGCCTGAGGCCCGCACCCCGCGACCCTCGCCGCGGCACCCCGGGGGGCACCCCGGGTTAGGCCGGCCGTGCACGGCCTAGTGTCTGGTGAGCGCCGGGCTCCGCTCTCCCCCAAGTGGGCTCTTCAAAGGCTGAGCGGGACCCCCGGGCCTCCCCGTGTGCGCACGCGGTACGGGACTCGTGAGACTCGTGGTTCCCGCCGGCACTGCGGGAAACTGACCTGCTGTCCTCACCGGCTCAGGCCCGGTGGGCACAGGCCACGAACATGTGAACAGTCAGGTACGTGGAGCCCTTAGGGTAGGCCTCCCTGGCGTTGGAAGATGCAGGCGAAGCGTGCTCCTGCCCACGCGCAATGGCATTGGAGGCCAAATCCAGATTTGGCAGGTCCGAGAAAACGAGAGAAAGACATCCATGGAATAAAGAGGATCGATGATCCAAGAGAGGAACCCCAGAGGTGGGGAAGGGCCGGACCTTGGAACCATCTTGACCGACCATTTAGGCCTTGGCAACAGTGTTAACCCCGAGAGCGAGGGGAACGCATTGCCAGCTGTTTAACGGTGAGCAACAGGAGCTGTTGGTCAAGGAAAACGGGGAGGGAGGAATAGGGACCCAGAAGGATCAGGCAGTGTGAGTAATGCTGCCTGCCCTCAGGTGAAAGCAGAGCTAGAGGAAATGGCAATTTGGCTGGAGTCACCAAGATGTGGGACTCCCAAATCTTCCAGACAGTTTAGGTCTATCTCTGGGGGATTCAAAATAAAGAACACTTTTTGCTCTTAGATGCTCTCTCCAGAATATCACAAAGACACCTCCCAGACGTTTCTTCTCCTTAAAATATTTTGTTGTTAAGGTTTGATTTTATTTGACACAGAGTGCACAAGCAGGGGGAGCAGTGGCAGACAGAGGGAAAGAGAGACTCCCCACTGAACAGGGAACCCCACACGGGGCTCAATCCCAAGACCCTGGGATCATGACCTGAGCTGAAGGCAGATGCTTCTCCAACTGAGCCATCCAGGCCCCCTAATTTTTTGTTTTAATTGGGATATAACTTTAACATCTGGCAATGTCTTAATAGGTTACAGCATTTGAGAGTTCTGGTCTTATTAAATGAGCAAAGAACACTGGTTTATGGTCAGATGAGGGGGAAAAACCCTGATCCCTTTAGGTAGGGTGTTTTAAGAAGTCACGTTTTTGGGACACCTGGGTGGCTCAGTAGTTAAGGGTCTGCCTTTAACTCAGGTGTCTGCCTTCGGCTAAGGTATTGATCCTGGGGTCCTGGGATCAAGTCCTGAAACAGCCGACTGAATGAAGCCTGCTTCTCCCTCTGTTTGTCTTTGCCTCTCTCATGAATGAATAAATAAAATCTTTAAAAATAAAATAGGGACGCCTGGGTGGCTCAGCAGTTGAGTGTCTGCCTTTGGCTCAGGGCGTGAACTCAGAGTCCTGGGATCGAGTCCCATATTGGGCTTCCGGCATGGAGCCTGCTTCTCCCTCTGCCTGTGTCTCTGCTCTCTGTCTCTCATGAATAAATAAATAAAATATTTTTAAAGGATTCTTTTTTTTTAAACAACTTTATTTTTTTTTTATTTATTTATGATAGGCACACAGTGAGAGAGAGGCAGAGACACAGGCAGAGGGAGAAGCAGGCTCCATGCACCGGGAGCCCGACGTGGGATTCGATCCCGGGTCTCCAGGAGCGCGCCCTGGGCCAAAGGCAGGCGCTAAACCACTGCGCCACCCAGGGATCCCCAATAAAATATTTTTAAAAAGAAAAAATAAAATAAATTTTTATAAAATCATGTTTTTTACCTTTTAACAATATGGCCACACTTCCAAGATGTTTATTTTTCCTAATTTTTTTCTATAGTTTTCTTGGGATTTTCTAACGTAATAAGAATGGGGGCGGGCAGCCCGGATGGCTCAGTGGTTTAGTGGGCTTCAGCCCAGGGTGTGATCCTGGGGACCCGGGATCGAGTCCCACGTCAGCTCCCTGCATGGAGCCTGCTTCTCCCTCTGCCTGTGTCTCTGTGTCTCTCATGAATAAATAAATAAAATCTTTTTAAAAATAAATAAGAATGGGGGCACCTGGCTGGCTAAGTTGGTGGAGCATGCAATTCTTGATCTTGGGGTTGTGAGTTTGAACCCCACATTGGGCGTAGAGATTACTTAATAATAAAATCCTTAAAAAAATAAATGTAATTGTATGATCATCATAGACTAGATCACTTACTTAGGATACATTTCTAGAAGTAAAATTATTCAACAAAAGGATCTAAATCTTTTGAAGGCCACTAATAAAGGTTCTAGCACTTCACAAACCTCTTTGTGGTGTGTGAGGATTCCATATATCTTGTTTTGCTGGCACTGAAAATTTCCTGTCCACTAATCATTGCTAATGTAATACTGAGAAAAACCCTATCTCTAATCTGCATCTGTTTGATACTGGTGAGGTAGAATGAATAATGAATTATATACATTTATAGCCAACTCCCTGTTATATAGATTGTCACTTTTTCTTTTTCTTCAGTGATCTTTTGGTCCTTATTAAGGCCATTAATCCCTACCTAAAATATTTTTCTGTTTGCTTATCTTTTACTTGTTCTAATATTTATTTATTTTTTAATTTTTATTTATTATTTATGATAGTCACACAGAGAGAGAGGCAGAGACACAGGCAGAGGGAGAAGCAGGCTCCTTGCACCGGGAGCCTGATGTGGGATTCGATCCCGGGTTTCCAGGATCGCGCCCTGGGCCAAAGGCAGGCGCCAAACCGCTGCGCCACCCAGGGATCCCTAATATTTATTTTTTAAAGACTTATTTGTTTTAAAGATAGAGCACTAGTGAGAAGAGCAGAGAAAGAGGGAGAGGGAATTTCAATCAGACTGTGCTGAGTGGAGCCAACATAGTGCTCAGTCTCAACCATTCTGAGATCACAACCTGAGCTGAAACCAAGAGTCCCACAATTAATCAACTGTACCACCCAGGCACCCCTGTTTTAATAATTAGAAAACAAAGATTTTTTTTAATTTTTATTTATTTATGATAGTCACAGAGAGAGAGAGAGAGGCAGGGACATAGGCAGATGGAGAAGCAGGCTCCATGCACCGGGAGCCCGACGTGGGATTCGATCACGGGTTTCCAGGATCGCGCCCTGGGCCAAAGGCAGGCGCTAACCGCTGCACCACCCAGGGATCCCAACAAAGATGTTTTTAATTTTGATGAAGTCAAAGCCATGGATACTTTCTCTTATCTTATTAATTTTACTGTCTTTTATCTTTTTTTTATATAATGGTTATGTAATCTTTTTTTTTTTTTTAAGATTTTATTTATTGGGACGCCTGGATGGGTCAGGGGTTGAGTGTCTGCCTTCGGCTCAGGGTGAGATCCGGGTCTGGGGATTGAGTCCCATTTCAGGCTCCCAACATATACAGAGCTGGCTTCTCCCTCTGCCTGTGTCTCTGCTTCTCTCTCTGTGTCTCTCATAAATAAATAAATAAATAAATAAATAAATAAATAAATAAATAATAAAATCTTTAAAAAAATATGTTTTATTTTGTATTCATTTTTTGAGGGAGGGGTAGAGGAAGAGGGAGAGCGAGAATCCTGAGCCAACTCTTCACTGAGCCAGGAGCCCGATGTGGGTCTCAATCTCACAATCCTAAGATCATGACCTGAGCAAAAATCAAGAGTCAGACACCTCACCGAGCCACCCAGGTGCCCTGCCCTGGCAGTTATGTGATCTTTGACCTTAACAAGAAACAAAAACACAAACTGCATAAAAGTTCATGATGAAAGCACTCACTTCCTCTCCTTTCCCCACCCCCCCCAAGATGTACTTTCTATTATCTTTAAGTTTAGAAAGCAGTTTCCCATATAGAGGTAAAGGATGTGTTTATTCATCATCTATCTCTTTCATCAATTCTAAAATAACATTTCTTCACAGTTTAACCTCTCTAAAATAGGAATTCTTTAAAAAAAAAAAAAAGAGTGGCATGTTAGAGTTTAATTGGCAGCATTTATTTTCTTACTGGTACCTAAAATAATGGTTTGTCTTAAATCGATGACATCCTAGTTTGGGTTTGTTTTTTTTTTTAAGATTTTACTTATTTGGGGATCCCTGGGTGGCGCAGCGGTTTGGCGCCTGCCTTTGGCCCAGGGCGCGATCCTGGACACCAGGGATCGAATCCCACGTCAGGCTCCCGGTGCATGGAGCCTGCTTCTCCCTCTGCCTGTATCTCTGCCTCTCTCTCTCTCTGTGTGACTATCATAAAAAAAATATTTTAAAAAAAATTTTTTTAAAGATTTTACTTATTTATTGACAGAGAAAGAGAAAGAAAGACAACATAAGTAGATGGAACAGCAGGCAGAGGGAGAGGGAGAAGCAGACTCCCACCCAACAGGAAGCCTGATGCAGGGCTCCATCCCAGGATCATGACCTGAGCCAAAGGCAAATGCTTAATCAACTGAGCCACCCAGGTGCCCCAACATCTTACTTTTGATGGAAACTGGTATATTCCACTTTTTAATTTTTTTAATGACATATTGCAAGCTATTAAAATATTTTTATAGATTTTTTTGATATTGTGAAGAAATGTTTGTCATAATTGTATGTGGGGAAAGAGCAGAAAACAAAATTATAGTAATGTTACATTAAAACACTGTGACCAGGGACACCTGGGTGCCTCAGTGTTTGAGAGTCTGTTCAGCTCAGGGTATGATCCTGGGGCCCTGGAATCAAATCCCACATCAGGCCTCCTGCATGGAGCCTGCTTCTCCCTCTGCCTATGTCTCTGCCTCTCTCTGTATGGCTCTCATAAATAAATAAAATCTTTAAAAAAAAAAAACTGTGACCAAAGAAATACAAATTAAATGAAATAACAGTACAACAGCTTTCACCACTAATTTACAAAGTAATGACTGTTAAAACAAGTAATAAAGAACTGGAGGGCAGCCCAGATGGCTCAGCGGTTTAGCGCTGCCTTCAGCTCAGGGCCTGATCCTGGAGACCCGGGATGGAGTCCCACGTCAGGCTTCCTGAATGGAGCCTGCTTCTCTCTCTGCCTCTCTCTCTCTCTGTCTCTCATGAATAAATAAATAAAATCTTTAAAAAAAAGAACTGAAAAGGATGCACGGAGGTGACATACACATATATTGCATTGTGGTTGGAATGTAAATTGGTACAGTCTCTCTGGAGGACTATATGCAATATATATTCAAAGTCTTAAGATATATGTATATATATTCCTTTTGAGGGATGCATGGCTGGCTCAGCAAGTTGAGCATGGGACCCTTAATCTTGGAGTGGTGAGTTTGAGCCCAGTGTTGGGTATAGAGCTTACTTTAAAAAAAAAATTACAAGAATGTTCATTGCCACATGAAATAGGGAAATTTTAGAAAACAATTGAAATGTCTCGTATTGAATAAACTGTGGTACAGCTTTACCATGCATTCTCTTTTTTCTTTTTTAAGATTTTATTTTTTATTCATGAGAGACACAGAGAGAGAGAGAGAGAAGCAGAGACACAGGCAGAGGAAGAAGCAGGCTCCATGCAGGAAGCTCGATGCAGCACTCGATCCCGGGACTCCAGGATCATGCCCTGGGCCGAAAGCAGGTGCTAAACCTCTGAGCCACCCAGGGATCCCCTTTACCATGCATTCTCACCTGGGTTGATATTGCCTCTGAAAGTGGCAAAAACTGGTTCTCTAGTGGGGGGAAGGTAGGCAAATACAATCTTCGTTATTACAATGGTTTATGGCCACCTAAAAAAATATTCAGTATATCTATGCAATTAACATTTCATGTGGGGGAAACGGGAAAAACTGAACAAAAGTCTCTTTTGGGTGGCAATCATAAAAAAAAGTTGAGAAAAATTGATCTATATAATGGAATACTCCACAGTCATTAAAAATAATGGGGATGGGACACCTAGGTGGCTCAGTGGTAGAGCGTCTGCCTTCAGCTCAGGTCGTGATCCCCGGGTCCTGGGATGGAGTCCCCTAGTGGCTCCCCATGCATAGCCAGCTTCTCCCTCTGCCTATGTCTCTGCCCCTCTGTGTCCCTTATGAATAAATAAAATCTTCAAAAAAAATTTTTTTTTCAAAAAAATGTTTTAAAAAATAATACAATGAAATAAAAATAGTGGGGCTGCCTGGGTGGCTCAGTCCGTTAGGCCTCTGACTGGTAATTTCAAGCCTCTGATTGTTGATTTCAGCTCAGATCATGATCTTATGGTTGTGGGATCTAGCACCCCATTGGGCTCAGTGCTCAGTAGGGAGTCGGCTTGAGATTTCTCTCTCTCCCTCTGCTTCTGCTTCTCCTCCCTGCTTACACGACCTCTCTCTCAAAGTGAATAAAAATTTAAAAGTTGGGGGGTCCCTGGGTGGCTCAGCAGCTTGCCGCCTACCTTCGGCTCAGGGCGTGATCCTGGAGTCCCAGGATCGAGTCCCACATCAGGCTCCCTGCATGGAGCCTGCTTCTCCCTCTGCCTGTCTCTGCCTTTCTCTCTGTGTCTCTCATGAATAAATAAATAAAATCTTAAAAAAAAAAAAAAACACGGTGATTTAAGTGTATATTTTTGAAATGATGTTTACAATATTCATTGTGTGAAAAATAATCCATAGCTCAGTTTTCTGAAATATGTACTATCATCACACACGTACAGAATGTTTATGTGTAAATACACACAAAATATCATCCAAAATGCTTACAGGGACTTTAGGTGATGTGAGCATGCGTGAATTGCCTCGTTTGTTTCTCAGTGTTTCCCATCGTTTTAACGCTCAACACTTGTCATTTGTAGATACGAAACTTCACATTAAATTGTGACTGAGCCTGAGAACCGCAGGACACGGGTGTCTTCCAGACGAGCGGCTGGAGCGGGTGGGCCGGGAACAAAGCCGCAGCACACCCCCGCCCCGCCGCTCCCGCAGGGGCCTCCGCAGGGCCAATCGCTCCTCCCCGGCCCCGAGCACGCTCCGAAACCTCGCCCACCTCTCCGCCGCCGGCTGTCGGGTGCCGCGGAAACAAAGGCGGAGGCGGAGCGTCCTGGGGCGGGGCCTGGCTCTCCCCGAGGAGTGGGGTGCACCAGGGGCGCGCCCCCTTCGCTTTGCTGCCGGCATCTCCTCTGAGGCCGAATGCGACTACCATTGTTTTGAACTTTCTAGGTACTGACTGTGGTCTCCCAAGGCTTTAGCCCAGCCTCTCGTTGTGGTTGAATCCTTAAGCCAGGTGTTCAAGATGCACTTACGGCTAATGTCATTTCTTACATTTAATTTTTTTTATTGGGGCACCTGGGTGGCTCCGTGGTTGAGCGTCTGCCTTTGGCTCAGGTTGTGATCCCGGGGTCATGGGATTGAGTCCCTCATCCGGCTTCCCATAGGGAGCCTGCTTCCCTGTCTGCCTGTGTCTCTGCCTCTCTCTGTGTCTCTCATGAATAAATAATTAAAAAATAAAAATTCTCTATTGTGGTGGGGATGTGGGTGGCTCAATGGGTTGAGTTCCAACTCTTGGTTTCAGCTCAGGTCAGAAACTCAGGGTTGGGAGATCCAGCCCTGCAAGGCTCTGCAAGGTGCCTGCTTGTCCTTTGCAGTCTGTTCCTACCCCTCCCCCAACTCCCCCACACTCTCTCTCTAAAAATGAGTAAATAAATAAAATCCTAAAACAGCTTTTAATGTGGTAAAATACGCGTAACAAAAGAGTTACCATTTTAACCACTTTTAAATGTACAATTCAGTGGGATTAAACATATTCACAATGTTGTTCAAGTATGGTCACCAACCATCACCAGAAGGTTTGCATCATCTTAAACTGAAAAGCTGCCATTTAAGTGCTAACTCCTCATTCTCCCTCCCCAGTCCTTGGTGACCTCTAATCTGTCTCTAAGAATTTGCCTATTCTAGGTACCTGATGTAAGCAGAATGGTAGAATATTTGTCCTTTGTGTATGGTTTATTCCACCCAATGCAGTATTTTCAAGGTCCACTGTAGTAGCATATATCAGTTTCCTTTTTTATTTCTTCTTTAAATATTTTATTTATTTAAGAGAGTATGTGTGAGACAGCGAGCACAGGAGCAGTGGGGAGGAGTAGAGGGAGAAGCAGACTCCCCGCTGAGCAGAGAGCCTGGCATGGGGCTCCATCCCAGGACCCTGAGATCCTGGCATGAGCCACAAGTAGACACTTAACTGAGCCACCCAGACATCCAGAATTTATTTTTTTTAAGATTTTATTTATTTATTCATGAGAGACAGAGAGACAGAGAGAGAGAGAGGCAGA
The DNA here is from genome assembly GCF_048418805.1 of Vulpes vulpes. NCBI lineage: Eukaryota > Metazoa > Chordata > Mammalia > Carnivora > Canidae > Vulpes > Vulpes vulpes. The sequence continues at coordinate 71,793,131 of NC_132791.1, forward strand.
GACACAGGCAGAGATAGAAGCAGGCTCCATGCAGGGAGCCCGACATGGGACTTTGATCCTGGGACCCTGGGATCACGCCCTGGGCCAAAGGCGGTGCTATACCACTGAGCGGCCCGGCTGCCCCCAGAATTTATTTTTGAAACTAAATATTGTTGTAAACTAAATATTGTTGTATGTATATACTACATATTTTTTAAAGATTTATTTATTCATGAGAGACACAGAGAGAAGGCAGAGACATAGGGAGAAGCAGGTGCCCCACGGGGAGCCCAACATGGGACTCGATCCCAGAACTCTGGGATCACGCCCTGAGCCAAAGACAGATGCTCAACCACTGAGCCACCCAGGAGTCCCATACATTTGTTTATTCATTCATCCATTAGTGGACATTGGAGTTGGGTTCCGGGTTTTAGCTATTGTGAATAATGCTGCTTTGAACTTTGGAAGCTGGTTCTCAGCTTTTCCATTAGTTCATGTATCTACCTAGTGGCGGAATTGCTGGATCACATGTAATTCTATATTTACCTTTTTTTTTTTTTTTAAGATTTCATTTATTTATTAATGAGAGACAGAGAGGGGGTGGGGTGGGCAGAGATACAGGCAGAGGGAGAAGCAGGCCCCATGCAGGGAAGCCCCATGCAGGACTTGATCCGAGGTCTCCAGGATCACGCCCTGGGCTCAAGGCGGCGCTAAACCGCTGAACCATCGGGGCTGCCCCTATATTTACCTTTTTTGAAGAACCACTGTTCTCCGTAGACGCTGAGCCACTTCACATTCCCACCAGCAACGCATAGGGCTCCCAGTTTCCCCACATCCTCAGCAACACTAGTTATTTTCAGGATTTCTTTTTTTTTTTTTTTTTAATTTATTTTTTTTTTAATTTTCAGGATTTCACATTTGTTTTTGTGTTTTTACAGTAATTGTCTTAAGGAGTGTGAAGTAATATCTCCCGTTGGTTTTCATTTGTATTTCCATAATGAATAGTGGTTCTGAGAATCTTTTTTTTTTTTTTTTAAGATCTATTTATTTATTTATGATAGACACAGTGAGAAGAGAGAGAGAGAGAGAGGCAGAGACACAGGAGGAGGGTGAAGCAGGCTCCATGCCGGGAGCCCGACATGGGACTCGATCCCGGGACTCCAGGATCACTCCCTGGGCCAAAGGCAGGCGCCAAACCACTGAGCCACCCAGGGATCCCCTGGTTCTGGGAATCTTTTCATGAGCTTACTGGCTATGTGTCTGTCTCCTTTGGAGAAATATCTAAGTTCCTTGTCCATTTTTAATGTGGTTATGAGGGGGTTGTGAGTGAGTTTTAGGGGTTCTTTATATATTCTGGATATTAATCCTTTTTAAAAAATTATTTATTATTTATTCATGATAGAGAGAGAGCGGGGGGAGGCAGAGACACAGGCAGAGGGAGAAGCAGGCTCCGTGCACTGGGAGCCCGACGTGGGATTCGATCCCGGGTCTCCAGGATTGCGCCCTGGGCCAAAGGCAGGTGCCAAACCGCTGAGCCACCCAAGGATCCCCTGGATATTAATCCTTTATCAGATATATGATTTGTAAATATTTTCTCTCATTCTGTGGATCATCCCTTACATTTTAAAAAAATATTTATTTACTTATTTTTAGTGCACGTGCATGCATGAGTGGGGAAGGGGCAGAGAGAGAGAGAGAGAATCCCAAGCAGACTCCCTTTTCCACGGGGAGCCCAACAGCAGGGCTCCATCCTAGGACCCTGAGATCATGACCAGAGCTGAAGACAGATGCTTAACCAACTGAGTCACCCAGGTGCTCCTGTCCCTTACACTTTTGAGTCTTTGTAAATTTATTCTCCTTCCAGAAGTGTCCTTGACCCATTGCTTACCAGTTTCTCACATATGCATTCATTTCACACACTCATTCACCCAAAAAATGTTCCAGTGCATTCCATATATTATGCTCAGGATGACCACTGGAGGCATAATCACAGGAGAAAAGATCCCTGCCCTGAAGGAGTTTATAGTTTAGTGGGGGAGGTGAACAACAACAACAAAAACAAATAATTCTGCAACTTCCATAACTACAGATTCTGAGAAGTGCTGTGCAGGATAGCAAGAGCCTGTCACGTAATTTGAGGTTGGAGAAAGCTCAGTGAATGAAGGGGCCATTTGCTGAGATGCAGAGAGCTGGAGGCAGGCAGAAAGGAGGGGGCATTTCAGCAGATCCATTTTGAACACGTTTAATTCAAGATGAGTTGCTGAGATGCTGAGATGTCTAAGCAGAGATGTCATACAAGTAGCTGGAGTTTTATGAGCTTAAAGCCCACAAGAGTAGCCTAGGCAGGATATAAAAATCTGAATGTCAGGGAGCCCCAGTGGTGCAGCGGTTTAGCACCGCCTTCAGCCCAGGGCGTGATCCTGGAGACCTGGGATCGAATCCCACATCGGGCTCCCTGCATGGAGCCTGCTTCTCCCTCTACCAGTGTCTCTGCCTCTCTCTCTGTCTGTCATGAATAAATAAATAAAATCTTTAAAAAAGAGAGAGAGAGAATAGTATTCTATTCCAACATCAGGCATCACACAAGTTAAGGATTGGGAGGTCGCGTCAATGAAAGAAAAAGGAGGAAAAGAAGGAAGAAAGGCAGGCAGCAAAAGAGGCTGAAAATGTGTGGCCAGAGAGATGGGCAAAGCTTGGGAACCACCAGAATGACAAAGGTAGCAAAAAAGACAAGTGGAAAAATGTGGTCCACACCACCAGATTCTAGTGAGAGGACTCAGAAGATGGAGGAATGGGGACTCTGGAATTTGGCCAATGGAAGTCACTGGTGCCTTTAGCAAGAGCAGGTTAGGTGGAGCAAAGGGGTGGAAAGCAGAGCAGGGTGCAGAGAAGAGTAAGGGAGGGCATAAACAACACTGGCACACTCTTCTTAGAACACAATGTAATAAATATGTGTTGGTTTCAATCACTACATTTGTGGTAATTTTATTGCTTATGGTTACAGCAGTAACAGGAAAGCAATATAGGGGCATCTGGGTTGCTCAGAGCTTGAGTGTTTGCCTTTGGCTCAGGTCGTGATCCTGGGGTCCAGGGTTCAGTTCCACATCGGGCTCCCTGCATGGAGCCTGCCTCTCTCTCTGCCTGTGTCTCTGCCTTTCCCTCTTTCTGTGTCTCTCATGAATAAATAAATAAAATCTTTAAAAAAAATAAAGGAAGGTGGTACTCCAGGAAATAAAAAGGATAATTCATTTTCTTGCAAATCAAGGAGAAAAAATTTGTGATTATATCCATGGATACTCAGAAAGGCACTTGATAAAAAAAAATAAAGAAAAAAAGAAAGAGGAGATCCTTGGGTGGCTCAGCGGTTTGGCGCCTGCCTTCGGCTTAGGGCGTGATCCTGGAGTCCTGGGATCAAGACTCGCATCGGGCTCCCTGCATGGAGCCTGCTTCTCTCTCTGCCTGTGTCTCTGCCTCTCTCTGTGTGTGTGTCTCTCATAAATAAATAAATAAAATCTTAAAAAAAAAAAAAAAAGACAGACACAATAGAATTCTCTATTTCTTCTTTTCAAAAAGAAAAAAATATTTTATTTTAAATAAGGGGCACCAGGATCCCTGGGTGGCGCAGTGGTTTAGCGCCTGCCTTTGGCCCAGGGCGCAATCCTGGAGACCCGGGATTGAATCCCACGTCGGGCTCCCGGTGCATGGAGCCTGCTTCTCCCTCTGCCTGTGTCTCTGTCTCTCTCTCTCTCACTGTGTGCCTATCATAAATAAATAAAAAAAATAAAAAATTAAAAAAAAATAAAAAATAAAAAATAAAAAATAAAATAAAATAAATAAATAAGGGGCACCTGGGTGGCTGTGGTTGAGCGTCTGCCTTTGGCTCAGGGCATGATCCCAGAGTTCCCGGATCAAGTCCTGCATCAGGATCCCACATAGGGACCCTGCTTCTCCCTCTGCCTATGTCTCTGCCTCTCTCTGTGAGTCTCTCATGAACAAATAAAATCTTAAAAAAAAGAAACTGGTTTAAATGATTTTTTAATTTTTTATTTTTTTAAAGATTTTATTTATTTATTCATGAGAGACAGAGAGAGAGAGGCAGAGACACAGGCAGAGGGAGAAGCAGGCTCCATGCAGGGAGCCCAATGTGGGACTCGATCCCAGGACCCCAGGATCACACCCTGGGCTGAAGGCAGGTGCTAAACCGCTAAGCCACCCAGGGATTCCCCTAAATGATTTTTTTAAAAGATTTTATTTATTTTAAAGATTTTATTCATTTATTCATGAGAAACGCAGGGAGAGAGAGAGAGAGAGAGGAAGAGAAAGAGAGGCAGAGACATAGGCAGAGGGAGAAGCAGGCTCCATGCAGGGAGCCCAATGTGGGACTCGATTCCAGGAACTCTGGGATCAAGCCCTGAGCCAAACGCAGGTGCTCAACCGCTGAGCCACCCAGACTTCCCAAGATTTTATTTATTTATTTGAGAGAGAGTGAGCAAGAGAAAGCATGAGCAGGGAAAGGGGCAGAGGAGAAGCAGACTCCCCACTGAGCAGAGAGCCCCATATAGGGCTCAGTCCCAGGACCCTGGGATCATGACTGAGCTGAAGGTAGACACTTTACCCACTGAGCCACCCAGGCACCCTAAATGACTTTTTAAAAATAATCTCTGGGATCCCTGGGTGGCGCAGCGGTTTGGCGCCTGCCTTTGGCCCAGGGCGCGATCCTGGAGACCCGGGATCGAATCCCACGTCGGGCTCCCGGTGCATGGAGCCTGCTTCTCCCTCTGCCTGTGTCTCTGCCTCTCTCTCTCTCTGTGTGACTATCATAAATAAATAAAAATTAAAAAATAAAAAATAAAAGTAAATAAATAAATAAAAATAATCTCTACACCCAACTTGGGGCCCAAATTCACAACCCTAAGGCCAAGAGTTGCATGTTCTACTGAATGAGCCAGCCAGGCACCCCTAGAACTGGTTTAAATGATTTTAAAGTTCAATTGAAGAACATATGCCTGAGTAGATCCCAGAATTTTGGAAACTGAAGAATGGTGGTAAAGTGGGACAGGCCACAAGATAGATGAGACAAATTCAGAAACAGTTTGCAGATATATATGGGAAATTAATATATAACTAAGGTGGCATATCTGTTGATTGAAAAAAAGAGATAATTTTTTTAAAGATTTATTTATTTATTTTAAAGAGAGAGGCAGGGAGACAAAGAACACAAGAGAGAGGCGTAGAGGGAGAGAAAAAGAGAACCTCAAACAGACTTTACACTGAGCTCAGAGCCAGATGCAGGGCTTGATCTAATGACCCCAAGATTATGATCTGAGCTGAAACCAAGACTCAGACACTTAACCTACTATGCTACCCAGGTGCCCCAATGATTAATTTGATGGGTGGTGCTGACATTATTGGCCATGCTTATGGGGGAAAAAACAAAGCTGGACCCATCTCAGTGGTTCTCAACTGGGGGGGATTTTGCTCCTTGTGGACATGCGGCAATACCTGGTGACATTTTGGTTGTCACAACTGTGGTTGGTGCTATTGGCCTCTAGTGTGTAGACGCAGAGATACTGCTAATAAACATCCTACAATGCACAAGACAGCCCCCACAACAAAGAATTATCTGGTCCCAAATGTCATTAGTGCTGAGGTTGAGAAATTGTGTTCTAAAATAACACAAAATACCTGGGGTGTCTGGGTGGCTCAGTCAGTTAAGCATCCGACTCTTAGTTTTGGCTCAGGTCATTATCTCAGGGTCATGAGATTGAGCCCTGTGTCAAACTCTGCTCAGGATGGAGTCTGCTTAAGATTCTCTCTCTCCCTCTGCTCCTCCTGCTCCTCCTCCTGCTTGTGCTCTCTCTCTCTCTCTCAAATAAATACATAAATACAATCTTTAACACAAAACACCAAAATACTTTTCTGATGCATTAAAGATTTCATAATAAATATTTAAATATAAAACAATATAATAGGGACACCTGGGTGGCTCAGCAGTTGAGCATCTGCCCTTGGCTCAGGGCATGGTCCCAGGATCCAGGATCAAGTCTCACATCGGGCTCTCCACAGGGAGCCTGCTTCTCCCTCTGCCTATGTCTCTGCCTCTCTGTGTGTCTCTCATGAATAAATAAATAAATATTTTTTTAAAAAAACAATATAATAGAAGGGAAAAAAACATTTATATTACTTTGGAGTGGGAAAAAACCTGCTAAGTAAGTCTGGAAACCAGAAAGCCAAAAGAAAAAGATATGTTCACACATACATTTTAAACTTTCCTAGAAAAAGCTATAAGAAAATATATGAAGCAAATGACAAGCTGAGAAAATATGTATCAAATATGTGAAAAACAAAGAGTCAAAAGCCCTAACATGCAACTCAAAACTGAAACCATAAAATTCCTATAAGAAAACATAGACAGTAATTTCTTTGATGTCAGCCATAGAGATATTTTTCTAGATGTCTCCTTCTAACAAGGGAAATAAAAGCAAAACAAAACTATTGGAACTACACCAAAATAAAAAGGTTTTGCAGGGGTACCTAGTTGGCTTAGTTGGTGGCACATGTAACTCTTTCATCTCAGGGTTGCGAGATCAAGCCCCATGTTGGGTGTAGAGTTTTCTTAAAATTAAGTAAGTAAGTAAGTAAAACCCTAAAAAAAAAAAAAAAAAAAAAAAAAAGCTTCTACACAGTGAAGGAAACCATCAACAAAATGGCAAGGCAACCCACTGAATGGAAGAAGAATATTTGCAAAGGACATATCCAATAAGGGGTTAATGTCCAAACTCTATAAAGAACTTATACAACCCAACACCAGTAATAATAATAATAATCCAATTTTAAAATGAACGGAGGACCTGAATAGACATTTTTCTTTCTTTTTTTATTTATTTATTCATGAGAGACACGGGGAGGGGTTGGTGCGGGGCAGAGACACAGGCAGAGGGAGAAGCAGGCTCCATGCAGGGAGCTCCATGCAGGGAGCCCGAGGACTCAAATCCCAGGTCTCCAGGATCAGGCCCTGGACTAAAGGCAGACGCCTAACCGCTGAGCCTCCCAGGCTGCCCTGAATAGACATTTTTCAAAGGGGGACATACAAATGGCCAACAGACACATAAAAAGAACTTAACATCACACATCGTCAGGGAAATGCAAATTAAAAACCACAGTGAGCTATCACCACACACCTATCACAATAAAAAGACAAGGGTCGCCTGGGTGGCTCAGTGGTTCAGGGAGTATCTACCTTCAGCTCAAGTCGTGATCCCGGGGTCCTGGGATGGAGCCCCACATTGGGCTCCGTGCTCAGCAGAGAATCTGCTTCTCTCTCTCCCTCTGCTTCTCCCCCTGCTGTGCTCTCTCTCTCTCAAATAAATGAAATTTTAAAAAGGAAAAAGAAAATAAAAACACTAGTTCAAGAAGACATGTGCACCTCTATGTTTATTGCAGCTTTACTTGCAATAGCCAAGATATGTAAGCAACTCAACCGTCCCTCAATAGATAAATAAATAGGGACACCTGTGTGGCTCTGTGGCTGAGCGTCTGCCTTCCGCTCAGGGCATAATCCCATGTCCTGGGATCGAGTCCCATATCAGGTTCCCCGCAGGGAACCTGCTTCTCCCTCTGCCTGTGTCTCTGCCTCTCTCCCTGTGTCTCTAATGAATAATAAATAAAATCTTAAAAAAAAAAAAAAGGCAGCAGAAGGATGGCCTAAATTAAACAACAGTTCATATCCAAAATCCCTGATCTTCAGGGTGTCTGAGTGGCTCAGTCAGTGAAGTGTCTGCTTCAGCTCAGGTCAATGATCTCAGGGTCCTGGGATTGAGCTTCACATCAGGCTTCCTGTTCAGCAGAAGCCTGCTTCTTCCTCTCCTCCCCACTCAACGCTGACACTATCTCTGTCTCTCTCTCAAATAAATAAATCTTTTTTTTTTTTATGATAGTCACAGAGAGAGAGAGAGAGAGAGAGAGAGAGAGAGAGCAGAGACAGAAGCAGGTTCCATGCACCGGGAGCCCGACGTGGGATTCGATCCCGGGTCTCCAGGATCGCGCCCTGGGCCAAAGGCAGGCGCCAAACCACTGCGCCACCCAGGGATCCCTCAAATAAATAAATAAAATCTTAAAAAAGAAAAGACAAGGCGGCCCCGGTGGCGCATTGGTTTAGCGCTGTCTGCAGCCCAGGGTGTGATCCTGGAGACCCAGGATCGAGTCCCACAACAGACTCCTTGCATGGAGCTTGCTTCTCCCTCTGCCTGTGTCTCTGCCTCTCTCTCTCTGTGTCTCTCATGAATAAATAAATAACATCTTTAAAAAAAAAAAAAGAAAAGACAAAATCTCTGACCTTCAACCCAAATTCACAGTCTTGAAAAACAGTAAGATGTTTTGGCTTTGTTAAATCTGAGGCCAATTCATTCATCAGCAAGACTTTAACCTGAGCTAATCGGAGGCCAATTGCAGTCTTGGCTCATCTTGCTTAGAGAGAATATTTTTTATATTCTGCTGCAGAATGATTGATTAATGCATTTGATTAGGAGGTGCTGCCTCAGAGCCTGCTGAGGGTGTCATATAATTTCTACAATCCAAAAAGTGCTGCATTCTGAAACACAGGATGGAAGCATAAGGATTCTGAATAAGTGTTTCTAGCTGTCTAATCTGCAGGGCTGGTAGGAATGAGGAGCGAGAGAAGTGTGCATTGGCTGATTCTCAAATATTAAAACAACCTTGCACTCTTGGAATAAATCCTGCTTTGTCACGCCATGATGTATTATCTTTTCATAGAACATTGAGCTTGATTCGCTAATAATTGACAAGGATGTTTAAGTCTGTATTCACCTGACCTATTAGTCTATAACTTTCTTTTGTAATCTCTTTGCTAATTTTCTGTCTTGGGTTATACTGACCTCAGAAAAGGAACTGAACAGTCAGTATCCCCCCCCTCCTCATCCTCTATTCTCTGGGTTTGTATGACACACCATCTGGGCCTGGATTTTTCTTTGGGGGAAGGTTTTGATAACAAATTCAATTTCTTTTCCCGTGTCTCTTTTTTCCAGCACCCCGCAAGGCTAGGTAGATATCGGCCCCTCTGACTGTAGGTCAGAACTTGCGTTTCATGCTCAGCCACAGCCAACCAAGGGCAGGGAGATGGTTCTGCTGTGATTGGCTTAGGTAAATCAGGATTGATCCCCAAGCCTGGGCAAAGGGCTCCCTCTGCAAAGGTGGAACCCTGAACGGTCAGGGTTCTGGTGGCAAAGAAGCCAGGAACAGGGATGACACATGATGATGTAGGAGGAAAGGAAGAACAGTTGCAAGTTGGAAGACCTGGAAGGTTATGAAGGTTATGCTACAGTAACAACCCCAAATCTCAGGGGTTTAACAACACAAAGTTGATTTCTCACTGCTCAGCCCTCATGTCCAGCTTAGGTCAGGGAGGCGCTGTTCCATCTTGCTTCCCTCAAGGACTCAGACTGGTGGTGTCTCCAGAACCATCACTGTGGTGCTCAGAGGCTTCCACTCAGAAGTGACACAAATACATCTGGTCAACAGTTTGCTAACCAAATAAGTCACATGGTGAAATTATTCTGTAAGAGGCCAGGAAATGAAAACTTTCCCATGGTCCTGGAAAAAAGAACTGGGAATCTCAATGAACAATAGGAATGGCCACTCTAGGTCTCTGTTTACGTATATACACATGGAAAAGGAAATGCTTCTTGCAGTAAAAGCACCTGCTTGGTAGCACAGATAATTTCAGTTAGCCTTTGAAGGGCTCACCTCTGTCAGGACCTGCCCAGTCAATCAAGCAGTTGGCCAGAGGACTGGCCACATCATCCCCAGAAAGACTTGCCCTCCCTGGGAATGCCCGCTCTGCAAAGCCCTTCCTCCCTTTTTACCCTCCACATCCTTCTGGGTTTTCCCCAGTCAGGACTGACTCTGCCAACTGATTAGATGTAGTTGTTGGGTGCTCGCATTTGACAATAATTATTTTTTTAAGATTTTATTTATTTATTCATGAGAGACACATAGAGAGAGGCAGAGACAGAAGGAGACGCAGGGTCTCCCTACGGAGATCCCAGGACCCCAAGATCACACCCTGAATGGAAGGCAGACGCTCCACCACTGAGCCACCCAGGTGTCCCAGACAAATAATTATTTTAGAGTTGCGGGATTACTGAGTCAAAGGAGTCTGAGTAAGGTAAGACTTCCCTGTGGCCCTGGCTAGTATGAGAAATAAAGTGCAGCCCATAGTCAAGCCCAAGGGCAGGACAGAGTCACTCTTAATGGTGGGGAGGTGGGGGAACTTTCCAACTGAGTAGAAAGAACCACTGTGGGGAGAGGACAGGTAGGGGCTGGGGGCCTGGGTTCCAGGAGGAGAGCAAGGAGCACCCACAAGTTCAGGCAGCTGGGATCAAGGACCCCCACCATCTCTGCCCATTGGGGCCTCTCAGCAGTCCCGAATCTCCAAGGAACAGGCTCAAAGAGATGCACAGACATCCAGCAGGCGGGCAGAGCAGAACTGTCCTCCAAACCCAGCGCCCTTTCCACCACTCCAGCCTGTCACAGTGAGGGCACCTGGCCAAAAGGGACACTAGGGTTGCAAGCTCCAGGGAAGGCAATGGAAGAAGGGGCATTCCAGGGCCATGGGGCAGCCGGGGGAGAGGACTTGGGCTCCTGGCTGGTGAGCCTCTCCCGTGAGCGGGTCTGAGAAGCTCAAAGCACCCCGGTGAGCAGGAACTCGCCCCCTAGGAGGCCCCACGGCTCGGCTCCGCGTGACCAGCAGGGGGCGCCCGAGCCCCTCACGAAAGCCGGAGAACAAGGGCGGGGTGGGAGGCGCCCCCGGGCAGAGGACGCCGCAGGGGTCCTCTGCCTTCTGGCGCATTGAAGTAGTGCTCCAGGGAGCCCCGTGGGATTGCATTGGGCCCGCGGCAGGACTTTTGTTTTTCTTTTTTTTTAGACCTTTATTTATTTTATTTATTCATGAGAGAGAGAGAGGCAGAGACACAAGCAGAGGGAGAAGGAGAAGCAGGCTCCATGCAGAGAGCCCGACGTGGGACTCGATCCCGGGTCTCCAGGATCGCGCCCTGGGCTGCAGGCGGCGCTAAACCGCTGCGGCACCGGGGCTGCCCTGTTTTTATCTTTAAATACTAAACGTATTGTTTGACCCATTTACAAGCTTCCATTATGTGATTGGGTGCATCTTCTATATCTGATTTGGCCTGGGCTCCCCAGAAAGCAGAGCCTGTGGGGAGTTGCTTCAGAAGGTGTCACGGGGGGATCCCCGGGGGGCTCAGCGGTTTGGCGCCCGCCTTTGGCCCAGGGCGCGATCCTGGAGTCCCGGGATCGAGTCCCGCGTCGGGCTCCTGACGTGGAGCCTGCTTCTCTGTCCTCCTGTGTCTGCCTCTCTCTTTCTCTCTCTACATCTATCATGAATAAATAAATAAATTATTAAAAAAAGAAGAAGAAGAAGAAGAAGAAGAAGAAGAAGAAGAAGAAGAAGAAGAAGAAGAAGAAGAAGAAGAAGAAGATGTCACGGTAAGGAGTGTGACCAGGAGAGGAGAGAGCTAACGCAACTCCGTATCACCAGCGTGGTCGTTCCCTGCTCCCTCTCCCAGGACATTCTGGACCACTTTATAGAAATGTCTCAGAACCATCCTCCTGACGAGAGGAGGACATATCCATTACCTCTCGGTCCTTCCTCCAGCACAGGCCTGTGGGGGTTGGAGCAGATTCTGTCCAGTTAGTTGCACGTGTGCAAACAAAGCCTGCTCAGGATGCTCCCCCAGCAAGGGCTGGATTCATGATACGAGGGCTGAAGAGGTGTACGTGACCTCGGAACCCCACCAGAGAGAGGGACCCAAAGGAAACAGGGTGACTAGAGAAATCATCCACAGTAACTACCAAACCCTTCATCTAAGCACCATACTAGGATATATGTCTGAGATAGATTCTGGGAAATGGGATTGCTTGGTTGATGGGTAAAGGCACATGCAATTTGCTACATGTTGTCAGATACTGATAGGAAGCAGTTGTACCATTTTGCATTTCCTCCAGTGAGTTAGTGAGCTCCTGCTTCCCTACAGCCTTGCCAACAGAATACGATGCAAATCTTTGGGGTTTTGCTGATCTGATAGGTGAGAAATGACGTATTAATGTATTTTGATTTTGTGTTTCGGTTCTCATGAGCAGGATTAAGCATCCCACCTTATACACCAGACTTTATTGCAGTATTAATTGTATTAGCTGAAGACAGGAAACACAAAACTACAATGAGATACCACCACCTGACACCCATCAGAATGGCTATTAAAAAACGATATGGGGACACCTGGGTGGCTTAGTGATTGAGCATCTGCCTTCAACTCAGGTCGTGATCACAGGGTCCTGGGATTGAGTCCTGCATTAGGCTTCCCGCAAGGAGCCTGCTTCTCCATCTGCCTGTGTCTCTGCCTCTCTGTGTCTCTCATAAATAAATAAATAAATAAATAAATAAATAAATAAATAAATAAATAAATCTTAAAACAACAACACTACAAGCCCAGAAAATAACAAGCATTGGCGAGAATGCGGAATGCGGAGAACTGGGATCTTTGTCTACTGTTAGTGAGGATGTAAAATGATGCAGCCACTATGGAAAATAGTTTGGTGATTCCTAAAATAATTTGACATGAAAGTACCATCTCATCCAGCCATTCCGCTGGGTATGTACCCAAAAGAATTTGAAACAGGGTCTCAAAGAGATTATTGTACACCCATGTTCATACCAACACCATTCACAACAACCAAAAGGTGGAAACAACTCACCTGTCCATTGACAGATGAGTGGATGAACAAAACGTCGTGTAGCCATACAAGGGAAAATAATGCAGACTTAAAAAGCATTCTTGGGACACCTGGGTGGCTCAGCGGTTGAGCGTCGGCCTTTGACTCAGGGCATGATCCTGGGGTCCTGGGATCGAGTCCCACATTGGGCTCCCTGCGTGGAGCCTGCTTCTCCCTCTGCTTGTATCTCTGCCTCTCTCTGTCTCTCATGAATAAATAAAATATTTTTTTAAAAAAGCATTCTGACACATGCTACCATACGGATAAACCTTGAAGCATTATGTTAATTAAAATCAGCTAAAAGGACAAATACTGTATGATTCCTCTTATATGAGATACCCAGAGTAGTCAAAATCATAGACAGAAAGCATAGTAGTGGTTGCCGGGGGCTAGGAGAAGTTGATATTGAATGAGGACAGAATTTCAGTTTTGCAAGATGAAAAGTGTTATGGGGATGGACGGTGGTGATGGTTGCACAAGAATGTGAATGGAATTCATAACTATACACTTAAAAATGGTTAAGATGGAAAATTTTATGTTATGTGAATTTCACAATTTTTTAAAAAAAAGAAACAACAAAAAGCGACAAGAAACTTTGAATTTGTAGAGGAATAGAATATGCTACATTCACCCAGTAGAATACAATACAGCTTAAAAAAAAGAATGAGGGGCATCTCTATGTCCTGCTGAGATGTGGTCTTCAGGATATGTCACTAAGTGAAGACAGCAAAGGCTTTACAGATTTTACAGTATGCTCCAGCATCCAAGAAAGGGAAGAAATACAAATATAGATGCTTATATTTTCAAATAGAAACAATGGAAAGATAAATCAGTACAAACATTTACCTGGTGGGGAAGAAAGATCAGTCTAGAAGGGACAGGGGTGTGGCTGGACCTCTCCATACCTATCTTGTTTTATACTTTTGCATTCAGAAATGTGTAAATGTGCATACAATTTTTTAAAAAATGTAATTAGTATAGAGTTCGTTTGATTGATTTCTCTGCAATCTTAATAAGCATAGCCTTAGAAGGGCTGGTGATTTTTTTTTAATATAGATTTGAGAGAGGTGTGGGGGAGAGGCAAAGGGAGAGAGAACCTCAAGCAGACTCCATGGTGAGTGCAGAGCCTGAAGCAGGGCTATATCTCAGGAGATCAGTGTTCTGGGATCACAACCTGAGCCGAAACCAAGAGTCAAACATTTAACCAACTATGCCACCCAGGTGCCTGATTAAGATTTTATTTTTAAGGGACACCTGGGTGACTCAGTGGTTGAGTGTCTGCCTTTGGCTCAGGGCATGATCCTGTGGTCCAGGATCAAGTCCTGCATCAGGCTCCTTGGAGGAAGCCTGCTTCTCCCTCTGCCTATTTCTCTGCCTCTCCCTCTCTCTCTCTGTGTGTCTCTCATGAAAAAATAAAATCTTAAAAAAAAAAGGATTTTGCTTTTAAGTAATCTCTACACCCAATGTGGGGCTCAAGCTCACAACCCCTGAGATCACGAGTTGCATGTCTACTGACTGAGCCAGCCAGGCACCTCCAAGAGGGCTGGTGATTTTTTAGATTTCTTCCCCTAGGATGGGTATATTAAAAAGGCAAACAAAACAAAACCCTGGAAAGTAACTATTGATGAGGCTATGAAAAATATGGAAGTGTCACACATTGCTAGTGGGAATATAAAATGGTGTGGTTTAGAGAAGAGTATAGCTTCCTCAAAAATTGAAAGAGAGGGATCCCTGGGTCGCGCAGCGGTTTGGCGCCTGCCTTTGGCCCAGGGCCCGATCCTGGAGACCCGGGATCGAATCCCACGTCGGGCTCCCGGTGCATGGAGCCTGCTTCTCCCTCTGCCTGTGTCTCTGCCTCTCTCTCTCTCTCTCTGTGACTATCATAAATAAATAAAAATTAAAAAAAAAATTGAAAGAGAAGGCAGCCCTGGTGGCTCAGCGGTTTAGCGCCACCTTCAGTGCGGGCCTGATCCTGGAGACCAGGGATCAAGTCCCACGTCGGGCTCCCTGCACGGAGCCTGCTTCTCCCTCTGCCTGTGTCTCTGACTCTCTCTGTGTCTCTCATGAATAAATAAAATCTTTAAAAAAAAAAATTGAAACAGAGCTAGCACATTCAAGAAAAATGAAAACACATGTCCACACAAAGGCTTTTATACATCTATTTAGAGCCATTTTATTTATAACAGCCCCCCCAAAACTGGGAACAACTGGAATTCCTACCAGCAGAGGAATGGATAAATTGTGGTATTTCCACATGATGTAATAGTACTCACTAGTAGAAAGGCATGCTGATGTGCCTAACAACATAGATGAATCATGAAATACTTTTGGAGAGTAAAAGAAATTAGGTTCTCAACAAGTACCTACTGTATTATTCCATTTGCAGAAAATTCTGGAAAATTAAAAGTAATTTATAATGATAAAAAGCAGATCCTTATGGCCCTGGGGAAAGGGGAGAGGGAGGGTAGAGATGCCCCTTAAGGGGCATGAGGAAATGTTGGGGTGGGATGAATATGCTCATTTTCTTGATTGTGGTGACGGTCTCTTGGGTAGATACATAAGAACTCATCAAATTTTACACTTGGAATATCTGCAGTTAATTGTTCACAAAATAGGATGAGATAATAAACAATACCTAAAAAATTTAAAACAATGAATGTAAGCTTTTGGATGACTTTTTTTAAGATTTTATTTTTATGTAATGTCTATACCTAATGTGGGGCTCAAACTCACAACCCTGAAATCCAGTCACATGCTCCAAGGCTGAGCCAGCCTTGGAGATATCGGTGTCCTGAGATATCGGTGTCCCGATATCTTCTATCTAGTTAAAAATTCCTTTCTAGGGGATCCCTGGGTGGTGCAGCGGTTTGGCGCCTGCCTTTGGCCCAGGGCGCGATCCTGGAGACCCGGGATTGAATCCCACGTCGGGCTCCCGGTGCACGGAGCCTACTTCTCCCTCTGCCTATGTCTCTGCCTCTTTCTCTCTCACTGTGTGCCTATCATAAATAAATAAAATAAAAAAGAATTTTTTAAAAAAGAAATTGATTTGCTAATATCTTGTAGGATTTTTTTAAAAGATTTTACTTATTTATTCATGACAGACACACACACATACACACAGAGAGGCAGACACAGGCAGAGGGAGAAGCAGGCTCCATGCAGGGAGCCCAACGTGAGACTCGATCCCAGGACTCCAGGATGGCGAAGGCGGTGCTAAACCGCTGAGCCACCCAGGCTGCCCAATTTGTAGGAAGTTTTGCAGTTCTTTTTATTATTAGCTAATTTAATTGCTTCCATTTTCCTGGTAAGAATGGCCTGTGGCTTTCTTTGGCACATGGTCCTTGCCTCACTTTGCTCTCAGCAACACTGGCCATGCCCTGAGGAATGTTCTTTCTGTTCTCTTGGAAGAGGGTTCTTGTACAGTTGAAATGATCTTGCCAGTTTGGTGGAGCCTGCCTATGAAGCCAGCTGGGCTTGGTATCTTCTTTGCAGAGAGATTTGTAATGACTAATTAAATCTCTTTAATGGTTACAGGGAAAATTCAGCCATCTCTTTTTAACTTCTGATAAAATTTTATTACAGAAAATATCCACCCTACAAAAGTAGAGAGAATCGTATGGTGAGCCCTCATGTACCTATCACCCAGCTTCTATGATCAACAGCTTATAACGACATCTTTTCATCTGTACCCCCACCCAGTTCTCCTACCCATATCATAGACCACCTGGAAACAAGTCCCAGACATCTTATAATTTCATCTGAAAGTATTCCATTAGGTCTCACCAAAAGATAAGGATTTTAAAAACACAAAATGTAACCCTTATATATCATGCCTACACAAATTTATCATTTCTGTAGTATCATCAGATATTCAGTGTTTTCATCTTTTTCCCATTGTCTTCTGTGTTGGGGGTGAATGGGTTTGGTGGGTTTTAGTTAGCTTGTTTGAAAATCAGGAGCCAATTAATGCCTGTACATTGTAACTGGATGATGTCTCTTTGGAGGCCCAGTGTGTGAGGGTACATGCCGCACAGTTCCACCTGATTTCACTTCTTAGGCCATGCACGCCCCAGGCCACTAACTGGCCTTAGACTTTCCCTGAAGAGTTGTGTAGCCTGCTGGTGTAGTCCCAGGGCATGGGTGTCAAGGGTCCATACCCAGCCCACCTCAGGTGAACCCGCAGAATCCTCAACACTTTGCTCCTTCCCTTACTTCAATTCACCCCTGGCTGATCAGAGCTGGGATATGGACCAGTTAGAAACGGACTGAGTTATATGATACTATAGTATCATATGGGCAGCGGTGCCAGTTAGCTGCCCTCGGCCACTCCTGCCTCCCAGGGTCCACTGCAAGGCTTCCTCTCTCCCTGTCTGTGCTGCTCTCAGTTGTTCCTGGTGACCAAGTGAGTTCTGTGGGCCTTTGCTCCCTATCCAGTCCATCTCTGGCTGCCACAGGCTTCTGTGGCAATCCGGGCCCACGTGTGTGGAGATGCATATAGGACATCCTGGGCGCAGCCTTCTGAGTGCTCTTGTTCTTGACCTGGACATGTATGAGAGAGGACAGCAGGATGGGGGTATATGTAGGTGGCCTCCCAGCCTGCATAGTGAAGGGGGCCCACCCTGGTAGGAGTAGCCCCAGGTGCAAGAAAGGAGGTCTGCCTGTGTCAGAACTGATGGAGGGTGGGGGTAAAGTGACCATGGACAGCTGCATAACACTGAAGCCCAGTGGAAGCAGGACAAGTGGAAAACTGCTGTGAGGCCACGGCCACTTCACTCCTCAGACCCCAGGCAAGCAGCTGATCGTGCAGGAGACACCTGGGCCGGCTGAGCCCCCATGAAAAGCAGGAGGCAAAGTTCTGTCATAGCCAGCGAGATGTCAGTGTGCAACCCTCCTGGACATCAGATCATTGTCTGTGATGGCTCAGTGCTCACATCTGTTCCTCACCCCTGGGATTCCACCTGTGTTCTCAGGAGCACATCTGTCTGGGAATTGCAGGCTGTCTTCTGGAGAGATAGTTTTTGAGGGATCCCTGGGTGGCGCAGCGGTTTGGCGCCTGCCTTTGGCCCAGGGCGCAATCCTGGAGACCCGGGATCGAATCCCACATCAGGCTCCCGGTGCATGGAGCCTGCTTCTCCCTCTGTCTGTGTCTCTGCCTCTCTCTCTCTCTCTCTCTATCATAAATAAATAAAAATTAAAAAAAATTAAAAAAAAAAAGAGATAGTTTTTGAGATATGGCCTGTTTTTCCTCCTCATGGCTGTGCTTCTTATGATCTGGCTAATATTCCATCCTGGACCCAAGCTCTACACAGTCACCACTAACCATGTGTTCTTGCTTTTCATTGCACTAAGACACAGAGGACAACAAATTGACCATCTTCACCATTTTGGAGGGTACACAGTGGCAATGATCACCACCATCCATCCTCGATTGCTTGAACCACTTACCATCTTTATTGACCACTGTTACTGCCCAGTTGCTCTCCGTCACCTGGGCTGCTGGGGTGGGTTGAGATACACGTCCCAGGATCATGGACACTGCCTGCTGAGCCTGCTTCTGGTTCTGACATTTGGCTCCTGTTATGGACTATGTCCAAGCCACCCCCACTCCCAAATTCATGTGGCAAAACCCTGCCCCCACAATGTGATGGCATTGAGAGGTGGGGCCTTCGTTGCTGAACGGGGTTTGATGAGGTCATGACATGGAGCCCTCATGACGGGATTAGTGCCCTCACAGGAGTCTTCAGAGCACTTGCTTCCCCCCTCCGTTCTCTGTCACATGAGGACACAAGGGGAAGTGGGCCATCTGTAAGAGAGCCCTCACCTGGCCATGCTGGCCCCCTGATCTTGAACTTCCCACCAATTTCTGTTGTGTAAAAGCCACCCAGTCTGTGGTATCTTAAAGTTTTTTTCTTATTTATTTATTCATAGAGACACAAACAGAGAGAGAGAGAGAGAGAGGCAGAGACACAGGCAGAGGGAGAAGCAGGATCCATGCAGAGAGCCCGATGTGGGACTCGATCCAGGGTCTCCAGGATCACGCCCCTGGGCTGCAGGCGGCGCTAAACCTCTGCGCCACCCGCCACCGGGGCTGCCCTAGTCTGTGGTATTTTGATAGCAGCCTGAACTAAGATACACCAAAAGGGTCTGAATTTGGTCCATCACTGTCACATTTCTCCATGTCCCCTCTTGCCTAGTCTCCTTGTTAGTATTTGTAGCCAGTATATGTCTTACTCCACATTTTCAGGGGTGCTAGGAAATGTGGTTTAAAAATGTTTTTCTTTAACTTAGTTTGTATGCCAAACCTGCCACTCTACTGCAGTGGTAGAAACCTAGCTTCAGTTTGGAGCTTTCCCTACCTACCTTTGCTTAGGACGAGTCCAAATAGGAAGGCATGTCTCTGCAGGCATGTCTCTCGTCCTTGCTCTCCACCCCTTCTACTCCTCGCTACCTCCTTTGGCTGCCCATTTATTTTGCTTCTAGGGACACCATGGCATTGCCAGAGAGCTCTGAGAAGCAAGACACCCCCCCACACACAGCAGTCACTCTAACTTGCTGCAAAGTGTGCCCTTCTGCAAAGTATGCCCTTCTGTCTTAAGTACCATGTCACCAGTGGAACGGTTAAATGCCATTCAAGAATCCCATCATTTCCAATGACATGAGGGAACCCAGCTCCGTGGCAGCAATCTCCTGCTGTCAACTCTGGCTGACAGGGGACAGCTGCCAACAGCTTCTGGATGACTCAATGCCCTCCTCACTGTCTTGTCCTTTACTGCTTTAGTGGAGGGAGCATCCTCTGGGAAGCTACCAAAGAACAGTTAAATGGTCAATATTCTGGTTTTATGTAATACACCTATTCTAACATCCCCACTCCTCCGAGCCTTTATGCACCTTCTTTAAAACTCAGCCAAGGCACAAAACAAAAAACAAAACAAAACAAAACAAACTCAGCCAAGGCAATTCTGGCATCTCCACCTCATTGACTGAGGCCACCATCATGTCCAAACTTTCGGAGTCATTTAGGATAAGCTCTGAATGTTCTTGGCAGGACTTTGGGTCTTGAGTCATGGCAAATGCTCTTGTATCAATCAACTCCTATCCAATATTATATATCCTTCCCCCATCTAGTACCTTCAAGATCCACTCCTGCATGTGCTCCCTCCTAGGTCCTGCGGTTAGATCTATCCTGCAACTTCCGGGTGACTGAGCTATTTCCTCCTAGAGTAGGAACTGTGCTTCACTGCTTAGGCTAAGCTGAGACCCAATTCTAGTTGATGGTCTGGAGGCAAGGAGCAGAGGTGATCCAGAGAGTGATTAGCATCATTTCAGAAGATATTCACTTCAGGTGAGATTTTTGCATGGCCTCCAGGCAAAATGAGGCTATTCTCTTTCAAGAGGAAGGAAGCACAAGCTGCTGGCCAGGAGGATTCAGGGCCTCTAGGGCTCACGATTCTTAGGTATATTCACCCCAACATCCCATGCCAGGCCTCAGGATCCCATCGCCCCTGTTCAATGCCCTGACTTTAGCACAGGAAAATTGTTGAGGATGCACAGGTCTCCTCTGCACCTCTGCCGCCCTTATGATTGCCCTTATGATTGGTCTCCTTGTCAGCATGCTCTGCTTTCTGGCTGCAAAGTGAACATTTGCTTTTGTTGCCTCAAGGGACTTTCTGGTTTTCCTATCAGTCCTGTGCTGGATGGGCTCTCTTGAGCCTTCCGTTCTTTCTGCAAAGTTTCTAAAGCAGGCTTAGAAAAACAAACCACCTCCATAATCCTCATAGATAGCGCTTTCCTATATATTTTTTTAAGATTTTATTTATTTATTAATGAGAGACACACAGAGAGAGGCAGAGATGCAAGCAGAGGGAGAAGCAGGCTCCATGCAGGGAGCCCAATGCAGGATTCGTTCCCAGGTCTCCAGGATCAGGCCCTGGGCTGAAGGCAGTGCTAAAGTGCTAAGCCACCTGGGCCACCCCTTCCCTATCTTTCAAGTGACAAAGCTATTTATGAGCCAAGCTCTCCCTTCAACTTCTCATTCCAATCTACCAATCTTATGCTTCAGGACATGCGGGGTTGTCACCAACCCCCTGACCAAGAGTGGTGATTGTTGCCTTCTGAATGGCAGAGGAGCCATTCTTCTAGATTCCTATTCCTACAGTCTCCCTTCTAGGGCTACTCCCTACTGTTTTAGCTTGAGGCCCCATAAAAGCAGAGCCTGCATCTAGAACTTGAGTGCAGTTGATTTGGTAGAGATGAATCCAGGAAACAGGAGAAAGGGAGTGATACCAGGTAGAAGGAAAATTCAACAAAGTGTATTTTGGCTCTTGTCCCTTATGTGAAGGTTGGCTCAGAAAGGCATTAACTCATCTGCACTCCCAGGCTAGGCCTGTGGGTTGAGAGAGCTTCTGAGGCTTAGGAGAAAGCCACAAGAGACACTTGAAATGAGGCACTGACAGTGTACATGGGGCCATCTACCATAGCTGTGGCTAAAGTCAGAGGTGAGCTGCTCAGATATAACAAGAAGTTCCAAAACATCTAACAAGGGGTCAGAAATTTGTGACAGGGCACCTGGGTGGCTCAGTGATTGAGTGTCTGCCTTTGACTTAGGTTGTGATCTTGGGGTCCTGGGATCGAGTCCTGCATTGGGCTCCCCGCAGGGAGACTGCTTCTCCCTCTGCCTGTGTCTCTGCCTCTCTCTGTGTGTCTCCCATGAATAAAATCTTTAAAAAAGAAAGAAGAAAGAAAGAAAGAAAGAAAGAAAGAAAGAAAGAAAGAAAGAAAGAAATCTGTGACAATGCCAAAGGCCAAATACCATCTGCTCCCTGGGATTCAGGTGCCTGTGTCTATAGACCTTTGTTCAATCTAGAACTATTTGGAGAGGGCCTAGTAAGTGTTGCTAAGCACTTTTCTACACTGAGATATAGGAAACCACAGAGTGAAAAGCCCTGTGGAGCTTACATCCTGTGGGGGGGAGGCAGAGAAGATGGACAATAAAATAGCATGCCAAATGGTTATAGATTTTAGAAAACAAAATAGGAAAGGAGGACCTGTTGTCCTGCTTTGGTTGGGGCCAGGGGACAAGATGCACTTCTTTTAACAGAGTCATCAGGGAAAACCTGGCTGAAAAGGTGACATTTAAGCAGACACCCAAAGGAAGTGAGAGTAAAACCAGCCAGACACTGAGGAGAAGGAAGAGTGAGGGAGGAGGGATATCAGGAGCTGGTAATGCCCCAGAAGCCAGGTGACGACAGTTTTGAGGAGGAGGAGGAGGGGTCAAGTGCAAGAAATGCTGCTGATGGGCCAAGATGAGGATGAAGAATTGGCCAAAGTCAACAACACTGGTGGTGATGGCATCTTTGAGGAGAGCAGGCGGGGGAGAGGGGGAATACGGAGACACCCCAACTCAAGGGGGATTAAGAGTGAAGAGGGAAGGGAGGAACTGAGGCCAGTGAATACAAGCAACTTTTTGGAGTTTCCTTACAAAGGGAAGTGAAGAAATGGGGCAGTAGCTGGAAAGGAATGTCAGGTCAAGAAAGGATAGGTTTTGCAAGATGGAAGACCTACCAGGTACTCTACTCTCATTTCCCTTCATCTTTCCTCTAGCTGTTGACAAATTTGTGGCCTTTTTGACCTCCCTGCTCAGGCCCAAAAATACTTTTGCAGAGGTCTTATCCCCTAAGAGTTCTGAGCTGGAGGAGGTGAAAGCTACAAAGAGTCCTTTGTTCCTGCTTTCTGCTCTGTCACATCCCTCCCTGGGGCAATGAGTTTAGCTGCCTCTGCAAGGGGGTGAAATTCCACAGCAGAAAGAACAAAGTCAGATATCTCAAAATATCATCCTGCTCCATTTATTTTGGGCCCTTTAGCCACTTGGATGACTTTCCCTAAATGTGGGGCTCCCTGCCTGCCCACCTGTCTGGTAGGGCAGATACTTTACTCTAGAACTATTTATTTTCAAATATTCTGACTAAAGCGATATTCCCTAAACTTTAGGCATTCCTGGATCACTGTTATGATTTTGGCTGTTTTGCCACAGCTCCTATAGATTTTACTCCATATTTTTATATAAAGCACTTTCCTTTAACATTCATTTTTATTGTGGTAAAATTTGCCTGGCCTAAAACTCACTAAAGTGTACAATTCAGGGACGCCTGGGTGGCTCAGTGGTTGAGCATCTGCCTTCGACTCAGGGCATAATCCTGGGATCCAGGATCGAGTCCCACATCAGGCTCCTTGCAGGGAGCCTGCTTCTCCTTCTGGGCAGCCCAGGTGGCTCAGTGGTTTAATGCTGCCTTCAGCCCAGGGCCTGATCTTGGAGACCCGGGATCGAGTCCTGCGTTGGGCTCCCTGCATGGAGTCTGCTTCTCCCTCTGTCTCTCTGTGTCTCTCATGAATAAAAATTTTTTTTTAATTTTTATTTATTTATGATAGTCACACAGAGAGAGAGAGAGAGGCAGAGACACAGGCAGAGGGAGAAGCAGGCTCCATGCACCGGGAGCCCGATGTGGGACTCGATCCCGGGTCTCCAGGATCGCGCCCTGGGCCAAAGGCAGGCGCCAAACCGCTGCGCCACCCAGGGATCCCATGTCTCTCATGAATAAATAAAATCCTTAAAAAAAAAAAAAAGTGTACAATTCAGTGGCTTTTTAGAACATTCACAGTGTTGTGCCACCATTACCAAACAGTTCCAAAACCTTTTTCATCACTCTAAAAGGGAATTCTTGGGATGCCTGGGTGGCTTGGTGGTTAAGCATATGCCTTCAGATCAAGTCCTGCATCGGGCTCCCCATGGGGAGCCTGCTTCTCCCTCTGCCTATGTCTGCCTCTCTATGTCTCTCATAAATAAATAAAATCTTTAAAAAATAAAATAATAAAATAAAATAAAATAAATAAAATAATAAAATAAAATAAGTAATAAAAATAAAATAAATAAAATAAAATAATAAAATAAAATAAAATAATAAAATAAAATAAAATAAAATAAAATAAAATAAAATAAAATAAAATAAAATAAAATAAAATGGAACTCTTCACCTGCCAAGCAGTTCCTCCCTCCTTCCCTCTTCCCCCAGCCCTTGGTGACCACCAATCTGCTTCCTATCTCTATGGATTTGCCTATTATGGATATTTTATATAAACAGAATTATGTAGGGGTGCCGATGGCTCAGTCTGTTGAGGATCTGCCTTTGGCTCAGGTCATGATCCCAGGGTCCTGAGATCAAGTTCCACTTTGGGGTCCCCACTCAGGGAGGAGTCTGCTTCTCCCTCTCCCTCTGACTCTTTCTTACCTCCTCACTCATGTTCTCTCAAAATCTTAACAAAAAAATAAGCAGAATCATAAATACATGGTTCTTTCTGTATAGCTTCTTTCACTTAATATTTCTCCATTAGTGCCTTCTTTTTGTTTTTTCCCCTAGTGTTATTATTTTGGTTCCCTTCTCATTTCCTTTTCTGTATATAGTTTTTTTTTTCTTAGTTGTGTTATTTTAAACATTTTAATTTATTTTAAAATTTTATTTAATCTATATATTTAAAATTTTATTTAGTTGAATTAGAGAGAAAGCATAGGAGGGAGGGGCAGAGAGAGAGAAGCCATCTAGGTGCCCTAGTGTATATATATAAAATTTAAAATTTTGCAGACTCCCACTCTATGCAGGGAGCCCGATGTGGGACTCAATCTCAAGACTCCAGGATTTGGCCCTGAACCAAAGGCAGATGCTCAACAGCTGAGCTACCCAGGTCTCTCTCTCTCTCTCTCTCTCTCTAGATATATATATATATATATATTTTTTTTTTTTTTAAAGTAATCTCTGAGCCATCTCGTGATCTCAGGGTCCTGGGGATCCCTGTGGGGAGCCTGCTTCTCCCTCTGCCTGTGTCTCTGCCACTTATTTATGAAAGAGACAGAGAGAGAGAGAGAGAGAGAGAGAGAGAGAGGCAGAGACACAGGCAGAGGGAGAAGCAGGCTCCATGCAGGGAGCCCGACGCGGGACTCGATCCCGGACTCCAGGATCACGCCCTGAGCTGAAGGCAGGTGCTATACTGCTAAGCCACCCAGGGATCCCCCAATAAATAAAATCTTAAAAAAAGTCATCTCTACACGCAACGTGGGGCTTGAACTCACCACCCAGAGATCAAGAGTCATTTGCTCTTCCAAATAAGCCAGCAGGACCCTCCCCCTTTCTTAGTTCAAAAGGAAAATTTGGGATCCCTGGGTGGCGCAGCGGTTTGGCGCCTGCCTTCGGCCCAGGGCGCGATCCTGGAGACCCGGTATCGAATCCCACGTCGGGCTCCTGGCATGGAGCCTGCTTCTCCCTCTGCCTTTATCTCTGCCTTGTCTCTGCCTCTCTCTATATATATGACTATCATAAATAAATAATAAAAAAATTAAAAAAAAAAAAAGGAAAATTTATTTCAAATTTTAGTTCATGGGGATCCCTGGGTGGCACAGCGGTTTGGCGCCTGCCTTTGGCGGAGGGCGCAATCCTGGAGACCCGGGATCGAATCCCACGTCGGGCTCCCGATGCATGGAGCCTGCTTTTCCCTCTGTCTGTGTCTCTGCCTCTCTCTCTCTGTGTGTGACTATCATAAATAAATAAAAAAATTTAAAAAAAAAAACAAATTTTAGTTCATCATAACTATTTTAAATACTTTAATCGATATTAATGTAAATATAGAATTATTAAAATACAAATAAAAGCACTGCCCAAAAGAAATGTTTTTAAACTTAAGTGTCTAATGACCTGTTTGTGTTGTTTTGCTGATTGAATTAATAAGGCCACCTTTTAATACAAAGTAGTTGTCCAGGGGATCCCCGGGGGGCTCAGCGGTTTGGCGCCTGCCTTTGGCCCAGGGCACGATCCTGGAGTCCCGGGATCGAGTCCCACGTCGGGCTCCTGGCATGGAGCCTGCTTCTCCCTCCTCCTGTGTCTCTCCCTCTCTCTCTCTCTATGTCTATCATAAATAAATAAATCTTTAAAAAAAAAAAACAAAACAAAGTAGTTGTCCAGTAATCCCTAGTCTACTCCTGAAACAAGGTTAGGCTGGGGCAGGACACCCACTTCTCTCACAGCTGTCATATGGCCCTAAGGAAATGAGTCCACAGTCTCAAGTTTCAGTGGCTGCAGAAATGCATTCTACATTCCAGGGAAAAGGTTACAGATTGCTGAGACCAGTGTCACCATCTTTTGTTGTGCAGCCACATCATCCACAAGTACAGTACACTCCCTGAAGCACCTTATATAATACCTTGTATATATGGGGGTTGTGGAAATGGGCTCCCCAAGTCCTGAGAAAGAACACTCATCCAGAAGGGATCTAGGAAGAGATCACACTTAGACACCTACAAAAAGAAAGAAGTGAAGGTACCAGGAGGTGACAGTCACACTTCAGCCCAAGGGAACTGCTGCTGGACAGAATGAAGGAGATCCAGGGTGACCAAGTCTCTTTTTCAAAAGAAGACAAGAAATCTGGATATTTAATGTGAAATCTGCAAATTCTGAAATGTTGGCAACGAATGCAAAATTTTTAAACAATATGAGTGGAGCAAATCCTATCTGTGTACAGGATTTGCCCTGGAGAGTGCTTATTTGTACCCTGGGTGAGACAAACCCTTTATTCTACAGAGGAGAAAAAGAGCCCTATAATAGAGAAGACATTCGCCAAAAGCTACACAGCCAGGTGGGAGAGGCTGAGCCCAGTTTCCAGAAAGCTGCATAATATACACTCACTCTGGGGCACCTGGGTGGCTCAGTGGTTGAGCATCCGCCTGTGGCTGCGGTGGTGGTCCCTAGACGGGATCCCGGGATGCCGCCCCGCACTGCGCTCCCCGCAGGGAGCCTGCTTCTCCCTCTGCCTGTCTCTCTCTCTCTCTCTCTCTCTCTCTCTCGGTCTCTCATGAATAAATAAATAAAATATTTAAATTTAAAAAATACACCCACTCTGGCCTCAGGTTGAAACCCCTCTGGCCTGAGGGGCGCCTCTAAGCCCGGGGAGCTAGGGGGAAGCCGCCCCCCTCCGCCCGGCGGCCTCACGTCACTCTCCATCACCCCAAGGCATCGCTGCCTGCCCGACCGGGTCCTCCGTCCCTGGGGCCAAGAACGCCACCGCCTGCCCCCGCCGGCCATCTTCGCGCCCCTCCCACTCCCCCCTCCGCGAGTGCCGCCTCCCACCTCGCGTTCCCAGCTGGCGGCACACACACCTCCCCCACGGCCCTTACCGCGCCCTCCCGAGTCGGGCTCCTAGCGGAGTCGCCCGAGCACGCGGCCTACTAAGAGGTCCCTACCCGCGGGTCGCGAGCCCCCGGCCCCGCCCCCTCCGCCGCCCACTACCGCGCCCCGGCAGGTCGCGAGAAGCGGAGTGCGCGTGCGCCGCACGAGCTTTTATTGCGTCACCGCGACTCCAGCGCGCGCGGCTCGATCATGAGCACGCCGCTGGCGCCTTCGCGCTTGCGCATCTTCCTCTGCCAGGCGCGCGCCGCGGCAGCCGGGCTGGCCTCGGAGTCGAGCTTCTTCTCCAGCAGGTGCATGCGCGCCGTGGTCTCGGCCAGCATGTCCATAAGCAGTTCCTGCTGCAGCTTCAGGTAGTTGTTCTCCTCCAGCAGCACCTGGCTCTTGACCCGCTGCACCGGCGCCTTCCAGCCCACCGAGATGGTCGGCGAGGGCAGCGGCGCCTGCGACCGCCCCGGCAGCCCCTCGGCGGTCCACCGGCCGCCGCGGAACACGAAGGCCTCGTTGCTCAGGCGCGTGCGCGGCGCCCCGTAGCTGAGGCCCAGCTCCGTCTGGCGCGTCCGGTGGTCCAGCAGGTAGAAGGTGGACATGGAGGAGATGCGGCGCAGCGGCGGCCGCCGTGGCGAGAAGCGCCGCGAGAAATGGTCGGTCCAGAACTGCCGCAGCTCCCCCCACAGGCGGCCGGTGTGCCGGGTAGCGGGGCACCCGAAGGCCTCCAGGGCGAGGGGCCGAGTGGGCCTTGTCTGGCCCGCGGGTGCCGGACGCCGAGCCTCGGGGACGTGGGCCAGCGGGGCTGCACCCTTGCCTCCCGAGCCCCGGTGTCCAGAATGATGAAGGCGAGCCAGGGGCACTGCTGGGGAGCAAGAGTCCGGGTGAGCAGCCTGCTGGGACAAGCTGGCCCCTTGAACCGCGAGAACCGGTGGATGAGGCTTAGCTTTGAGGCTGGCACCAAGGGCTAACCCGCTGCAGCTCGCCGAGGAGCCCACCCCGGCACGCGGGCGCGACAGCGGTCTCCTGAAACTAACTTCCCCAAACACCACTCTGTGTCAGGTCCAGGGAACATGTATGCAGATGAAGGACCACGTGCCTAGCTTTCTGAGCCTTGGGCGGGCTTCTGGGGTTATGGGCCCGGGAGAAGGGAACGGTAGAGACAGGTACATAAAAGTTGAGCAGGGCTTTGCCAGGTAAATTGGGGTGGATAAGGGAGCGCCTCTAGGCAGAGTGAAGATCCAGGCACAGATTGCATTTTCCAGATGTGAAGAAGAGCTTGGGATAGGGCTGGTGTATGGTACTCGGCTAGGAATACAAGAGGAGGCTGGAAAGGGGGCCAAAGCATAAGTTTCATTCTGGCACTGATGGATTACAAAGCCAGGGATAGCTCTGAATTCAGAAAAAGTATTCTGTAGGATGTATAAAATAACCGATGCCATTATTGCCACACTCAGTTATTTTACAACACGCTCTGGGCCAGGCCTGGTCTGGGCAGGGGTTCTTAGCCCGTGCCTGCCCTCAAGATGCTACTGGTCCAGCTTGGAACCCAGATATGTGTGTTGGTGACAGTAGCTCAGTATGCTCAGTGGCATCCTGGGGGCATGTACCATGGGCTAGGACCTATGCTGAGGATTTGAGGGAATAGGAGTTATGCAGGCTCCACGTGACTTTTCTCCCAAGCGGACTACATCCTCAAAGAAGCTGAAGTCCAGATAACAACTAGTCTAGGTCTCTGTCTCCCCCAAAGCCTGGAAGTGCTGACTCTATTCTATGGGAAAAGGACTGTATGTTTTCTTTTAAATTACCCTTCTCTCCACGGAGGGTGAAAAGGGAAAGAACCCTCAGTCATGCCTTCATCCATCCAACACACTCGTATTCCTCTTGCACATATCTGGGCTGAGGGGATAGTACTTTCCCCTAGATCTGGCCCAGTGTGACATCTCTGAAAGCCCAAAGAGGGGCCAAGAGGTGCAGCCAGCCCCACCCTCGTGGCTGCATCTTCCCAGAGGGCCCTTTTCCAATAATCCTCACTGCAGGTTGTGCCTCACCTGGAGGATGTGTTGGAGGCGCTGAGCTGCTGTCCCAGGCTTGGCCCCTCTCTGAATCGCTCAGCTGCTGTCCACCAGCTATGACTCACAATGCCTGCAAGCCAGACTAGCCCAGACAGAAGGGGTGCTGACAGTGTAGCTATAAAATAGACGGCTTTCCCCATATTCCTTCGACACACAGCATTTGCTGTGTTCCAGGCACAGCCCTGCAGAGCTGGAAATAGGAATTTGATTTAAGGAAATAAACAAGATAGTCCCTCATTAAGCTTACTTAGGATGTCATGGTTCAAGTTCCCAGAAGCAGAGCCTTAGATAGGAATTCTTGTTTGACTGATTTATTGGGGAAGTGCTCTCAGGAGAAGGGAGTGAAGGAAACAGGACAGGGCAGGGAAACAAACTAAAAGAAACAGGAGAGTGGCCTCAAGTGGAAACTAGCTTCAGCCCCATCCCACTGTGTAAATTGCACCATGGAGTTAGGCCTCCTTACCACAGGAAAGCCAGTCTTTTGTACCCTATCCCTTCTCTTCCATCCCTCTTTTCCCATCAGTTATTGGCGAGGGCAGCTGTGAGTTGTCAGCCAACACATAAGGCACATATGGGGTGAGTGCATCACCAGGAAAGGGGATCTGTGGGGCCCTAACAGCATAGATGAGGGAGAAAGAATTTTTAAAAATGAAATAACTAAGAATTTGATACATACAATGAAAAAAACCGAGGACTACAGAAAATGACTTTAGCACATGGTGTTCAGTGAAGGCATTTGATGTTCATGTTAAGACCTGAATGGGGCAGCCTGGGTGGCTCAGCGGTTTAGTGCTGCCTTTGGCCCACGGCGTGATCCTGGAGACCCGGGATCGAGTCCCACATCAGGCTCTCTGCATGGAGCCTGCTTCTCCCTCTGCCTGTATCTCTGCGTCTCTCTCTCTCTCTCTCTCTCTCATAAATAAAATCTTAAAAAACAAAAAAACAAAAAAGACCTGAATGACGAGGAGGCCTCGTGAAGATTGAGGGCTGCAGGCAGAAACGAGCTGGGCCTGTTGGGAGGACAAACATCCTGTGTTGAGAAAATGGGAGGTAATGAGGTCAACCCTACCTGGCAAGCACTCCAAGTTGACTGCCATCACCTCAGCTTGGCATTCCTGACCCCAAGGACCTCTTCCAGGGTCTTCCCAGTTAATTCAGCCTCCTGCATGGCCCTCCAAGGAGTCAGACCCAGCTCCAAGGGAGCTCGTATCCTGGAATAGAGCCAGGTGGTACCATCACCTCCTGGGAAATTTTTGTCTTGAACAGTCTTATTAAGGTATAGTGGATGGGGCACCTGGCAGGCTCAGTTGAAAGACCATGCAACTCTTGATCTTGGGAGTCATAAGTTCCAGCCCCATGTTGGCTATAGAGATTTATTTAAAAAAAAAAAAAAAAAACTTCAGAAGGTTTTATTTATTCACTTGAGGGAGAGAAAGGGAGAGCATTGAGTGAGCGAGCAGCGGGGAGGGACTGGGACAAGCAAGCTCTGTGCTGAGCACAGACCCCAACATGGGGTTTGATCCTATGACCCCAAGATCACAACCTGAGCCAAAACGAAAGTCAGATGCCCAACTGCCTGACTGAGCTACCCAGGTACCCCTAGAAAGTAAAATCTTTTTTTTTAAGATTTTATTTATTTGAGAGCACAGACAAGGGGAGCAGCAGAGGGAGAGGGAGATGCAGACTTGCCCCCAAGCAGGGATCCTGATGTGGGGCTCAATCCCAGGACCCTGAGATCACGGCCTGAGCTGAAGGTAGACACTCAACCAACTGAGCCACGCAAGTGCTCCAAAAGTAAAATCTTTAAAAAAATTTTTGAGGTATAATTGACAATGACAATTTTTTTTTTTTTTTTGGTTAGATTTTTATTTGAGAGAGAGTACATGAACTGAGAGGGAAAAGCAGGCTCCTCTGCTGAATGAGTAACTGTGGCAGGTGTATGTTTACCTCTTTATGAAGCTACCAGACTTTTTCTGGAATGATTATACCACACCACCAACAGCAGTGAAAGAGCTTCTGTTCTTCCACATACTTGCCAACACTTTGTATGGTAAACCTTTTTAATTTTTGTCATTCTGGTGTGTATATCTAAACTGTGGTTTTAATTTCATTTCCATAATGGCTAACGATGTTGACTGTGTCTTCATGTGCTTATTTGTTACCCTCTTTGGTAAATTAAGGTCTTTGCCATTTTTAAAAAGAAAACTGGATTATTTGTCTTATTGAGTATAAGGAGTTCTGTTATGCTAGATAAAAGTGCTTTGGTGGGTATGTTTTACAAATATTTTCTCCAATTCTGTAGCTTTGCCTTTCAAAGGGAAAGTTTTTAATTTTAATAAAGTCCAGCTTATCAATTTTCTCTCTTGTAGTTCTTACTTTTTGTATCATATTTAAGAATTATTTGCCAAACCTAAGATCCCTGAGCTTTTCTCCTCGGTTTTCTTCTAGAAGTTTTATGGTTTTAGCTTTACATTTAGGTCTGTGCTACATTAGAATTTATTTTTTTAAGGTTAATTTATTCATTTTAGAGAGAGCACAAGTGGGAGGGGCAGATGGAGAGGGAGAAAGAATCTCAAGCAGACTCTGTGCACTGACATGGAGCCCAATGCAGGGCTCGATCTCAATGACCCTGAGATCATGACCTGAGCTAAAACAAGACTCAGACACTTAACCGATTGTGCCACCTAGATGCTTTTTTTTTCAGTTATTTTTTGTTTATCATGTGAGGTGAGAGATGATTTTTTTTTCATATAGATGTCAATGTGACCTAGCACCAATTATAGAAAATACTAGGCTTTCCTCTCTAGTTGAAATCCTGCTATTGGTCCTGTATTTTCCTCCCCTGTTGAAATCCTGTGACTTTGTCCAAGTGTTTTTGGCCTCTCTGTTCTCTTCCATTGGTCTCTTTATCTACTCTTGCACCACATCATATTGACTATTGTAGCTTACAGGAAGTCTTTTTTTTTTTTTTAAGATTTTATTTATTCATGAGAGACACAGAGAAGAAGAGAGGTAGAGACAGAGGGAGAAGCAGGCCCCCTGCAAGGAGCCTGATGCGGGACTTGATCCTGGACCCTGAGCCAAAGGCAGACGCTCAACCACTGAGCCACCCAGGCGTCTCACTTACAGGAAATCTTAATATCTGGTAGTGTATATCTTCCAGCAATATTCTTTAAAGATTGCTTTGGTTTTCTAAGTCCTTTGCAATTACATATAATTGAATTTCCATCCTAATTTTAGAATCTGAATGTCAGTTTCTACAAATAAACCCTCATGCTCACTGTTCAAAGCTCTCTCTTCCTATCACGAGGACATTTGAGAGCTCACATCAGCCCTCAGAAGGTTGTCTGATGGACGTGGAATCAGAGCCCAGGAATATTTTAATCGAGCCAGTGATTCATTCTTTGTCTCTCTGCAAATTGTGTCTGTGTTTTTAAGGCTAATTTTCATTAACAATCTCAATATTTCAGGTAGGTCATGGGTTGCCATGGTCTCCAATAACTTTTAATTTCCCTTATTACAAAAAAGGGAAACTATGAAACCCAAGGAGGTCTTTTTCTTTGTTTTAATTTTTATTTATTTATGATAGTCACACACAGAGAGAGAGAGGCAGAGACACAGGCAGAGGGAGAAGCAGGCTCCATGCACCGGGGGCCCAACATGGGATTCAATCCCAGGTCTCCAGGACCACGCCCTGGGCCAAAGGCAGGCACCAAATCGCTGCACCACCCAGGGATCCCCAACCAAGGAGGTCTTTATTTGATGATTTGAATAGGAAAAGTTTAGAGATGAGGAACAATTAACATCTTAACTCCTTTCACAAGCTGATCTTGATTCTAAGGAGTGAAGAAAGTCTGTGTCAATGTCACCACTGGGAAGATGAGACCTGGCACTTTTTAGGAAAGGAGTGCCAGGTACCGACAGGTCTGGGTTTAAGGACATAAAGTTCATTCTAAGGGCACCGAGGAAAGGAGAAGAGGACCTAAACATGAATTCTCATTTCCTCACACCACAGACGAATGCCATAGCAACTGTGAATGTCAGTGGATCCCTTCTTTTGGCAACTGAGAAAAATACTCCCCAAACCAAGGAAGCAAACTCTTTTGTTTTGCCCCATGGCTATTCTATTCACTTGTTTTCTGAGATACTGTGAGTGACATTTGCCCTTCCCTGAAACAATGACACGTGCTCTGTGCCAAAATAGCAAAGAAAAAAGAATTCTGCATCTATATACAACTTAATGGAAGTCATTTAGATAGTACAGAGGCACCTGGGTGGCTCAGTTGGTTAAGCACCTGACTTTTGGATTTCAGCTCAGGTCATGATCTCAGAGCTGTGAGATCCAGCCCCACATCAGGGCTGGGTAGGGAGTCTGTTTGAGATTCTCTTTCTTTCTCTCTCTCTCTCTCTCTCTCTCTCTCTGCCTCTGCCCCTCCCCTGCTCACATGTTCTCTCTCTAAAAAAAATTTTTAAAGTCATTCAGATAGTACAGAACACATAGAACACATTTATAAAGAATGCACATGATTCACTTCACCTTTTTAGGAAGGGCAGATTAAACAGGAAAGGATCCCCATCTGCTCTGTGGCTCATGCTTCTCTTGGGCTTTTTCTTCTCTAACTTCTCCTTAAACCTTCCTCTTGGGCTTGGTGGTGACAGCGATGGGTTGGGGTGCAGCATGCAGGGCGGCCCCTGCAGTGGTCTAAGGTGGCTATTACTCCTGTCCCTCTTTCCCATGCTCCTCCAAAGCCATTGTACCCTAAAATTAGTTACACAATGTTCTTTGAAATCTGCAAGTACTCTATGAAAAAATCTTTAACTTTTCTGTTTTAATAAAATTTTGTGCATCATATCACAGCACAAAGTGTGTGCCATCTGAGCTCCAAAACATTTGCCTTGGGGTATTGGGATCAGATCACCGGCCACATAGCACTTATTGCCAGCAGAAAAAAAATTTTGTCGTTTTTTAAGATTTTATTTATTGATTGATGACAGACACACACAGAGAGAGGCAGAGACATAGTCAGAGGGAGAAGCCAGCTCCACACATGGAGCCTGACGTGGGACTCTATCCTGGCTCTCCAGGATCACACCCTGAGCTGATGGCAGATGCTCAGCTGCTGAGCCACCCAGGTGTCTCAAGGAAAGAGAATCTTAAGCAGGCTCCATGCCCAGTGCAGAACCCAATGCAGGGCTTGATCTCACAACCCTAAGGTCATGACCCAAGTTGAAATCAGTTGCTTAGCCAACTGAGCCACACAGGAACCTCTCTTTCTACAATTTTTTAAAAAGATTTTATTTATTTATTCATAGAGACACACACACACAGAGAGAGAGAGAGAGGCAGAGACAGGCAGAAGGAGAAGCAGGCACCATGCAGAGAGCCCGATGTGGGACTCGATCCAGGGTCTCCAGGATCATGCCCTGGGATGAAGGTGGCGCTAAACCACTGAGCCACCCGGGCTGCCCCATATTTTAGAAATGTAAAGCCTCGAAAAGGGACAACTGGGTGGCTCAGTGGTTGAGCTTCTACCTTTGGCTCAGGGTATGATCACGGAGTCCAGGATCCAGTCCCACATTGGGCTCATTGCAGGGAGCCTGCTTCTCCCTCTGTCTATGTCTCTGCTTTTCTCTCTGTGTCTCTCATGAATAAATAAAATCTTTAAAAAAAAAAAATAACTCAGTGGGCAGCCCCGGTGGCTTAGCGGTTTAGCATTGCCTTCAGCCCAGGGCCTGATCCTGGAGACCTGGGATTGAGTCCCACGTTGGGCTCCGTGCATGAAGCCTGCTTCTCCCTCTGCCTGTGTCTCTGCCTTTCTCTCTCTCTCTCTCTGTCTCTAATAAATAAATAAAATCTTAAAAAAAAAAGCTCAGAAAATTGTTTTGCTTTCTGCAGAAAGTCTCCTTTTCATTTAAGTGATAACAGGTACTTGTGTAAAAAGGAACTATTTAGGACAAACTATACAAGGGCTAATATTTCAAAATAATGTTAATATTATAATATATTTATAAATATAATAAATATTATAAATAATATTTCAAAAAATAATACTTTCACAAGAGTCACAATCTTGTTCAAATGCCTATAAACATAAACTTCCCATACCTTCATTTATTTACAACTTTCAAATATAAAAACATAATAAAGTTATAAATTACCCCTTAATAAAAAATATTCGAATTCATGTTTAAAAACGACAAAAAAGGGCAGCCCTGGTAGCTCAGAGGTTTAGCACCACCTTCATCCCAGGGCGTGATCCTGGAGATCCGGGATCGAGTCCCTTGTCAAGCTCCTTACATGGAACCTGCTCCTCTCTCTGTGTGTTTCTAATAAATTAATAAATAAATAAAATCTCTAAAAAAGTTTTCCAAAATATGCTCTGAACAGTTGTTTTGAATTGTGAGAGCCTGACTTTTTTTTGAGCTGTAAAATTAAAAATTGTACAAAGAGAGGCTCCTGTGTGGCTCAGTTGACTAAGCAACTGATTTCAACTTGGGTCATGATCTTAGGGTTGTGAGATCAAGCCCTGCATTGGGCTCTGCACTGGGCATGGAGCCTGCTTGAGATTCTCTTTCCCTGAGACGGTTGGGTGGCTCAGCAGTTGAGCATCTACCATCAGCTCAGGGTGTGACCCAGTGCTGAGATCGAGTCCTGAATCAGGCTCCCTGTGAGGAGCCTGCTTCTCCCTTTGCCTATGTCTCTGCCTCTCTCTCTCTGTGTCTCTCATGAAAAAATAAATGAAATCTTAAAAAAAAAATTCTCTCTCCCTCCCTCTGCCCTTCCTCCCCATCCCTGCTCATGCATGCTGTCTTAGAATAGAATTAAATAAAATAAAAATTGAACACGAACACCTGTATACTCTTTATCCAAATTCCCTTACAGTCAACATTTTACTCTATTTCCTTTATCATTTTGAACCATTTGCATACACCATGGCCCTTTGAAGAATACTTCTGTGGGTATTCTCTTACATGACCACAGTAATCAACTTTATACGTTTATTTTGCTACAAATTACTTAAATCGAGCATCCATATTTCAATATTGTCCACCTACTTATAGTGCCCATTAGTAGCATTATCAGTACAGGATCCTATCTAGAGAGAGATTGTGCTTTAATATTGTAAAGGAGACTTCTGTACTGTGGGCAGACACTCTAAGACCATTTAAACACCCTGTTCCTCATCAAAATTTCCCCCTAGATTTAGCTTTCATTTGTGATTCTTGCCTGAGCCAATCTTTACCATTATGTTTATAAAATGTCGCTTTCCCAACACTAGCACTAACGTCATGTTTGTGGGTTGGCTCTTAGCATTCTACCATAAGAAAGAGGTCTCCCTTCTCTATTAGGATTGTGAGATGATAGAAAATCTATTCCCTCAATTCCTGCCCCCTGACACGGCTTGTAAAATCTGATTTCCTAAATGATAACAGTACTAGGTGCATCTTTTGCTGTCTTTTGACCCTTACTTTTTTTTTAAGCATTTTTTTAAAATTTTATTTATTCAGAGAGAGAGAGAGACTGAGAGGCAGAGACACAGGCAGAGGGAGAAGCAGGCTCCATGCAGGAAGCCTGACGCGGGACTCCATCCTGGGATCAGACCCCGGGCTGCAGGCGGCGCTAAACCGCTGCGCCACCAGGGGTGCCCTTGACCCTTACTTTTGCTATAGACTTTCCAAATCCCTTGGAATTTCCTGGGTAATAGCAGTGTCTTTTTTTCTAATGAGGTGACTCTTGGTGGGTTCCTGCATGGAGGCGGGTCACCAGAAAGACCAAGCCACAATTAGAAGCTTGGAAGCTTCAGCCCCATCTCCCATTCTCCAGAAAGGGAAGAGGGGTTAGGATGGAGTTAATGATCTATCATGCCTTCGTCACAAAGTCTCCATAAAAACCTCCAAAGTATAGGGGTTCAGGGATCCCTGGGTGGCGCAGTGGTTTGGCGCTTGCCTTTGGCCCAGGGCGCGATCCTGGAGACCCGGGATCGAATCCCACACCAGGCTCCCGGTGCATGGAGCCTGCTTCTCCCTCTATGTCTCTGCCTCTCTTTCTCTCTCTCTCTGTGACTATCATAAATAAATAAAAATTAAAAAAAAAAGTATAGGGGTTCAGAGAGCATCCAGATTGGTGAACACATCTGTGTGCAGGAAGAATGACACACTCTCAACACCATGGGATGGAAGTGCCATTGCTCAGGACCCTCCTAGACCTGGCCCAATGTAGGCTTTTAACTGGTTGTTCATCTGTATCCTTGATCATATCTTTTAATAAGCTGGTAAACATAAAAAACTGTTTCCTCTGTGAGCTGTTCCACCAAATGATCAAATCCAAGAGGAGGGCAGGCCAGGTGGCTCAGCGGTTTAGCGCCCCCTTCAGCCCAGGGCGTGAACCTGGAGACTGGGGATCAAGTCCCACGTGGGGCTCCCTGCATGGAGCCTGCTTCTCCCTCTGCCTGTGTCTCTGCCTCTGTCTCTCTGTGTCTCTCATGAATAAATAAAAATCTAAAAAATTTTAAAAAAAATCCAAGAGGAGGTTGTGAGAACCTTCGATATGGAGGCAAGTTGGGCAGACATTGTGGATAACCTGGGGACCTGCTTGGGATTGGCATCTAAAGTATAGTCAGTCTCATGGACTGAGCCCTTAACTGGTAAGATCTGACACTAGCTATCTCCATCCAGATAGATGGTGTCAGAATTGAGTTAAATTGTAGGACACCCAGCTGGTGTTATAGGATTGCTTGGTGTGGTAAAAACTCCCACACATCTGGTGTTAGAGGGTTGTGAGTATGGTACTGGTGTGAGTAAAGGGGAAACACATAAGAGTGTAGTTTTTTGTTGTTGTTGTTGTTGTTGTTTATCTATTTTTAAGTAATCTCTACACCCAATGTGGGGCTTGAACTCACGACCTGGAGATCAAGAGTCATGTGCTCTCCCAACTGAGTCAGTTGGGTGCCCCTAGGTTTTTTCCTTTACACTTTATTAATTTCTATTTTTTTTAAGATTTTATTTCTTCATTTAATTTTTTAAAGATTTTTAAAAAGATTTTATTTATTCATGAGAGACACACAGAGAGAGAGGCAGAGAGAGAAGCAGGCTCCACGCAGGGAGCCCGATGTGGGACTCAATCCCGGGACTCCAGGATCACACCCTGGGCCAAAGGCAGGTGCTCAATCACTGAACCACCCAGACGTCCCCCTTTATTTTTTTTTTTCCTTTAGATTTTATTTATTTGAGAGAAAGAGAAAGCAAGCACAAGCAGGGAGAAAGGCAGAGGGAGAGGGAGAAGCAGACTCCCTGCTGAGCAGGAACCGTCCCCCCAACTCGGGGCTTGATAACAGGACCTGAGATCATGACCTGAGCTGAAGGCAGACACTTAAACGACTGAACCACCCGGGAACCCCTATTTTTTTCTTTTTAAAAAATGTGTTGACGGGATCCCTGGGTGGCGCAGCGGTTCGGCGCGTGCCTTTGGCCCAGGGCGCGATCCTGGAGACCCGGGATTGAATCCAACATCGGGCTCCCGGTGCATGGAGCCTGCTTCTCCCTCTGCCTGTGTCTCTGCCTCTCTCTCTCTGTGTGTGTGACTATCATAAATAAATAATAAAAAATTAAAAAAACTTAAAAAATGTGTTGACATTTTCATTTTTTAAAATTTATTTTTTATTGGTGTTCAATTTGCCAACATATTGAATAACACCCAATGCTCATCCCATCAAGTGCCCCCCTCAGTGCCCATCACCCAGTCACACCCCCCCCCCCCCCCCCCCGCCCACCTCCCCTTCCACCACCCCTAGTTCGTTTCCCAGAGTTAGGAGTCTCTCATGTTCTGTCTCCCTTTCTGATATTTCCCCCTCATTTTTTCTCCTTTCCCCTTTATTCCCTTTCACTATTTTTTTATATTTCCCATATGAATGAAACCATGTAATGTTTGTCCTTCTCCAATTGGCTTACTTCACTCAGCATAATACCCTCCAGGTCCATCCACATCGAAGCAAATGGCGGGTATTTGTCGTTTCTAATGGCTGAGGAATATCCCATTGTATACCTAGACCACATGGATACAGATGCAGTGAAACACCAGGACACCTGCACCCCGATGTTTATAGCAGCAATGTCCACAATAGCTGAGCCACCTGGGCTGCCCCGGCACTGGGATTTTAAAAGCTTTCCAAGTGGGCAGCCCGGGTGGCTCAGCGGTTTAGCGCTGCCTTCAGCCCAGGGTATGATCCTGGAAACCCAGGATCGAGTCCCATGTCAGGCTCCCTGCGTGGAGCCTGCTTCTCCCTCTGCCTGTGTCTCTGCCTCTCTCTCTGTGTCTCTCATGAATAAATAAATAAAATCTTTAAAAAAAAATGAAAGCTTTCCAAGTGATTCTTATGTGCAGACAAGGCAAATATCCCTTGTAATGTAAAACATAGAGACCAATGCAAGAAAACAGGGGGAAAAATGAAGCAATGTCTAGAAAAGACATACGGAGGAAAAGAAATCTTCAACTAAAAGTATAGGAGGGTAGCAGTCTGGTGAAGCAAGGAGATCAACAATTCTCTCTTCAGAAAACACTGTTAAAACTGGAGAAAAAAAGAAATAAAAAAATTCATTTAGGGTTCTGGAAATTGACCAAAAGCAAAGGAGAAATTGAGAAGCATTAATCCATGAAAACCCACTGAACTCCAAGTGAGAACAGTGAGAGTCTGTGGCATTTTGCCCGGGGCTGCTCACATTCCCTCAGCCTGGTCACAGGGCAGCTGACCACAACTGGGCAGGCTGTACCATCCAATAGCTTGCTTTCCTGCCAGAGGGGGCTCACTGGATTTGGAACAAACCACCCAACAAGATGCTTCCACACACCCACTATAATGGCTACAACAAAAAAGACAGAGTAAGTGTTGGCAATGCTGTGAAGAACCAAAAGCCTTCGACATGGGACTGTGAAATAGAACGACTTTGGAAACCAATTTGGCAATTTCTAAAAAGGTAAACACAATTTTACTGCATGAGCTGGCAGTTCTACTCCTATGTAGTACCCCAGAGAAATAGAAATGTCTGTATAAAAACTCATATGCAAATGCTCATAGCAGCATTACCATAATAGCCCCAAACTGGAAACAATCTAAATGTCCATCAGTTCAGTGGATAGACAAAATGTGGCATATCCATGCAATGGGATATTGTTCAACAAGGAACAGGAATGAATTCCTTTTTTTTTTTTTTTTTACAGGAATGAATTCCTGATAGGTGCTACTAAATGAATGAACTGTAAGTACATCATGCTATGTGAAAAAAGTCAGATACCAGACTACATATGTACAATTCCATGTATATGAACTATCTAGAAGAGGGAGATCCACAGAGGAAGAAAGCAGTTCAGCAGTTTCCTGGGGTTGGCTGAGAGTTGACTGCAAATAGGTACAAAGGCACGTGTTGGTGGCTGAACATATCCTAACCTCAGATTGTGATGATGGCTTGTATAATTCTGTGCATTTACTTACCATGGGCAAGCTTTATGGCATGTAAATTACACGTCAATCAAGTTAAAAGAATGCCTAATGTTTAGAATAAAGAGACTTTTAGATGTGAGAGATTTCAACAAAATCTTACTCTAAAGTAAAGTCTCAGGAAGCAACAGAGAGATGAAATTGCCAATTGTGGTAGTTAACCAAGAAAAATGGAAGATTCAAGAGAACATTAAAACATATGTCCGGGGGCACCGGGGTGGCTCAGTCAGTTAAGGGTCTGCCTTCAGCTCAGGTCATGATCCCAAGTTTCTGGGATCAAGTCCCACATTGGGCTCCCTGCTGAATAGGGAGCCTGCTCCTCCCTCTACGTGCTGCTCCCCTGCTTGTGTGCTCTCTCTCTTTGTCAAATAAATGAAATCTTAAAAAAAAATGCCCATGTGTCTGTACGTAGCAATTTTATACTATACAGCCCCAAATTGGAAGCAGCCCAGATATCTGTTCCTCAGTGAATGGTTAAACAAACTGTCGTGTTCATACAATGTAATACTACTCAGCAAGTAAAAGGAATAAATTTGTGATGAATGTTACTGTATAAATGAAGATCTCAGAACAATTTGTTGAGTGAAAAAAGACAAACCCAAAACATTCATACTATATGGTTCTATTTATATGAAGCTCTAGAAAAAATGAATCAGTAGTCAGAGAAATCAAGTCAGCTTTGGCCTGAGGCTGGTGGTAGGGATGGGCCAGGAATTGCCATGAGGGAATGGTAGTATAATAAAAATTGGTCTTTGTTCTGGGTTCCTGGTATGCAGCTCCTAAAATCCTTAGAATTTCCTGAGTGATAGGAGTGACTTTTTTCATTTTTTTGAAAAGATTTTATTTATTTTGAGAGAGAGAATGAGAGCAGGAGGAGGAGCAAAGGCAGAGGGAGAGAGAGAATCTCAAGTAGACACCTCACTGACCACGGAGCCTGGCTCTGGACTGATCTCAGGGCCCTGATATCAGGACCTGAGTGGAAATCAAGAATCAGTTGTTTAACCAACTGTGCCACCCAAGTGCCTTAGGAGTGCCTTTTGTTTTTTTGTTTTTTGTTTTTTTAATTTTTTTTTAAATTTATTTATGATAGTCACGGAGAGAGAGAGAGAGAGAGAGAGAGAGAGAGAGAGAGAGAGGCAGAGACACAGGCAGAGGGAGAAGCAGGCTCCATGCACCGGGAGCCCGATGTGGGATTCGATCCTGGGTCTCCAGGATCGCGCCCTGGGCCAAAGGCACGCGCCGAACCGCTGCGCCACCCAGGGATCCCAGGAGTGCCTTTTGTTATTCATGAGCCTCTTTCAATTCAACTACAGCTGAGTTTATGCTAATAAGGTGATTATCAGGCTGGAAACTGGTTACTAGCCTAACCTAGTAAGAAAGAACTGAATAGGAATGTAGGGTGCTCTCTCTGGTGTGTCCCTTTCCTCTGGCTTTGTGCCCCTTCTCTCTTTCAAACAATGAAATGTAGGGGTAAGCCCCGGTGAGGGCAGCTTTGCAGATAGGGTAGAGGGGCAAGTTAAGTTATAAGAAGCGATTGGATAGGAAGGACAAATTGGTCAACAATTTTGTTTATGATGCGTTTTAAACATTTATTTTCTTAAAATATTTTATTTATTTATTCATTGGAAACACAGAGGCAGAGACCTAGAGAGAGGGAGAAGCAGGCTCCTCACAAGGAGCCCGATGTGGGACTTGATCCCAGGACCCCGGATCACGCCCTGAGCCGAAGGTAGACGCTCAACCGCTGAGCCACCCAGGCATCCCTATTTAATTTTTTAAAACCAAACACAAAAGCAGACATTTATGTGATTGTAAGTAAGCACTACATCCAATATGAGGCTTGAACTCACAAGGCTAAGATCAAGAGTTGCATGCTCTACCAACTGAGCCACCGAGCATCCCCATTTAGGTGATTCTTTATTGAAAAAATAACATTCACAGGTTATTAAAAAGCTTCCTTTTCACTTTTTTTAAATTTATTTATGATAGTCACAGAGAGAGAGAGAGAGAGAGAGAGAGAGAGAGAGGCAGAGACATAGGCAGAGGGAGAAGCAGGCTCCATGCACCGGGAGCCCGATGTGGGATTCGGTCCCGGGTCTCCAGGATCGCGCCCTGGGCCAAAGGCAGGCGCCAAACCGCTGCACCACCCAGGGATCCCGCTTCCTTTTCACTTTTAACTTGTGAAACCATGTATCGAATAGGAGGTACCTGAGCTTAAGTCAGAAAATGAACAGATCCACAAGTGGATGATGGCAAAACCAACAAAGAACAGATTGTGCTGACAGATAACACTTGGATTCCTCCATCTCTTGGTAAAGATGTTATTATCTGCATGTGGGATCTGATTCATGAGATCTTTACTGTTGGAAAACACTTCAGAGGGGCACCTGGGTGGCTCATTTTGTTAAGCATCTCCCTGTGCCTCAAGTCATGATACTAGGGTCCTGGAATGGAGGGAGTCTCTGCTTCTTGCTCTCTCCTCCCTACTGCTGCTCTCTATCACTAAAAAAAAAAAAAAAAAAAAAAAAAAAAAAAAAAAAAAAAAGGGAAAACATTTTAGAGAAGCAAACAACTTCCTGTGGCCCTTCAAACAATCATTTCCATGAGTGGAATGAAGAAAAAGACCACCCATTTTGTAGAAGGTGGAGATGCTGGCCACAGGGAAGACCAGATTGGCAGGCTTACTAAAAGGATGAACTGGGGTCCCTACAGTGATTATTTTTGTAATCTGATCAATTAATCAACAATGACTGCTTTCAGATTGGGGGGAAAGGATGCCTGGGTTGCTCAGTTGGTTAGGCATCTGCCTTCAGCTTAGGTTATGATCTCAGGGTCCAGGGATGGAGCCCTGCATTGGGTTCCCTGCTTATCTGGGAATCTGTTTCTCCCTCTTCCCCACTGCTCATGCTCTGTCTCTCTCTCTCTCTTAAATAAATAAATAAATAGATAAATAAAATCTTTTTAAAAGTTGGAGGGAAGAAAGATCTTATTTCTTGGGGCTTGTCTTTTGCTTCCTTTTTCAAGATTTTATTTGAGAGAGAGAGAGCAAGAGAGTGTGAGCACAAGCAGTGGGAGTGGTGGAGGGAAAGGGAGAAGAAAGCTCCTCCCCCACCCAACATGGGGCTCTATCCCAGAACCCTAGAATCATGACCTTAATTGACTAAGCCATC
Organism: Vulpes vulpes; assembly: GCF_048418805.1. Classification (NCBI taxonomy): domain Eukaryota; kingdom Metazoa; phylum Chordata; class Mammalia; order Carnivora; family Canidae; genus Vulpes; species Vulpes vulpes. The sequence goes on from NC_132791.1 coordinate 71,836,864, forward strand.
CAGGTGCCCCTTGCTTCCTCCTTTGAAGAACATTATGCTTTAGCCAAAAAATCCCTAGAAGGACTCTTAGAAGGATCTCCAGTCCTGCCCTGTCTTGGACCCAGAGAGGATCCCCAAGACCAGCCAACCTTGAATTCTCTCTTTTGTGGGGGCTGTACAGTTCACCTTCAGTCACCCAGGCTGACACCTCCCAGTGATGGCTCTGATTCCTCTCTTTCCCTAGCTTTGTGCGTCCAGAGGACCATTCTTCAGCATCAACATTTAATGTTTTTGTCTCTGTACACACTGCCATTCCCTAACCCTGCCCTTAAATCAACCACAAGAAGTGGCTTCCTAACTGGCCTCATGGTCTGTCTTTCAGACCTCCCTGAAATACTACTAAAATAATCTAAAATCCAAATGTAAAATCTAAACCATCTCCCCGAAGACTCCTTGGCGAGGCCTTCAAGGCCTGCCCCTAACCCAATCCTGGAGCTGACTTCTCATCACTCAGACACCTTTCTCCAGCCTAAACAATCTTGGACATGGTGTCCCTAAAAACACTGTTTCCTGCCTTTGCATATCTGTTCCCTCATCTAGGGAAGCTTTCAACTCTCCAACTACAGAAATTCTGCATATCCTACCACATCCAGCTGAAGTCTTACCTCATTCCCTGTCCACTCTAGATGAAAGTAGCTCCTGCCAACTCAAAGCTCCATTACCCTACCTTTTTAGCGTCTTTGCTGCAGTAGCTCTTTTGCTCACATACAGTTCCTGTAACTACATTTTAAGCTCATTGTGTGGAACATGTGGCATTCGGAATATAAGTAAAATTCTCTTACATAGGGGCACCTGGGTGCCTTAATGGTTGAGTGTCTGCCTTTGGCTCAGGTCGTCATCCCAGGGTCCTGGGATCGAGTCCCACATCAGGCTCCCCACAGGGAGAGTGTTTCTCCCTCTGCCTATGTCTCTGCCTCTGTGTCCCTCATGAATAAATAAAATCTTTAAAAAAATTCTCTTACATAGATCTAGGGGTTAAACTGGAGAATACTGAACTCTGATGCCTCGTCCAAGTGGCAGGAGGGAATAATGCTGGCTCCTGAGCGAGTCCTTACACCTGCTGATTCTAGGTTTTTTTTGCATCCTAAAATTCAGCCTTTGCATATCCAAACAAACAGAAGGCTAAGACCAGGACCTACACATAGGTCTAGAAAAACCATAGGCCATTTCCATTTTCTGAGGTTCTCAGCACATTGAAACCGAAGACGTGTTAAAAGTAGGTTGCAAAAATTGTGATGTGTCTGACGTCTTTCCATCCTTTTCTCTCAATCCTGCCGTCAGCCACAGAGACACCTGTGTCCTTACGTTTAGTCTCATTTAAGGAAAGATCGCAAACCGAAACTGGAAATAACCTTGGGTTCTAGCATTCTGGACTCTGTGCTCGAGTAAGGAGGCGGCAGGCTGCTGCGCCCAGATAGATGACTCTGCAGGAACGGAGGCGCCTGGTGACACAGCGCCATGCAGCCACCTCCAGGCCGGGCCGAGGGAGCCCGCGCGTGGTTCCGTCCGCGCAGCGCACACGCCGCCTCCAGGAATTGGCCCTTCTCGGTGGCCCAACGGATCGCCCACTCCTCCTGCCGGCTGCCCTCTGCCCCTCAGCAAGGAGGACGGGATGTACATCCTGGCGACCAGGTTCAGGCATCGGCGGCGAGGAACCGCAGAGGCGGGGGTGAGACTCCGGGCAGCAAGCCCACTAAGGCACCGGGACGACGGGGCGGGCCGAGCACCCGCCCCGCCCCGCCCCGCCCCGCCCCGCCCCAGGGCGCGCGCTCCCGGTGTTCCCGATGCCGCTGCGGCCCGCCCCCTTTCCTCCCGCCCAACGAGCAGCCACTTCCTGCCTCTGCTCCAGCCAATCCTTACACTCCACGAAGAATAGCCCTAGGGGGCGTATGGGAAGGTGCCTAGAGCGATGTCTCCCTCGACCAATCAACTCCCGGAGCTGGCGCGAGGGGGCGGGACTTGGCACGGGCCCTAGCTACTCAGGAGCGAGGGGCGGACGCAGGGCTGGGCTTCGCGCGGTGGAGCTCGCTCGCGCGGCAGCCGTGGTAGCTGAGGCCTCTTGGTCCTGCGGCACGTGACGGTCGGGCAGCCTCCGCTGCTGTCTCCACTGCAGCGCGGGGCCGGGTGTGCGGGCGGGTGGAGGCGCGGGCCCCGGTACGACTCGAGGTGAGGCAGGAGGCCTGCGCGTGTCCTCGGGCCTGTGAGGACCTTGGGGGGCCTGGGTGCGCGGCGCGGGCGGGCGGGCGGGCGGCCGAAGGGCCGGGCGTGGCCGCGGCCCAGGGGGTCGGGTCGGCTTTCGAGAGCCCAGGCCCCCGCAGACGCGCGGGTCGTGAGGGACGAGGCCTGATGCTGGGTCGCCTGGCGCGGGAAGCCGGGCCCAGGCCGCGCCGCCGGGGTCGGGAGGCGTGGCAGGTGCCCTGGAGCCTCCCTCGACCTCTGGGTGGCTAACTTCTTCCTATGGCTTTGCTTCTGGGGCTTTCTGAGGCCTTTTCCTGGCTACCCGGGACGCCGCGAGGTGGGTTGGAGTATGCCGGGAACTCTCTGGAGTGGGCTCGGGCCTAGTGGGTGCTCGTAGCAGAGGGGGGAAGGTGCTCTCAGATCGCGAGAGAATACTTGCGATCTTAGCCTTCCAGGTCCGATACTGGAAAATAAAACCGCGGAGTGAACACCGAGCTCTAGCACCCCGAAGAATGTGGAGAATGTGCTAGAACACGGCGTGGTGGGAAAACTTCAGGCTTAACGCTTACACCTAAGGGGCTGGGGATAGTCCGGTCGGAAATGCAGTGGACATTAAGAGCAAGGAAGCGCCTGGGCTCTCACGGTGGGCACGGCGCTTTATGGTGGAAGAAACTGAGACCCAGAGCTATGAAATGACTGTCCCAAGGTCATGCCGTTAATTTTATGATCACGTTTGGGGTTGTAGTCGAGGGCAGGGCAGGCTTGGTGCAGTAGTTACGGTTAAGGCCCTGGTTCAATCCCCTTTTTGGACTATTTGTTGTTGTGTGAACTTGGGGCGGTTTACTGATCCTCTGTGGCCTAGTTCTATCCACATAACGGACATAATACTACCTGATGGAGTTGTTAGAATTAAGTTGTGTGTGCAAGAAGACCGGGAAGCCTGACACATATTAACTGATTATCAGATAAATAATGATTGCAACAAGTTATGACAGCCCAAATGCTCGCATCCTGAGCTTGGAATTAAGTCCTGTTCCCTAGTACCTAAAGTCACAATTACTTATTTTTATTTTAATTTGTCGTTGACGTACAGTGCAATGTTGGTTTCTGGCTGAAGCCACATTACAGTAAGGGGAGGGAGAACAGGATCTAATGGGTCAGTTGCTGGGCATGGCACAAGTAAGTGAATGCCGGTTAGACTGAGCTGAATATTAAAAGTTTGTGAGGACAAAGGTGAGCCACGGTGAAGTCTCTTTACTTCTTATTTAGGAAATAGAACATTTTGTTCAATGTTTTAATGAGTAGACTTTTGTTTTTAAGAGAAGAATTGTGTGGTTTTTTGAAATTACTCTGTATCTTAGCTTTTCCAGCATTGTTTGAGGGTCATGAATAGAACCACTGCCGTGTTGTACACTTGCTGTAATTATACTTAAAGCAGACTTGGAACAGAGGTAAAGCACTGTGTGGGAGCTCTTTGCTCCAGCCAGGAGGCACAGGAAAACTTGCTTGGCAACTGGATTAGGAGAAGGCTAGAGTGGACTGTGTATTAGAGTGTATGAGTCCCACAACAATAGATTTTCTGGCCTATCTGAATAACTATCTTACCAGAACAGACCGTTCAACTCACATGTTATCTTTTCAAGAACCAGGAGAGGTGAACGTTTGGGCAGAGCTGTTGCTGCTGTTTGGGCAATCATGCTCTTGCATCCTTTCGTTAGAGTTCACTTTGCCTTGCTAAGATAGCTTCAGGGACAAAGTGACAGTTGGTAAGCCAAATGCAAAGTCTTGAATTCCAGGCACAGTGTGGTAACTGGCTTATGAACCGGGCTGGTTTCCACATCTTTAATATGGAAATGGGAAGTCTCCCACCTACCATACCATTCAGGGGCTATTGGGAAGGACAAATAAGATGGTGAACAGGGAAGTACTTTGAAGAGTGTGCTGCACTGTGCAGATAGAACTGGCAGTCCATAACAAGTCCTGGGAAAAATAAAAGCTCCCAAACATAGTTGTAACGTATATAACTTAATGTAGAACTTCATCAGGAAACCACTAGTTGGTCGCTTTTTTAACTGCTGCAGATGTACTTTTAAATTGTCACTGTAACTGTGAAAACTGTTTGGAGAATTTTGTTTTTAAAGAATTGAGAGGATCTTCAGCAGTGTGTTTTGAGTATTCACATGTTAAACCTACTTAGTTTATACCAAAAAAGAAAGTGCTATGGAAAAACCAATTATAATGTTCCTGTCAATGAAAAACAAAATTCAAAACTGTAAACAAGATAGTATAGATATATTTTTATTTTTATTTTTAAAAAATTTTTTTTATTATTTATTTATGATAGTCATATATATAGAGAGAGGCAGAGACAAGGCAGAGATAAAGGCAGAGGGAGAAGCAGGCTCCATGCACCGGGAGCCCGACATGGGACTCGATCCCGGGTCTCCAGGATCACGCCCTGGGCCAAAGGCAGGTGCCAAACCGCTGCGCCACCCAGGGATCCCTAGATATATTTTTAAATGGATGAGCATTTACAATAAGACTCATGTTTTATGTAGTTTTATATAGTTCCCCTCTCCTCCCCAAATGCTTTTACTTTTTGACCAGATGCATGTGTAATATAATCATAAGATAAAAAGAGTAGTAAAATAGTTCGTCTGGGGCAGCCCAGGTGGCTCAGTGGTTTAGCGCCACCTTCGGCCCGGGTGTGATCCTGGAGACCCAGGATGGAATCCCACATTGGGCTTCCTGCATGGAGCTTGCTTCTCCCTCTGCCTGTGTCTCTGCCCCCCCTCCCCCCCCGGGTCTCTTATAAATGAATAAATAAAATCTAAAAAAAAAAAAAAGCCCAGAACCAAGTGGCTTTACTAATTAATCCTACCAAATACTTAAACAAGAATTAACACCAGTCATTTACGAACTCTGCCAAAAATAGGAGAGAGCACGCTTCTCATTCTGTGAGGCCAATATTACTCTGATACCAAAACCAAAGACTTCACAAGAAAACTCTAGTCCTGTATCTTTTATGAAAATAGATGGAAAAGGGCAGCCTGGGTGCTCAGCGGTTTGGCGCCGCCTTCAGCCCAGGGTCTGATCCTGGAGACCCGGGATCAAGTCCCGCATCAGGCTCGGTGTGTGGAGCCCGCTTCTTCCTCTGCCTGTGTCTCTGCCTCTCTTTCTCTGTGTGTCTCTCATGAATAAATAAATAAAATCTTAAAAAAAAAAAAAAAAAAAAGATGGAAAACCCCTCAAAATGCTAGCAGATGGGATTCAGCAACATATAAAAAAGAATGTAGGGCAGCTCCAGTGGCGCAGCGGTTTAGTGCCGCCTGCAGCCCGGGGTGTGATCCTGGAGTCCCCAGATTGAGTCCCACATTGGTTTCCCTGCATGGAGCCTGCTTCTTCCTCTGCCTGTGTCTCTGCCTCTCTTTCTCTGTGTCTCTCATGAATAAATAAATAAAAAATCTTACAAAAAGAATGTAAATCCCAACTGGGATTTACCCCAGGAATGCAAGGTTGGTTCAACATACAATAATGAATATAACATACTACATTATAAAGGACAAAACCACATCTTAGTAGACACAGATAAAAGCATTTAACAAATGCAGCTCCCTTTCATGATAAAAATACTTAACAAACTGGGAATACAAAGAGCTTCTTCCACTTGATGAAGATACAAATGATCCCTTCCTGGGGGTTTCTTCTGTTCCTTTTTCTAATTTCTCATGGATTATGGGAATTAGGGTTGAAATTTCCTAACTTTTAAGAAACAAAGTCCCACAAATAAAAGCCCAGAACCAAGTGGCTTCATTGGTGAATACTATCAGAAACCTAGGGAAGAATTGACAGCAATCCTTCCACAACCTCTTCTGAAAAATAGGAGAGAGTATTCTCAACCCATTTAGTAAGGTCAAAGCTTCCTAAATGCCAAAGCCGACAAAGACTTCACAAGAACCATAGACGAGGGGATCTCTGGGTGGCTTGGCGGTTTGGCGCCTGCCTTTGGCCCGGGGCGCAATCCTGGAGTCCCGAGATCGAGTCCCTCATTGGGCTCCCTGCATGGAGCCTGCTTCTCCCTCCTCCTGTGTCTCTGCCTCTCTCTCTCTCTCTCTATGTCTATCATGAATAAATAAATAAATCATTTTTTTAAAGAACCATAGACAAGCATATATATGGATTTTTTTAACATCAGCTCTACACCCAGCATGGAGCTTGAACCTATGACCCTGTGATCAAGAGTTGCATGCTCTGCTGAGCAGCCAGGTGCCCCAGACTAATATTTCTCATGAAAAAAATAGACAACTTAAAAAGACAAAATATAAACTTTAAATTTAGTAAACTTAAATAATTTAAGCCTCCATTTGTTTTAAAGATCTTTTTATCTAAATAGACCTTTATTGAGGATAAAGTTTGTGCCTTATAGGGTACAGATTTAATATTTCTTTAGTGTTTGTCCATTCCTAAAATTGATCTAAGTGGTTATCTGGATTTGCTGAAATTCAGTGCAGACTGTGTTTGTTTCTGTTAAATAAGATAAATAAGATACTTTGTATTCAGGTGAAGTCGCATGTATGTAAATGTAGTAAAATAATTTGGATTGTCTTTTTTAAAAATGTGCTAAGAACAGAATTGTAATTAACCAAAAGTTAAATTTTAGAGAATTCATGAAGGGAAGTAATCAGTGACAGAGCAGGAAAAAAGTCACATAAACACGGACATTCCTATATAGAAATGATAAAATTGTATGGACACCATTGCTAGGAAGAGTTAAATCATACAGTGTGATTGGAGGAAAGCACTTTTTTTTCTTGCTATGCAAGATTATTTAGTTTTGCTTCATGGATGGAGGAGGAGGCAGGAATATTAGACCTCTGGGTGTATTCACTCTGGTTGTACTGATTGTGTATCAAAGAACAAACTATTTGCATATACCTATAAAGTACTGGTCTCTGACAAGACTTTTTTATCTTCTATTTTCACAGCAAGCCGTTCTGCCAGTAGTACTATTACCCCTAACTGTAAAACAGGGAAAGAAGACCCTGGAAGTTCAGTGAGCTGACCAAGCGTACAGGAAGGGGCAGGGGAGTCTGGAGCCCCTCTAGGCTTCTCTGACTTGACAGGTTATACTGCCATGTGCACTGTACTTCCCTGGGTATCAGGAACTACTTTTCTGAATTATCAGTTTTAAGATAGGAAATTTGTGTCTCTAGAACTCAAAATGAATTCACTCTTAAAAGTTGAATAGGGAGTGTCTGGGTGGCTCAGTCGGGTAAGCATCTGCCTTCGGCTTCAGGTCCTGATCTCAGGGGCCTGGGATGGAGCCCCATGTTGGGCTTCCTGCTCCTCTGCTTCTCCCTCTCCCACTTCCTCTGTCTCCCTCCCTGCTTGCACACTCTCTCAAATAGGTAAAATCTTAAAAAAGGAAAAAAAAAAAAGAGTGGATTGAAGTATTAAAAAAGAGCAGATTAGGGGCTCTTGAAGACTCCTCTCCCTGAGATTTTGAAAGCTGGACTTTCTGCTCTATCCTTTGGAAATTGGGAAGCAAGCCAGAAATCATATGCTTTATAAGCGTATGGTATAAATGTGCATGTGTTTCATTCCTGGTTTATTTATTTATTTTTTATTTTTTGACAGAACACAAGCAGAGGGAGTGGCAGGCTCTCCATAGAGAAGGGAGCCCAGTGTGGGACTCAATCCCAGTATCCTGGTATGACCTGGGCTGAAGGTAGATGCTTAACTGAGCCACCTAGGTGCCTCTTGGTATTATTTTTGTAGAAAGATAATACTAGCAGGAGTCTTAACTGGTACTAACAAACCTGTGCATTTTTTGCGAGTTAGATGAAAGATAGGTTATGAGTTTATTTTGATATTGACCCCAAAATTGATTTGTAGCACTAATACTACAGTATATTCATGAGCTCTAAAAACACAGCTGACTATAGATACATAATGTCATCAAGGTCACTTTTAATCTATAAAACCTTTTCATGTTTCCATATATTTGTTTTTTTTTTTTTTTTAATTTTTATTTATTTATGATAGTCACAGGGAGAGAGAGAGAGAGAGAGGCAGAGACACAGGCAGAGGGAGAAGCAGGCTCCATGCACCGGGAGCCCGACGTGGGATTCGATCCCAGGTCTCCAGGATCGTGCCCTGGGCCAAAGGCAGGCGCCAAATTGCTGCGCCACCCAGGGATCCCCCGTATATTTGTTTTTAAAGATACTTGTTTATTTTTAAGATTTTATTTATTTGAAAAAGAGACCTTGAGAGAGAGCAGAGTAGAGAGCAGAGGGAGAAGCCAGGTCCCTGTGAGCAGGGAGCCCAACATGGGGCTTGATCCCAGGACCCTGGGATCATGACCTGGGCTAAAGGCAGACGCTTAACTGACTGAGCCACCCAGGCACCCCCAGATTATGTTTTTTTAATCCATCCCCTTGTCCTTTGGTTTCCAGACTTTTTGGACACCATATTATAGAGATGGAGTTGCTGAAGGTCAGAGATGGACTTTTTTCATATTTGATACCTAGTTGGCACTCATGGAATTGGATGCCATCAACAAACATTGGTTTGTCTCACTGGAGCCAAATTTTCTGATGGGCATCAGATGCATTTTCTTCTTTAACCCCTTGGTAATATATAATTCCCCGTTTAAACCTATGACTGCCCAGAAAACACACCTGAACTCTACCACCCAGTTTTTATCAGAAGCCCAGTCAATAGATTGATTAATGAGCATTTGAAGGGTATGCAGTTTGTTGATTTCTCTAGACCCTAGATATTGTAGGCTTTATTTTTACTTTTTATAGATTTATTTATTTGAAAGAGGGTGTGCAAGCAAGGGGAGGGGCAGAAGGAGAGGGAGAGAATCTTAAGCAGACTCCTGCTGAATGCTGAGTCTGAATTGGGGCTCCATCTCACCATCCTGAAATCAGGACCCCAGCTGAAATCAAGAGTCAGATGCTTAAGCCATTGAGGCATCCCAGTGCCCCATACGTCTTGTTTTTAGATCAAGTTCTAGATCAATAGTAGTCAGAACTTGTTACCATATGGTGTTGGTCCCCATAGTATCATTGGTTTTATTGACTTAGTCTTTGCTTACATTAAAGGATGTCATAAGACAGCTGCACAAAACTCATATTTGTTATGTAACTTAAGGGTATTTGAGACAAGTTGTCCACCTCAGTAGATCGTAGGTGTTAAAAGATTTTCATGTTTGTACTTTTGCTTTTTGATTGCTGGCTGTCCTGGAGGTCCATGCCTGTAGTGATTATAATTTGACTAAGATAGGAATTTAAGCGGCCTACTGTGAGACCTGTGTAGCACTGGGTAGTCTAGTTATAAGTTAAGCATCCATTGCATCCTGACTCAGAGGGGCTTTGCTGTAGAGTTTAAGGTAAGAGTCATACAGTGATTAAAAATTATGAGAGACAGGGAGAGAAGTTGGCCCTGAAAGAAAAACAGAAAATGAAGTGCTCTAAGAATATAATGGGTTAAATTCTGGAGGGGGTGGGTGGGTAGGATTGTTGTAATGGCATGATGGAATGCGGGAAACCTTGCCCATGAAGACCTAATAGATCTCAGGAGGAACTGTGAAATAGAAGAGAATTCTAGCAAATGTGGTCAGTGTTTATTACAAAAAAATGTATCTCAGTTTTTAATGAATTTATTTATTTATTTACTTATTTTTGTATCTCAGTTCAAAGGTAATTTCTTCATTCACTTTTACCCCCTGAGTCTTCCACATTTAGGAACCACTTGTTTTGTGGCTTTGGGGAAGTCAAGGAGGGTGTGCTGTTTGGTTTCTAAAAGCATTATTGCTTTGTTGTCGAACTCTTTGTTACACATTTCCTGTGGATGCTCTTAGAAACAGGAAAGCAAAGTGGTGATAGAAGTATGCTCTCTTCTTAGGATTCTGGTAGCGTAAAGACAGGTGAGGACTTTACAAGGAGAAAAAAACCTGAAATCCTCCTAAGTGTTAAAGTATGTGAAAAATCACTTTGTGTCTTTAAGACAAAAGCATTTGTAGAATTACCAAGTAAGATGTAGGAACCTTGGCTTCTGATCTCAAATCTGCCAATAGCTGTGATTTTTGGCAAGTCAGTCTCTGGACCTTAGTTTCTTGTCAAAAAGGAGAGTTAGACTAGATTCCTGTGGTATATTTCAGCCCCAGGGTTTTGTGGGGTTTTTGTTTTGTTTTGTTTTTTGTTTTTTTGAAGGGATGGGAGATCAACCATTTGAGGCATAATAGTGGAATATTCTTTGTTTTTTAAAGATTTTATTTATTTACTCATGAGAGAGAGAGGCTCTCTCTGGGGAGCCCAATGTGGGGCTCAATCCCAGGACCCTGGGATCATGCCCTGAGCCAAAGGCAGATGCTCAACCACTGAGCCACCCAAGCACCCTTTCCCCCTTTTACTTTTGATTAATTTTTTAAAAGATTTTATTTATTTATTCATGAGAGACAGAGAGAGGGAGAGAGAGAGAGGCAGAGACACAGGTAGAGGGAGAAGCAGGTTCCATGCAAGGAGCCCGACATGGGACCCGATCCCGGGACCCCAGGATCATGAAGGGAGGCGCTAAACCGCTGAGCCACCCAGGATCTCCTATTTTTGATTAATTTTTATAGCAGTTTTAGGTTTATGAAAAAGTTACGAAGATAGCACAAAAGGATTCCCATATGATGCATACCCAGTTTCCCCTATTGTTAACAAATTAGTATAATATGTTTATTACAATTAATGAACCAGTATTGATACATAAATAATAACTCAAGTTCATCTTTAATTTAGACTTCCTTTGTTTTTATCCACTGTCCTTTTTCTGTTCCAGGATACATTACATTTAGTCATGTGTCCTTAGGCTCTCCTTGGCAGTGACCATTCTTTAGACTTTCCTTATTTTTGATGACCCTGATGTTTTTGAGGACTACTGGTTAGGATATTTTGTAGAATGTCCTTTTGTTGGGATCCTGTTTGGTGTTTTTCTCATGATTAGACTGGGATAATGGATTTTTTGAGAGTAAGACCACAAAGGTTAAAGTCCTTTTTTCATCACATTGTATCACGGGTACGTACTATCAACATGACCTCTCACTGTTGATGTTGACCTTGATCGCCTGGGTGAGATAGTTTTTGCCAAGTTTCTCCAGTGTAAAGTTCTACTCTCTCCCCATTCCCATACTGTGCTCTTTGGAGGGCTACCTTGTGTAGCCACCCACATGTAAGGAGTGGGAATTTGTCTCTCCTCCCCATTTATTTACCCATATATTTGTATCAGTGTAGATCCATGGACATTTATTTTATACTTTGGGGTATTATCTAGTACCACTTATTTTGTTGCTCATACTATTCCACTTTGGCCACTGGGCATTCTTGTGTTCCTTTGACACCCTTCCTCGCCCCCAATCATTATGAGTGTTTTATTTCTATTTTCTTTTTTGAACACTGTTCTGGCACTGCAAGATGTTCCAGGCTCATCTTGTGTATTTCCTGCCCCAGTCCTAGAGTTGGCCATTCCTCCAAGGGTCCTGTTTCCTTTAATTGGAAATGGTATTAAAAATCAAGATCTTGGTACTAGGTATATTTGTTGTTACTGGGGTGTAGTTTCTTCTAGGCCCTCACAGGTGATGCAGCAAGGAAATGTACACACTAATGGCATATATGTGCATATCTATAAATTCTGCTGTATGTAACTCTCTGTGAATTAACAGTGTGAATTTATACTGATGTCTGCAGCTCTCTTCCATTACCATATAGGCTATTCCAGCCTCTTGCTCATCTTGCTCATCTTGTTAATTCCCACACCTAGTAGTGAAAAAGTAGCTCCCACCATCCACCACCCATATACTTGTTCAGTTCCAATGTACACAGGCAGCCGTGTCAGAATCGTTAACCTGTACACCCATGGGCAATAACTTGATCAGCTGGAAAAGTGCTTTTGCACAGTCTGGTTTACAGACTCCACCTCTTCCAGTGAGGTTGTTGAATATGTCTGTAGCACAGATTGTTTTATCACAATTCTGCATGCTATCCTTGGGTCATTTGACCTCCTAAATGATTTTCTAAAATTTTCATACATTAAGATTGACTCTTTGTGCTGTGACATTTCATGGGTTTTGACAAATACATAGTGTTATGTATCTGTAATTATGGCATCCTAAAGAGTAGTCTCACTGCTTAAAGTATCCCCTGTGCTGACATATTTGATCTGACCACCTTCCCCAAACCTCTGGTTACCACTGTTTTTTTGTTTTTTGTTTTTGTTTTTTTAAGATTTATCCATTCATTCATTTGAGACAGAGAGAGAGGCAGAGAGGCAGAGACACAGAGAGAGGGAGAAGGAGAAGCAGGCTCTTCACAGGAAGGCCGATGTGGAACTCAACACCGAGACCCCAGGATCACGTCCCGAGCCAAAGGAATACGCCCAACCACTGAGCCACCCAGGCTTCCCACCGCTGATCTTTTTTTTTTTTTTAATCTTTTTCTTTTATTGATTTTTTAAAAGATTTTATTTATTCATGAGAGATAGAGAGGCAGAGACACAGGCAGAGGCAGTTGGGCAAGTTACTTAGGAACATGATTGCTGAATAGATGGTAAGACTACATTTAATTTTGTAAGAAATTGCCACACTGCTTTTCAGAGGGGGTATGCTATTTTGCATTTTCACCAGCAATGAATGAGAGCTCGTGTTGCTTCACAAATCCTTGCCAGTTTTTGGATTTTAGCCATTCTGATATGTGCATGGTAGTATCCTGTTTTAACTTGTAGTTAGCTAATAGCAAATGATACTGAGCATCTTTTCATATGCTTATTTTTCATATGACTATCTTTGGTGAGGTATCTGTTCAGAATTTTTTGCCCATTTTGTAACTGGATAGTTTGTTTTCCTGATGAGTGTGAGTTCTCCCAGGTGTTTTCTCCTCGTCTGATTTGTCTTTTAATTCTCTTAAGTCTTTCACACTGTTGAAATTTTTAGTTTTAGTAAAATCCAGTTTACCAGTTTTTCTTTTCATATATCTTGCTTTTGATGTTGTATGTAAAAACTCATTGTCAAACCCAAGATCACCTAAATTTTCTCCAGTTTTCTTCTAGAAAGCATAGTAGTGCAACATGCTATGTGAATACCCACCCAATCAGTGCTACCTTTTGGATTCCATTTGATAGAGGGACTGAAATAAGATGAGATTCTGTGTTTTAGTAATGTGGCTTTTTCATTAATAAAGCAGAGAATTAAGATCACCTTACAATGTATTATTGAATTGTTTGTAAGTATGGACCAATCTCTGACAAAACTTAGAACATTTTAGCTAACTTACTAGTGATTCTTGGAATTAGAATAAACTTATTGTCTGTATCATTTTGGGGGTAGTATTGGCAAATTACTGGTGTTAATGCAGCATCTGTAAAGCCGGCAGTAAGTAAGGCTCGTTAAGTGTGCAGAAGAGCTCTAAGAAGTACAGTTCGGCGATACTAATTCCTCACAGGTTCCACAAGCTTCTGGATAATGTGAAAGGAACAGATGTGCCTGTACACTTCTCTCACCTAAAAAACCAAGTTCCGCACCTCAGAATGTGGAGGAAATAGCAGTGGGAGAGAAGTGCATTTTTCTGAAGCTTGCTAGAGACTTCCTATGTTGTTCCTGACAAGGCAGGTAGCTTTCTGCTATCTGAAAACAGTTTTCCCTTCAGTGGGACCACTCTGCCTCCCCTACACAGATGTCTTATTTCCCCCTGTTCCTTGGTCCACAACCTGGGCCAACTATTCTGCAGTTGCTCTGCCCTCACTAACCCTCTCTGAACCCCCACCCCCCATTCCAGATCACGGCTCTTCCTGCCTGATTTTCCTGTCTTCTGTTCTATTATATCTTCTCACTATGCAACTGCATAGTAACATTCTGTCTAGTGTAATAGAAATGCAGGATTTGAATTCTTTGAGTCTCACTTATTGTGATAATAAGTAGGTTTTTTTTCTTTTTCTTTTCTTTTTTTTTTTTTTTTTAAGATTTTACTTAATTTATTCACAAGAGACAGAGAGAGAGGCAGAGACATAGGCAGAGGGAGGCTCCATGCAGGGAGCCCGATGTGGGACTTGATTCCGGGACTCTGGGATAATGCCCTGAGCCAAAGGCAAACGCAACCATTGAGTCAACCAGGTGTCCCATAAGTAGGTTATTTCAACTTTATTAAGTTTTGATTCTTAACAAGTAAAACATAATGAGAGTAATACCTCACGGGAGGTTTACACGAACAGTGTATATGTAACTGGAGAACTGGGCACAAATGGATTATTCATATACCCTGAGCAGTGGGTCTCAAAGTGTAGTTCCTGGAACTTGTTAGAAAGGTAAAAATCCAGGCCTAAACTGAACCTGAAACTTGGGATGAGCCCCAGTAGTCTGTTTGTTTCTTTTTTCTTTTTTTTGAAGATGTTATTTATTTATTCATGAGAGAGAGAGAAAGAGAGAGGGGCAGAGACATAGAGAGAGAAGCAGGCTCCCAGCAGGGAGCCCAGTGTGGGACTCCATCCCGGATTCTGGGATCATGACCTAAGCCAAAGGCAGACACTCAACCTGTTAGCCACCCAGGCATCCCTGTCCCTGGGAATCTAATCAGCATATACAGCATTGTTTTTCTTTTTCTTTCTTATTTTTATTTTTTTAAATTTATTCATAGAGACACAGAGAGAGAGAAAGGCAGAGACACAGGCAGAGGGAGAAGCAGGCTTCATGCAGGGAGCCTGACGTGGGACTTGATCCCGGGTCTCCAGGGTCACACTCCGGACTGCAGGCGGCACTAGACTGCTGTGCCATGGGGGCTGCCCTCTTTCTTATTTTTAAAGATTTTATTTGGGTAGCCCCAGTGGCTTAGCGGTTTAGCGCCACCTTCAGCCCAGGATGTGATCCTGGAGACCGAGGATCAAGTCCCACATGGGGCTCCCTGCATGAAGCCTGCTTCTACCTCTGCCTGTGTCTCTGCCTCTCTCTCTCTTTCTCTGTGTGTCTC
Organism: Vulpes vulpes; assembly: GCF_048418805.1. Classification (NCBI taxonomy): domain Eukaryota; kingdom Metazoa; phylum Chordata; class Mammalia; order Carnivora; family Canidae; genus Vulpes; species Vulpes vulpes. Next base: position 71,852,085 of record NC_132791.1, read on the forward strand.
TCATGAATAAATAAATAAAATCTTTAAAAAAATTTTTTTTATTTAGGGGCACCTGGGTGGCTCAGTGGGTTAAACCTCTGACTCCTGATTTTGGCTCAGGTCTTGATCCTAGGGCCTTAAGATCAAGTCTTCTGTGGGGCTCTATACTCAGTGTGGAGTCTGCTTGAGATTCTCTTCGTCTGCTCCTCCCCCTGCTTGCACATTCTCACTCTCTCTCAAAATAAATAAATAAAATCTTAAAAAAGGGGCTCTGGGTGGCTTAAGTCAATTGAGTGTCTGCCATCAGCTCAGGTCATGATCTCAGGGTTCTGGGATCAAGTCCTTCATTGGGCTCCCTGCTCAGTGAAGAGTCTGCTTCTCCCTCTCCCCCCGCCCCCGCCCCACCGGCCCCATGTGTGCATGCAATCTCTCTCCCTCTATCTCAAATAAAAAAGATTTTATGATCTATTAGAGCAAGTGCATGCAAGTGGGGGGAAGGGCAGAAGGAGAGGGTCAGACAGACTCCCTGCTGAGTGTGAAGCCTGTTACTGGGCTCCATCCCAGGACCCTGAGATCCTGATCTGAGCTGAACTCATGCTTAACTGACTGAGCCACCCAGGCACCTTTATAGCATTGTTTCTATGAGAGAAAACTTGAGAGTTGTATAAAATTGATTTAGATAACAGGATTGACTCAACCTGTTTAGTTTCAGAGAATAAGTTGTAAACCAAACAGCAGTTTTGCTATGCCATTCTTTATTGTTTTGATTGCAGAAAATGGGTCTTCCCAGTGAATAAATGAGAGATTACTTGTATTTTCTTAATATATAAGAAACTGAAACAGGATGTTGATGTCAAGAGTTTTTTCTAAAAACTAATAGCCCTAGGAAACGTTATGAATGATTTTATTTAGCACTTATTTTCTGCACTAAATGCTAAGCATTTAGGAAATCCAGTCTCTACCTTCTTTAATTTTGTGAACACAGGGATGCCTGGGTGGCTCAGTGGTTTAGCGCCTGCCTTCAGCCCAGGGTGTGATCCTGGAGTCCCGGGATCGAGTCCCACATTGGTCTCCCTGCATGGAGCCTGCTGGTTCTTCTGCCTATGTCTCTGCCTCTCTCTTTGTGTTTCATGAATAAATAAATAAAAAAAAATTCATGAATAAATAAAATTAAAAAAAATTTTGTGGTCACAGTCCTAAGATACATAAATAAATAAATTCCACTAACTGATGCATGCAAATTTACCTTGTTTTTGTGTTGGATTACTCACTATAAAGGATTATAGAGTTTATAAGGAATTTGGCATTAAATTGAGCATTAGAATAAATTGATTATACATTTTTCTAGAAACTCAGTTCGTCAAAATGGCAGCCTTGGCTGTGAATGGGAGCCATTCGAAGTTTATGAAGGAGCTTCCTCAGGTTTTTTTTCCTTTTTTTTTTGGACTTTTCCTGAGAAAGGTCTTCATTATAATCAAGAGGCCAAAAATATTAAGCTCAGGTTTTTTATTTCTTAAATTTTTTTGTTGTATTAAAAACACACAAGATTTACTTTTTTAAAAAAAATTAATTGTTGTTTGTAGATTTATTATCCTAACCATTATTAGTGTACAGTTCTGTGGCATAAAATTTATTTACATTCTTGTGCAGGCATCATCCATCTTTTTCATCTTGCAGAATTGAAACTGTACTCCATACTATTTATTGAAGCATAGTGTGCATCCTTGTGACTCAATTTTTTATATCTTTAGATCTGTGGTCCTTGGAAAGAGGACCCACTAACACCCATGGCAGTCTAATACAATGCTTAAGGCACTGAAGTGTTTAAAAAATAAGAGATTAAAGTAGCTGGTCCTTAGTTTAATATTTTTAAGTCTTAAAACAATAATCTAAAACTGTATCTAGGGATGCGTGGGTGGTTCAATTGTTAATAAGTGTCTGCCTTTTGCTCGGGTCATGATCTCAGGGTCCTGGTATGGAGCCCACATTGTGCTCCCTGCTTAGGAGGGAGCCTGCTTCTCCCTCTCCCTCTGACTGTCACTCCCCCAGTTTGTGCTCTGTCAAATAAAATCTAAAAATAAAAAATCTAAACTAGATGATTTTTGAACAGTAAAAATATCTATATTTACATCTTTAATGTGAGGCTGTTTAGCTCTTCTGTTACCATGTCATTATAGATAGTAATTTAGTATATGAAAAAGGCTTTTGTCCATCTTCAAACTCTGTAAGCTCAAGAAGTTAGTGTGAAGTTCATTCAGACACTCTGGATCTAGGTAGTGAACGTGACATTTATATGGGGATAATCGTTTTGAGTTTCATTTTGAAATTTTCTTGAAAGTCATTCTTTTAACTAGCTGATTTTAAGAAAATCTCTTATTTCTGGGCTTACTTTCCTTATTTGTAAAATGAAATAGTCAGAATAAAGTTCTTTTAGCTCTGATTTGAAAGCCTTAATTTTATGTATTTTATTTTTACATTTTTAAAGATTTTATTTATTTATTCATGAGAGGCACAGAGAGTCAGAGACACAGAGAGTCAGAGACATAGGCAGAAGCAGGCTCCCTATGGGGGGAGCCTGCCGTGGGACTTGATCCCAGGAGCCCAGGATCATGCCCTGAGCCAGCCACCCAGGTGCCCTTCCTGAAAGCTTTCATGTTAAATTAGAAGGGGGTCAGTGGGGGTCACTGGGTGGCTCAGCAGTTGCGTGCCTGCCTTTGGCCCAGGGCATGATCGCGGAGTCCTGGAATTGAGTCCCACATTGGGCTCCCTGCATGGGGCCTACTTCTCCCTCTGCCTGTGTCTCTGCCTCTCTCTCTGTGTGTGTCTCATGAATAAATAAAATAAGTAAATAAATAAAATATCTAAAAGGGGGGGGTCAGTGATCTTTACAGAATACTTAAAAAGAAACAATACATTTAACTTATTTTACTTTTTTCTTTGTAGATCATGGAAGGGAAATGGCTGCTGTGTATGTTACTGGTCCTTGGAACTACTGTTGTTCAGGCTCATGAAGGACATGATGATGATATGATTGATATTGAGGACGACCTCGATGATGTTATTGAAGAGGTAGAAGACTCCAAATCAAAACCAGATACCAGTGCTCCTACATCTCCAAAGGTATGAAGTGGTCTTTGAATCTATTTGTTTACCTCTTGAGATAATCAAAGGATGAAGTTAAATTTGGATCCTTTTCCAAGGTTAAGAAAAGTTAGCTGAAATAGCAGCCTTTCTTACATATTGTCAGTGATGAATTATATACATTGAATCAAGAGCCAGCTATAAAAATTTGGGATAATCTAAAGCAAATCCTACTAAGAAGGGAATTGTGTTGAAAATTTCAATTCTTGGGGATCCCTGGGTGGCTCAGTGGTTTAGCGCCTACCTTTGGCCCAGGGCGTGATCCTGGAGTCCCAGGATTGAGTCCCATGTCGGGCTCCTGGCATGGAGCCTGCTTCTCCCTCCTCCTGTGTCTCTGCCTCTCTCTCTCTCTCTCTCTCTCTCTCTCTCTCATAAATAAATAAATCTTTAAAAAAAGAAAAAAAAATAAGTTCTTGAGTCATTTTTTTTATTTAACACAGGTCACCTATAAAGCTCCAGTTCCAACAGGGGAAGTGTATTTTGCTGATTCCTTTGACAGAGGAACTCTGTCAGGGTAAGCATTTCTTAGGGAAAACTGTCTTAGAGGCATACTTCATGTAAATGTGATGGTGGATTTCTTTTTGGATAGGATTTTATAAAGTAAAATGCCTTAACTATTTTATGTCCCCACTGTTTGTGCTTATTTAGGAGAATTTAGAACATGTCCATTTAGAAAAGTTTTTAGAATATGTGGGTCTAATTTCCATTTCTCTTTACCCATTGACCCTATATGTTCTTTCAAACTGAGAAATTTTTTTCTTTTGAGCCTTAAAAAAAGTGGAAGGGTGACTGGGTGGCTCGTTGGTTAAGCGTCTGACTCTTGGTTTCAGTTCAGGTCATGATCTCACAGTCATGGGATTGAGCCCCATGTTGGGCTCCACGCTCAGTACAGAGTCTGCTTCAGATTCTGTCTCTCCCTCCCTCCCTCCCACTCGTGTGCTCACGCGTGTGCTCGCGCTCTCTCTCAGTAAATAAAATGTTTAAAAAACAGTGGAATTATTTCATGGGTTTGATAGTTTTTTTTTTTATCTCACAAACTCATGGGTTTGTGAGTTGAATACTATGTATTACTGTTTGTGTGGCAGATTTAAAAGTTGAAAGTAGAGTGGTTAAGTAAGCTAAGAAGAGCTGGGTAGATCCTGCTTTTGTTAGTATTTACATTGTTTTCTTTTTACAGACCAGCTATCATTTAAATCTTAATTTGGGGATTTGTCTTAATTACAGGTGGATTTTATCAAAAGCCAAGAAGGATGACACTGATGATGAAATTGCCAAATATGACGGTGAGAATTCCATTTGATTTACATAGAATAGCAGACTGAGGCTTCTTCACATGTGGTTTCCATAGCATCTCTTAAGGCTGGTTTGAAAGGAGTATGTATACAATTTAAGATTTTTCCTTGGAAGCTTTGCTGTGTATTCATAGGATTAGACATGTTGACTATTTTCCACCACAGGATAGTGGTGCTGCTGTCTGTTGGAAATGGAAGGTCTTTCTCAGTATTGATGAAGTGAATATGCTACAGGTCTTATAACTCATCACATGTGTGTGTGGTTAATAGGCTACTCTCATAGGTAAGTGGGATAGGTTAAAAATTTGCCAGTATGATAGACGTGTACAACTTGGAGTTTTGCTTGTTCCCATTTAAAGGCTATTCAAAGGTATAATTAGGGAGTGGAATTATTTTTTCTGATGTCTTGCAGGAAAGTGGGAGGTAGATGAAATGAAGGAAACAAAGCTCCCAGGTGATAAAGGGCTTGTGTTGATGTCTCGGGCCAAGCATCATGCCATCTCTGCAAAACTCAACAAGCCCTTCCTGTTTGATACCAAGCCTCTCATTGTTCAGTGAGTGAAACGTATGCTTGATAGAAACATCCTAGATCTCAGGAAATTATTACTCTACTTTAAAAAATTATTAGAATAATTATATGTTACAGTAGTGGGGTTCGGGATATATTTAAGCATCCTGTAATCTAGTATTTTTTTCTTGCCCAAAAGTCTTTTGAAACGATTGGCTAATTTTTCTCCTGATAGCAGATGATCAGGATTTTATAAAGAGTGTATACCTGGGAATCTGCATAAGGTTTTGTTTTATTTTACTTATGTTTGGGGGGTGGCTGAGTAACCATTGAAAAGCAATAGAAGATGAAGGGTGCCTGGCTGGCTGGGTTGGCAAAGCATGAGACTTGATCTTGGGGTTGTGAGTTGAGTCCCAGTTGGGTATAGAAATTACTTTAAAAAAAAAGTCTTCAAAAGCAATAGAAGATGGAATTTTTTTTTAAGGATAAATGTATGACCTGTGTGATAAAACATGTGACCAAGATGGGGAGAGAGAAGTAAATAAAGACATTTGACTTTTCAAGATGCGTTATGGTTTTCTGCTTTTCTCTTTGAAATCAGGTATGAGGTTAATTTCCAAAATGGAATAGAATGTGGTGGTGCCTATGTGAAACTGCTTTCCAAAACCCCCGAACTCAACCTGGTAGGTACTTCCTGTTTCCTTATGTGGCCACCCACAGTCGTCTTTTAAGAATGTTAGAGAAAAGGAAAGAAAATCTTGTAAGACTTGGGAAAATGAAGACCTCTTCTGCTGTTGAAATATTTAGAGGATTGGGAACGTTGACTTTGACACTTCTTTGCTTTTTATTTAAAATGTGAATTTCAAAGCCATTTTGTCTTACCTCTGATTTCTGTTCTGTGTAATTTTTAGTTTTGGCAAATTTATTTCTTTGTTTTATGGGAGAAGCAGTAACTAAAGAAGATGCTGAATAACATGCATACTCTGATTTTTTTTTTTTTTTAAAGCACTTTCATATATTCTCATGTAAAGTTTCCTGGTAATTTCTGGTTATTCCTTTCACTAGTATCTGTATAAACCTCATAAATGAATTAACTTTTTCTTTAAGGTCCCCAAAATTTACTTGGGACTTTACTAGAGGAAGTAGCACACTTTGAGAGTTTGCCTTTGAATACTTTTGATTGAGTCGCTTAAAAATAATTCATTCTTGTTTCTGAAGGATCAGTTCCACGACAAGACCCCTTATACGATTATGTTTGGTCCAGATAAATGTGGAGAAGACTATAAACTGCACTTCATCTTCCGCCACAAAAACCCCAAAACAGGCGTATATGAAGAAAAGCATGCTAAGAGGCCAGATGCAGATCTGAAGACCTATTTTACTGACAAGAAAACACATCTTTATACATTAAGTAAGAAAACATAGTAATTTGGGGGTACTCTGGCGCATACATTTATCACCTATTTAATTTAAAGTTTATACATCCAGAAAAGACTCAGGCCTGCAGATACAGAGATTCTTAAGTCCTTGTTGACTTGATATCTTAGTGGTGAAAAGAACTTAATCTCTTTTTTTTTTTAAGGTTTTTTTTTTTTTTTCCAAGATTTTATTTATTTATTCATGAGACATAGGCAGAGAAACAGGCTCCCTGCAAGGAGCCCAATGCAGGACTCAACCCTGGATCCTGGGATCATGACCTTAGCCAAAGGCAGACGCTCAACCACTGAGCCACCCAGATGTCTCAAGAACTTAATTTCTCAATGCTAAAAAAAAAAGCTGCTTTTCCCATAGGTTGAATTGAGAAGTGGGGTTTGAGATTTTGAAGAGTAAGCTTTTATGTGCCTAAAGAGCTTTGTTGATTCCCCTCCTTTTCTCCCATTGTGTCTTGTTGATGACATGTTAAATAATAGGACACAATAAAAATATTTGTACATTTTTTTTTCAAATGATGTTTCCATTGAACTTTGGCTACTCCAATATCTAGACAGTTGAGTTTAATCATTTGGACATTGGAATGTGTTTTTTATTTTAATCTATTACTATTTTTAAAAGATTTGTTTATTTTTGAAAGAGTGAGAGACCATGTGAGTGGGAGGAAGGGCAGAGAGAGAGAGAGAATGAGATAGGGATCCTTAAGCACACTCTTCACTGAGCGTTGGGCTCGAGACCAGGACCCAAGCTGGAACCAAGAGCCAGCCACTTCACTGACCGAGCCACTGTGGGGCCCCTGGAATGTGTTCTTCACTTAAGTGAAGCTTTTCCTGCTGGTTTGAGCAAATACAGACATGCCGCTTTTCCTAAAGAATACAGTAATGTTTTTTTCTTTATAACAAAAATACCTACTTCGTATAGAATTCAAAAGTTAGAAATAAGCAAGACGAAAGACATTTAAAATTATCTGAAGTATTATGTATTTGGCTGTGTGTGTAATTTCTTATTTAAAGTTGCATGTAGGGGATCCCTGGGTGGCGCAACGGTTTGGCGCCTGCCTTTGGGCCAGGGCGCGATCCTGGAGACCCGGGATCGAATCCCACATCGGGCTCCCGGTGCATGGAGCCTGCTTCTCCCTCTGCCTGTGTCTCTGCCTCTCTCTCTCTGTCTGTGACTATCATAAATTAAAAAAATAAAATAATAAAATAAAGTTGCATGTAGTAGAGGTGTCTGGGTGGCAGAGTCGGTTGAGCTTTTGTTTTTGTTTTTTTGTTTTGTTTTGTTTTGTTTTTTTCGGTTGAGCTTTTGATGTTGACTCAGGGCATGATCTTTGGGTGGTGGGATTGAGCCCTGTATTAGGCTCTGCATTCAGCGGGGAGTCTGCTTGAGGATTCTGTTTTTCCCCCTCTGCCCCCTCCCTGCTCACAGGCGCACGTGAGCTCGCTTTCTCTCAGATTAACCTTTCAAAAAAAGTTGGACACGCTATATTTTATCTGCTGTCTTCACAAAAGTCTAAGAATCTCCCTGTGACAGTACATATCACTGATAATGTTGTTGGTCTTCATTATCACTGAAAACAGTGCATAGGCACTCCTTGCTTTCCCTAGTATTCTGGATGTGCTGGAACCTAGTCTGTTGCCTATGAGACATTTAGGTGTGGGATCCAGGCTTTACAGTAAGTCTCAATTTATATACGTTTGGTGTTTTAATATTTTTAATGTCCGTAAGTGAAGTCTCTCTTTTTTTTTTTAAGTGAAGTCTCTTGACCTTTAAATTTTATGTATCATTTTTTTTGTTTTAAAATCCATAGGAGGGTAGCCTGGGTGGCTCAGTGGTTTAGTGCCACCTTCAGCCCAGGTTGTGGTCCTAGAGACTCGGGATCGAGTCCCATGTCGGGCTCCCTGCATGGAGCCTGCTTCTCTCTGCCTCTCTTTCTGTCTCTCTCATGAATAAGTAAATAAAATCTTAAAAAAAAAAATCCAGAGGAACTAGCACTTATGATTTACAGATAAGGAAGAGAGAGTTAACTTACTTAAGGCTCCAAGACCATGCTCCTATTCTAGCACCCTGAGGTCATTACTCTGTGCTTCATTTTCTTGTTTTTAAAGATTTTATTTGTTTATTCATGAGAGACACACACACATACACAGAGGGAGAGAGGAACAGACATAGGCAGAGGAAGGCTGAGCCACCAGGGCTGCCCGGTTTTTTATTAGAAATATGATCTGCTGTGGTAGAGAGCTTGGGGAATTAACTTATTTATTAAAATTGCTTTTAATTTTTTTCAGTCTTGAATCCAGATAATAGTTTTGAAATACTAGTGGACCAATCTATTGTGAATAGGGGAAATTTACTAAATGACATGACTCCTCCTGTAAATCCTTCACGTGAAATTGAGGACCCAGAAGACCAGAAGCCTGAGGATTGGGATGAAAGACCAAAAATACCAGATCCTGATGCTGTCAAACCAGATGACTGGTGAGTCTTTGCTGTGCAGCATTTCGTATCTTCCATATGGCTTAAACAACTGAATGTTAGCTAAGATCTCGTAGTTTAAATAATTTATGATGTTGTCTAAATGGTAGGAAAAATGGAGCCCACTATAGCTGAAAAGGGGCCATAGTGGTCATCTGGATTGCCTAACACCATTTCATAAGCCACAAAATGCTGAAATTGATGATAGAGTTTGCCTGTGGTAACATGGTTGGTTTGTAGCAGAACCTCTTTTGGCCTGGCCCTTCCCCTGCTTCTATGAACTCACATTTAAAAGTCTTGATTTTTTTTTTTTTTTTTTTTTAAATTTTATTTATTTGAGAGAGTATGTGTGCATGCAGTAGTGGAGGGGGGAGGAGAGGAGGGGGAGGGAGAAGCAGACTTTTCACTGAGCAGAGAACCTAAACGGGTCTCTATGCCAGGACCCTGAGATCATGATCTGAGCTATCTAGGCACCCCTGAAAGTCTTGAAATTTTAATTTTCAATATGAAAAATAATATTTTTCCCATTTAAATTATACTCAAGACATATCTCTTCTGTATTGGGCATTGGAATACAAAGTCACAACAATACCAGCTGCCCACATGGCTCCCAGACCATTTGTGAGACAGGCATGTGTGTGGTGAGTAATTTAATAGTAGGTATTAGTAAATGATCAGAGCACCAGGTGTACCTGATCTAGGGGTGGTTTCTTGGAGCAGGGCAAGTCAAACTGAGACTTGGAAATGGGATAGGAGTTAACCAAATAGTGAAGATGGGAATTGGTATTCCCAGTTGAGGAGGAACAATGGAGGAGGAGTGAGCTTGACATGGTGTGAGTGAACTTGAAAATATACTGTGTAGCCTTTCTTGTAGGGTACAAATTGGAGAGTAATGAAATGTGAAAGTAGTCAGGGTTGTACTTTTGTTTATGGACATGTTTGAACTCCTATACAATGACTCTCAGAACTGTCAGGAAGTGAAGAAAAGAATAAATTCTAGCTGATGTTTTTCCTTCCTCAAGAATATGTGTTCCTGAACTTTTATGCTGCACTAGTGTAAACGTTGAATTTATTTGTGTATTTGTGAACATAGATCTGGACTCAGCCTATTTCAGTATCATACTCTTTAACTGGCTGTTTTATTTTGGGGGTGGGAGTGTCCCGCTGAATGTTAAGACCTCATGCAGTTAATTTAAAACAAGCATGGTTCAAAAAGAAGCATAATCCTGATGAAGGATAGAAGATGTTTTTGCTTACCAGTAAAGTGGCACTGTTTCACAGTAACTGCGTAAAACTTTGAAATTAGGTACTTCTCAATGAACTTTTATTTTAAGAGTAATTGTTGGAGTTAAAATTCACATACTAAAATCCACCCTCTTAATTGATACAATTCAGCAGTTTAGTATATGCACAGTATTGTGCAGCCACCACCACTAATTCCAGAACAATTGTATCACCCAAAAAGAAATCCATACTCATTAAGCAGTTACTTCCTGTTCCCCCTCCGCCTTGGCAATCACTAATTTTTCTGTCTCCATGGGTTGTCGATACTTTATTCTTTTTTCTAAGCACATAGTACTGCCACACTTTATCCGTTCCTCAGTTGACTGACATTTAGGTTGTTTCCCTGTTTTGGCAATGGCTATAAATAATGCTGCTATGAATACTCATTACAGGTTTTTGGGTAGTTCTACATTTTTATTGCTCTTGGAGTGGAATTGCTGGGTCATATGATAACTCTGTTTAACTTTTTGAGGAACTGCCACACTTTTCCAAAGTGGCTATACTGTTTTATGTTCCCACTAGTGATATCATAAGAGTTCTGGTTTCTCCACATCCTTGCCAACATTTGTTTTTATCAGTCTTTTTTCTTACAGCCATCCTAGTGGCTATGAAATGATATCTTATTGTGGCTTTGATTTGCATTTCCCTGATAGCTAACGATGTGTTAAGCATCACTTCATGTGCTTATTAGCCATTTTTTAATCTTTGGAGAAATGTCTGTTCACATCCTTTGCCAGTGTTTAAGTTGGGTTGTCTTTCTTATTGAATTGAGCTTGCTATGTATTCCAAATGTTAGACCATTACCAGATGGATGAATTATTCTATTCTATTTTCTAGAAGGAATTATTATAGATTTTGATTAAGCATGACTTAAATATTTTCAGGTTGCCCTGTTTCAGATTCACAAAGTGGGATCACATTGTTATTCTTGGTCAGTGTTGTCATAACTAGCTTTTTCTTTTGTGTTTAAGGGATGAAGATGCCCCTGCTAAGATTCCAGATGAAGAAGCTACAAAGCCTGATGGCTGGTTAGATGATGAACCCGAATATGTACCTGATCCAGATGCAGAGAAGCCAGAGGATTGGTAAGAGCTTTTAAATTAACCTGCTTTTTTATTGTAGTAAAAGTTAATGATTAAATATAGCCATGTGCAACTTAAGTGTGTAGAGCTCAACACATTTAATTACCTGTTTGTCTTTAATGCATCTGTCATGAAAAACCCTTGTTACTGGAAATGCAGGAACAAGATGATACTCTAGTGTCACAGTATGACACTGAAAACATTACTGCAGGGTTTTAGGGGAGTCCTGCCATGGCCGTCCTAGTCCTGTATCACAGAATCCACTTGTAATTTGTATCTCCACAGGGATGAAGATATGGATGGAGAATGGGAGGCTCCTCAAATCGCCAACCCTAAGTGTGAGTCGGCTCCTGGGTGTGGTGTCTGGCAGCGACCTATGATTGACAACCCTAATTATAAGGGCAAATGGAAGCCTCCCATGATTGACAATCCTAACTACCAGGTTTGTGCCTTTTGATGGTTGGGTTGCCTCATTGATCTGTTTGGAAAGAAGTTTTGTCTATAGTGAGGCTGCATGGTTGATCCTGTATTCAAACTAATGAATTAAAAACATACTTGAGGGATCCCTGGGTGGCGCAGCGGTTTGGCGCCTGCCTTTGGCCCAGGGCGCGATCCTGGAGACCCGGGATCGAATCCCACATCAGGCTCCCGGTGCATGGAGCCTGCTTCTCCCTCCGCCTGTGCCTCTGCCTCTCTCTCTCTGTGACTATCATAAATAAATAAAAATTTAAAAAAATTATAAAAAAAAAATAAAAACAAACTTGAAGGGTGCCTAGGTGGCTCAGTCAGTTGAGATTCCAGCTCTTGATCTCAGCTCAGGTCTTAAGAGTCAGGATCATGAGTTCAAGCCCCACATTGGGCTCCATGCTGGGCGTGCAGTCTATTAAAAAACACACACACACACACACACACACACACAAAAAAAACTTCAGAATCCGGAGAGAGCTTATATGTTAAGTATTGAAAAAATAAACCTAGGGACTGGAAAGAGCTTTCCTAATTGCTTTGTAACTTGCGTTTAAAAACAGAAAAGGAAAAAAAAAAAAAAAAACAGAAAAGAGGGATCCCTGGGTGGCTCAGTGGTTTGGTGCCTGCCTTCGGCCCAGGGCATGATCCTGGAGTCCCTGGATTGAGTCCTGCTTTGGGCTCCCTGCATGGAGCCTGCTTCTCCCTCTGCCTGTGTCTCTGCTTCTCTCTGTGTGTGTGTGTCTCATGAATAAATAAAATCTTAAAAAAAAAAAAAACAAATACAGAAAAGAAAAATGGAAAGCTTGGGATTTGAGCACCCTGCTGTCATGTGGTAGGAGTGTTGCAGCCTCTGGATCCAAACTGGCGACCCGTGGGTTAGGGTGGCTAGAGTGTGGAGACAGGACGGGGCTCCCTAACCACAAGTCTGCTCAGTACTTCACTCAATATCTCTGTAAAAAAAGACTGTGACGTGCAGATGAAACTCTAGGAATACAGATGGTGATGTTAGAATGCTGCAACTTTGCTGCAGATGTAAGCACTCAGACCCTGGTCTCTTTGATTTCTGTCCTAGTCAAATGATTAGTCATCATTAATTTCCACTTTGTCCCCCTTTATTTTTTTTTAAATGTTTATTTCAGAAGCAGAAAGAGTGTGTATGCGCGAGAGGGAGAGTGTTAATTAAGCCTACTCCTCTCTGAGTATGGAGCCTGATATGAGGTTCAATCTGAAGGCCCTGAGATTATAACCTTAGCCCAAAATCAAGAGTCATATGCTCAACCAACTGAGCCACCCAGGCATTCCTGTCTCCCTTGAAAATGTGAATATCAGTTGTGTCTCTGTGCATACACTACTGTATGCTTTTCTGTTTGTAAGTGTATTTTTGGTTGTGCAGTCAAGCAATAAGATAAATTAAAATTGCCTTTTAATTAAAACCGCCCTTTAGCTGTTCTATGGATAGCCATTTGGGTGGATTGCCATTTTTTATTTGAGAGTCATTGCTGCAGTGATCACCCTTGTGCATGTCTGGGTATATGTGGTAACTATTCCTCTAGCTAGTTATCAAGAAGTACAGTTGCTGGTTGAAGGTCATGTACATTGCAAATCGCCACTGAGCAAGTCTGTACTTGTTCAAGGCTGTTTGTTGATAAGAGTCTGTTGGAATGTGCCCAGCAGAGTGAGGTGTGGGTTTGGGTCAAGGTCATTGCTGAGGTTAGAAATTGAAAGTAGTTAGGAGTCCAGACATCTTCATCATTTTCTCCCTAGTACTCAGTAACATTTACAAAGTCAGGATGTGCTTTCATTGGTCATGCAGGATTCATCTTAATTCTTACTTAGATTGATCATACATTTGTGTTGTTCATTAACTGAAATGATTTTTGGAAATACATTTTTTTTTTTCTCCAGGGAATCTGGAAACCCCGGAAGATACCAAATCCTGATTTCTTTGAAGATATGGAACCTTTCAAAATGACTCCTTTTAGCGCTATTGGTTTGGAACTGTGGTCTATGACCTCAGACATTTTTTTTGACAACTTTATTGTTTGCGGGGATCGAAGAGTAGTTGATGATTGGGCCAATGATGGATGGGGTCTGAAGAAAGCAGCTGATGGGGCTGCCGAGGTTCGTGCTCACTTCTTAGGCATTTGTGACTGATATTGCGGGTGACAAATTGTTCCTTTTGTGGCAGGCTCTCTTCCTAGCATTTATCTTTTCCTTTATTTGAGAATATTGGCATAAGATGCATGACCAGATGCCTGCTAAAGACAAAATACTGGGTGTTTGGACATTATTTCATTAGTCTAATGTAGTGGATTTAGCTGCCCTATTTAGTGTTGTATGTAGGGTTTTTTTTGTTTTTGTTTTGTTTTTTAAATAACATGCTAAAATATATTTAACAAAATTTGCCACTTAGGGTATTTTAATGTACTCTTAAATGTTGAGTCTTAGTTTACCAGTACATGCAGTTTTCACACAATTGGCCACATATCAAGAGCTGTGAGTCAGAGAGCTGGAGACACTGAGATCAAGAAATTCTTCATTCACTGGCCTGAGGTTAAGGGGGCCTCTAGCAGGCAATTAAGAAACCTGTTCTCAGATCTGTGAAAGGGAAATCACCTTGATGAGAAGAGTGGGGGTAGGGGGAAGAGAGACTTTTCTCTTACTTCCTTTTTATGTTGTATGAATATGTTGGCTTGAACTTTTTGACAAAGGAGGAGCCTGAGCAGTGCCATGTGGAAATTGAACAGTGGAATAGTGCAGACTACATTTGGTGTCAAAACCAAAGACCTGAAGTCTGTCCTGTCCTGTTTTTCAGCCAGGTGTAGTGGGGCAGATGATTGAGGCAGCTGAGGAGCGCCCGTGGCTCTGGGTGGTCTACGTTTTGACCGTAGCTCTGCCCGTGTTTCTTGTTATCCTCTTCTGCTGCTCTGGAAAGGTATGGGTTTTTCTGTTATATTAGTATAACTAAAATCTATTGCCAGAGATTTTCTTAGTAATGACTGGGCCACATCTGAAACCTTATTCACTGCTCTCAGTGGCCATTTATTGTGCCCAGATGGGAGTAGGATTTACAGCTCTTCGGTTTCTAGTAGTATTTAAGCCTGCTATATTACTCTTCCTAATATTTGGTAGCAGCTTTCTGGAAAACAAAGCAAAAAAACCCAACAACTTAGATACAAAACCAGCCATCTGGGCCCAAACCAGCTTTTCCTCCTGTCATAGGGGCACTTTATAATTCGGTCTTTGATGTTTTTCATTATTCATTCTTCCTTCAGCATCCCTGTCCTCCCCACAAAAATACATGTGGGGATAATCCAGCCTTATTTTTGTTTTTCTTATTTAGTCTCTGTTGTATACAATCCAAAAACCAGGGAAGAAAATTTTGTTTAGGTACTCTCCTATTAAGTGAGGATTATGTTCACCTTGCATTCAGTATGTTTTGTAACATGATTCCCAAAGTTCCTTTTTCAGCCTTCTCCCCCACCACTATTCTCTCTGTGTGTCTGTGCCTCGGTCATCCTTGCTGTTTATATCTGCATGTTCCTGCCTAACTCCTTTGTTCTGACTGTTTCTTCTGCCTTTGAAACACACATATGCTTACTAAAGAGAAAGCTTTTGGGGCAGAAATCCTGTTTTGACATTTTTATTTATCTACACTAGTATATGGCCTTGTACAGAACTTTGCTTGTAGGCATTCCGTAATTACAATGTAGTATCTAAAAATGTGAACAAAATGTTTGCACTTTGGGGGAATATTCCAGAAACAGTCAAGTCCTGTGGAGTATAAGAAGACAGACGCTCCTCAGCCAGATGTGAAGGAGGAGGAAGAAGAAAAGGAAGAGGAAAAGGACAAGGGCGATGAGGAGGAGGAGGGCGAAGAAAAACTTGGTAAGAAGTAGACCCCAGAATATCTGTTTTAAGCCATGGCCCTGAGGTGTTTAAGACTCAGAAGCAAGTTACAATAAAGATTGCCCTAGACTCTCAGAGGTGTGTTCTAATGCAGATGGTCTGATTATCAAAAACAAGTACAATGTTTTGCTCAGTTGGTTGTACTTTTGATTTCTGTCTCAGAAGAGAAGCAAAAAAGTGATGCTGAAGAAGATGGCGGCACTGCCAGTCAAGAGGAGGACGATAGGAAACCTAAGGCAGAGGTAATAGAAAGGGGAAGTAATGTTTTCTAGCTCAAGCAGCTCAGGCAAAGGTGCATTTAAGTAGGTGCGTATTTTCCTAGGGTCATTTTCATTGGCCGTGGCAGTTAAAAAAAAGCCTGCTAGAATTAATTTTGTAAAAGTGGAATTCTTAGCAATACAGGTACACGTATCCTTGGACAATTTTAAACTACGTTTGAATCTCAGAAGCATTTTTCTGTGCTGCAGATGTTTTCTGGAATAAGCAGAAGGTTTCAGGGAAAAACCAATCAAATGTTTGCGGAGATGGTAACTTCAGGTTATTATTCAACATGTCTGTCTCCCCCCCCTCTCTCTCCTCGCTGTGCCCTGAAAAAATATATTTCCTTCCTTGGTGGTCTAGTGGTTGGGGGGGTGGGGTGAGAAGTATTTCTTGAACAATGATTTCATTGTATTCTGAAATTTTTGTCCCTGTTGCTCATGGATTTATTCATTTAACTAGTATTTATGGAGTGCCCATCATGTGCCACACATTGTCAGTGAACAAGACAAAGATACCCTTCCTTTGGGTAGCGTAAATTCCAAGGGGAGGAAAGAGACAATAAGCAGTAAGCGTTATAAGGAAGTAGTAAATGAGTATCAGTGTGTTAGGAAGCGATAGGTCCTGAAAAATGAAAGTAGGACAGGAAAAGATACTGGAAGTATGGGAGGTGAGATGGGTTGCAACGTTTGAGATGGTGGGCCTTGTTGAAGAGAGAAAAGGACTTTGCCATGGAGATGTCCATAAGAGGAATAATCCTGGCACTGAGAATGGCCAGGACAGGGGTCTGAAGTAGTAGTCTAGAAGACCAGTCTGGCCAGTAGAGAAGGGGATGGAGAAAAGGAGGTCGAGGAAGGCTCCAGATTAGGGGGGGGGTCTCTGAGGCCATGGTGTGGGCTTGGCTTCTCCTCCTCATGAAATGGGCAGCCATTGCAGGCTTTGGGGCACAGGAGTGACAGGATCTGATTACACTGGCTGCTGTGTTTTCTGCAGACCAGGGAGAATCAACGAGACTTGTTAGGAGGCTGCTGTGATAATGCAGGCAAGATATGGTGGCTCGGAGCAGAGTGATAGGAGAGGAGAGGATGAGAACTCATTGGACTTCTAGATCCATAGGACTGTGAGGGAAAGAGAATAATCTACACCTTTCTTGAAGTCCTTTTCCAAGCACTACTTTGTTTCGGTCTGCTCTTCCCTGGAAAACCCTACCCAATTGCCATTCCAGCTTCTACAGCTGCCCCAGCATTGATAAAGGTCAATGGTTGTTTATATTTGGCTATATTCAGCCTCAGCTACAATGTAGAGTTTCAGCTAGATGTACTTCTTTCAGGTAGGGGCCAGTGTCATGCATAAATATTATATTCCTCAGTCTTTCTCACAAAATAAGAAGTTGCTACATTGAGTAGGAGGAGCTGTGGGCTTGTAGTCTTGAGTGTTATGTGGGACTTAGCTGGGATAGTCTTCCATCCCCTTAGATCCTAGCTTTCTCAGTCTCAAAACGAGGCTAATGTGCCCACAGGCCAGTAGGTTAGGTTATTCAGGATTGAGCATCTGGTCCTTTTTAAAGAAAACATTTTTGGGTTAGATTGAGGAAAGTGCATGTTTACAGAAAACAATAGAGACTAAATTAGAGCACACATAACCCTACCACCTCCAAGACAACCGTTATTTTTGGTGCATTTTCTTCTAATTATTTTTGTTCTCTTTTTTTTCCTTAGATGGCTCACCCTCAGCCTGGCTGATCTTGAAAACTTGTTGAAGTTTTACGTGTTTAAAGCATGCTAATTATAGTGAATTTCTTATTTTTTCAACCAACAGGAGGATGAAATTTTGAACAGATCACCAAGAAACAGAAAGCCACGAAGAGAGTGAAACAATTTTAAGAACTTAATCTGTGATTTCCTCCCCCTCCTCCCCTTCCCCTGCAAGCACGGTCCTGGGAGAGGACCTGGCACACCTTAGGTTGAACTCAGAAAACCTCCAGACATCACCATCAACAGGTTCCAGTCGAACACTAGCCCATGTAATTTTAAACATCTAAGCAGTAAATAATTGCTGTTGTGAAATAAAGGACCCTGTTTCTGTAGAAAGAAGGCATATAACATTAATAGTTGTGAAATGTAATATGAAGCAACTAACTTGTATTTTTTGTTTTGTTTTGTTTTTAAACATCTTTGTTTTTTAAAATAGAGTGATAGAACTTTGCCAGTCTTTAAAATCTTGGCTTAATTTAATATATTAACCTGTCCATGCAGAAATAACACCAACCTTTAGAAATGTTTGGGGGATGAATTGCAGTTTCTATAACCAAATTTTTAAGTTTGGTATTATGAAACATTCAAGTGTTCTCTGTCCCTTAAAATTGATAATCATTGTTTAAAGTGCAGTTGTTTGTGGTTATAATCTTGTTTTGCTTGCTTCCATCACCCAGTTCCTCCAAAGAAAACTGAGGAGATGGACTGGATGGAAGCCCAAATTATAAAAGGTTCTGTTTCAGTTGTATTAAAAATAGACATACAGAAAGAAGAAACTTTTCCTCTTGGTGTTGGTTAGACCATACAGTGCGTGTGTTCTGTTGCCCTTGGTAGCAGCTCTGTTCCCAGACGGCTCTGCAGTCCGTTGAGGAGGTGGTATGATGTGGCATTCGGGCAGTCATGCTTCCACAACTGGGAGTGTCTGGGCTCCAGCCTTCTGGAGCAGGTGGCTGTTTGAGGAATGCTCCCAGGGCATGGGAGCTCCCAAGCAGATGCAAGATGTTTTCATCACTTCCTCCACTGTGTTGACACTGTCTCCTTCCCAGTTGTCCCAGATCCCCAGCTTTCTCCTCTGCTATGCATTTTCTTCACAGCGCAGCTTGCAGTCCGTCACTGAAAATGATTATAAGCTCCGCATAGTGTTAAGCTTTATTGTGATTAAGTGTATGTTTCTTCCTTCTTTAAGCAGACCCACACCTTTCCAGGGTCAAAGTACAGGATAGGATACTGTCTTTCATTTTTATCCATTTCTCTTGCTCTGTGTCAAGACTTGAAAAGTCTCAGCCAGAGGTGAGCCAATTCAGAATCTGTAATTGAACACAGGCTTAAAGTATTTATGGGAGGAGTGGCATAACAGCATGAATTCTGAAAAAAATTTTTTTTTTAGCTGCTAAACTTTTTAAGTCTTCATTTGCAGTTCATGTAACATTTGTGTCTTAAATTACATGATAAAGCAGTCCTGTTAAAAAAATTTGGGGGGGGTATGTGGCTTGTAGAATTCTTTTAAGATGTGATCTTAGTTTTTTTTTTTTCATGTGGAATGCAGATGGGTGCTATCGGAGCCTCTCCCCCCATCACTATAGTGTAATATCATTATTACACCACGCTGAAATGTATTCAGAATTGTTTTAGCTTTATTCTTTCTTCAGAGGCGTTTCAGATGTACCGATGATACTGTTTCTTGCACTGAATATATAAACACTCCAAAGTGTTTATATTGGGGAGATTTGGGGAGGAAGTATATTCATAAAAGATGAAGGCTGTATCTGTTTATTTTGTTTATCTTCAATTTTTTACTGGTTCACTGAAATTCTTATGAAGGTGGGATGAATTTTTCTTGCTGTTCAGTGCTTTATTCTTTTCATCTGTTGTTCTGTGGTCACAGTGACCTTAGCTATGTAGCAGACTTTCCCAAATGTATTGAGTGCAAATAAACAGTTACTTAGCAAGACCTAAAAATATGTCTGCAGGTTTCTCCTTGATGCAAATGTGTGGGATTATTATATTTCCAGAAACCTGCCTTCTTCACTGTCCATTGATGTTCCATCTCGTGTCTTATCTAACAGTTTCTTCAGTTGAGCTGTGGAATGACGAGTATAAATTAGTGTTCATTTGCCTTTCCAGAATTATTTAGCAGTTCGTCACCAAAGAAAGAAAGAAACAAAAGTCTTTCCTTGGTTCTCTTTTTCACCATGTCAAAGGTGCAGCCCTTCCGATTAAATGTCTGATACATTAATGAATGACCAGCAGTGTTTAGCTCTTAAAATGCACTTACATTATAGTTTGACGTGCTGGGTGTCTGTCACAGTGTTGTAAAATGCCCACTCCATCAGATTGTGTTCCTCAGTTCCTCTTATCCACAAAATACTCTCCATTTTTCTCAGATTGTCACATCACCAAATGTTATTATATTAAAGCCCTATGTTAAGTGTCTGCTTTTGACTGACGTTCTTCATGGTAATTTTCTTTTTTTTTTTTTTTCTTTTTTTGGTAATTTTCAGTTCAGGTGTTTTATTGCAGAAAATGCGGACGGTTGAGTAATTACTTAATGTCACCATGTGGATTCGATCCAGTCAATTCAGTGTAGATTTTTGCCTTCTTTTTGCTGCTGAATTGGGGGTCAGTAGTTTCTATGGTTAAATAGGGATAGCAGCTCAGAAAGCAGGGTGGGGGAGGCAGTAATTTGTAAATAATATTCTTTAAGACATATGAGAGCCATTGAACTTTTAAATTTTTTTTGAACTTTTAAATTTTTATTAGAGAATGTTCAGAATCAGACTCTCTTATCTGTGCTTACTTGTGTATTTCAAGGATGTTTTTGAAAATTAGGCCAAAACTTAAGTGCTTTTAGGCTTTTGGATTGCTTACCAGAAGAGAGCGGAGTGTAGTACTCTTAGTTACTGTTATCTCGCCTATTAGAAAATAGTTTAATTCTAATGTAAAATACATGTTGGTAGACTGGAAAAAAAGAATCATTGATGTGGCCTTCCTGAGCTCTAGGCACTTTTGCCTTCGCCCCCCCCCCCTTTTTTTTTCTGCATTTGTATAAAAACAAATACTACTTGAGTAAGAACTCTTTTTTTTTTTTCCTTCTGATTTTAAAATAAAACATTTTGGTGGGCCCTGGTAAAAAGTTACTGTAACAGATGTCTGAGCTTTTGGTAGTGACTGTCCTGTGCAGCCTCCTGACACCTCCTGGGTGACCTTGACCTTTCTAGTCTCGGACCAACGCAGGCTTAGGTACCTAGTTTGGGTACTGAGTCATTGCTGGTTTTTCCCCAAGTCCCCCACCCCCAAGGCCTGCTGGTTATATATAACGCTAGAACGTAGTAGTCTCTGGTTGGATTTTGTTGAATGACTAAGTTTTACCTAAGTCACCATCCTTAAATGTCAGGCCAGGCTCCCTGTTTTTTGGCTGAAGCACTATCCTTTACATTTCACTCCCCCCCCCCCCCCCCAAGGGAGCTTAACTCTTCTTCACACCCTCCTCTTCACGTCTGCTGGGGCTGCTGCTTTTTACATTAAGTGGAAACTGACAGCCCCAGTGATTCAGAATGGTGCAAGAGAAAAACCTCTTAAAGCTCACTCATGGACAATTCCGATCGATTATGAGGCCGGATGTAAGGAATGCGGTCGGAAAACAGCTGACACTGAAAAAAGCACGGCTCCTTTCGAGTTTGTGAAAACAACTTAAGAGAGTGCAGGGGAAGAAAATGGTGAAGCGCGGAGGTGCCAGGCGAGCGTCCCGGTCCGGCAGCTACGCGGCGCGCACTGCCCCTTCCCTTCACGGGCCCGGAAGGGCCTGCCGGCGAGGGGTGGCGTGGAGGACCGGCTCCTGTCGGTCATACTTGGCTCCCCGCCACGCTCTGAGGCCCGCCCAGGGGCTTCCCTCCGCCCCTCACTTGAGAGTTCCTTTTAAACTCCGCTCGGGAGCCCCAGCTCGCCTCTTTGCGTGTTCGCCCCCGCCCTCCGGCGGCCCGCTCTCCCTGCTGATTGGCCGCGGTGCCTGTCCGTCAGCCGTGACGTCGGGGTCGTCCGCCGGGGCCCCGCCCTCTTCCGAGGGCCCTGAAAACAATTTTAAGATGGCGGCGGCGGCGGCGCGGAAAACAATGGGGCCGGGGCGGCGGGGACAGGCCGAAGCCTGAGGTGGGCAGCGAGCGCCGGCCCGGGTCGGGCCAAGCGGGGCCCGACGAAGACCCGCC
This sequence comes from Vulpes vulpes, assembly GCF_048418805.1. Classification (NCBI taxonomy): domain Eukaryota; kingdom Metazoa; phylum Chordata; class Mammalia; order Carnivora; family Canidae; genus Vulpes; species Vulpes vulpes. The sequence goes on from NC_132791.1 coordinate 71,873,868, forward strand.
GCCGCGCGCGAGCCCGCTCCGCACTGTGCGGGGCCATGGCGCGGCCGTGAGGCGGCCGGGCCGCCGGCGAGGTGCGGAGCCCGCAGTGCCAGCCGGCCCCGACAGGCCCGCCCCGGGCCCGGTCAGCGCAGCCCGCGGCCCATGGTGCTGCCCACCTGCCCCATGGCGGAGTTCGCGCTGCCGCGGCACAGCGCGGTCATGGAGCGCCTCCGCCGGCGCATCGAGCTGTGCCGGCGCCACCACAGCACCTGCGAGGCCCGCTACGAGGCCGTGTCGCCCGAGCGCCTGGAGCTCGAGCGCCAGCACACTTTCGCTCTGCACCAGCGCTGCATCCAGGCCAAAGCCAAGCGCGCCGGCAAGCACCGGCAGCCGCCCGCCCCGGCGCCCGCCCCGGCCCCGGCCCCGGCCGCCGCCCCGGCCCCGGCGCCCGCCGCCGCCGCCCCAGCGCCCGCCGTGCCGACTTCGGCCCCGCGCCTCGACGCCGCCGACGGCCCCGAGCACGGCCGCCCGGTCGCGGTGAGTAGGGCTGGGGAGCAGCCCCTGTCCGGGAGGCGCTGCCCCTGCCGCTGCCCCTGCCGCTGCCCCTGCCGCCGCCCCTGCCGCTGCCCCTGCCGCCGCCCGGCCGCCTGGAGGCTTCCCGGGAGCCCTCAGCTCCTCCGCTGCGGCTCGGGGGAGGCTGACATGGCAGGGACTGAGCAGTTGTCAGCAGCGGGAAGTGGCACTGTGGCATTTACTGTGGGAGAACATGACCGTGAGGCCCTGGCTGGGAGGCTGGGGTGAACCGTGCCTGAAAGGTGCTTCTTCCACGCTGGATTCCGAACTTTTGATCGCTCTTTTGGGGGGACCAGACGGGCATAGAGTTGCCTCTGATAGTGGCTTCCTTGTTATGCGAATGTTTATAAGGTCCTTGCCCTTGGAAGAGTCAGGGCTTACATATGGAAGTAAGTCGACCCGCAGTTGTCCAAATTAAACTGTTCTGAACGGAAAAATCCGCAGATCTGGGGCAGTCGTTGTAAAAGCCATAATGCTGCTTATTGAGTTGGAAAAAAGTATTGCTTATTTAGGCAATCAGGAATGCGTGAACTTGTGATTCCAGCAATATTGTTGACAATGCCCGTTTTAATTTATAAGCCTTTTTAAGATTTCTGATGTCAGAGAATTCGTTGGTTAGAGGTTTAACCTCCCAGAAACCGACCTGTAAAAGAATGACAATAAGGTTTTATTTTATTTTTTTGGTGGTAGTGGTTTTCATGGTGATTTAAAGTTTAAAACAAGTGTTACTAATCTAGTTTCTGTGTGGTTTTTAAATTTGTGCCTTTATTGCCTCTCACCTAGGCTGTTGCAGTACAAGTCTTGTCTTTTTCTCCTCTCTAAATGCTGTGTCCCCACAGGTCCTATGCTCTGGTTGAATTCTTTTCCTTATTCTCTCCTCCACTGGGCTGCTGGACACTTCACTGCTTATCATGTGGACTAGTCCAGCCTTCTGAACCTCACTTTTTCCATCTGTAAACTGTGGGTGTTTTTAGCTTCTTATCCTCCCGGGTTCTTGTAAGACTCAGAAGAGTGCCGATGTGAAAATATTTCATAAACAGAAAGGCTGCTGCCTGCAGGACCCTTCTCCCCTTTCAGAATCCTGCCATCCTTCAGCTCATCTTCCTCTTCTTTAAAGTGAGTTTCTGACCGGAGTCTTCTTTGTGAAAACATGTAGAAAACAACGTATGGTCTGGATGGCACCTGGGTGGCTCAGTGGTTGAGAGCTTCTGCCTTTCAGGTTGTGGTCCTGGGATCCTGGGATTGAGTCCGGCATCCAGCTCCCCGCAGGGAGCCTGCTTCTCCTTTGCCTATGTCTTTGTCTCTCTCTGTGTCTCATGAACAAATAAATAAAATCTTAAAAAAGAAAAGGTATGGTCTGTGCTATTTATTTTTAGCGCATAGTGGTACTACTTTAGGTCATGTCTTGCCAACTAGACTGGAAGCCCTGGGAGGCAGGTAGGAGTTGGGCTCCAAGTCCTGTGCACATCTTAAGGCCTTCAGCACATGTTTGTTGAGAGACTGATATTAAACTTTGTAGTACTTTACTCAGTAATCTATTCTCTTGTGCACTAACCTCGAAAAAGCAAAATGGCTTAATTTCATGAGCCACCTTTACTAACTCTTATTTTAAGGAAAGCCTTTAAGAGTAGTGGGTGGTCATTCCAATTAAGTACACCGTGAAAGCTCATAAATACCTAGTTTTATACTCAAAATAGTTACCTTGAACACCCTGTAGAAGGTATATTAGTAGTGATTCAATTTGTTTAAAGAGAGTAAGAGCTTAGACCCTGTATGTTATCTTTAGTCCTGATTTATTGGAAAGAAATGAGGCATGCTATTTGAAGAGAAATTAATTATGAGTGTGTTAGAACTTGAATCTGGACTGAGCAGTTGTTTTATATGGCTTGTCAGTCATTCCTTTGGGTGTTAGAGCCTGATCAGATGTGCCATGTTATGCTGATGTCTTTTCACATTAAACTTTGACCCATGGATTTCATGAGTTTAAACATCAGAGTGGAAGTGCTCTTCTGCCTCTCCTGGGATGGGGGACCCTTTTCATTTCAGTCTACAAGTGATTCTAGCTGACCTCTTTGGTCTTGGGATGAGGTCCTAGTAACCAAAGATCAATGTCTCTAAGAAAACAGTGATTTCCATTTTAACAGCTTTACTCAGTTCACAGGGGAGCACGGCCTTGCCTGGAGAGGACTTTGGCTTGGAGGGAGAGAAAAGCTTTGCACAGAGAGATGGAGAGGAGAAGATGCTTCTTAGTCATTGTTATGTTGGACAGTTCTATATATGTACTTGATCTACTTAATACACCTTTCATAGGGAATATTATTACTTCTTTTTTTCCCAAATGTACTATAATACTGGTAGGCCACTGTTTCATAGCCAGAGTAACCATCAGCAAACCATTTGTAAAACTGAAAAAGGATCAGATTTACAATAGAGTTCACCTTCAGGTTTTCTCCTTTTTTAGGATGTCCTACCACTGCAGTCTTAACCTCTATCCACTTATTTTGTTGAAGATGGATTCAAAACAGTGCCTCAGACTTTTTTCTATTCTAGTTGTCAAAGAATGACCCTATTAGGTTTTCTTTATACTGTATATGTATTAAAAACCAGATTGTTGGGGTTTTAAGATTTACTTATATAGGTGGGGGGGGGGGGGGCAAGCAGGGGGAGGGGCAAAGGGGAGAGGGATAGGGGGAGAGAGAGAATCCCAAGCGGACTGTCAACTGCAGAGCCCAATGCAGGGCTCAACATCATGACCCTGGGATCATGACCTGAACTGAAATCAAGAGTCAGACACTCGGATCCCTGGGTGGCGCAGTGGTTTGGCGCCTGCCTTTGGCCCAGGGCGCGATTCTGGAGACCCGGGATCGAATCCCACATCGGGCTCCCGGTGCATGGAGCCTGCTTCTCCCTCTGCCTATGTCTCTGCCCCCCCCCCCCTCTCTCTCTGTGACTATCATAAATAAATAAAAAATACCTTAAAAAAAAAAAAAGAGTCAGACACTCAACCGACTGAGCCACCCAAGTTGCCCCCAGATTGTTTTTAATGGCAGTTAAGATTGACTTCTTTTTATTAGGAATGCTGGATTATAGAGAATTATCTAACCACTATACAAGCATTTATTCTGTAATGAAAATAGTCTTCTACAGTAGCTTGAACATTTTTAGTAAAATGCTGTAAAGGTTTATGCCTCGTCCTGTTGTCCGTCATTGTTACACCTTTGCTGCTCATTTCCTTAAGTAGTTGTGCAAGTCTGTGGAGATATTTGACAGTTGCCTACCAACCATTCATGGAAGTTGCCTTCCCTGTTTAGGTGTGGAAACTTTTCCTTTCTTTTTCTCTTTTTGATTTTTGATTTGTATATAATTTAAAGCTTAGAGAAGAACTACACAAATAGTACAGAGAACATCTGTACAGTCTTCACTTAGATTCTGCCCGTGTCACCATTGTGCCCCATTAACTTTATCATTTGCACACATGCTCTTTCTCTCCTGTCCACACCCATCCATCCATCCATCTCTATCTTTCTCCCTTTAAAACCTTTGTTCTCTGAACTACCTCTGAGCACCCGCATATCTCATGGCTCTCTACTCGCAGACACCCCAGTGTGTACCTTCTAAGAGTTAGGAAAGATGTACAACATTTTAATAATGATATTGTGGACCAAACTATGTTAGAATTATGCAAATAACAAATTACTTCCAGGGAGTAGATATTTCTGAACGTGTAACAGACACGGTACTGTAATCATATGGAATAGTTTTAGAGAAAAGAGGACTAATGTGGCTTTAGGATCCCATTTTTTCCTATAACCTCTGGGACCTTGTCCTGGCACTCTTTGCTTTTTTATCTTTAGTATCCCCTTTCCCACCAAGTCCTTCCCTTCAGCTTGAGAACATAGGTAATTATTCTCCTTTCTTTTGTCTTTTCTCACCACCAAAATAGTATTCCATCTTTTTCCTTCCCTTTGCCCTTTCCCCTTGAACTTCCCATTTACTCATGGGGCCATTGTAATCTGCCTTTCACCGCTTCTACTCTTCTGAACTTGCCCCTGGAAAGGGCACCAAAGATGGAATTGACAAATTCAGTGGCCTCTTAGTCATCATTCTTTTTTACTTCCTCCTTCTCAAGGCTCTTCCTTTAGCTTCTCTCTTCTGATTCTCTTTCCAGCTTTCTGGTGTTGTCTTAGTCTCCTGCTTTCCCTTAGTAATTCATGCAGCAGGTACTTGAATGCCTACTGTGGATCAAAGGGGGTTTTAGGCACCAGGAGAGTATAGCAGCGAGCAAGACAAAACTCTGCCTTTGTGGAGAAAGAGATGGTGATTTTAAAAATTATTTTTTATAATATTATAATGCTAAGGAAAAAAGGAATGTCATACTGGTTGACTTACAGTAGCAGCTTTAGATAAGACACTCTTGTCTTTATTTGGGCCTGGTTGACAGGAGGTCATCAGTCAGCAGAAAGTCTCAGAAAAAGTATTCCCGTTAGAGAAAACCACCAGCACAAAGTCTCTGAGGCAAGAGCCTTCTGAGCTTGCCTGAAGAACAGAGAGAAGGTCAGTATAGCTGGAGCCGCATGGCAGGTAGGCAGCTAGTGTGAGAGGTAGGTAAGAAGGACCAGCTCAAGTGCACTGGGAAGGGTTAGCAGGGTTTTAAAGGCCAATCTGGTGCTGGGTGAAGAATGCTCAAGGTTGGTGTGCACAAGAGTGGATACAGTTGGGACACCTGGTGGCTCAGCGGTTGAGTATCTGCCTAGGCCCAGGGCGTGATCCCAGAGTCTGGGATCGGGGTCTGGGATCGAGTCCCGCATCAGGCCCCCCCGCAGAGAGCCTGCTTCTCCTGCCTTTGTCACTGCCTCCCTCTCTGTGTTTCTTGGAAATAAATGAGTAAATCTAAAAAAAAAAAAAAAAAAGCATACAATTAAGGCTTTCACGGTGGTCTGAACTGGGGCTGGAGGTAGCAGTGGCGATGGAAGGGAGGGGGTGTCACCTCAGCTCCCAAAGGCAGAGGTGACAGGGCTAGGTGATGGGCCAGATGGAGTGCGGGGAAGGGGGACAGGAAAGAGGGGGAACCGAGGGGAATTCCGAGTTTTTTGACTTGAGAAGCTTTCTTTGCATGCCTTTTAGATATTAGTGTTCCCCAGTTACTCTCTCCTCCACGTTTTCACTCAGTTGTGTATGTTCCTGGGTCATGTCATTGTTTCATGGTTTCATCTACCACCTATAATAATAAGGTCTTCAGATCTCCAGATCTTTTTTTTTTTTTTTTTTTTTTTTTAAGATTTCATTTATTTATTCATGAGAGACAGAGAGAGAGAGGCAGGCTCCATGCAGGGAACCCGATGCGGGACTCAATCCTGGGACTCCAGGATCACGCCCTGGGCCGAAGGCAGGCGCTAAACCACTGAGCCACCCAGGTGTCCCATCTCCAGATCTTTCTTCCAAGATTCGGATCCATTTTTTCAGCTGTCTACTGGACATTTACACTTTTATTTCCCACATATCCAAAATGGACTCTCCTTTTTTCCTACCAGTCTTATATTCCTTCTGAGTATTTTCCCTAGTCTAGTCATCTGAAGTACAAACCTGTGAATTGTCCACTCCTTTTCTGCATTTCCACCTTTCCATTGGTCATCTGTTCAACCATTTTAAGCTCCTGTTAAGAGCCAGGAATCGTGGTGGTACTGGACCTATGTCATGCAGACTCACAGGGAGTAGGTGGTAAACTAATTGTTGCACGGCTGTGTTGAGGGCTGCAAAGCCTGTAGAAATACTGGGGAAGGGATGCCCCTTGGGTGGAGTTCGGAAGGCATTAGAACTTGACTTTTAAACGAGGTCTTAAGATTTTGCTAGATGCTTTCCTTAAAAGGTGTTCCATGGAACATTTATTTCACAGAATATTATAAGAGTTGGAGAAGCAAATTTAAATAGTTTCCTTTATTTGGACTTTTCCAAGCCTTTAGATGCACTAATATGCATGGAGACTTGAGCTCTTATCACAGGGCACCTAAGAGGATTTTGATCTCTTTGGGAAACTAAGCAAAAGCACAAAATTATGACAACGAGTAGTTCTTTGAATTTGGGGCTTCAAGTGCTAAAAGCTAGAAGATGAAGCTAGAAAGTAGGAGTCATATTCTGAAAGGCCATATATTTGATACTGGACATTTGGACTAAAAAATTTTGCAACATTCTGGACCCTCAGCACATTTTTATGTTGACATCCAAAACTTTTCATTCCATGTTTTTTTTTTTTTTTTTTTTTAAGATTTTATTTATTCATGACAGAAAGAGAGAGAGAGAGAGAGAGGCAGAGACACAGGCAGAGGGAGAAGCAGGCTCCATGCAGGGAGCCCGACATGGTACTCGATCGCAGGTCTCCAGGATCACACCCTGGGCCAAATGCGGCACTAAACCGCTGAGCCAGTGGGGCTGCCCTCATTCCAAGTTTTTAAGCTTATGGGAAATCATAATGCGTTCATTGTGTTGATCAGCTGTATACTTGATACCTTTAACTCAATTTATTATGTGAAATGTATGAAATAAGAAGTGTAGGTAACCATCTTATAAATGCTACGTATATTCAGTGTGAATCAACTATTTTGAAAAGACAGAAAATGCTATTTGTAGTTTCAAGGGATGTAGCTTTCAGAGAATTATAAATATTAACTTTTAAAAATAAGATGGTTACATCACTTTTTAAAATGTAGCCTGTGGAATCTGAATACCTTAGCAGTATGCTTTCATCAGCCATTTGAAGAATGCTTTTCTTTCATAGAAATTTTAAAACCTTCATTTTCCTCCTGCATCTTGCATTTCTTTAGCACTTGCCCCACATAGTTTTATTCTAACATAATGTATGCTTTTTTTTTTTAAGATTTATTTATTTATTCATGAGAGACAGAGAGAAGCACAGACACAGGCAGAGGGAGAAGCAGGCTCCATGCAGGGAGCCTGACATGGGACTTGATCCTGGGTCTCCAGGATCACACCCTGGGCTGAAAGCGCTGAACCTCTGAGCCACCCGGGCTGCCCGATGTATGCTTTTTTTAAAGTTCTTTTTATTTTATCATTCTAGCCAACTTCTTGACAACAAAGAAAGGTATAAGAATTAAAACTAAAAACTGTTCAGTTTACTTTGCCCATAAAGCTTTATGGATATTTTCACTTTTTTTTTTTTTTTTTAAGAAAGGTTGATTTAGGGATCCCTGGGTGGCGCAGCAGTTTGGCGCCTGCCTTTGGCCCAGGGCGCGATCCTGGAGACCCGGGATCGAATCCCACATCAGGCTCCCGGTGCATGGAGCCTGCTTCTCCCTCTGCCTGTGTCTCTGCCTCTCTCTCTCTCTCTCTCTCTCTGTGACTATCATAAATAAATAAAAATTAAAAAAAAAAAAGAAAGGTTGATTTATACAGAAGAAGAATATATGTAGCATTTATAAGATTCTGTGTTATATATATATATATATTTTTTTTAAGATTTTATTTATTTATTCATGATAGACATGGGGGTGGTGGCAGAGATACAGACAGGGAGAAGCAGGCTCCATGCGGGGAGCCCAACACGGGACTTGATCCTGGGACTCCAGGATCACGCCCTGGGCCAAAAGCAGGCGCTAAACCGCTGAGCCACCCAGGATCCCCTTGTTATATGTTTCTTATTTCAGTAAGTTGAGTTACAGTAATTTAGTACACAACAAACAATAAATACATTATAAATTTTTATAAATAATTGTTAAGCAAAAAGAGCAAAGTTTATTAGAAATGCCTCCCTTAGGGGTGCCTGTGTGGCTCAGTTGATTGAGGGTCTATCTCCTGGTTTCGGCTCAGGTCATGATCTCAGTCAGAGTCATGAGATTGAGCCCTGCACGCTCAGCTCAGAGTCCATTTGGGATTCTTTCCCTTTTCCTCTCCCCCCAGTGCCCACCACTCTACCCCTCTCCCCTCTTCATGCACAGGGTGTCTCTCTCTCTCTCTCTCTCTCTCTCTCTCTCTCTCTCTCTCTCTCAAATAGAATCTGAAAGAAAAAGAAAGAAAGAAAAGAAAAGAAAAGAAAAGCTTCCCTTAGTGAGATGGATGAGTTTTTCACCCTCCTCAATTTGTTCATGTAAACATGGGTGAATATTGTTAATAAAGTGAGAGTTCTCAATTCTCTTCCTAGTTTTGGTTTTTATAAATGTAAGCCCCAGAAATCCTTATTCACATTAATACAAAGGAAAAAAAGAAATTTAGTTCTCACATTGTTATCATTTTTTTTGGAAACCTTAGTAGTTTGCCAAAAAATCACATGGTGATCTGTCATCAGAAATTAATTTACTAATTAACCTCATGAATTGGTTAGGTACTCCTTCAATTTTTAAAAAATATTTTATTTTTTTTAAATAATGAAATAAATTATTTAGACGGAGAAGCAGATTCCCCGGCCATGGAGAGAGCCCAATATGGGGCTCCATCCCAGGACCCCAAGATCATGACCCAAGCAGAAGGCAGACGGTTAACTGACTGTACCACTCACGTGCCTTTCCTTCAGTTTTATTGAAAACAAAGAATTAGAAGCCATCTGAAGAGCATATAATGCTAAGTGAGCTAAGTCAGTCAGAGAAAGACAAATATATGATTTCACTCATATGTGACATTTAAGAAACAAAACAGCAAAGGGGGAAAAAAGACAAATTGAGAAATGGACTCTTCATCTATGGAGAGCAAATGGATGGTTATCAGAGGGAAGATGGGTGGCAGGATAGGGGAAATAGATAATGGGGACTAAGGAGGGCAGTTGTCCTGAGGAGCACCCTGTAGTGTATGGAAGTGATGAATCACTATGATTTGCACCTGAAACTAGTATCACACTGTATGTTAACTAACTGGAATTTAAATAAAAACTTAAAAAAATTAGAAACCATCTGCTTATGAAAGGATTAATCTCATCATTAGTCATTCACTTACTCATTTACTGAGAAGCATAACAAAAGGCTTTATCAAGTCTTAGTAATTTGTCGTCAATTATACCTTGTTTTTCTTTTCTTAGAGGTACCTTGTTTAACCTAATAGTCTCAAAATTGGTTGGGCAACTCAAAATCAAACTGTTCACTTCAATATACTTTATCAGTATAGTATTTTTGGTAAAATACTTCTTTCTATTGGCTTTCAATACATTTTCACCAAAACCTTAGAACTGTGACTATAGCTTGTTTAATATATGCAAAGTGTGGAAGGTTTCTGCCATGTAACCTAACTGGCAAAACCAGTCTTTATTGTGAAATTCATCAGCCACATCAGACTCAGTTTTCTGTCAGAAAAAGCTTGATATTTTTCAAATACACATCCCTATGACTATCTCACTTCTGAAATATAAGGGGAAGTGTTAAAGACCATGGAGCCTTGTTGTGAGTTTTGTTACCTGCATCAAATACCATGCTCTCCCTTCATATTTCTTGATAAAGTGATACCTGCTTTCCTGTGGAGTATTCCTTCAAAGAGCTGGTTTAATAACTTGAGGATGAGGGATCCCTGGGTGGCTCAGCGGTTTAGCGCCTGCCTTTGGCCCAGGGCGTGATCCTGGAGTCCCGGGATCGAGTCCCACGTCGGGCTCCTGGCATGGAGCCTGCTTCTCCCTCCTCCTGTATTTCTGTGCCTCTCTCTGTGTGTCTATCATGAATATATAAAAATAAATAAATCTTAAAAAAAAATAACTTGAGGATGAAAGAGTGATGTCTTTAGATGGAAAATATCAAAACTCCAGCTCCCTACGCTATGGTATATCTGAATTAAAGCATCCTAACTCACAGACCAGACGTTGGCCATTTAAGTGCTGAAGGTCTTAAGGTCAGTGGAGAACTATTGTGTCTGACAAAGCAGAGCAGCAAGAGAGACATAGCACATCATGAACATTTGGAGTGGCAATAGTGCTACCAGGTCTAGTGGAGCAACATACATATCCTTGGCCTGTCATCTGGTACCATGGGAATGAAGTCCATGTGCCGCACTCTCAAGATCCCTTGGATAGTTTGAATGTAGTTCTTTGAAAATGGCTTAAATTCTCTTTGTCATCACATGTATTTTTCCCCAGTCTGGTAGTGTCTGCGGCTCCTCATCATTCAGAATTCTGCTCATATATTATCTTTTCCAGGACACCTTACAAGTCCTACCTCAAGGTGAGCTAGGTGCTCACTGTCCGTCAGAATAACTACACTGAGCTTTAAGTAGTGTGTTTTCTGCTCTTCATTAGACTCTGAGAAACCTGAAAGCAAGACCAGGAATCTAGTACCATACTGGCCACATATTTGGCAGTCAGCAAGTGTTTATTCAATGAATGTTAATAATATTGTGGATGGAACTCTGAATTGGGAATGATAAGCAGTATTTTTTAAGGTGGGATCATTTCAGAAGTGGAGTTGGTAGAGGTAAGACCTGAAGCCCCAGTTTGCTACCCATGTTCATTGCAGCATTGTTCACAGTAGCCAAGAGGTAGAAACAACTTAAGTGTTCATCAGCAGATGAATGGATGAAGAAAACATGGTGTGTACATACAATGAAATATTATTCAGCCTTGAATAGGAAAGTCCTGTCATATGCTAAAAAATGGATGAACCGGGGATCCCTGGGTGGCGCAGCGGTTTGGCGCCTGCCTTTGGCCCAGGGCGCGATCCTGGAGGCCTGGGATCGAATCCCACATCGGGCTCCCGGTGCATGGAGCCTGCTTCTCCCTCTGCCTATGTCTCTGCCTCTCTCTCTCTGTGACTATCATAAATAAATAAATAAAATTTAAAAAAAAAAATGGATGAACCTTGAGGACATTATGCATAGTAAAGTATGCCAGTTGCAAAAAAGGGCAAATACTGTATGATTCCACATACATGAGATATCTAAAATAGTCAAACTCTTAGAAATAGAAAGTAAAATGATAGTTGCCAGGGGCTGAAGGGAAGGGGGTGGGGGAACTCTTTATTGGATACAGTTTCCGCTTTGCAAGATGAAAAAATTCTAGAGATCAGTTGCATAACATATACTTAAATATATGGTATATTTTATAATGTTTAAAAAATTACAAGATCAAAGCTCTGATTTTTACAAACCATATACTCTGAAAACTTTATAGAAATTTTAAGGGCTTTTTTTTAAAGACTTTATTTATTTATTTGACTGAAAGAGAGCACAAGCAGGGGGATCTGCAGAGGGTTAAGAAGGAGAAGCAGACTCCCCACTGAGCAGGGACTCTGGGATCATGACCCCAGCCAAAGGCAGATGCTTAACCAACTGAACCACTCAGGCGCCACAAGAAATTTTAAGGGATTCTTTTTTTTTAAGATTTTATTTATTTATTCATGACAGACACAGAGAGAGAGAGAGAGAGGCAGAGACACAGGCAGAGGGAGAAGCAGGCTCCCTATGGGGAGCCCGATGTGGGACTCGATCCTGAGACTCCGGGGTCACAACCTGAGCCAAAGGCTGACGCTCAACCACTGAGCCACCCAAGCGTCCCTTAAGAGGTTCTTTTTTTTTTTTTTTTTTAAGATTTTATTTATTTATTCATAGAGACAGAGAGAGAGAGGCAGAGACACAGGCAGAGGGAGGAGCAGGCACCATACAGAAAGCCCAATGTGGGACTCATCCAGGGTCTCCAGGATCATGCCCTGGGCTACAGGCGGAGCTAAACTGCTGCGCCACCGGGGCTGCCCTAAGGGGTTCTTAATGAAAGCCATATCGATGACATTAGAGAGACCAGAGTCATTCAAAATTCAATCAGAAAAAGATGTAATAGATTCTGTGATTCTCTGCTTAAATATAAAACAAGGGAAAACTTCATATTTGTGTATCTCTATTATATTGCATCTTTTTCTGTATAGTTATGAATAAAAATTATTAATCTAAACAAAACTAAAAAAAGACAGTATGTCTTCCCCATGTCTCAGGGAAGGAAGGTGCTGCTAATGAGAAGGAAGTAGTTCAAGATTTGCATGCAGGGCAGCCCGGGTGGCTCAGCGGTTTAGTGCCGCCTTCTGCCAGGGCATGATCCTGGAGACCCAGGATCAAGTCCCACGTCGGGCTCCCTGCATGGAGCCTGTTTCTGCCTCTGCCTGTGTCTCTGCCTCTCTCTCTCTCTGTCTCTCTGTCTCTCATGAATAAATAAAATCTTAAAAAAAAAAGATTTGCATGCAAAAGGGATGAAGCTGTTTATGGGCCTGGAATTCAAAAATCTGAATGCAATGACACTTTCAGCCTAAAGTAATTGTATGACTTTAGGCATAGTACTTACTCTTCCTATTCCAACTCCCTTGTCTTTAAAAGGTATTATGAAAAAAAAAAAAGCATCTAAGAGACCAGAGATTGTAAATTAAATGAAAAAAAATTACCTCTAAGCAGAGAACCCAATCTAGCACAGTCTCTAGGCTCTGGAGCATGTGGCTCAGAGGAGGAAAAATAGGGTAGTTCTTTTAAAGCCAGAAGACCACAGACCATCTCTTCCCTTGCTGGGAAAGAAAAGGCTATGTGTTGCTGATTGGCTAATAATAATCAGGACTTTTCCATTAAGGAAGCCCTGGGCTGCCTGTTGGTGGTCTGCAGTGTAAAGGGGTAGCCATCCTGGGATTTGGCCTTCAGCCACCTCTGGTACTTAGATACGATGTGCCTGTCTTAGGATCATGGTATCCAGTCAGATCTGCTTTGATAAAAGTAGTCAAGGTGGACAGATCAAAAGAAAATTTTAGAAGGACCAGACTCTAAATATATTGTCGCTCAGTCCTCATGGTGGGCTCATTTGCCATATTACTGTGGCCAATTTTACTTGTAAGGAAACTAAGATTCATAGGTTAACTTGCCAAGGTTGCCAGCTCAGTGGTAGGACAAGAATTCAAACCAAAGTCCAATACCAAAGCTCTGCCTTTCCACTGTGCCATTTAGGTTCTGCAGATACCATACATGGGAAAGAACTTTCTAAAAATTAGAAGATTTTTTAGAAACAAATTACTGGTTAATACATTATTTACCGTAGCACAGTTAATACATTATTTAGTATGGTTACTCTCTGTGGCAGAGGGGCATATGTATCAGAATTACTTGGGGGCACACTTTTAATATACCTCTCCTTGCTTACTGATGCCCTCCCTCCTCCACCTGTCCCCTGACTTTTATCCTTAATCACTGCTAAAATGAGTTGCTGTTACTGGGATGCCTGGCTGGCTCAGCGAGTGTCCGTCGGCCTGTTGGTTTCTGCTCAGATCGTGATCTAAAGGTTGTAGGATGGAGCCATGCTGGCATGGGGCTTCCATGCTCAAGGAGTCTGCTTGAGATCCTCTCTCCTCTTCATCCTCTCCTAACCCCTTGTGTGTATGTGTGCGAGCGCGCTCTCTCCCCCCACCTCTGTCTCTCAAATAAATAAATACATAAAGGGCAGCCCCGGTGGCCCAGCGGTTTAGCGCCGCCTGCAGCCCGGGGCGTGATCCTGGAGACCCGGGATCGAGTCCCACGTCGGGCTTCCTGCATGGAGCTTGCTTCTCCCCCTGCCTGTGTCTTTGCCTCTGTGTGTGTGTGTGTCTCTATGAATAAATAAATAAATAAATCTTTTAAAATAAATAAATACATACATACATAAATACATACATAAACCTTTAAAATGACTTTCTATTATTGATGGGAGTTTGTCATATCCCTTAGTTGGGGGGCTCAGTTAAATGTTTGGCCTCAGTTTCTCATTCTATAGGTCATATTATAAACCCACACCCTTGGCATGACTTTATAGCAGACTATACTTCTTTATCCCTTGATTTAGCACCTGGACATATGACTTATTTTGGCCAATGATATATTATTGAGAGAGATTAAGAGATATATTTTATTTATGGAACAAGAATTTTTTAAAATTCAGGAAGCAAAAAGTTGGAAATGTTTTTAAAATATGAAGTATATGTGTGAACTATACATATGAAATAGGAATATTTTTCCAAAAAAAATAAAGAAAAAAAGACAAAACAGATGGAAAATAGAAAATTAGGGATCCCTGGGTGGCGCAGCGGTTTAGCGCCTGCCTTTGGCCCAGGGTGCGATCCTGAAGACCCGGGATCGAATCCCACGTCGGGCTCCCGGTGCATGGAGCCTGCTTCTCCCTCTGCCTGTGTCTCTGCCTCTCTCTCTCTCTCTCTGACTATCATAAATAAATAAAAATTAAAAAAAAAAAAAAAAAGAAAATTAGAGGACCAGTGTAGGAGGTCCAACATCTATATAATAGAAATTAAAGGAAGAGAGAAAACAAGGTAGGAAATTATTATAAAATAACTTGGATCCAAAGAACGTGAGTTGCCAAATTCAAAGGGCACTCTGTGTTGCTCAGCACTGGGGAAGAAGATAGACCCATACTGGTCATAAAATTTCTGAACATTGGATTAAAGAAAAGATACCACAGGTTTCCAAGGTTGGGAGTGTACTAGGTCACATATCAAGCATCAGAATTACTTTAGACTTCATGGCAGCAACAGAAGAAGCAAAAACACATTAGTACAGTGTCTTCAGAATTCTGAAGGTAAATGAATGATCTAGAATTCTAGACCTCGGCAAAATATACAAGAATGAGTATAGAATAGTCATTTTTAAAAAAAAAGAGTTTATTTATTTATTCTTGAGAGATACAGAGAGAAGAAGCAGAGATACAGGCAGAGGGAGAAACAGGCTTGTAGGGAACCCAATGTGGGACTCAATCCCAGGACTCCAGGGTCACACCCTGGGCTAAAGGCAGACGCTTAACTGCTGAGCCACCCAGGTGTCTCTAGAATAGTAATTTCAAAGATATGTTTTTTTTTAATTTAACCGCCACACACCCTTTCTCAAGGAGCTACTGCAAGACGTACTCTACCAAATTGAAAGGATAAGTCCAGATAAGTAAGGCATGAGGTACAGAGAAGACTCAACATAGAGAAGAATGAGGAGGGGATCCCTTGGAGGATGATGGAGGGATCCCCCAGGGCAGCTCTGCACCAGAAGTGGAGGGAGCTGAGCTGTCCTGCAGTAGTGTGACCCCAGACAGATGGTCATCACTGAGACCCCCCCCCACTTCAATCGAGCTGTCTTCTTTCTTTTTTTTTTTTTTTTTAACATCTTACATTTTTAAAAAAATATTTATTTACTTATGAGAGATACAAAGAGAGAAAGAGAGGCTGGGACACAGACAGAGGGAGAAGCAGGCTCCATGCAGGGATATCAGGCTGTTGTCTTATTTTTTTTTTTTTTTTTTTTTTTTATTTATTTATGATAGTCACACAGAGAGAGAGAGAGAGGCAGAGACACAGGCAGAGGGAGAAGCAGGCTCCATGCACCGGGAGCCCGATGTGGGATTCAATCCCGGGTCTCCAGAATCGCGCCCTGGGCCAAAGGCAGGCGCCAAACCGCTGCGCCACCCAGGGATCCCCAGGCTGTTGTCTTAAACCAAGGACAGAACACCCAGGGCAGCTTGGCCCAGATTCTCATTAGGATTTGGCCTGTCCTGACCATGTGCTCCTGAGGTCTCTCCCCTCACGCTCTGCTGAGGGCATGAGTGTCACTCACTGAAGTTCTCGGCTTTTCCCTGAGAGCGGGAAGCATGGCAGCCCGTTCCCTCTGACTATACTTCTGATGCACGTCCAGTGCCTGGTCCACACCTTAGTTTTGCTAAGTGCCCAACTGTGAAGAGACGGGTGTTTCCCAAGACTCACTCGTGACCTTGCTCGCAACTTCCCTAGAAGGGGCCTTGTCAACTCCCAGAGAAGGGGAAATCAGACCACAACTCGGAGATCATTCTCACCTCCTCCTGGACCCTTTGTCCCATGGGATCAGTGCTGCCATCTCCTTGCACAGCTGGTGTGTGTTTGCCCTCCGTTTTTGAGACTAGAGCAGTATATTGTTTAGGGATAGATGATGTGAGTGTGGTAGAACTATAAACAAAATAACACAAAATCAGGCTATTAGTTATCTGTTGTGGGGTTAAGAGGGAGAGTGCAGGAATTTATAGGGAGAGCTTCTCAGGCTTAATGTATATATGAGTCACTTAGAGATCCTTTTAAAATGCAGATTTCAAAGGCAGAGGTGGCAGTGACTGAAATTCAGCGTTTTTAACCTTTCAGATGATGCCAATTCTGTTGGTCCTGGGACCACACTTTAAGTGGCAAAGTCTAAAGTGTTTCTTGAGCAGTTGGAAAAGGGTGTTTGTTTTGTGACTATTTGCACTGTTATGTGTGCATATACGTATGATACCTTTCACAACAACAAAAATGTTAATTGCTAAAGAAAAAATACGAGAAGGATGTGTTGAGCAATAAGCCTAGAGACAGAAGCATGTCAGATCATAAAAGCCTTACATACTGTGTTAAAATTCTCCAGATAAACAGAATGTGTGTGTGTGTGTGTGTGTGTGTATAAGGTATTGATTGGTTGGTTGAGTATAATAAGTCAGCTCATGTAGTTTTATGGAGGCCAACAAGTCCTAAGATGTGCAGTTGGCAGGCTGGAGCCCCAAGAGAGCCAGTGGTATGGTTCCAGTCCAAATGTTGGCAGGCTTGAGATCCCACAAAGAGCCAGTGTTTCCCTTTTAGTCCAGAGGCAGGAAAATCCTCATGTCTCAGCTCAAGGCAAGCAGACAGGAACAGTTCCCTCTTCACTCCATCTCTTTGTTCTGGTAGGCTCCACTGACTGAATGAGGCCCACTCAAATTAGGGAGGGCAATCTGCTTTACTCAACCTACTGGCTCAAATGCTAATTCCATCCAGAAGCACCCTCACAGACACACCCAGAATAATGTTTGGCCATGTAAATATTTGGGCACTCTGTGGTCCAGTCATGTTCATGCACAATATCAACCATTACATGAACCATGGCAGGGAATTTACACTTGATTCTTTCTGTGTACTGTGGAGAACCAGTTAAAGGATTTAAATACAGTGAACCATGGAGTAAATTTGTGCCATAGATAATCTTTGCAGTGGTGTGGGGGATGGATTAAGGTGAGTGTAGGTAGGCTCTTTGATATAGGCAAGACATGATTAGGATGCACTAGAACATAGTGGTGTGGGAACAGAGCCAGATTCCAGAGATGCTGCGATGGTAAAATGAACAGAATATGGTGATTGGTGGACTGAGGAATTGGAGAATTGAGGGATGAATCAAGAGTTTCTGAGTTTTCAGGACCCCTGGATAGTTCAGTGATTGAGCATCTGCCTTTGGCTCAGGGTGTGATCCTAGGGTCCTGGGATCGAATTCCACATCAGGCTCCTTGCAGGGAGTCTGCTTTTCCCTCTGCCTATGTCTCTGCCCCTCTCTGTGTCTCTCATGAATAAATACGTAAAATCTTAAAAAAAAAAAAAAAGTTTCTGAATTTTGAGATTCCGTTTCCTGATCTGGGATCAGGAGAGCCTCTGCCAGGCTAGGAATTGCTGAAAGTTGCATTTAGCCACATGGGCCTCATCGGTGACCGTGCAGGGCCAGTTGCACAAGACTGACAGGAGCCATCAGATGTGGAGCTAATCCACAGCTCCACATATGCAGAGGTCCTGAGCTGCAGCCCTTTTGAAGCCTTGCCTGAGGTGCACTGTGAATGTCCCACTGATCCATTTATACTTTCCACCTCAACTTGTCTCAGGTTGTTTCACTTCAAAGGTT
Organism: Vulpes vulpes; assembly: GCF_048418805.1. Lineage (NCBI taxonomy): Eukaryota > Metazoa > Chordata > Mammalia > Carnivora > Canidae > Vulpes > Vulpes vulpes. Next base: position 71,892,030 of record NC_132791.1, read on the forward strand.
TTATTCAAGAAAGTTTAGAATCTGTGTTGTAAGTTGGGTTGTGTGGTACGACTTGATCACATGCATGCAGCCTGTATAAATTGTTATGTAGAGAGTTAAGAATGTACATGTATTTTGGGTACCATGCCAGCTTTTCATGTGGCAGGCAGCCAGCTATCCCTGGGAGCTGTGAAACTGCAGGTGGATGTTTGTAGCTCACACCCTGCAGTATTCTCCACTGTGCCTTCAGGGGTTGGTAAGATGTGAGCAGCTGTCACTCTCATGTTCAATACACACACACACACACACACACACACACACATACATACCTGCATTGCTTCTGACTATAGTTACCACTGATACTCCTCCTCTTTGCTCTACTTATTCTCTCCTCCAAGCCTTGGTTCCCTTCCCTGTGAAACAGTGACAGCGACACCTGCTTTGCAGAGTTCCTCTCCCTGGCACAGAATAAGTGCTTCATAAATGGTTACTCTTGTTGGTTTAGATTTCTTTTTGTTTGTTTATTTATATTCTTTTTTTCTTTTAAACAAAACGTGGAATTTGAACTCACCACTCTGAGATCAAGACCTGAGCTTGATCAAGTTAGATGCTTAACCAACTGAGCCACCCAGGCGCCACCCAGCCACCCAGGTGCCTCTACTTTTTAAAGTAATATACCTGACTTGAACTCATGACCCTGAAGTCAGGACTTCTGACTGAGCCAGCCAGGTGCCCCAGGAGATTTCTTTGTAAAGGTTTGCTTGTATATGTTGTTTTTGATCTGATTACCTCTGTTAATCAGGTATGAGCTTTTGCCAGAAGACATAGCCAATCACAGGCTGTTCTTTTGGTTGGCAAACTACCAGTCCCAACCAACAGACAGAATTTAGGAAAGCTGTTTACTGAACACTGATAATGATAAGTCACATGCCATTCTGGTGCGGTGGAGACAGGTGAACGAGGCAGTGACCCTGCCCTCGGAGCTGACAGAAACAGATGCAGAGACTGTCACTGTGCTGTGTTATATGTGCCACACCAAAGGATGGTACAGAAAGCTAGTGGCAAATTCTTCAGTCACCTTTGGAAATTGAGGAAGACTTTAAGATGTGGGTACTACTTGCTGTCTGCTGTTAAGTGCAGGGGATGCCCATAGACCTCCCTCTGCTCCTAACGGAACCATTTCTCCATCTGCCTCCGTCCTTAACCCCACAGACCCATGGCCTCTCCCTGTCACCAGCCTGAGACTCCATCAGGACTGTGCCAAGGAACCTGAACTCTCTGCTGCCACCTGTCCTCACTCACTGTACTCTAGCTGCACATGAGCATGCCCAGGACACTTCTAGAGACCTTTGAGCCAAGCCCTCTTAGCAAACCTCACCAGCTCCACCTTCAACATACACCCAGAATTGACCACTTCTCACCACCTCTGCCACTAGCAGACCATTCTAGAATATTGCCGCCTAATCAGTTTCCCCGTCTGCTCTAGCCCTCCTCCAGAATGTTCTCTGTGCAGCAGTTGGAATGGAATTGTTCCCCTGCTCAGTTTTCCAGCTCACCCGAGGGAAAAGCTAGCCCTTAGCCAGGGCCATAGGCCCTCTGCAGTCTGGCATGCCTGTCCCTCAAGCCCTGTCTCTCACCTTTACTTTCCTCCCTCCCTCAGGTCCCTTCTCCCTTCATCTCTTCATGCCTGCCTCCCCCGCCCCCCAGGCATGCTCCCATGTGGGCCCTGTGCCATTCCTCCCTCAGCCTGGACCCTCCTTTCTCATCTCCTGCCCACTTTGGCTCAAGCTTCTCATGCTGTGGAAGGCCTCTCCTGAGTATCTTCTTTAAATTGTAAGCCCCACAAACTCACTTTGTGTGCTTTATTTACTCCAGAGCACAAGCCAACTAGAATGTAGGTTCCAGGAGAGCAAGGAGGTTGTCTGGTTTGTCCCCTGTTGTATGCCAGGGCCCACACAGTGGCTGACCAAGCTCTCAGCAACTTTTTATAGGATACATAGAAGAAGATCATGAAAAGGAGTTTGGGACAAACAGAAAGGAGGGGCAAGGTTGAGTACTCGCAGCGAAAAACAGCCGCCTGTGCAGAGACATGAGGGGACCTAGTGTGTTGGAGTTCAGCTTTCCCGATGCAGGAGGGCAGGCTGTGAGGAGGAGTGTGGAGCCTTCTGTGCGGTGAGGGCCTGAAGCCGAAAGCAGGCCGCGGGTTCAGATCTTGTTGTCTGAGTACTGTCCTGAAAACTCACGTTCAAGGCCAATTTCTAGAGCCATGTAGTCCAGTACAGTCAGTAGCCAGCCACCAGCAATGGAGGGCTGTTAGTGCTTGAGATGTGCCTCATCCAAATTGTATTGTGCCAAAAATTTAAACAGACACTCTATTTTGAAAACTTCTTCTCGGGATCCCTGGGTGGCGCAGCGGTTTGGCGCCTGCCTTTGGCCCAGGGCGCGATCCTGGAGACCCAGGATCGAATCCCACATCAGGCTCCCGGTGCATGGAGCCTGCTTCTCCCTCTGCCTATGTCTCTGCCTCTCTCTCTCTCTCTCTCTCTCTGTGTGACTATCATAAATAAATTAAAAAAAAATAAAGAAAGAAAGAAAACTTCTTCTCAAAAAAAATGCGAAATTTCTTTTTTTAAAAAATTATTATATTTGAAATGGTAATATATTGAATTGAAAAATATTAAAATTAGCTTCATCTGTTTATTTTTTATGTGATTACACTGGGAGGGCTTGTTAAAACTTTCCTGGGGTGTCTGGAGGAGTGCCTGATAATTGCAGTCGTAGTGTGTTCCCAGGTGATGCTGATGGTACTGGTCTGGGACCACACAAGGAGAACCACTGCTCTAGAACAAAACATTGAAATTTGTTTACAAATGAAAATTTTTAAAAAGGTTTTATTTGTTAGAGAGTGTGTGTGAGTGGGGTGGTGGGGGTAGACAGAGGGCAGAGGAGGAAGGAGAGAGAATCTGAAGCAGACTCTATGCTGATTGTGGAGCCTGACATAGGGCTCGATCCCATGATCCTGAGATCATGACCTGAGCTGAAACCAAGAATTGGATGCTTAAATGACTGAGCCATCCAGGTGCCTCAGCGTTGAAGTTATTTTTGAGGTGAAGAGGGATTTTTTTTTTTTTAAATAAGCTCTATACCCAATGTGGGGCTCGAACTCATGGCCTTAAGATCAAGAGTCACATGTTGCACTGACTAAGCCAACCATGTGCCCTAGAGTAGAGCAGTTTGAAAGGGGAAGGTCTCAGGCAGGCCCACAAGGCTAAAGAAGGTGCAGCTAGAAGCAGTTAACATCTGTAAGGAAAGAGGTTTCCTTCTCAGAGAAGAGAAAGAGAAGAGAGGGGGCACTGGAAGTTTTGAGATGAAAAAGAGGCACATTAGACAGAGTCACAGAAGTTGGACTTCGGTAAATGACTTTGAATCAGATAAATCTGTGTTCAAATCCTGGTTTTGTGCTTACTTTCATGAAAGTGGCTTGACTTTTTTAAAAAAAGATTTTATTTATTTATTCATGAGAGACGCAGAGACATAGGTGGAGGGAGAAGCAGGCTGCCTGTGGGGAGCCTGATGCGGGACTTGATCCCAGGATCACGACCTGAGCCAGAGGCAGATGTTCAGCCACTGAACCACCCAGATGTCCCGCAAGTGGTTTGACTTCCTTAAGCCTTAGATTAAGTGAGCTAGTACTGCCTCCATTGTTGGGCACCAGGAGCCCAACTGAACCTGAAAGGCCGATGTACTGGAGGGGGCTAAAGAACAGTAAAGTGACCATGAAAGGGAGTGATGGGGAAGAAGAGAGGTTTACTCTGGAAACAGTCATTGGGAACCTGCAACTTGCTGGCTCTGGGAATGAAAAGGTCGAGGCTCTTGTCCTCCACAGATGGGGCGAGATGTAGAGAAATAAGGCAGTGCGTATTTACAGTAGGACTCCAGCACTTTACCATGAACAGGGAATATAAGTGATACGTAAAACACTTTATTAGAGCACTAGGGATGGAATAAGGAACTTAACCAGGTGTGCGGTAAGTGGTCAGGGAAAAAAATACTACAGAGGAGTTGTTTGTGCTAAATCTTAAAAGTTTAGTAGGAGATCACCAGGCAAGAAATAGATTCTCAGGCAGCCCCAGTGGCTCAGCAGTTTAGTGCCGCCTTCAGCTTGGGGTGTGATCCTGGAGACCCAGGATTGAGTCTCACGTCGGGCTCCCTGCATGGAGCCTGCTTCTCCCTCTGCCTGTGTCTCTGCCTCTCTCTCTGTGTGTCTTTCATGAATAAATAAATAAAATCTTTAAAAAAAAAAAAAAAAGAGAGAGAGATACAATCTCAGTCCTGAAAGGAATTCACTGTAAGTTGGGGTCCCCAAGGGAATAGGAGGGTATTAAGCAGAAAGGCTCATTGGGATCAGATCAAACAGGCACTTAGTGCCAGAATAAGGAATTAGAACTTTATCTGTGAGGCAGAGAGTAAGTGATTTAAAGTGATTCAGAGGCGGGCAGCCCAGGTGGCTCAGCGGTTTAGCGCCGCCTTCAGCCCAGGGTGTGATCCTGGAGACCTGGGATCGAGTCCCACATTGGGCTCCCTGCATGGAGCCTGCTTCTTCCTCTGCCTGTGTCTCTGCCTCTCTTTCTCTTTCTCTTCTATGTCTCTCATGAATAAATGAATGAAATCTTTGAATGAATGAATGAAGATCCAGAAAATGTTCACTCAGTAAATATTTGAATAGCCACTCCGTGCCACATTGTCAGGCTGTGGCCAAGGCCCTGAGTGCAGATGGAGTACCTGGGAGAGGACAGCAGTGAAAAACGACGAAGGAGCAGCATGAGAAGCAGCAGCCTGCAGAGAGTGGCCACGGAGGCAGGTCCAGAGAGCTGTCTCTTGGGCCTTAAGGGAAGAACATGTGCAGAGAAGGAAGGAGTGGTCATCAGAGTTGAGTGTCTCAGAAAGGTCAAGTAGATACGGTTTAAAAGTGTTCCTTGGATTTAAGATCCAGGAGGTGACCTTGGTTGTTTCTTTGAAGAAGCTCCAAAGTGAAGGAAGGGGATTGGCTAAAAGGTAAGAAGGTTAGCAGCTGTCTGGTAAGCAGTAGTGTTATGCCTCACAGCCTCCCCAAAGAAGTGGCTGTTCTCCCCATACCACTGCCACTACCAGCGCCTCTTTAGTTTAAGGAACCAGAGCTTCTTGAGATGTTTAGTAATATGCCTGTGAGCTGTTACACAGCTGTTAAGCAATCAAAGCAGGATTTGAACCCCGTCTAGCTGTGCCCTTAACACAGCTAAAATGTAGAGTAGGTTGGGGGCCAAAAGATGGGAGTATTGAGCATTGCCAATGCTTAGGGGAGGAAAGAACTGGTAAACAGGGAGGTGGCCAGAAAACAGAGGATAAGGTGGTGATGGAATGAACAAGAACCTTAAAGAAGCCACCTGGGAGTGGGATAGAGAACCCAGGTGGAGGCTGTGGCTTTGGAAGAGAAGGGCATCACTCTTACAGGTTCACTCCATTGACTAAGTCAAGAATTCCTCGAACAGGAGATCATGGTGTTTATGCTTTTAGTAGTTCATGATGCATCTTTTTCATATCTATCTATGAATGCCTGATTGCGTGGAATCACAGAGTTCCAGAAGATTTTAGAGAGATCTGGGGTAATCAGTAATTAATTATATGCTGTTCTTTAATTGAGCCTCCCTGGCTACTGGTCTCTTTCCCTCGCTTTTTAAAAAGAATTATTTATTTACTTACTTATTTATTTTATTTAGTGTAAGCCAGGGGAGGGGCAAAAGGAGAGGGAGAGAGGATGTCAAGCAGACACCCCCCAAACCCCCACTGAGGTTGGAGCCTGATCCCATCACTCTGAGATCTGATCTGAGGCAAAATCAAGAGTTGGACACCTGACTGAGCCACCCAGGTACCCCTCCTTCACTTTTTTAAATGGCTTTATTGAGATACAATTTCTATACCATACAGTTCATCCATTTATATTCCATTTCCCCAAAACAATCCAGTGGTTTTAAGTTTATCCGCAGAATTGCCTGACCATCAGCACAGTCGGATTTTAGAGCATTTCCTCACCCCAGAAAGAACCCCCACAACCCTTAGCTATCACTAAGGTGATATACTTAGTTAGATATCACCCTTAGCTATCACTGCCCCTACCCCCCACTTTCTAGTCCTAGGCAATCACTTAATCTACTTTGGCTCTGTATCTTCCTTTTTAAAATTAAACTAGGAAAAGAACAATCCATACTCTATTTACTTACCTCCCAGTTACTTCTCAGGTCAAGGGTTTTTCTTCCAGTGAGCCTTCTGGAACTGCTTTGGGCAATGGCATTGGTGACCCTTTAGTTACCAGACCCAGTGGACATGTTCAGCCTTTATCTTTCTGGACCTTTTGGATGTATTTAGCCCACCACTCTCCCTTATGTTCTGTTCTTATGGGCCCTTCACCTGCCCTTTGGCTGACCTGTCACTCTTCCTAAGTAAAGGAATCTGCTCGTGGTTTCAGCTGCATGCATTGCTCATGACAGTCTTTACCCTGGACTCATCATCAGTATTATTCACAGCCTCTTGGGCGTGACCTGAATGGTCTCGTCATCTCTTCATGGCTAAAACTCAACTAAGCCCTCCTCCCACTGAAAGTGGTTTTCCTTTATTCTCTATCTTACCTATGTGCCCAAACTAGAGAGACATTCCTTTCTCACTAACCCCCAGTATAAACTCAGTCTTCAGGACCTGCCAAATCCCTCCCACCCTAACTCTGAAATCCTTTCTTCTTCCTCATGCCTGCTGTCCAGCTGTCATCTCTTTCACGGACTACTTCTGCAGTCTTCTCCTTGGCAATCACTCTGGCCATGGCCTCTCTCCCTAAAATGTATTTGCCACAGAGGCATTAGAGATAGCTTATAAAAATGCAAATCCCCCCAAAATGCAAGTCTGACTTCATCTGCTAAGTTCCTATTAAAATGACATGCAGTGCAACATCACCTATAACTATTTATGTTTAAAAAAAAGTGAATCCAATCAAGCTTCTATCAGTTTACTGGAAATACAGAGGATAGAAGAACTTGTAAATGATACCTTGCAGGGCATACAGTCACCCAACTATGGAAACGGAAAATTCTACAGGACAAGTGACTAAGTTTCTTGGACAAATAAATGGCAAAGTTAAGAAAGGGAGAGAGAACTGTTATATACTAAGAACCTAAGAGCACATTAGCCAGATGCAGTGTTTTCGATCCTGACTTGAATAAACCAACTGTAGCCACAATTTGATTTTTTTTTTTTTTTTTGACATTCAGGAATAGTGTTGTGGTTATTTTTCAAAGAGCTTTCATATTTTAGTGATGCATGCTGAACTATTTAAGGAGAAATGATGTGGTTGCTAATTTAGCCCAGGGGTAGGGTATGAAGGACACAAAATGGGACATACGTTGTTTCACTTGGGCAGTGAGTAAATGGAGAGTCCTTCTACTTTCTCTCTACCTTAGTATATGTTTGAAATTTTTCATAATAAAGGAGTTATTTTGTTTGTTTGCAAAAGATCTTGAGACAGGGAAACTTGAACACTGCTGGTTTACAGGATGATAATAATTTAAAAATTTTTTTAAATTGTAATAAAATGCAACAGAGGGTGCCTGGACAGTGCAGTTGATTAAATGTCCAACTTGGTTTCAGCTTAGATCATGATCTCAGGGGATCCCTGGGTGGCGCAGTGGTTTGGCGCCTGCCTTTGGACCGGGGCGCGATCCTGGAGACCCGGGATCGAATCCCACGTCGGGCTCCCGGTGCATGGAGCCTGTTTCTCCCTCTGCCTGTCTCTGCCTCTCTCTCTCTCTCTCTGTGACTATCATGAATAAATAAAGAAAATCTTAAAAAAAAAAAAAAAAAAAAAAGATCATGATCTCAGAGGGTCATGGGATCGAGCATTGTGTTGGACTCCGCACTGAATGTGGAGCCTACTTGGGATTCTCTCTCTCCCTTTTTTAAAAAAAGTGGGTGTGTGCGCATATGTACGTGTATATATATACACATATGGATATATACATATATAAGTCAAAATTTACCAGCTTAACCACTTCTAAGTGTACACACTTCACAGTATTAAGTACATTCACATTATTTGTGCGAGCACCACCACCATACATCTCCATAGCTCATTTCATCTTGCAGAACAGAAACACTAGCTGCCTACTTCCTTCTCCCTGCAGCTCCCAGAAACCACCATTGTTCTTTCTGTCTCTGTGAATTTGATGACTCTAGGTACTGTATATAATTGGAATTATACAGGGATCCCTGGGTGGCGCAGCGGTTTGGCGCCTGCCTTTGGCCCAGGGTGCGATCCTGGAGACCCGGGATCGAATCCCACGTCGGGCTCCCAGTGCATGGAGCCTGCTTCTCCCTCTGCCTGTGTCTCTGCCTCTCTCTCTCACTGTGTGCCTATCATTAAAAAAAAAAAAAAAAAAAAAAAAAAAAAAAAAAATTGGAATTATACAGTACTTGTCCTTTTGTGACAGATTTATTTCACGTAACATAATGTCCTCAAGGTTATTCCATATTGTAGCATGTGTCAGAATGTCTTTGCTTTTTAAGGCTGAATAATATTCCATTGTATTGGATAGACCACATTTTGTTTATTCATTCATCCATTGATGAACACTTGGGTTACTTCTAACTTTTGGCTACATTGAATATGTGGGTATGAACATGGTCTACAAATATCTGTTCAAGTCCTTGCTTTCAGTGCTTTTGGAAATGGAATTTTTAAAGAAATGATATTGCTGACTAATACGGTAAATATTGTTTTTATTTTTTGAGGAACTACTGTTTTTCCATAGCAGATGCACCATTTTCATTCCTATCAACAGTGCACAAAGGTTCCATTTTCTCCATGGCCTTGCCAACACTTGTTATTTTGGGTGTTATGTTTTGTTTTAGATAATAGCCATCCTAATGTGTTTGAGGTGGTGATAATAATTATTAATGTTTTAGGTGTGATAATGGTATCGTAATGTTATACACACATGTGTATTTTTTTTTAATTTTTATTTATTTATGATAGTCACACAGAGAGAGAGAGAGAGAGGCAGAGACACAGGCAGAGGGAGAAGCAGGCTCCATGCGCCGGGAGCCCGATGTGGGATTCGATCCCGGGTCTCCAGGATCGCGCCCTGGGCCAAAGGCAGGCGCCAAACCGCTGCGCCACCCAGGGATCCCACAAATGTGTATTTTTAAGAGTTTTTACTTTTAGGGATCCCTGGGTGGCGCAGCGGTTTGGCGCCTGCCTTTGGCCCAGGGCGCGATCCTGGAGACCCGAGATCGAGTCCCGCATCGGGCTCCCGGTGCATGGAGCCTGCTTCTCTCTCTGCCTCTCTCTCTCTCTCTCTCTCTCTCTCTCTGACTATCATAAATAAATAAAAAATTTTTTAAAAAGAGTTTTTACTTTTAGAGATACATAACTGAAGTATTTTTGGATTAAATGGTATTATGCCCAGGATCTGTTTCTTAAATCATCCAGTCTTGGGGGTGGGGACTAGGGAGGTAGAAATGCAACAAAAGGACCAAATACTAATAGTTGTTTAAGTTGGGTAAGGGGCACCTGAGGATTCCATATACTGTTCTCTTTCATTTTGTGTATGTTTTGAAATTTCACAGTATTAAATAACATTTCGGGCCCATCACTGTCCATTCCCAGCCTCTTTCAGCACTTCCTGTTGTGCCATTTATACTTCAGCAACATTAAACTACTATTCATTTTTTCTGCTTGCCTCCTTCTGTCCACTCTTACTCTGGGCTCGCTTGTGTATCCATGCCTTTGCCTCTCAGCCTGGAATCCCTGCCCCCTACTTCTGGATGACTTCTTTGTTCTTTTAATACCTAACTTGAGTGCCCCTTCTCCCTCCTCTTGTAATAATCTGTCCTGCCTCCATAGCCTCATCATCACATCCCAGCTGGTGGGAGCAGGAACCATCTCTTATGTATCTTTTTATGCCAGTGCCTAGTGCCCTGCCTAGAGTATAGTAAAAACTTCATGCCTATCTGAATTTGCGATTATTTTTTGCTCACCTTGTATAGGTTAGGGTCTGGCACATAGGTATGATCTTGGTGAGTGAGCACTGCATGGGGGCAACCATTGGGGGAAACTGGGTGAAAAATATGCAGGCCCTCTGCAAACTCTTTCCAATTTCCTATGAACCTCAAATTATTTTTTATTTTTTATTTTGAGTACAGTTGACACAGGAACCTATAATTCATTAAAAATAAAACATTTAAGGGATGCCTGGGTGGCTCAGTGGTTGAACGTCTGCCTTTGGCTCAGGTTGTGATCCCTAGGTCCTGGGATTGAGTCCCTCATTGGGCTGCTTCTCCCTCTGCCCGTGTCTCTGCCTCTTTGTGTCTCTCATGAATAAATAAATAAAATCTTTAAAAATAAATAAAATAAAACATTTAAAAATGATGGTAAAAATGTCTGGACCCCAAAGTGTAAAGTTTTCTGGAAAATGCATTTCTTGGAACTTGCCATTTTCAGTATGACCTTGTAGGTGGATTCCGTGGTAAGGAGTAGTGTTTACAGATCTCTTTAGTACTTACCACACTTCTAAATGATTGGCAATTCCAAACTATTAAACAAATAATATCTTAAAAGTAGGAATCTTTAGTAACAGGTTTTATTTGGTTCTGTGATATTTTTCTTTTTCTTCAGTCTGTGTGTGTGATTTCCACATGGCACAGCCCTTTTTTCTGGTAATAACACCTTGTTGGGATTCTTCATGCTCGCATATGGAAGGTGCTCTTCTCACAGTTTGAAGCACTGACTCACTCCCTGCTGCTTGTGTTTCATAACAGACACCTCGCTCAGCCTCACAGGTGGAAGCGGAGTCTATGTGGGTGGGCCCCTCCCAGTCTGACCAGGAGGGAGACAGGGCCGGAGGATGGAGGATAGGCAGCAGATCCGTCCCATGACCCCCAAATGCCCACACCTTGGGAAGCCTCATGTAATCTGACTTTTATCTGCTGGAAAACAAGAACAGTGATTCTCCTTCCCATGGTGCTTTTGAAGGTTGCGTGAGATTCTGACACCATGAGTAGTAGTTAAATGCAAGTGCAGAGTGGTTAGTAAGGCCACTGAGGAAGTATTGACTTGTCCCTGTGGCACTTGGCTCACTTAGTGCCTTACCAAAGTTTCTACTTGACATGGATTTCCCACGTTTTCCCTCAGGTCATTGAAATTTTGAATGTTGGGACACGCGGGTGGCTCAGCGGTTGAGCTTTGGCTGCCTTTGGCTCAAGGAGTTATCCTGGAGTCCTGGGATCGAGTCCCACATTGGGCTCCCTGCATGGGGCCTGCTTCTCCCTCTGCCTGTCTCTGCTTCTCTCTCTTCTTTCTCTCTCTCTCTCTCTCTCATGAATAAGTAAATAAAATCTTAAAAAAAAAATCTTGAATATTGCCTAAAAGTAGATCGACTTTACCTGGAGATGGTCTTTTCCAATGACAGTCAGTGTTCCTGAGTGTCTGTACAGGGTACTAGAAGAGCATAATAGAAACAGGAAAAGTCAGCATGGTATCAGGTCAGATTGTTGCCTTAAAAAGTTACAGTTTTTTTATGTTTCAACCTACACTTTTGAGGCATTCCAGCAAGCATAGAGCATGAGTGTGGTTGGAAAGTTGGTGGGGAGTTAAACTAGTTCCAGAGCCGGACGGATGACAGAGCCAAGCTCAGGGTTATGAAGGCCTGAGGGCAATAAGGTGCCATTGAAGCGCTTTCAGGAAAATAGTAACAGGATCAGATCTGCCCTTTGGTGTAATCACTCTGACCAGAGTGCAGAATGTAGATGAGGGCGGAAATTGCAAGACTAACTGTAGACATGGTTAAAATGATTCAAGCAAGAGAAATTGGTGATAGTGAATGGAGAGTAGTGTGTAGAACCAAGGAATGCTGAGCAGTGGGCTCACCAGGACTAGCGCATAGATTGAATGCAGGGAGTAGAAAAGGAGGGGCTAGAGTGGCTCTCTGGTTCTGGTTTATGTGACCAGGTGGATGGTAGCAAACATTGTCTGGGATGAGCAGAGAAAGAAAGGAAAACGAGACTGGGAGAAGCTGTTTCAGATTTGGACAGATTAAGTCTGAATTATGCAGGACACCCCATACACCAGGTAAATGGTTAAACAAATGGGAGCCTGGAGCTCTGTCAACATGGGGATTAAGAGCACATTCATTCACAAATACTTATTGAGTGCCAGGCACTGTTCTAGGTACTGGGTCTCTGTTTTTCATTCTAAAGTGTAAAACTAAGGCTCATTCACATGAGTGCCTCCATGGGAGAATTAACAAGGAGATAGGATGGAGAGTGACTGGGAGAATGACTGAGGGGATAACGGACCCAAATTAGGAGCTAAGCCACCCCTAGGGAGATCGGGGGAAGAAGTGTTTAGGACAAAGAGAAGAACAAGTGCAAAGGCCCTGGGGCAGGAATGAGGGGGCACCTTTGAGGCACTATAAGAAGGCTAGTGTGACTCAGTGTGCTGTACAACAGGGGAGCATGGAAAAGCAGGTTGGATGAGGGACAAGGACTGATAGATCAGCACTGATCCCTGGCAGTTGGGTTTATTCTGAATGTGATGTTCAGTCATGGGAATTTGAAGCCATGGGAGTGGATAAGATCAGTCAGAGTGTGTGTAGAATAAAAAGAGGAGAGGGGTGCCTGGGTGGCTCAGTTAGTGGGGCGTCCACCTCTTCTCAGTTTCGACCCAGATCATGATCTCATGGGGTCGTGGAATCAAGCCCTGCAATGGGCTCTGTGCTTAGTGAGGAGTCTGCTTGAGATTCTCCTTTTCCTTTGCCTCTCCCCCTGCTCATGCACTCATGTGTGCTGGCACACCATTCTCTTTCTCTGTCATATGAATAAATCTTTTTTAAAAAATTTAAAAAGAGGAGAAAGGACTCCCATACTCATTTGAAGCAGAGACCTACCTCAAAGGAGACTAGAAGAAACAACCAGAAGAAAATAGAAGAGAAAGCAAGATACTGTGGTAAAGAAATAAGATGCAAGGAATTTTTTTTTTTTTAAGATTTTATTTATTTGGGACATCTGGGTGGCTCAGCAGTTGAGTGCTGGCCTTTGGCCCAGGGTGTGATCCCGGAATCTGGGATCGAGTGCCACATTGGGCTCCTTGCGGGAGGCCTGCTTCTCCCTCTGCCTGTGTCTCTGCCTCTCTTTCTGTGTGTCATTTATTCACAGGGAGCCTGGTGTGGGGACTCGATCCCAGATTCCAGGATCATGCCCTGAGCTGATGGCAGATGCTCAGCTGCTGAGCCACCCAGGTGTCCCGCAAGGAATTATTAAGAGGCAGATGATAGAGGGAAAGACTGAAAATGTGGACTGCATTTAACAGCATCAAGATCATGGGATCCCTGAGTGGCGCAGTGGTTTGGCGCCTGCCTTTAGCCCAGGGCGCGATCCTGGAGACCCAAGATCGAATCCCACATCGGGCTCCCGGTGCATGGAGCCTGCTTCTCCCTCTGCCTGTGTCTCTGCCTCTCTCTCTCTCTGTGACTATCATAAATAAATAAATTAAAAAAAAAAAAAAAAAAAACCAGCATCAAGATCATTGGCCTCGGGGAAAGCAGGCCTAAAGTCTTCCTTCTACACTACCACCCCTGCCTGTTTGGCATCCCGTCAGCTCCCCAGAGGATGGAAGCCATAGTGCAGTGGGTCTAGGTGCTGGCTTTCGGGTGTGGGGAGGTGGGTGTTTGGCTGATAGAATGACCAAGGAGCAATATGACTTGAGAAGTAGCAGGAAGCACTAGTGGCTGCCCCCAGGTGACTGCCGGCTCATAAGGAATATGGATGAGCAAACCACCCCTTTCTTAAGCAGCCACGTGTGTTTGTTAGCTCAGCAGAAGAGTATAGGTGTTACCCTTTGGTTAGTCTGGCCAGAAAGCACACTGGAACTTCAGTGGCCGGTGACAGAAGTGGAGAGTAGTGCTGTAAGTCTCATTCCTCAGGCTGGCATGAGGGTGATGAGGGGACACAGGACACTGATTTGGTGTCCGCAAGGTGTGGCAACTCCACCTAGACTCAGCAGTGTATATCCTGGGGTCCCTCTCCCAGAGCAGAAGCTGACGGGTGGCAAAGGCTGGGGTGGGAGTCAGGACTGCAGGGTGCTTTGGTGGAAGACTGACAGGGTGAGTATGCAGGGCTTCCAGCTTACCATCAGGCATGTGGTACCCTTTAACAAAACCCCCTTGTGAAGGAAATGAACACCAGATCACCTTATTCCAGGATGGGATCCTCCTGGAATCCTGTGTACCACAAGACCATTCTGTCTGAGCTGAGCGCCCCGAAGTACCAGATGTGTTGAGAGGGAGCCCATGTGTTTATCCATGCTGGCTAGTTTTGTCTGCTTTATAGCTCTTACTCTGTGTGTTCTTATGTAATTTATAATCCGTTCAGGCTGTCTGCACATCTTTGTTGTAAATTCCTGCTTTGTACATATCAGGCACTCCTGCAAATGCTCAAGACTTAAAAATCTGCCAGGGCCACCACATTCCACACTTCCCACCCCCGCCTACATCATTCCAGTTACATTTTGTTAGCAGTTGAGAAAATGGCCTGGTGTTTCCTTTGGAAAGTAATTGGATTGCAAAATTAAGTTGTTACTTTGGAACTTGTCTGCAGCTGTTTGCATGTGGATATTGAAAGAGGGAGTGGTAGCTTTTATAATTATTAGGGCAAAGAAGGATTCTGTTTCTAATCTGGGACAACCAGCTGACTCAATCTAGTGCCTTGACCTCCTAGGTTTTCCAACTTCCCCCTTAGGAAAATGGAAGACTGAGCTCCCAGGTTTATAGACAGCCCAAAGCTGACACTGAGGAACAAATGATTTTCCAGAAAGAAAATAATAGAAAGAATAAAAACCCAAGAAAAATCAGCAACTCATTTTGATTTCTTTGTGATCAATTAAATGGTTATGAATTGACTTTCCTCAAAGGAAACTTTTCCAGTGGTAGATCTTACAAAGGTCCATTTTAAGAGCTTGGATCCCTTCCCCCCTCACACCCCTAGGTGGCAGCAGGAAGCAGGAGAACCCACATGAAAGTAAAGCAGATGTCCCCTTATAGGGTCCTAGGATTGTTTTTCAGCTTACACCTCTGCCCAACAGTTTCATTTATTGAGTATCCCTGAGTTTTTCTGAGCTAACTTAGATACCCAGATATGGATTTAGAGGATTATGGACTCAGAATTTATAGAGCACTGCACAGTCAGCTTTAACAGTAAAAAAGGAAAATCTTGAAGCAAGGATTAAAAAAGGAATGGAAGCATTGGAATTGGGACTGCAGACTGAGAAAGTTCCCCTCCTTGTTTCCTTGCTCGATGTGCATATGTATCTAGAAGGTTTCCCTCCTACTTTTAGGAAAAGTTTACTGTTGAGAGCTGTTGCCCAAGGAGTTGCCTTGGGTAGGAGCCCTGGTCAGGGCACTGGTGCCCTCACACTCCTCGGACTGTGGTGGTGGGTCCATGTAGCTCTTCTCTGTAGCCCCAGGACAACAGTACAGAGTTTTGGGTGCCATCAACTCCTCTGAAATCTATTAAAAGATAATTATGAAAGCTCCTATTGGGAACTTTATAAATAATACAGTGTAGATACTTAGGGTCAGTAGGAGGGATGGAATGGGGGGAGTGGAGGGCAAAGGACAAAAACGTAACAAAAAACCTAGGGAAGGAACAGCACCAAGGTTAGAGCTAAGTGTAGGCACCTGCATTAATGAAGGAGTCATGTCCTGGCAGAGGCTAGGGAAAGAGTGGAAAGATAGCACCTTCCATTCTTCCCACTCCCATGTCCTGTTCTCTTCATGAAGCTCCTGTGCCAGACTCCCGGCCCAGGGTGCTGTTGCTCTGCTGCTCTCCCGTAGCCATGTCTGTATGTGTCCTGTATCCTGGCAGACTGAAAGCCTCGGAAGACCCCAGGAACCCCCTCATTGTCTTGCTCTGCACACAGCACCTGTCCATGACTGTTTGTAAGGCTAGCCAAACAAATCTAGATGAGGAGGGTGGGGGGAAGCAAGGATAATGGTGCAAGACAGGCTGGCTTTGGGCAAAGGAATGCTTTCATACTGAGAAGTGGGGTTTGTAGGGGCTACTGACTGGGGCGCAAAGGGTCAGAAGCTGCTTAGAGCTGGCAGGGAGGAGAAGGAGCAGCTCTGCCTGGGGAAAAGGAGTGGCACCGGACAGCAGCTCTTGAAAGGCCCAATGGGGCATGAACACTGGCCTGTGCAACACGTCAGCCACCTGGTGCTCGTGAGCCACCCCACCGAGGCCTGAGAGAGAGCCCCTAGCAGGCAGGGCTCCTTCAGCTGAAAGCCAGAGAAATCTGAGTCAAAGGAGCTTAAACAAAAAAGGAAGTTTTTGGTTCCCTGAAGTGAAAAGTGCAGGGGCATGGCTGGTCTCATGTACAGTCAGGACTTAGGTGACACCCTTAAGAATGTATATGTAGGGATCCCTGGGTGGCGCAGCGGTTTGGCGCCTGCCTTTGGCCCAGGGCGCGATCCTGGAGACCCGGGATCGAATCCCACATCGGGCTCCCGGTGCATGGAGCCTGCTTCTCCCTCTGCCTGTGTCTCTGCCTCTCTCTCTCTCTCTCTCTGACTATCATAAATAAAAATTAAAAAAAAAAAAAAGAAGAATGTATATGTAGCTTCTGCTTCTTTCTCTCATTGGCCCTACTCTTGGGCACACCCTCAGACTAGATAACTGTGGGCAACATCAGGCTTGCATCCTGCAAGAGAAGGCCACAGAAGTCAGGTATGGATGCACTGATTGAAGTTGGCTTGCTTTCCTGCAGCTCCAGTAGTGGCCCGGACTCAGGCCAGGGCGGAGGACCTGGGATAGGGGAAGTGGGGGTGTGCTCCCAGGAGGAGGGAGGATAAACTGGCTGGTCAGAGTCAGCAGGAGAGCATGGCAGGGGTGCGGGCTCTGATGGAAACCACCATCAAAAGCCGAGGGGCCAGGGATCCCTGGGTGGCTCAGCAGTTTGGCGCCTGCCTTTGGCCCAGGGCGTGATCCTGGAGTCCCGGAATCGGGTCCCACGGCGGGCTCCCGGCATGGAACCTGCTTCTCCCTCTGCCTGTGTCTCTGCCTCTCTCTCTCTCTCTCTGCCTCTCTCTCTCTCTAGGTCTATCATGAATAACTAAATAAATAAATCTTTAAAAAAAAGAAAGAAACAAACAAACGAAGGGGCCTCCTCTGTGACATTGTGTGTTAAGTCGCTCTTGTCGTGTTTTGCAGCATCTCCATGATACAGTGAAGAGGAATCTGGAGAGCACCACCTCCCCTCAGAATGGTGAGCAGCAGAATGGCTATGGAGACCTCTTTTCTGGACACAAGAAGACCCGTCGAGAGGCCCCTCTGGGAGTAGCCATCTCTTCCAACGGCCTGCCTCCAGCCTCTCCCCTGGGGCAGCCTGACAAGCCTGGTGCAGAGGCACTGCAGGCCAGTGGGAAGCACTCACTGGGGCTGGACTCCATCAGTAAGAAGTGTCTGGCTGACTCAAGTCTCCACCTGAATGGGGGCAGCAACCCTGGTGAGCCATTTCCTCTGAGCCTGAATAAAGAGCTGAAGCAAGAGCCCGTCGATGACCTGCCTTGCATGATTGCAGGGGCCGGGGGCTCCATATCTCAGAGCAACCTCATGCCTGACCTCAACCTGAACGAGCAAGAGTGGAAAGAGCTCATCGAGGAGCTAAACAGGTCAGTGCCTGATGAAGACATGAAGGATCTGTTTAATGAGGACTTTGAAGAGAAGAAGGACCCAGAATCTTCTGGGTCTGCTACACAGACCCCCTTGGCACAGGACATTAATATTAAGACAGAGTTCTCTCCAGCAGCCTTTGAACAAGAACAGTTAGGCTCTCCACAAGTGAGGGCTGGGTCTGCAGGACAGACCTTTATGGGGCCTTCAGCCGGTCCCGTGAGTACCGATTCACCCAGCCTAGGGGGCACTCAGCCTCTGTTCCATACCTCTGGCCAGCCTGGGGCAGATAATCCCAGTCCTAACCTGATGCCGGCATCAGCGCAGGCCCAGAATGCACAAAGAGCCCTTTCCAGTGTGGTGTTGCCTAGCCAGGGCCCAGGAGGGGCCTCAGAGCTGTCCTCTGCCCACCAGCTCCAGCAGATTGCTGCCAAGCAGAAGCGTGAGCAGATGCTCCAGAACCCGCAGCAGGCTACCCCTGCACCAGCCCCGGGCCAGATGTCCACGTGGCAGCAGACAGGCCCCTCTCACAGCCCCTTAAATGTACCCTATCCCATGGAGAAACCTGCCAGCCCTCCTGGTTACAAGCAAGACTTCACCAACTCCAAATTGCTCATGATGCCAGGTGTGAACAAGAGCTCCCCTCGGCCTGGAGGCCCCTACCTCCAGTCCAGCCATGTGAACCTGCTGAGTCATCAGCCGCCGAATAACTTGAATCAGAATGCCGTGACTAACCAAGGGTCAGTGCTGGACTATGGCAACACCAAACCCCTTTCCCATTATAAAGCCGACTGTGGGCAAGGTGGCCCTGCATCTGGCCAGAGCAAGTCCACCCTCATGGCATATCTTCCCCAGCAGCTGCCTCACCTGAGCAATGAACAGAATTCCTTGTTCATGATGAAACCAAAGCCAGGAAATCTGCCCTTCCGGTCACTGGTTCCACCCAGCCAGGTGAGCACATGAGGCTATTGCTCTGCAGCCCTGTGGTCGCTTGCCCCAGGTAGTTGAGGAGCAGAGGGATGGTGGGAGCAGCTACCGTCGTCCTTTGAATCTCTTGAGAGAGAAAAATCAGTCAAAGAAAACAGGATTGATTCTGAATAAACAAAAATAGGGTGAAATTCCCTGGTATAATTTGGTTTAAAGTATCCATACATTTGAGGCATCACCAGCACCTAAGCAGAGGCGTTGAGTGTCTCCTCCATGCTGTACAACTTTAAAGTAAGTCATGTATGGCTGTTATTTTGCCTGTAAAGTTTGCATTTAATGTGCTGATTAGAGGCTTTTCTCCTTTTGTTTTTTTTAAACTACCTTTCCATCTGAAAGGTAGTGTGCAGAATACCTTAAGATTTAGTAAGGGGCAAGCTAATCCCCAACACATCCAAACTCCATGGTTATTTCACCATGATGCTCCAGCCTGGCAGTCACATAACTGCTCTGTAGGGTGGAGAATGGTCAAGTACTAGTTTTATCGTGATCAATATTTGCATTTCTACTCACATTCACATGTGTTCTAAGATGTTTCTTCCCTGGCAACCTTCTCATGGCTAGGGCTTACCCCAGCTTCCTCCAAGGTACAGTGAAACACATTTGCTTTTCTCCCTCCCTGATGTGCCCCGGACTGTCTTCCATGTCTACACAGAAGATCCCTTGACAAGTTAAAAGTTGTGTGACAGCAGCTGTGGAACATAGGGCATGCCGGTGTGTTAGTGTATCTCATCATCTCCTGGTTTTCATCACTTATTATAAGTAAGCCTGTGGTGAATACCTTTGCGGGTGCCAGTGTGTATTTGTAAAATTTCAGAAATTAAAAAAAAAAAAAAACATTTGCTGGTGATGATGATAATGGGGAAATTGTGCCTTTCGACTGATGAGGGTATGTACATGGGCATGGTGCTTGTAGGAAGTAGTTTGGTGTTACATATTTTTCTTAAGCCATAAAAATGTTCATAAGTATCGACACATTATACCCCTGTAAGAAATAATCCCTAAAAAATAGGAAAGCTAATATACAAGATGTTCATTGCTTCACTTCTAGTAGCCAAAAACTAGAAGCAGATTAAGCATCTCTCAGCAGGAGAGTACATGTGTAAATGCTGATACTTCCACTTATGTCAGCCAGTAAACTGTTCCACAGCCACTAAAAGGATCCTTAAGAAGAGCAGTGACGACTGCCATTTCAGTAGTGCTCGGCACTGCACACAGCACTCTCATAGCCCAAACGCTTCTGGGGGTGGTGGATGAGGAAATTACCTCTGGGTCTGTCTGCTCGAAGCTTAGACTCTTGTAAGGATTAAAATAAAGTCCTGTAAGGACTGGAAAGGAGCTCAGAAAAGTTGAACTTGTTTAAATGATCATTGTTTTTTTTACCTTCTTCTGGATTCAAGTTAAATTTTCCCCCTTTTAAACATAAATCAGGATGATCAGGATGGGATAATACTGTGGAGCCTTTGACATGAGTCTCACTTTTAGCCCATGTATTGAGAATTTTTGTTAAAGTTTTCATTGGTACAGTATTTTGTGAGCATGCTCTGACAAAAGCCAACACAAAAGGACATGTGATACAGTCTCAGGCAGTTCAGAGACAGTCCCACTGCCAGGCACCCAAGATTTGCACACTCAGAACATCGAGTCCCCATCCATCAGAGCCCCTCAGAGTGTTCCTCCTTTTGGGGCCCATTTGCACTGATGCATTCCAGAAAGTGAGCATTTGAAAGTGGCAGTTGCCTACTGGAACTGATATGTGCCAATATTTGAGCTTAAATGTAAAATCTCGCCTCTGCTGCTGGTGAACCATAGGAAGCAAGGATCACCAGTGCAGCTGGTGACACTGCTTGTTGCTGTGCTTGGATACTCAGGTGTTCCTTCTTTTGGCCAAGCCCCGGAAGACATATGCTCTGGGGTTTGGGGCAGAGGCTCTCCCTGCACAGAGCTCATCTACTTCGATCAGGGCTTTTGGACTTCACCATGTTCTTCCTGACCTGAGATTCCCTTCTCTGTGCTCACAGGAGCAGAACACCCCCAGCGTCCCTGTGGCCACCCCTGCGGCCGGTGTCGGGAGCCAGCCACCCGCTGTGTCTGTGGCCAGCACCCGCAGCAGCGCCCCCTATCTCAGCAGCCAGCAGCAGGCGGCAGTCATGAAACAACATCACTTGCTTTTGGACCAACAGAAACAGAGGGAGCAGCAACAAAAGCATCTGCAGCAACAGCAGTTCTTACAAAGGCAGCAACACCTTCTGGCAGAACAGGTAAAGTGAGAGGTGAAGGCGACCCCCACCACCCACACTGTCACCTGCCTCTCACATGACTGCTTGGTTGCCCCTCCACTATATATGCACCTGCATGCATGTATGTTCACATGTGTGTGCATCAGTTGCATGTCCTTTGCCCATTTATTTATTTTATTAAAAGTTATTTTAGAGAAAGAAAGAGCACAGTGGGAGGAGCAGAGGGAGAGGGGGAGAATCTCAAGCAGACTCCCCACTGAGCATGGAGCCTGATGAGGGACTGGAGCCCACCACTTTGAGCTTATGGCCTGAACCAAAACCAAGAGTGGGACCTTCAACAGACTAAGCCACCAGGTGCCCCTCCTTTGCCCTTTCCAGGAGTGTGGCATTTTTCAAATGGTGGTGGCCCGTGTTAGAAGCAGCTTTAATGTCACTCGGTGAGAATTCATGAAGGCAAATGTGTGGCTAAACTAAATTTGTTAGGGACATTTTTCCATGTCCCTTGAGTACAACTACCAGAGCACTGAGCTCACTGGTCTGCTGGTCCACTATGGGATCCAGCTTTGTTGTAAATGTAGTTTGTTATACGCTAGAATACAACACAGGGAAATGAGTTCTAGAATCAGGCCTGCCCAGCCCCTCCATGTCCTGCAGTTCACCTGCTCAGTCACCAAGTGTAACCTGTAGATGCCAGGGTTACAAGAGTTCTTGGGATTTAAAATTGTATCTTTAAAGTCATTAGAGGGGATCCCTGGGTGGTGCAGCGGTTTAGCGCCTACCTTTGGCCCAGGGTGCGATCCTGGAGACCCGGGATTGAATCCCACGTCGGGCTCCCAGTGCATGGAGCCTGCTTCTCCCTCTGCCTGTGTCTCTGCCTCTCTCTCTCTCTCTCTCTCTCCCTCTCTCTCTCTCTCTCTCTCTCTCTCTGTGTGACTATCATAAATAAATAAATAAAAAAAAGTAAAGTCATTAGAGACTAGCTACCCAGAGGATGGAGGTGACTGAGGATGACTTTAAAGCCCACATGTCACTGCTTCAGTTCTGCCATTTTTAAAAATACCAGCTTTATTGAGAATCCATTCACGTGAGATATAATCCACCTATTTAAAGCGTATAATTTTTATTATATTCACACAGTGGTATGGCTATCACCATAGTCAGTTTTCGGCCACTATAAAGAAACCATATGCCCATTAAAAGTTACCACCCGTGTTGTCGCCCATGCTTTCCAGTGGCTGAACAGAATTCTGTTGTTTGGATAAGCTCCGTTTGATTTTTCCATTCACCGGTTGGTAGACATTTGGGTTGTTCCCCCTTCTATGGATGGAGGTTTTCAGTTCTGTTGAGTGTATGCCCAGGGGCAGAATCGCCCTGTGAGGAGTTGCCAGACTATTCTCCAAAGCTGCTGAGCCATTTTACATTCCCACAGCAGTGTGAGGGCACCAGGTTCTCCACACTTCATACTTCTTGTCTTTTTTATTCTATCCATCTTAGTGGGTGTAAAGTGGTATGTCATTGTGGCTTTGATTTGCATTTTCCTGATCTGTTCTCCCAACATTTGGGGGAGGTGGGGGTGGGGGAATCTCAAGCCGACTCCACACTGAGCTCAGAGCTGACATGGGGCTCAATTCCATGACCCTGAGATCATGACCTGAGCCACAGCTAAGAGTGGTATGCTCAACTGACTGAACCACCCAGGTGCCCTCCCACTGAACGGTTTTTTTTTTTTCCCATTTAACATTTTTGTAAACAGATACACTTTTTTTTTTTTTTTAAATCATCACTCTTTAGATCTGCTCCATCCTTCTGTTTTATACAGTTTGTTAAAAATACCCCAAACGGGGGCGCCTGGGTGGCTCAGTAAAATACCCCAAACGGGGGCGCCTGGGTGGCTCAGGGTTAAGCGCCTGCCTTCAACTCAGGTCATGATCCCTGGGTTCTGGGATCGAGCCCTGGATCAGGTTCCCTGCTCAGTTGGAAATCTGCTTCTCCCTCTCTCCCCTCCCCCACCCCTCGCTTGTATACCTTTCTCTCTCAAGAAAAAAAAATTTTTTTAATCCCCAAATGAAACCAGGAGCATCTGTGAATAACAAGTGTAGGAATCCATCTGTGAGTAACAAATGTAGCAGTTTACTTTTGTCTGATCTAACTCTGTTGTTTCTGTTCTATGTGGGTCTTGTTCTGTTCTATGGTTCATGGCGTTTCTAGGAAAAGCAACAGTTTCAGCGCCACCTGACTCGCCCGCCTCCCCAGTACCAAGACCCAACCCAGAGCACCTTCCCACAGCAGGTCGGACAGTTCACAGGTGAGGAGACATGGGGAGTGACGGGGGTGGGCAGGGAAGGCAGGCACAGGACAGAGCAGTGGTGTGTTCTGTTCCTGCTGAGCTCTTGCTGTCTGCCTAGCTTCCTGTTGGGGGCTGGCTGCATTTACTTGTTTGTAGAAGCTGCAGTCTGCCTGTGGAGCCTGGCTCTTTGGGTACCTGTAGGCCCAGGGGAGGGGGTCATAGGGGCAAACCACTTTGGTGAGTATTCAGGCGGCGCAGTCTTTTGAAGCAAAATCATTTCTAGCTGAAGGATAGCTTATCAACAAGAAATAGCTCCTGTAATTCTTAAGAAAGTTATTTGTTTCTGCTGTTACATGCCTTCGAGAAATGATGCCCTTATTTTCCAGATAAGAGAAGACTTCATGTAGTTTCTGTGGCCTTTTGCTTCTCTTTCTTCCTGTCAGCTCACTTGGTGTCACGGATGGCAGCATCATCAGTGGACAGTTGACCGCAAAAGGGCAGGAAGCACTCGGAGGTCTCAGCTGTCACATCTCAGCTGTGCAAGGGAACCTGGCTGCAGCTGCCTTCCTAGCTCTTCCTGGCATATCTTTAAAACCTGGCCTTTTCTTGGTCAACGACTGTCACTGTGAACTGTCCCAGGGGAAGCTGACCAGGGCTGGGCCCTTCTGATGGGGACACTAGGTAGCTCTGCTTGTGTGTGCTGACCCGACTGAGGAGTTAAGTCTGCGGGCTTTTTGGAAGCCCGGGCCTCCGCCAGCTGTCCTGCCCTCACCCCATCTAACGTTGTTTGGGGCTGTCAGTGGGAGTAAAATAGGCTATTTCCACTGTCCTCTTTCCCTCAGCTGGTTTTCAGTCTGGTGTCTCTGGGGAGCAAGAGAAGAAGAGGGAGAGGAGATACAGCCCCCAAATAGTCATACTCCTGTCCACAAGAACCCTCCTCGATGAGCATCATCACCATGCATCCACTGTCTAAGACAGAGCCCTAGATGGCAAGTTTCCTGAGGCTGGGACCTCTCCATCCCGTTGTACTTGATCTCCCCAGTGGAATGCCTACTAACGAGCAGGAGCTCAGGCAGTGTCTGCTGATGGTGGTCTCTCCCTTAGATGCCTTGTTCTGTGCTGTCAAGAACAGGATCTCACACTCTCCCTCTTTCACCCCCACCATGCCACAGCCTCTGTGCCCCTCGCCTAAGTGACAAGCACCCCCTGCCCAGCCCTAGCACCACTGTTGCAGTTCACTCACCCTGTGGCTGAGCAGCCCTGCCATTCACATAGCAGCCCTAGCTCTCCTGAGACTATCTGTGACTTTCCAGTTGTATCTCCAACCAGTGGGATATCCCCCAGCCATGGAGCATCCCACACAGATCTCCTCTCCTGTGTGCCTTTTGACACTCCACACTACTGTTTCTCCAAACTGTTACATCGCTAAACTCTGACCCCCTTTTTTTTTTTTTAAGATTTTTTAATTTATTTATTCATGAGAGACACAGAGAGAGAGACAGAGACACAGGCAGAAGGAGAAGCATGCTCCATGCAGGGAGCCCAGTGTAGGACTCGATCTCAGGACTCCAGGATCACGTCCTGGGCCGAAGGCAGACTCTAAACTACTGAGCCACCCAGGTGTCCCAACTCTGACCGTTTTAAAACCAAGTGTATTTGTCACCATTTCTCTGAGGCCCACCCTTTATCTTCTCAGGCAGTGAGCCCCTGACCCCTGCTGTCGTCGTCACCCTGTCACACCACATAGCGCCTTTGCCTCCCAAAGGCAGACCGTGGACTGGATCCATCTGGGGGTCCCCACGGTGGCATAAGGCTTCCCACAGAGCACAATGGGGTGGGCCTCTGACAGGTGAATCATTGAATTTCCTACCTTCTCCCACCCTGGGGTGTTGCCCCTTCCTCTGAGCCAGTCTTAAATGCCTCACTGCTCCACACTGGCCTCCATTCCATCCTGTGGGAAGTCCCAGGGGCTGTCGTCTCCAAGGTTCCACTGACCATAAAGATACCTGGTATTCTGATTTTGCCTTTCATGTGGAAGATAGCACCTGTAGCTTGGTTCTTAGAGACTCCCCATGGTGGAGGGCCAACAAATGCCAGCTCCACTGACCATCTCCTCTGTCTTTTAGGGTCCTCTGCTGCTGTGCCTGGCATCAACAACCTAGGGCCGTCTAACTCCAGCTGTCCCCGGGCATTCCCTCAGGCTGGGAACCTGATGCCAATGGGCCCTGGACATACCTCGGTTTCCTCTCTCTCCTCAAACTCAGGCCAGCAGGACCGGGGTGTGGCTCAGTTCACTGGCTCCCAAAGCATGCCCCAGAGCGGCCTCTACAGCATGGCCTCCGGCCTCACCCAGATCGTGGCCCAGCCCCCGCCACAGGCCACCAACGGACATGCCCACGTCACCCGGCAGCCCAGTGTAGGCCAGAACACCTCAGTCTCTGCTGCCTATGGGCAGAACTCTCTGGGGAGCTCTGGCCTCTCCCAACAGCACAATAAGGGGACCATGAACTCCGGTTTACCTAAGCCGCAGGTCCCCAGGGTGTCAGCTGCAATGGGAGGCCAGAACCCATCGTGGCAGCATCAGAGCATGGCAAACTTGAGCAGCCAGGCCCCAGGGAACAGCACTGTAAGCCCCTTCCCAGCAGCTTCCACTTTCCACATGCAGCAGACCCACCTGAAAATGCCTGGCCCCCAGTTCCCCCAGGCGATGCCCAGCAGGCCCATGGCCCCCATGAGCTCAACAGCTGCGGCGGGGGCCATGCTGCCCCCTGTGAACGCACAGCAGAGGACCGGTGCTCCTGCCCCAGCACCTCCCCAGGGAGCCCCACAGCAGGGCTTGCCGGGCCTGAGCCCCGGTGGGCCAGAGCTGGGGGCCTTCAGCCAGAGCCCCGTGCCACCAATGGGTGGCCGGCCAGGACTGCACTGCACTCAGGCCTACCCTGTGCGGACCGCGGGCCAGGAGCTGCCCTTCGCCTACGGTGGGCAGCCAGGTGGCAGTGGGCTGGCCAGCATGGCCGGAGATGCCGACCTGATTGACTCCCTGCTGAAGAACAGGACTTCAGAAGAGTGGATGAATGATTTGGACGACCTCTTAGGGCCTCAGTAACCAGAGGATTTGTGGTATTCTCAGTGTTCACACAGCCTGTATTTCTGTTCTCAGATTCAAGAAAGAACAACTACTTTGGACCAAAAGCCCTCGGCCCCTGGGGAGCCGGGTGGGTGGAAGCTAGAGCCCCAGGGCTGAGGTGGGCCCTGGCCAGGGTCTGCAGTGGGGGGGGTCTTGGCTCCCAGCCAGCAGTTGCGGTCTGTTGGGCTGGCCCCAGCCGCTCTACTGGCATCCATTGCCTGGTGTCAGGACAGCAGGACAGGGTTCTACAGGTGGTTTTCTATCCAAATGACCAAAAAAACCCAACAGTAAGAACAGTGAAACCCCGTGATGTCAGGCTTACAAAAATCTGTGCCATTGTGTTGACATAATCCAAGATTTCTCCACTTGCCCCGGTGTCCGGGACAGGTTTTGTTGCAACTTCATATAGCCGAACTATTTTTTTGCAGTTTATAGCATAGAAAATAATTTTTTTTTTAATTTTTAAGGTTTGAAGATGGATTAGGATAGGTGATGGTTTAAACTGATTGCGTGGCATTGAGAACCCAGGCTTTCCGTGTGGTCAGGAGCCTTTCTTAGTCCTGCTCTTTGTCCGCTTTCAGGGAAAAGGGAGGGTCACTGGGAAATGGCGTCCTTCAGCACAGGCTGTGACTGCATGTGCCAAAAAGGAACAGGATGCCATGAGGTAGCTGGCGGCACAGCTGCTCCTTCTCTCTCCCTCCCCGCAGTGCTGTGTCCCCAGGTGGCCAGCCTGAGGAATCCCCACCCCACCTCCACTCCCAGCCCAGTGCCTGGTGGTGGCAAGCCCCCAGGCTACATGCTGAGATGGAATGTTTGGGGTTCCTGTGTCCTCTCTTGTCACTCCCTACCTTTCTCAGTGTCTCTGAAAATTCCTACTTCATGTGTCAGGAAGGTGATGTAGTTGAGCTGTGCAAAGAGGCCTTCACCCCGTCTGCAGTCCCCGTGATCTCTCTGCCTCCCCTTCTTTCTCTCTCCAGCCCAAATAGGAAACTTCTTAAAGGAAACAGTGTACGAGATTGGTGGGAAAAGAGTCATTGAAATTTCTTAGGGAGCCCCAGCCTTGTGGGCATAAGGGCATCCCCTCCCCAGAAAGCAAAGGTTTAGGAAGGAGGGCAAGTGGCATGCGAGCTGCCAGGGAGGCTGCAGGCTGGGCCACAGGAGAGATTTCCACTTGGTTTTACCACTTGGGCCACTCTCCCACATCCGATGACTTGCACTTTTTAAAGAGAATGGCTTTATAACACTAATACATTCTTCCTAAAGATTTGAGTGGATTTCTCTCTGAAGGTCTATGGACTTGACTAAGCTAAGAGTCCACAAAACAGGATTGCCTGTGGGCTGTTCATGGAAAACAAAGATGGAGAGAGCACTTTGGTTAGAACGAAAGCAAAATGGTAAGTGCAGGGTGAGACCCTTTTTAAACAGAGTGTTGGAGAGAAAATAGGACACTGAGAAGAGTGGCTTACAGGCAGAGTGGTCTTGGGAGAAACTGAAACCCCACTTTTACTTCCCTGGAGTTGCAAAGTGGATGATTGAAGGAGTGTCTGCCATAAAGAATTGAGCCAGGGAAGATCTCCGAGTGGGCAGCCTGAGCGGTGTCAAGGGGATGAAGGGTTGTGCACCTAGGGGTAATTATTCTGCACCAGCAGTGCCTTTCGTGGGGGTATTCAGACCCTCAGCTCCTCTTCCATAATAGCCATTTCCCCTTTAAACGCCCTCCCTCCCTTCCCCCCCATGCTGAGTTTAGCTCTCAAAGAAGGGAATGAATCATAAAGCCAGTGAAGACTCTGCCCTCTGAGTGAGTTCCCCAATCTGAAGGGGAAGAGGGTGACTTCAGCAGGTTTTCTACCAAAAATAGTGGGCTGAAGGCTAGTAATGGGTCCTTGTTCCTCTCCCGGTCCCCCTCTGGCTGCTCACCTCTGTCCCCTCTTGGGGAGAGCGGCCCCTGCCTTAGTCCTCAGACCGCCGGACAGATAGCAGGCTTCTCGCCACAGTGTTGGAGCAATAAAATGTGATGCTTGGGGTCCCCCCAGGGAGCTGCCCATGGCTTTATTTATGAATCTGGTTTTTGGGTAGTTAGGGGAGGAGATGACTCCACTTCAGTGCAAATCCCCTCTTCCAAGAGCCATGACTCAAAAGAAGGGTGCTCGGACTTTGTTATACACATTTGCTTTGTGTAAATAAATGTTTACAATTTTATATTAAAGAGGAAATAAGCGTTAGAGTTTCTGACTGTATATTTTTTACTTTTATAGATTTTAAAATTATGATCCTTTATATATGTGTTTTGGGGGAGCTATGATAAGTTTTACGGCAAACAGTTGGTATTGTTAACTTTTTATTGTCATCAAAGTACATAAAAATCCTATTAATTCCCTTATTCTTCTACTGCCCTTAACTCTGGTATACACCAAAAAAGAAATCTTTACTCTCTTTCTTTTATCATTATAAAATAAAGTATTTTGCTAGTATGGAAACTGCCTATGTCTGACCTCACATGGCTGCGCCGGCAGGCTGGGCAGGGGCCCAGCTCGTGACCTCTTTGGTACCAGTGTCCATTCTGTCCATTCGTGATGCAGCTGCCTGCTAACTGCGTGGTGGAGGGAGGGGGAACATATGGTCTGGTTTACCTCCGACTAACTTATATTATTTGATGCTGGGCAGGAGGGTGGAACTTGGGGCCACTAGTCTTTCCCCTGTCGGGGGCCCGCCCCTGTCCTTGTGTCTAACAGGAGGAAGTTGGACCCCACAAGTCAGGGATACTTTAGGTCCCTGATGCAGCTCAGATGTTGTGCTTGAAGCCCTAGGCTTCCCCTCTGAGCTGCTCCCCAGGTCCTATTTAGTTTCCCCTTTTTGGTTTTTTGTAAGAACATATGCTCGGGTGCACCCACCTACCCACTGCTGTCACTGTCGCACTGTGGGGGGTCGTCACATACCGGACCCATCCTTCCCCTTTCGTCATCACACTGGTAATGCACCTGCCACTCTCCCAAGTTGGCTGTGCTTAACATTTCAAAGATGATCTGCTGAGTGGTTGCTGTAAGCTGGGCCACAGAGGCCAGCCAATGCCTGCAGAGCTTTTCATGACAATTGGGAAAGATGAATTTGGGACCCTCCTCCAGAGTGGAAATCTACAGGGCTAGGACAGAACCCACCCATCCATCTTGACATCTGCACCCGGAATGCAATCTCTGAGGGGGCTGACGCGAGAGGGGAAGAACTGTCATCTGCAAAAACATAGCGACATCACACAGAGCCATTGCAGGACCTCCTGTTCAGGGGCATAGAAGGAGCAGAAGCCTCTGACCATCAGCTTAGCACATGGGGCCTGTGCAGATGGCCTTATTTGTCCCTGTCCTTGGAAAGCAGAACTTTTCAAGGTTGGGGGAAGAAAGCTGGAATTAACTCTGTACTCCATTATGGAGGATGTAGCCCTACTTGGCTCAGCCAAGATGGGTGCCTGCTGAGCTACCTTTGAATTTATATCTCCTGACACCCCATCACCATCTCTCATCTTGAAAACCAAGGTCCCAGGTGAGTTCTGTACTTTCTTAAGTACCCAGCTGCTACTCCGTGCTGTGGGACAGAGCCCAACTGCACACTGTCACCTTCGAGGTCAAGAGCTACAGATGATCCCATCACTGTGTCAGGTTACTCTCAGAGCTGGAGAATCAAGAGGGTATCTAGAACCCCGAGTAGAAAAAAGAAATCAAAATCCCCTTTATTAGTTATATCTGGCCCCCCATGCCATTTCTTCTTTTTGATACTTGCTTGTGCAGTAACATACTTTTCTTAAATTCTGCGTGCTAGAGTGGACATACTTCTATATTTGTGATGACCAAATATTCACACCAGCCAAATATGTTTCATAAAGGACCCCGAGGACATCCATCTACCCGAAAGAGGGCATACCGGAGAGGTGCCACATCACTGAGAAGCTGGGTGGCCATTCCTCTGAGGCCTGGGCTGACGGTAGAAGAAGTAATAGAACCGGGCTCCCTGTTAGCAAGAGGAATGAGAGGATCCCAAAGCAATAGGGCCAGGTTGTAGTGTGGGCCTTTCAGAGGCTAGCCCCACAGAGAACCAGGGAGCTAGTAAGTGGATCATGGTGTGGCCACGGCGAACAGCTGGGCAGCTGACAGGGGGTTGGCTTCCTTCCTGCAACCAGAGGATCGTCAATTGGATAGTTGATGGAGGCAGCCCCGAGACAAAGCCACAAAACATCACCCAAATTCCAGACAGGAGGCAGTTCTCAGACTCAGAACCCCTTGACCAAAGAAGAGGCCAGATCCCACGAGGGAGTCTTCTCTCACATCACCATGAGTGTGCGGTGGTGCGGTCGTGATTCTCCTTGTCCTTCCCAGAGGGGCCTACCGCCATTTATTCAGAGATTCATACGTAACCCAGTGAAGAGGAACACCTAATTGCTTTAGGACTTCAGGGTCTGAGCTGACACTGATCCAAGGATGTCAAGGTCATCATGACTCCACTTAGGTTAGGGGAGTAGCAGTAGATACACAGTAAATGGAATCCAAGCCTGGCTCACAGTGGGATGGCTGGGTCCACAGTCCAGCTTGGTCTTCCCCTGGCCCTGATCTTTAATCATAGTGGAATCCCTGCTTATTGTAGAAACCTCCCATTGGCCAAGTGGAAGCCTCCGAAACTGCCTCCCCACCCAGCCAAGAGAGAGTCCATGGAAATCAATGTTGCATTCTAAAGGAAAGGCAGAGCTAGGTGCCACCCTAAAAGACTTATAGGAAGCTGGGGTGGGGGTGATCTCCTTCACATACGCCCCTTGAATCTACCAGTCTGGTCTTCACAAAAGTCAGATCATCCCTGGCAGTCACAAACTCAACCAAGTCCATAACCATTAGCCAGCCTCCCCCTCCCTCACCCCTGCCACCTCCCTGGGCTGGAAAAGGGCTTATGAAAGGACTAGCTACAGGGGCGGGGGGTGGGGGGTGGGGGGGGTTGAGGTGTCGTGGGGTGGCTCTGCAGGATCCCAGCAGCACAGTTCTGACTCATCCAGGTTGCTCCAGCTCTGTCACTGCTCAGGGTCCACCCTGCCAGTGACAGAGACCAATGCCCAGCCTCTGAGTCAGACCATGTCTTGAGATCAACTAGCCACTTGGTAATACCGCTGGAAAGGGTGGTGATTCATCTTTTTTTTTTTCTCTTCTGGCTTTTCGTTTTGATAGAACTTCAGATTTACTTTTGTAAAAAAAAAAGAAAGAAAGAAAGAAAGAAAGAAAGAGAAGAAAGAAGAAAGAAAGAAAGAAAGAAAGAAAGAAGAAAGAGAAGAAAGAAAGAAAGAAAGAAAGAAAGAAGAAAGAAAAAGAAAGAAAGAAAGAAAGAAAGAAAGAAAGAAAGAAAGAAAGAAGAAAGAAGAAACAAAGAAACAAAGAAGAAAGAAAGAAAATAGTACCAAGATCTTAAAAATGTGCTAAGTTGTGGCAGACATGAAAGATCACTTGTCATAGGAATGAATCCCTTTACATGAAATGTCTAGAAAAGGCAAAGCAATCGAAACAGAAAACAGGGACTCCTGGGTGGCTCAGCGGTTGAGCATCTGCCTTTGGCTCAGGTCGTGATCCTGGGGTTCTGGGATCCAGTCCCACATCAGGTTACCTATGGGGAGCCTGCTTCTACCTCTGCCTGTGTCTCTGGCTCTCTCTCTGTGTCTCTCATGAATAAATAAATAAAAACTTAAAAAAAAAAAAAACTTAAAAAAAACAAACAAACAGAAAACAGATCAGGGTGGCCTGGGTCGGGGACTTACTGGGGCCATGAATTTGCTCTAACACCAGATCACCATGATGCTTCGCACAGCTGGGCAATATTTACTAAAAGTTGTTGAACTGTACACTTAAAATGAGTGAATTTTATGGTAGATAAAATCTATAACTCAACAAAGTTGTTTTTCACAATACTTACACACGGTTCCCTAGCTTCCGTTATAAATCCTTTATAACAACAGCATAATTATTAAAAATAGGAAATTAGGGGCACCTGGGTGGCTCAGTCCACGAAGTATCAGACTCTTCATCTTAGCTTAGGTCTTGATCTCAGGGATGTGAGTTCAAGCCGTGCATTGGGCCCCATGCTGGGTGCAGAGCCTCTTTAAAAATATAAAGTTAGGGGGATCCCTGGTTTAGCTCTGCAGTTTAGCGCCTGCCTTTGGCCCAGGGCATGATCCCAGAGTCTCAGGATCAAGTCCCGCATCAGGCTCCCTGCATGGAGCCTGCTTCTCCACCTCTGCCTGTGTCTCTGCCTCTCTCTGTATGTCTCTCATGAATAAATAAATAATCATTTAATATATATTAATATATTAATAATATATAATTATTATAATATAATAATTATATTATTAATAATATAATAATATTAATATATATTAATATATAATAATTATATATATATAATTAGGGATGCCTGGGTAGCACAATCAGGTGTCTGCCTTCCCCTGGGGTTGTGATCCTGGGGCCCTGGGATGGAGCCCCACATCAGGCTCCTTGCTCTGTGGAGAGTCTGCTTCTCCCTTTCCCTCTGCCTGATGCTCCCCCTGCTTGTGCCCTCTCTCTCTCTTGTTCTCTCTCTCTCTCTGTAGCAAATAAATAAAATAATTAAAAAAAATAAATTAAAATTAAAAATAGGAACTTAATATTGAAACAAAAATTGTTGGGCAGCCTGGGTGGCTCAGCAGTTTAGCACCACCTCAGCTGGGGTGTGGTCCTGGGGACCCAGGGTCAAGTCCTGCCTTGGGCTCCCAGCATGGAGCCTGCTTCTTCCTCTGCCTGTGTCTCTGCCTCTCTCTCTGTGTCTCTCATGAATAAATAAATAAAATATTTTTTAAAAAAGGTTGTAAACCAACAGATTGTATTCAGATTTCAAGAGTTGTCCTGTAATGCCCTTTTTCTGGTCTGGGATTCCATCCAGGATCACACTTTACATTTGTGATCAAGCCTCCTTATCTCTTCTGATCTCTGCCAGTTCCTCATTCTTTGTCATTTGTGTCCTTGGCTCCAGCCATTCACATGTCCTGGAATGGACGCAGAGTCCAGGCGTGGCTCTGGCTGTCCTGCCAGTGAGGGTTCAGAGTGTTAGACCTGCCAGGACAGAGTACATCTTATGTCAAGTGTCTCTCCACAGCAGTGTGGTCAGGGGTGCATGGCAGCAGGATCCAATGTGCTGGCCCCCTCTGGACCCCTGGAAGCTGCTGACCTGGAGAGCAGTGGAAAGACTGTCCAAAGGTACAGGTCAGGGGCCAGCTTAGTGGTAAGTCCTTGCAAGGATAGGGTGCCATCCTCGAGGAAGGGGTATGCACCCCAGACCAATGACTGGGCCATGGGGCTTCAAGAGGTAGGAGACATGGGAGAAACTGGGAGTGGAAGTAGAGGTGGCCTTGCTTGCTGTCACTCCAGAGACCCACAGGGAGAGCTTGTGCTTCCCATTCTGCAACTCCAGGCTGCGTGCATCCAGGGACCCCGGCTCCCCAAAGGAGAGCACATCCACCAGAAGGCACAGCAGGAGTCCTGTTAGGCTTTAAATTACAGCCTGGGGATCCCTGGGTGGTGGCTCAGAGGGTTAGCGCCTGCCTTTGGCCCAGGGCGTGGTCCTGGAGACACCGGATCGAGTCCCGCATTAGGCTCCCTGCGGGGGGGGGGGGGGGGGGGGGCTGCTCCTCCCTCTGCCTGTGTCTCTGCCTCTTTCTGTGTGTCTCTCATAAATAAATAAAATCTTTAAAAAAAAAAATTACAGCTGCCTCCTGGGCCTTTGAGCTCCTTGCACCAAGAGACCAGAAGAAGAGGCCACCGTGAAAATCAAGGGAGGAGGGTGAGGTTCCACGGTGGAGAATGTTTTCCACCCGGCTGATCCCCTGGTGCGCCTCTTGGTACGATTCTGGTGGCGACGGGACAAGTGTGGCCACCATGCATTGATAGTGGTGGGTGGCCACGGGCTCAGCCGGCCCAGGGAAGCCGACGGGCTCCCGGAGGATGAGGGCGGTGAGGCTTGGAGTTACTGTATGAAGAGGACCCGGGTGGTGCAAGGTGCGGACTCCAGGTGGCGCTGTGGCGCGCGCCCCGTGCCGCTCAAGGGGCGGCAGAGGGGTTCCCCTGGGAATGGTCTGGACCCGGGCTTCCCCCCTCCGCTCGTGGTCCCTGTTCCCCTGCAGAGGGCCGCCCGCTTCAGTGCCGCCTTCCCGCTTCGGGACCTCCCGGGGGCCGGCCCAGTGTCGGGGCCCCGCGGCCGGCAGGGCCCGGCGGCGCCACGTCACAGCGCGGCTCGCTGCCTCCCCTCTGCGACGAGCACGCGCACGCCCGTCGGGCTCGCTCCCCAAACGCTCGGCTCCTGAGCATCTCGCTCAATGCAAACCGGAGCTCTGCGCTGAAGTGTTTTTGTTGAGGTGCTGAGTTCATCAGCATCTCAAGACCTTTTTAATTTTTCTGGTCCCCAAACGCGTCAACTGAAAACTGCCCTTCCCCACCCCTGCTGCCAACCACACTACACTGGGCTTCTGGAAAATAAGCAATGGCAGCGCTCGCGGGTTTTCCTGCCGTCTGCTTTTAAGCTCTTTTAAAATTGTCTGGTAGGGCAGCCCCCGTGGCGCAGCGGTTTGGCGCCGCCTGCAGCCCGGGGTGTGATCCTGGGGACCGGGGATCGAGTCCCACATCTGGCTTCCTGCAGGGAGCCTGCTTCTCCCTCTGCCTGTGTCTCTGCCTGTGTCTCTGCCTCTCTCTCACTCTCTCTGAATGAATAAATAAATAAATCTTAAAAAAATTAAAAAAAATAAAATTATCAGGTAGATTGAGCCTTGCTGGCCCAGTCGGCATAGCATGCAACTCTCGATCTGGGGTCTTGAGTTCAGATCCTACTTCAGGTGTAGAGATTACTTAAAAAGTAAATAAACAGGTAGAGAATTTCAGTGAATGTCACCAAAAAGCCATGATATTTAAATCAGTGTCTATCGGAGATCACTCAGCGGTTTGGCGACTGCCCTTGGCCAGGGCCGGATCCTGGAGTCCCCGGATCGAGTCCCGCACGGAGCTCCCGGCATGGAGCCTGCTTCTCCCCCTGCCTGTGTCTCTGCCTGTCTCTTCTCTCTCTGTGTCTCTCATGAATAAATAAATGGAATCTAAATCAATCAATCAATCATTCAATCAGTGTCTATCTGGGAACGCCTGGGTGGCTCAGTCAGTTGAGCATCTGCCATCAGCTTAGGTCAGGATCCTGGAACCTTGCCCCAGGCTGGGTTGGGCTCCAAGCTCAACTCAGCAGGGAACCTGCTTCTCCCTCTGCTGCTCCCCCTACTCAAGTTCTCTTAAATAAACATAAATAAATCAGTATCTACCTAATATTGTTATGGATAGGAAACTCAGGTTCGCTTCTCCCTGCTCAGATATGCCAGAGACAAATGGTAAGAAAAGAAAGAAAGGTTTTATTCAGGAAGATGGCCACCTGGGAAGATGGTGGATGAATGTCCCAAAGACTATTTTCCCCCCCACCCAAGGGAAGCCAGAGGGCTTTAAAGGGGGAAGGCATGGAAAAGGGGGGTGGGCTTGGGGAGCCCTGTGCAGGAGACGCAGGTGCACAGGTGGTTGATCACAGGTTAGACATAAGTCGACAGGACCCTGAGCCGACTTGCTGGCTGTTTTCAAATGTGCTCAGGACTTAGCTTTTGTGCCTGGTCCTTCACTTGTCAAGGCCAGTGGTCTGCAAACCTCAATGGGAGTAAATTAGTTCTGCTCCAGACCAAGGGACTTAGGTCAGCAGCAAGCAAGGGGTGCATAATCCTTAGGGCGGGTTGGAGCCCTGTTAAAATATCATTTCATAAACATAGCTGGTTTTTTAAATTGTTATTTACTTATGATAGTCACACAGGGAGAGAGAGAGAGAGAGGCAGAGACATAGGCAGGGGGAGAAGCAGGCTCCATGCACCAGGAGCCCGACGTGGGATTCAATCCCGGGTCTCCAGGATTGCGCCCTGGGCCAAAGGCAGGCGCCAAACTGCTGCGCCACCCAGGGATCCCAACATAGCTGGTTTTTATATTTTTCTATTTGAATCAAGTGAATATATTTGCTATTCAGAAAATTAAGTTTTAGCGGTGCCTGGGTGGCTCAGTCAGTGAAGTGTCTGCCTTTGGCTCAGGTTGTGATCTCAGCGTCCTCGGATCAAGCCCCTAGGTCTGGCTCCCTGCTCAATGGGGAGTCTGCTTCTCCCTCTCCCCCCTGCTCATGTTCTCTTTCACTATCTCTCTCTCAAATAAATAAAATATGTCTTAGAATTAAATTTTATAACATTTTATATGTTAAAAAAGTACAACCCAGAGCACCTGGCTGGTTCAGTCATAAGAACAGGCTATTCGATCTGGGGGTCCTGAGTTCGAGCCCCACGTTGGGTGCAGAGATTACTAAAATAAATAAATAGGGGATGCCTGGGTGGCTCAGCGGTTAAGCATCTGCCTTCAGCTTAGGTCGTAATCCTGGAATCCCAAGATCAAGTCCTGCATTAGGCTCCCTGCATGGAGCCTGCTTCTCCCCCTGCCTATGTGTCTGCCTGTCTCTCTGTGTCTCTCATGAATAAACAAATAAAATCTTAATAAATAAATAACTAAATAAATAGGAAAAATACACAATCCGGGTATTCACTGAAGCTTCAACTGTAATTGCAAAATATAAGATCACCCTACATGGGTGTGCAGAGGATTAATAAACTACAGTCTGCCCATGGGGCTACCCACAGGGGTAAGGATGAGGAAGATCTCTGCAAACACGTACCACACGCTGTCCAGGATTTTTCCTTCAGCAAAGACAGCGACGTGCAGACGAGCGTATCTAGCTAGTACGCTTCCTTTCAGGTTACGAAAGAAGAGGAAATGAAACTTACACGGATCTGCTTATTTGTGCAAAAAGTAACACAAGGCAGATGAACCAGAAGCTGAAGGGGGAAATTAGCCCCACGTGTGGGTGAAGATGGAATGGAGGGACACAGGGGTGCGGGAAGTGAGTGGAGACATTCATGGGACAGACCTTTGGAACAATGGGAAGGTTTTACACTCTCAAAAAAGGAGAGTAAATGAAATCAAAAGGATGAGAAAGAAATGAACTGAACAGTATCTCGGAGGAAGAACACGGCGATTACATGCTCCACGGCTGCAGATGAAGGCAGCTCTGAACAAATAACCAACTCTAGTTTGTAGGTTTCTGGAGGTCCGAACAAGCATTTGGAAACTCCTCTCTGGAAATTAATAATGTTGTGGATGATGGGATCGAGATTTTTCACTGTTAGAGAAAGTCGGAAAGGAGAAAGGATGGAATGAACCCTGTGTTAAATTTTAGAGTTAGGGATGCCTGGAGGGCTCAGATCAATAAAATCTTTAAAAACAAAAGAGTTTATGAGTCACAATAATTCAAATAAATGGAAGAGAAGGGAAAGCTCTTTTTCACTAATACATGTACAAAGAACAATGAAATTAGAAAACCACCATTTGGCCTCTATGATAATAATAAATGACTCAGGCCAGAATCCCCAGTGGTTGTTCGCTGGTGAAAGTTTGAGAAGTCACAGAACTTTTTTCAGTGTGACCCTACAAAGATAAGTTTCAATGGGAAGAAGAGTTATCTTTGTCAAAGATCAACAAAGCCAGGCTTTGTTTTTTTTTTTAATTCTTTCATTAAAAAAAGATTTTTTAATGTATTTATTCACAAGAGACACAGAGAGAGGTAGAGACACAGGCAGAAGGAGAAGCAGGCTCCATGCAGGGAGCCAGACATGGGACTCCATCCCGGGACCCCCTGGACACACCCTGGGCTAAAGGTGGCACCGAACCGCTGAGCTGGTCATTGTCAAAGTGATAAGGCAGTTCTTTTTTTTTTTTTTTTAATTTTAATTTATTTATGACAGTCACACACAGAGGCAGAGGGAGAAGCAGGCTCCATGCCCCGGGAGCCCGACGTGGGATTCGATCCCGGGTCTCCAGGATCGCGCCCTGGGCCGAAGGCAGGCGCTAAATCGCTGTGCCACCCAGGGATCCCATGATGAGGCAGTTCTTGAAGTCAGGTTCCTCCCTCCTCAGAGACTGGGAGACAGAGGTCCCAGCCTTCCTGATGATGATGACAAACCAGAGGGACATTTCAGAGAAGAGAATCATTTTTTTTAAGATTTTATTTATTTATTCATGAGAGACACACAGAGGCAGAGACACAGGCAGAGGGAGAAGCAGGCTCCCCATGGGGAGCCCGATGTGGGACTC
Source organism: Vulpes vulpes (assembly GCF_048418805.1). Classification (NCBI taxonomy): domain Eukaryota; kingdom Metazoa; phylum Chordata; class Mammalia; order Carnivora; family Canidae; genus Vulpes; species Vulpes vulpes. The sequence goes on from NC_132791.1 coordinate 71,930,640, forward strand.
GATCCCAGGACCCCGGGATCACGACCCGAGCCGAAGGCAGATGCTCAGCCACTGAGCCACCCAGGTGCCCTGGCCTTTAGCTTTTCTAGATTGGCAGTCAAAGGGGCTGGGTCATCCCAGTGGCCTTAGGCTGCCAGAAGCCGTGGCACAATTTGGGCAAAGTCCCTCAGTGCCAGGGCTTTGGACAGAGTTGATGTGCTGAGAGTTCTGGTGGATCTCATTTTACAGAGAGAAACCAGCAGACACCATATTAACAGAGCAGTTAAAACATCTCCAGGAAAAACAACAACAAAAAACCCAAAACGAGGCACCTGGTGGCTCAGCGGTTTAGCGCCCCCTTCCCCCCGGGGCCTGATCCTGGAGACCCGGGATCGAGTCCCACGTCGGGCTCCCTGCACGGAGCCTGCTTCTCTCTCTGCCTGTGTCTCTGCCTCTCTCTCTCTCTCTCTCTGTGTCTCTCATGAATAAATAAAACCTTAAACACACACACACACACACACACACAAACCCTCAAAACATCTCCAAGAACAAAGCTCACTCAGTGGAGCATGTGACTCTTAATCTTGGGGGTATAGAGATTACATAAAATAAAATCTTCAGAAAAAAAACCAAAACAACTCCAAACCTATCTTTAGGAACAGGATAGACTGACATCATGTATCTTCCTGACAATGCATCAAGAGGAACACAGCACCATTCCCCCAACGCTTCTGATCAAAGCGCGTGATTGATGATAATCAGCTGAAACCTCAGATGAACTCAAATCAGTAGATTTCTACAAAATAAATGGCCTGTGCTCATGAAAGATAAAGATCTGTGAACTGATCAACTCTTCCAGACTAAAGGAGATTGAACTCCCTTGACAATGAAATACAACATGGATTCCTGGGGTTTCTTTTCCCAGGACCCCAGGATCACGACCTGAGATGAAGGCAGATGCTCAACCAGTAGGCCACCAGGTGTCCCGCCTTTTTTTTTTTTTAATTGAGATATAATTGGGGCATCTGGGTGGCTCCGTTGGTTAAACATCCAACTCTTGATTTTGGCTCAGGTGTAATCCTGGGATGTAGCCCCATGTCAAGCCTCACATTGGGCTCCATGCTCTGTGTGGAGTCTGCTTGTCCCTCTCCCTCTCTGTTTCTCCCTGGACACACACTCTCTCTCTCAAATGGATAAGTAAAATATTTTTTTAAAGTTGAGATATAATTGACATATAACATGCTATTAGTTTCAGTCCTGGGTATATAATGGTATTGTCTTAATGTTGATTTCCTGATTTTGCTCATTGTACTATATAGCTAGATAAGACAACATTCATACACATGGAAGTATTGATGAGCAAAGGGACATCCTGTCTGAGAATTATATTCAAATGGCTCAGAAATATCAGTGTGTGTGTGTGTGTGTGTGTGTGTGTAAAGAGAGAGAAAAGAGCCAGATAAATCAAATATAATAAAATGGCAGAAATCTAAATGAAGAGTATACTGCAATTCTTTGTATTATTTTTTCAAATTTTCTGAAATTATGTTTAAAAGAGTTCTTTGGGGAAAAAATGCAACCTCAGCCAGATACCATTAGCAAACCAGTTCCCAGCGAATTAAAGGCCTATGCATATAAAGCAAAGGTATCAGTAAAAGATGGATAAACGTGTTACAGTAAAGTTAAGAGCTTCTGTGCAGGGACCCCTGGGTGGCTCAGCGGTTTAGTGCCTGCCCTTGGCCCAAGGCATGATCCTGGAGTCCCAGGATCAAGTCCCACATCAGACTCCCTGCGTGGAGCCTGCTTCTCCCTCTGCCTGTGTCTCTGCCTCTCTCTCTCTCTCTGTCTCTCATGAATAAATAAATAAAACCTAAAAGACATAGAGAGAGAGAGAGAGAGAGAGAGAGAGCTTCTGTGCATTAAAAGCCACTGTAAAGACTCCGAAGGCACTGGCCTCTGGCCAAAGGGGGTCCCTCCCCAGGCCAGTTTTGGGCAGTGCCAGAGGGAGAGCTGCCATGTGCCCAGGGACCCCCTCAGCCAATACTAAGCATCTTTTCCTTTGTGTGATGGCCCTCTGTTGTGACCTGTTGGGTCCCACAGAACCAGCCAAGGTGACAGGCTGCTCTGGCTATAGACACACTTGGTGCTACGGTGTCCCATGGCCCTATAGTCAAGGTTTGCTTCATTTTTGGAATGATTGCCTGCTTCTCCCTCTGCCTATGTCTCTGCTTCTCTCTCTGTGTCTCTCATGGATACATAAATAAAATCTTAAAAAAGATTTTAAAGAGGAAGAAGAAATCTCCCCGTGGGGAGTCTCATGCAGGACTCAATCCCAGGACCCTGGGATCACGCCCTGAGCCCAACGCAGACGCTCAACCACTGAGCCACCCCAGTGTCCTTGGAGCCTGTATTAACATGCTCCAATAACTATTTCCCATCTGGCACAGCTGCTCCACTGAGGCCTGGGCTCCTCTGCTTTCTGCAGGAGCCAGCCTGGTGAACAACCTGGGGATGTGTTGGAACCGCCACCCTCCAACATTTAAAGCTTTCAGTGTGTGGCACGAATCTCTGTCTCTCTTTCCAGAGGCAATATCATTCTTCAATACTCTCTTGGTGACTGGCTAACAGTTTCAGGAGATCCACTTGACTTTTTCCCTCTCCAATACCTCTTACTCTATAGATCAAGGAGCCGAAGTGTGAATCTGCCTGTGTCAGAGGGTCCCCAAGAGCAGCCCAAGTCCCATGATGTGCTGGGAGAACCCCCAGAACTCAGATAGGGGTGCTCATAGTATGACTCCTGGCACTTAGTAGTAGGCCACGCTGGATCCCAGCCAGTGGGTACAGGGAAAAATCAGCAAAGGGGAGAAAGCATATGGAGTGAAGACTGGGGAAGCAGACACACTTCCAAGAGCCCCTGTCAGTAAAATCACACAAGAGATGCTTCATTCCTCCAGCAATATGATATGATGGCCCATGTGGCCAACCAGAAATGCTCATCAGAGACTCAGCACCCCAGGTTTTTATTGGGAGGCTGGTTATAGAGGTACTGTCTAGCATGAACCACTCCCTAAAGGAGAGCAGATGTTCCCCCATAAATTCAAACAGGTTAGGCACAGCTGAGCCATTCTTATCAGTTAATGGTGGGAACCCTCCTGAAATCTGAGTTAGCTGCTGTCAGGCACAGGCCAACCCTGCAAGGACAGCAGTGACAGCTGTGTTGTGCAAACTCTTTTGCACGATGCCAACCGCCTAACGCGACTGTCCAATGATACATCTAGGAACCAAGGAAATGACCCAGGGGTCACAAGCCTGGCTAATTCACTGTGAAATGGAGCTTGGCTAGGACTCTCTTGGGGAGGCCCAGAACACACTTAGGTTTGTTACCTCCCCTCCATGGCTGCTGTAGTGTGGGATGAGTGATAAGAGACACCATGATAGGAGCCCCTGAGTGGCTCAGTTGGTTAACTGTCTGCCTTCAGCTCAGGTCATGATGCTGGAGTCCTGGGATGGAGCCCTGAGTCAGGCTTCCTGCTCAGCAGGGAGTCTGCTTTTCCCTCTCCCTCTGACCCTCCTTCCTCCTTGTGCTTTCTCCTTCTCTGTCTCAAATAAATAAATAAATAAATAAATAAATAAATAAATAAATATTTAAAGAGAGAGAGAAAGGGATGCCATGATGGAATTGGATGCTTGTGAAACAGTGGAGGTGATAAGAGACAGGAATAATAGAGCACAGCACACACCTGTCAGAAGCCAGGTGTCAATGACTACTTGGCAAGATCAGAGTGGCAGGGTCTAGAGTGATGGCTTACAGAAATCAGGGTACCCACTGACAAGAGAGATGCGCAGCCGACGGGAGTCCACTGCTTAACAGGTGTCACCAAAGGAGATCAAGAATGGATAAGCAGAAAGCCAACTTACAGGAGCCAGTGTAAACTCATTATCCCTTGGCCATTTCCAAACCTACCTCAGTTCTCAGACCCAGAACCCACTGACTGCATCAGAGGCCAGCTGTCTTTGTAAAAACCTTGCAACACTATGGCAAGTACTTCCCGCCCCAACCTCCCCTAAAGGAATCTGTCCTATTTACTAAGGTCACTGTCTTCTCACTATCAGTTCCCTTGAAGGAGAGGGAGCTAAAGGGCAGCGAGGCTGTTTGCTCATTCGTGGGTATGTTTCTTTGAGCACCCACACGACACCAAGGCTGGGGACCAGGTGGAGCACAGGCATCTCATTGCAGGCCCTCTTGGAAGAGCAGAGAGGTAGAAAACCCAACAAGGAAAACAGAGAGTGACAAGGCATCCAGGGAGGGGTCTCAGGAGTCCTGGGGTGCAGGGTTGGCTGAGGGGACCCAGTGCCTGGAGGGTGTCAGGTTGAGGAAGACCAAGGTCAGATGCATGAGTCAGGGAGGGACTCTGCTGGTGGAGTGTCGGCTGGGGCCAGGTTGGGCAGGAAGTCAGGAGCAAGATGCTCCATTGTCATCCATCTTTACTTCTTAGTGTAGAGAGCTCATGGTGGTGACCTGTGGGATTCATGCCCCTTCTTTTTAAAAATTTTTTTTTATTTTTAAAAAAGATTTTATTTATTCATGAGAGACACACAGAGAGAGGCAGAGACACAGGCAGAGGGAGAAGCAGGCTCCATGCAGGAAGCCTGACATGGGACTTGATCCCAGGTCTCCAGGATCAGGCCCTGGGCTGAAGGCGGCGCTAAACCACTGAGCCACCCAGGCTGCCCCAATTCATGCCCCTTCTAATGTAAGGAGACATGTCATTTCTGTGGCATTCTTGCTAAAATGGAGTCTAACCTCAGTCTAACCATGGGGAAACATCAGACAAACCAAATTGAAGGCCATTCTACAGAAGAACAACTGGTGGTCCTCAGCAGTGTTGAGATTGTGAAAAGCAAGGACAGAATGGGGCACCGTACAGTTGTCCCAGACTGGGGGAGGCTAAGAACACATGATCCTCGATTGGATCCTGGACCAGTCAAAGGACATTGTTGGACAATTTGGATAAGGTCTAGAGATTAATAGCCCTGGATCAATGTTACTGTCTTGATTTTAACCATTACATCATTGTTCTATAACATGCTAGGGTCAAGTATACACAAACATTCTTTGTAGTATGCACAAAACAACTTTTAAAAATTTATTTATTTTTATTTAATTTTTAAATAAAGATTTTATCTATTTATTCATGAGAGACACAGAGAGGCAGAGGAGGAAGCAGGCTCATTGCAAGAAGCTCGACGTGGGACTCGATCCTGGGTTTCACACCCCGGGGCTGAAGGCAGAGCTAAACCACTGAGCTACCTGGGCTGCCCACAACTGTTTTTTTTTTTTTTTTAAGATTTTATTTATTTATTCATGAGAGGGAGGGGAGGGAGAGAGAGGGAGAGAGAGAGAGAGAGAGAGAGAGAGAGAGGCAGAGACACAGGCAGAGGGAGAAGCAGGCTCCATGCAGGGAGCCTGAAGTGGGACTCGATCCTGGGTCCCCAGGATCATGCCCTGGGGTGAAGGCGGCACCAAACCACTGAGCCACCCAGGCTGCCCTACAACTTTTTTTTTTTAAGATTTTATTTATTCATGAGAGACACAGAGACATAAGCAGAGGGAAAAGCAGGCTTCCCGTGGGGAGCCTGATGCGGAACTCCATCCCAGGACCCTGGGATCACGCCCTGAGCCAAAGGCAGACGCTTAACTACTGAGCCACCCAAGTGCCCCCCCCCCCCCTTTTTTTTCAAGTTTTTTGTTTAAGTAATCTCTACACTCAGTGTGGGGCTTGAACTCATGACCCTGGGATTAAGACTCATAGGCTCCATTGGCTGCATTAGCCAGGTGCACTGCACCCCTCCTCTCTGCTGCTTTTATTACTTTTTATTTTATTTTTAATTAATTAATTTATTTATTTATGATAGTCATACAGAGAGAGAGAGAGAGGCAGAGACACAGGCAGAGGGAGAAGCAGGCTCCATGCACCGGGAGCCCGACGTGGGATTCGATCCCGGGTCTCCAGGATCGCGCCCTGGGCCAAAGGCAGGCGCCAAACCGCTGTGCCACCCAGGGATCCCTTTATTACTTTTTAAAAATGTATTTTAGCGACTGAGTTGGGCACTGCTTATCATGGTCTATTGTTTTCAAGTTGTGGTTTCTTCTCAAGTAATGGTCTTGCGGGCTCTTCCACTCCTCGGAGATCCTTGGCGAGCTCAGCTTCCAGAAGATTCCTCTGGGCGTCGTAGGGGCTGTAGTGCAGAGGGAATGCTCCAGGGTCAAAGTGGCTCATCTAGCAAGCAGGGGCTCAGGGAGGGCTCTTTCCATTTCCTCCAGGATGTTAGTGCCTCAGGGCTGCCCAGGAGGGTGGGTTGGTGGGCCAGGCCTGGAGAGGCAACAGGCAGGAGAGGCTGGCCAAGGGCAGAGGGAGGGACGTGCAGGCCCAATGGTCTGGGGAGAGCTCCAGGGGTGGAGACCCCAGTTCACCCTGGACATCTGCCCAAGGACTTCCTCAGAAGCTGCTGGTGCCAGGCCTCAGCTTCCTGTTGCTGGAGCAGGGGACTGGCTTGGAAAGGAGGCTGTCTAGGCCTCAGAGGAAACAAGAGTTTGGCCTAGAGGAGCTCCTGAAACGTGTGGAGACCCACAGACACACACACACGAGTGCCAACACGCTGGCAAGCACACAGGCCCCAAGAGACACTCGCTGCGAGTGCCCGCAGACACGCACGGTTCACATGGACAGGCCGGCACCATCCCTGGGAACCATAATGGAGACCACTTGTTGGGCCCTGGCCAGGCCACAGGCGGGCCAAAGGAGCTCTTCGGGGGAGCCCAGGAGCTTACAAAGCTCTCAGGCTGGGACCCAGGCTTGGGGACAGCAAGGAAGGAGGTCCAGAGGTCACATAACAGACATGCAGACACCCCTCCCCCTCAGGAGTGACCGGGCATCACAGTGGCCCAAGACCAATTGCAGGGCAGTTGCCCCCAAGATCCAGCTGCTGTCCCTCCCGCAGCCTGGCCTGCGCTTGTCTGTGGCCTGTGCTCTCTGCCACTGCTGACCAAAACCTACCTCCCCCCAGCCTGAGCCGAAAGGAGAAGTGGCCGTCTTACAAAGTGCCAAGGCTGCCTGGCTGGAGGGCTGTTCCGGGCCAGGTGGCCCCAGGGCTCCAGGACATCAGCTGCTCTCTCCTCCAAGCCTCACGGAGGCTCGATGTTCCTCAGGGTGGCCAGTGGCCATAAATGGCCCTCAGGAACCCTCTCCCCACCCTGAGTTCCCTTTCCTGGTATTCTAAGTTTCCAGAACGGCACCTCAGCATCTTGAGTTAGCCGTGGCTCACACAGTCGTCCTGTGTCCTATGCCCATCCGTCAGGCCCAGGAGGCGGGGAAACAGCTCTGTCCACACCACAGGATCTGAGAATGGGAAGACCTCTGGAAGAAGGGATGCTGGGCAGGCAGAAACAGTAGGTGATGGTTCTGCGGTCGGGGCCCTGGGAGAGGCTGGGTTCCATGATCCTGAACAGGCTGACCTACCCTGCCAGGCCAGCAAGGCCGCTTCAGGATGGCCCGTGTGCTGGGAGCCCAGGCAGCTGTGAGGCTGGCAGGCATTGGGTTTCCTGAGGGGAGCAGGGACTTGGCTGTGCGCCCACGTGGTCTGCATGCTTGGACTGCCCTGCATCGGAGTTACATGTTACATAACAGCCTGCTTGGGGAGTGGGGACACAGGTAAGTGGGTGTGTCTGGGGTGTGTGTGCGGGGGGGCTGGGAACCTTCTAGAATCCCTTAACCTGTGCCCAGATGAGAGATGACTGGGGCAAGGCAGGGCTTGGAAGGTACTCTGGGGGTGGATTTGAGAATGAACAGGACTTGATGATCCGTGGGAGGTGGTAACCGTGGATGGGGGTGTAGAGGGCTCAAGGAGGAGCCTCTGGTTTCCTGAGAACAAACCCAGGACATGAGGAAGTCTGGAGAGCCACCTGGGACGTGCTGAGGGCGTGGGCCTGGAGACACTGGGCCGACATGGGAGCCAGGCTTCCCCAAGGCTGCAGTGTGGATGCTTGGCTCGGCTAGCACTGGTGAGCACTGGACAAGGCACAGAAGAGGCAAGAATGACCCAGCAGGGGGCACCTGGGTGGCTCTGTCTGGTCAGTGTCTGACTCTGGTGTTGGCTCAGGTCATGATCCCAGGGTCTTGGGATCGAGCCCAGCATCGGGCTCCACTCTCAGAGCAGAGTGCTTGTCCCTCTCCTTCTGCTCCTCCCCCTGCTCACCCTCTCTCAGATAAACAAACAAATAAATAAAATCTTGAAGACACAAAGAATGACTGGGAGGAAGTGGCCGGTTGTCCCTAGCCCACAGCTCCGGCCAGTCCTGGTTTCCGCCCAGCCAGCCTGCTCAGGCTCCTGGGCTCTCACTGGTCCTGGTCACACCCCTTCCTCAGCTCCTCCAGAAGGGGCGGGGAGAGGGCCCGGCCTTCCTCTCCTGGGCCAGCCTCTCAAGTGAGCAGCCCAGGGCTGATAAGAGCTCCGCAGCTGTCTCGTCACACACCAGCCTGGGCCCACAGAGCCGCCAGCACCATGAAGGATGAGGTGGCCCTTCTGGCCACTGTCACTCTCCTGGGAGTCCTGCTGCAAGGTGAACAAGCTCCTGTTTGGGAGGTGGGGGAGGGACCCTGGGGAGATGCTGGGGGGCCCAGGACCGGGGAGGGGTGGACTGGAGCTGGGGCTGGAGCTTTTCTGGCCCCAGTGAAGGCTGAGAAGCTGGCACCAGCCTCAGGGCCAGGGAAAGCCCTGGAGGGAGGTCTGTGGGGTGAGCCGTGAAACCCTGGGCCAGGACCAGGGCTGAGAGGGGTGCCTGACTGAGGCGATAGCCAGCCAAATAGCAAAAGGGTCCTGAGGAACAACAGAGAGGCATGCCTTGTGTGAGCAAGGGGGTGGCATAAAGAACATTGGAAGGAGGGCAGGGGCTTCCGGGGAGCGGGTGGGGCATCCAAGGCCTTAGGCTATTGATTCTGTGATGGGAGGCCATTCTGGGATGGGAGGCGCCAGAATGAAAGGCTGACCTGCCAGTGGGGCAGCCATGGGGCCCAGGGCAGCCCTCTCCCACTATCCTCTTTCTGGGAATCCCAGCAGGACCCAGCTCTGCCCTCTTCAAAGGCATCCTCTCTATGCTGGGATCACATGGAGCTGGACAGGGTTGGAACCTGCGCCCTGCCCTACCTACTCCAGAAAAGTACCCGGATGGTATCCTTATGGACTGTCCCTAGAGGACACATTCTCAGGCTGGATATTCTTGCCCCTTGGGGCACCGTCACTCCACACTGTCTGGGCTAGGACAAGGCACAGCCTGGGAAGGGGCCCTTCGGTGGGAGGGGGGGCAGAGCAGACAGGCTGACTTGATCTGCTAGGCTAGCAAGCTTGGCTCTTAGCCCCTCCTCAGTAGCCACAGGGCCCCCTCTAGGTCCTACACTGATGCACTGTTCCACAGCGCACTCGGGAGTAGACAGGTCTTCAGAGGGCCTGGCATCAAGAGCCCCAGGGCCCCTGGACTTGCTGGAAGACAACTAGCACTGGGGCTGTGTGTGTGTGTGTGTGTGTGTTTGTGTATGTTCAAGGCCTGGCCTGAGGCCAAGAGAAGGGCACCTGTGCACTTAGATCCTCTGGGTTTAGCCCACTCTCCACATCCACCCAAACTGGAATGAAGGGAGACAGAGCCCCACAGGCCCAGGGTTGGACTAGAAGAGTCCCAGCAGCAACTGCCCTGGGGTAGGGGAGAGGATGTCTGTCAGATTTAGGTGGGGGTCCCAAACACCTGAACAGAGAAACTAAGGCAGGAGTCCATGCCACAGTTTGGAGGCACAGTGATCCTGGCCTGAAGTAGGATCAACACCCCCCCCACACACACACACACACTAGGCTCCGCAGGTGGGGACCAGGAACTGTACCCCACAGGGTGTGTGCTTTCTTGCATCTGGAAGGATGAAGCCAACTCTGCCCTCCAGCCCTGATGATGGGACCCTCAAAGTCCAGGTGTATATCTAAAGAGTGGGAGCTGGTTATTTGCCTGTGTTTTGCAAGTCAAAATCAAAGAGTTTCGGAGCAAAGTCCAGAGCTTGCAGGCCCCTCCCAAGTCCAGGTGTACCCGCGACACTCCTCCTCCCCCTGGGTGGGGAGGGGGCGTGGAGGTGGGGGAACGGCGCCTCCTGGCATCCCGGGCCGGCCCCCTGCCCTCCCCCTTGAGCATCTTGGATCCAAAAGCCCAGAAACAAGGGGTGGGGGCCGGAGGTCCCTCAGGTTGGACTTCACTTATTTTCCAGGAGGGCTTAAAGGGGAGTCGAGACAAGGTCAGCACGCAGAAAGGAGGAGAAAAGGTGGGACCTAGACGGGCGGCCCTGACTCCCGCCCATCCTCGCCCCCAGCCTACTTCTCCCTGCAGGTGATCTCGGCGCGCAGAGCCTTCCGCGTGTCGCCGCCACTTACCACCGGGCCGCCGGAGTTCGAGCGCGTCTACCGAGCCCAGTGAGGCGCGGGGAGGGCGCGGGGAGGGCGCGGGGAGGGCGCGGGCGGGCAGCGGCGGGGTCCCAGCCCCCTCCCCGCCGGCGCCCTCACACCGCCCGTTCCCACCGCAGAGTGAACTGCAGCGAGCACTTCCCACTGTTCCTCGCCACGCTCTGGGTCGCCGGCATCTTCTTCCACGAAGGTCTGGGCTCGGGGCAGACGCGCACCCATCCCGGGGCCGGGGCCGGGGCCCGGGCCGCGCCGGCCGGCTCACGTGGCCGCACCCACCCGCCTCCCGCAGGCACGGCGGCCCTGTGCGGGCTGGTCTACCTTTTCGCGCGCCTCCGCTACTTCCAGGGCTACGCGCGCTCGGCGCAGCAAAGGTGAGGACCCTGCTGGGGATCCGGGAGGTGGCGCGGCCCGGGAGACGAGGCTGGGGGCGGGCCTGGCGGGGCGGGGGCTGGCCGCGGCGGGCCTGGCGGGCCGGGGGCTGGGGGCGGGCCTGGCGGGCCGGGGGCTGGGGGCGGGCCTGGCGCGGCGGGGGCTGGCCGTGGTGGGCCCGGCGGGCCGGGGGCTGGGGGCAGGCCTGGCGGGGGCTGGGGGCGGGCCGCCGCCGCCCGCCGCCGCCCGCCCCGCCCCCGCTGAGCGCCGCCCGCAGGTTGACCCCGCTGTACGCGAGCGCGCGCGCGCTCTGGCTGCTGGTGGCGCTGGCGGCGCTCGGCCTGCTCGTCCACTTTCTGCCCCGCGCGCTGCGCGCCGCGCTCCTCGGACGGCTCGGGACGCTCCTGCCCAGGGCCTGAGACGGAGGACGCCGGGTCGGAGGAACCGGAGAAGAGCCGGAGCTTCCAAGAGGACAGGGGAGGGGTGCTCGTCCTATCCCAATGCCCTATTAAAGTGCCGGTGACCGAACCCCGTGCGCACTGTCCGGGTCGGAGGGGCCGCGCAGCCCTGGGCCGCGGCGGGCTGGTGGGCTTCCGGGCAATGGGCTTCCCGGGGGCGGGGCTGCGGGAGAGGGGCCTCTCGGCCCCGGGGACACACGCCCGGCCCGCCGCCGCCCTTTCCGCGGGGGCTCGCCCCGTGGCCCCTCCCTGCGCCCAGCAGCTCGTCGCCTGCCCCCACCTCTGAGGCCTGCCTCCTCACTGTCTTCCAGCTGCCCCTTCCTCGTCCCCTGTCTTTCACAGCTGGCATCAGGACGTTTTTGGTGCCTGGCGTTCAGCACGGTGTAATGTTCCGTCCAGTGTAGTCGGGACAGGCACTCTTGGGGAAGCGCCTGGCTGCCTTGGGGGCCCAGACGTGGGCAAGGCCTGCTGGCTGGGCAGAGTGTCCCAGAGGAGGTGATTTTTTTTTTAGCCAAGTCGGCAGAGGAGAGGAGCCTTCCAGGCAGGGCAGCCACTCTCGCACAGGTCCCAGGGTGGGCACAGGTCCCAGGGTGGGCGGGAAATCCTAAAATGTGTCAGAGCCCCTCGGGGCGCTGCAGAGGGTTGGCGACCTCTGATGAGGGCAGGGCCCGGACTCACAAAGTAGGAGGTCGGGGATGCCTTGGGTGTGGGAGGCAAAGGCTGGAACAGGCAGTTGGGGCGTGATGATAGGAGCTGGGGGGCACGCTTGGGGGGGCGGTCCTCAGTAAGCAGAGGCAGCTTTGGGTGCCCCGCCTCAGATTCCACACCGCCTGCACCTGCGAGTCACCCACCCAGCGGCCTGGGCCTTCTGGTAAATGAGGGCAAGGTGATGCAGAGCTGTGTGGAGGGCGGACGTGGCGGCGGGCATGGGTGGCACTGCCTGGCTCCTGGCCTCTGCCTGCAGCCACATCTCTCACACTTACTCTCTCCCAACACTTATGCTGGAGGCACGGACTTCATTAACCCTTTATTACAAGTCACACTCTTATAGAAGTATATGTGGACTTACGTGAAAAAATCAAATGTATCCAAGAATAAAAAACACAGCACATAAAGTAGTATATGCATTCCAGTGTTCGCGCCAGAGACAGTGGGCGCCCAGGAAAAAGCTCTTCTAAAAAGGCCTGGCTTGATAGCTCAAGCCTGCCAGGGATGTGAATGGTTCCAGGGCCGCAAGGGCCAGCCTCAGGCACAGTGTGGGGGGCGCCTGCCTCCTCCCGCGGCCGGGCGGGGGGTGGGTGGGGGGCAGCACCAGCTCCTGGGGCCTCCGGGCCAGCGGCGATCCCAGGCCTGCGGAGGAGCGGGGTGCCGGGCAGGAGCCCTTGGGCTGGCCCTCTGGGGGCAGCAGCGACGACATCCCAGGTCTCCCAGGGGGCTTCAGGGCCAGCCAAAGTGCACTCTCAGAAGCCCTCCACTTAGTCGGCCTTTTTCAGGAAGATCTAAAAGAGCAGGGCTTGGGGTCAGCAGAGGTCTCAGAGCCGAGCCACCATCTGGATACTGGGAAGGGTTCCTGGACGCCCCCCCCTCCCCATCCTGGCTTACCTCGCTCAGAATGACCCACACTGGGGAGTCTGTCTGGATGGAGAGGCGCAGTGCTTCCAGGGGGCCAAAGGCAGGGTCCACCTCGCCCTCTGCCACACCCTTATAGAAGGAGCCTGAGGGAGGGAGGGTAGCACTGAGCCACTGCCCCCAGACCAGGCTTGCCCTGCCTCCACTCCTCATGTCCCCCTGCCTGCCCCCCACTCACCTATCTGGAGGTAGCCATCAGGGCTCCGAGGGTACCGCAGGGTGGCTGAGCGGCCCTCCTGCAGGGCCTCCTTGTCTGACTGGGGGTTCTGGGGACAGAACAAAGCGCTGAAGCCGTGGCTGGGGGAGGGGCAGGCCTTCCTACACACCCGCGCCCTGCTACACTTACGTCAAAGGGCAGCACCTCCACAGAGGTGTTGAAGAGCTTGTCCTCTGGGTGCTCAATGTTTCCACTGCGGAAGAAGAACCTGCGGCCAGACAGGCCGGTGAGCTGCTGCAGGGCTGGGGCCCTGCCCTGGCACTGTCTAGCAGAGGAGAAGCCACACCTGGGCCAGGAGTGTAGCAGGTAGGCCCTGGGGTGCTCAGGGAGGCTGGGTAGGGCTCAGGGGGTGTGCAAGGGGACGGGAGTGCTGGCCGGCATCACACAGTTAACTGTGGGCACCACCTGACTTAGTGTTTACAAAGTACCTACCATCATGAAGCCCATTCTTCAGATAAGGACAGTGAGGTTAAGTGATTTGCTGGGGGTCAAAGAGGGCATGTGCAGGTCCAGAAATTGGTGGTGAGGCTTCTATCCTGGTGGCCACCCTGCCCCTCCCCCAAGGTGGACCTAGGGGGTGCCAGCACTGACCGCTCAAGGCGCAGCGGTTGGAAGAAGCGGAAGCGGATGAAGTCCCCTGCGGCAGGCGTAAAGGCCCAGAAGAAATCCTCACGTAGGTAGGCCTTCTCCAGGGTGAAGTGCTGGTATGTCTTGAGGCTTGTGCTCACCTCGGCCGGTGGGTTCACGTGCTCCTTCCTCAGTGCCTGCTTCCCAAAGTCCTTGTCCTGTGGCCAAGGAGATACAGCAGAGCTGGAGAGGGCCTCCCCAGACTTGCGCTGTCCACTCCCCCCCCCCCGGCACCCCACCGCAGCCCCAGCTCTGCCCACACCCAGCCAGGCCCAAGCGTAGTATAGCCCACCTTCAGTTTCTGGATCTTGCCCGCCAGCGAGGAGTGCGTGCCCACGTGCTGGAAGAGGGAAGGCTTGAAGCGGATCCGCAGGTTGGCCTTCTGCCGGTCACAGTGCTTCTGCAGAGAGATTGTGACAGCCTAGGGCTCAGCTAGGCTGCTCTGCTGTCCCCTTATGTCAGGTGCCACATGGACACTGACATGGTCCATGCTGGAGGCTGCGTGCCCCCCCACCCTTTGTGCAGCCCAGGCTCACCGCATCCTTCTCGGGGTTGCAGACCTTCACCCACAGAATATGGTCCAGGAGCCAGTCAATGGGCTTGTCCCGGTAGAACATGAGGATGAATTCCACAATCAGGCTCAGGTCCAACGACTTAAACATCTTCCCTGGGGGTGGGAAAGGGTGCTGGGTGGGCAGCTCTACCCTGTCCTACTGCTTCTTAATCTCTGGGGGCCAGGGCTGGGGTCACCAGGGAGGCTCCCAGTGCAAGCCCTACAGCCAGCCACAGGCAGGTGCAGACACAAGGGTACAGAAGGAGGTGGTGAGCCCTGACATCTGGAAGCCAAGGGCAGCTGGACTGAGGAGCCCCGGTCAGGTCAGGGGCGTGGGGTGCTGGGTGGTGGGGTGGGGGGTGGCGTACCAATGAAGCCCAGCTGGGAGAACTCCAGGATCATCCAGTCCTCCGAGGGCTGCTGGAGAGCGAAGGTCTTCATGGTGCTCAGGTAGTTGGGCCTGGCTACAATGTCATCCTCCAGCTGCACAGTGTGGGGTAGAAGGGGGCCTGGACTCAGCATGGGCACAGGGGTGTGGTACGGCAGGGCTTACCACCAGCCCCAGCCAGGGTCCAGGTCTCTGGGGGGCAAGGCAAGGTCTCAGTGCTGACCTGCACGTAGTAGATGCCTTTGGACTGTGCGTACATCATGAGGAAGCAGTAATCGAGGTTCTGTTTGGTCCTCCACCTGTGGACCAGGGGCAGGGGCTCATGGGCTCGTACCCTTCCACCTCCAGTGTGGCTACCACAGAGGCCACGGATTGGGTTGGCCTCCCACCCCAACCCCATGCGGGGGTCCTCCGGTGGAGACATGGAGGTACTGCAAGGAAATGCCTGCGACTCAGGCACCAGCCAACCAGGTTCTCCACTTTGGTGGGCAGGTTGCAGAGGGTGACACCTGGTCGGGTGTGGTGCTCCTACCTGACTCTCTCCTTGGGGTCCCCAAAGGACTCTCGGAGGCGGGAGAAGTCAGGGTAGAAGTGGGGGTCAGGGGAGATGACCTCCAGGAGCCCGGAATGGATCTCCGTGGGGAACCTGGGAACGGGGAAGGCCAGTGGGTGTGCAGCCTCCTTGCACTACAGCTGGGGCAGGGCTGAGCTAGACAGAGCCTGTCCCTTTGGTAAGGCCCTCTGGGCAGCTATCACACAACACTGTGCCCACCCTGCTGAGGCACAGACGCTCCAGAAAGCTGGGCTGCCTCTACGCACCCACCCATTTTCAGCAAAGATGGGAAGCACCCTTTCCCACATTGGGAAGGCAGCATCACATAGGAGGAACCGGCACTTGCCTGCCCCACTAGCGAAGCCCCTCCCCCACCAGCTTTGGGGTGTGTGTGTGCCAGTACTCACAAGGCTTTGATGTTCTCTGTCACCACCGAGGTATACTGTGGGTCAGTCTGTGGGGAGACCAAGTGCCCTCCCTAAGCCTGGCTGTCACCCCCATTCGGCCTGGAAGAAGGGGCTGAGGGGATGGGTGCGGGCTCCAGAGGACACCGTGCACTGCGGGCCCTGGGGTGGGGTGGCCGAGGTAGCTGGCGTTTCCACCGGGGGACGCTGAATGGGACTTTCTCTCTAACTTGTCTTAAATTTGTGAATGAAACTGACAACTGAACTTTGAGGTTTTTTTTCCCCTCCAGAGTGCTACTCTGTTGTCCTTTCTCTTTCTTGCTAGTTTTGTTCCGCGGTTCTCTGCAGGCTCTGACCTCTCCCCACCCCCTCCAGCCCCCGCGCCCCAGGCCACTCGCCTCGGCGATCAGCACCACGATGACCGAGTCCTCCTTCTCCTGCGGGCTCAGCTCCGAGATGAGCGAGTGCAGCGTGTCTGTCAGGTACGAGTGCACCTCGCGCCGCACACTGGGGATGCCCATCACTACGGACACTGCGGGGGGGGGGGGGGCGGAGAGCCCGTACTGCAGGACGCCGGGCCCGCCCCCACCCCCTCCCCCGCCCCCGGCCGGGCCCGCCCCCGCCCCCGCCCGGCCCGCCCCTACCTCCGGTGCGGCCCTGGCCCACACGCACGGCGGGCTGCAGACTGCTTTCCTTGGCCAGCAGGTGCGGCAGGTGGTGGAAGACGGTGGGCAGGTGCAGCACGTGCTTGTGGGAGACGTTCCACGGCTTCAGCCTGGGATCCTCTGGGGTGGGGGCCCAGGAGGGACGCGTCAGAGCGGTCGGCCGCCGTGGGCCCCGCCTTCCCTGCCCGGGGGCGGCGCCAGCGCTCACCTGTGAGGCGGCCCCAGGTGCGATTGCCCTCCCCCTCTCGCAGCGCCTGCCTCTCCGACACGGCCCTCTTGATCTCGTCCAGCACCAGGTTGAGCTCCTTGGAGCGCTTGAGGCTCTCCTGCTCGGCCGCATGCAGCCGGTCACGCAGCGCCAGGAACTCCCGCTGGTACACGTCCACCACGTCGCCTGCGGGTGGTTCGTTCGCACGCTGTCACCAGGGGGCAGCCGAGCATTGCCCTACTGTCCCTTGAGTGTGCCAGCGGCACATTCTTGTGCCCATCTGTGCGATAGCCTATCTACATCTGTTCTTGTGCCTGCCCACATGCCAGCTAAGGGTGTGGGGGTGGTGGTGAGAGGTGGGTAGTGTACATAGGGTCAGTCTAAAGTCACAGTGACACCCGGGGGAGGGGGTAACTCTCCCCCTATCCTGTTCACCTTTGAGAAGACTTCTGGGGGAGGGCTACAGGATCACTTCCCGCCCCAAGTGGGGGAATCCTTAGACTGAATCTTTACCCAGTGGCTTCCAAAGACCCCTCTTGCTTCTTTCTGCTGTTTCTGCTCCTCCCAGGAGGTTGGATACCCAAGGTCCCAACCAGGGCAGGACCCAGCCCTTGCTCAAGAGGGTTCTTAGATCCCTGCTTTCAGCCTCTACCCTTTGCTCCCCACCCATGTTCACAGAGGGCCCTGGGAATAACCCTCTCTGGAGGCTCTCATCCTGTCCTCCAAGTAGGACTGGGCCCCAGTGCCTATTCTGCTCTGGATTTTTGGTCTCACGGGCTGGCTGCTGTGGTTATGGCCTCCCAGTGCTCTGATGAGCAGATGAAACTGAGCAACTAGTCCCTGGTCATTCAGTGTGAGTCAGCAGTAGAGAGGGAACATGGCTCTGCTTGCAGACCTGCTCCTCCAGAGACCTGTATGCAAGCGCCTCCTGGAAGGGTCTGTGCACCATCCCAGGAGGACTGGTGTTAGAACCTCCAGATGGGCCCCAGCTGTGGGCATTAGGGGTGCAGGCAGGCCAGGAGCAGCACCAAGGTAGGGCTTCCTGACAGTGCTCAGGGATCCCCAGGGTGCCAAACACCTGGCTCCTCTGGTCTGGCAGGAACCAGTGAGCAAGGAGACAAACAACATCCCCTCCCCTGCAGCCTATGCAGCTGGGTCACACGGGGCTGTGCACTTAAGGACCCTTCTAATCTTGCTTCTGCTCTACTTGCCATCCCAGACAACTGCTGGCTTTGCAGGGGCTGTCTCTTCTGCCTGGGAGCCCCCTTTCTCTTCTGGGTCTAATGAAAACCCACATGGCCTTCAAGGCTGTTTCAAAGTCTAGTTTTTAAGGCTAGAAAACCTTCCGGAACTCCCCTCTCATCTCAAGGCAGCTCTTCTGTTCCCTGATTCCCTGGTGGGGTCCCAGCCCTCAGAATGCCCTGGGACAGTGCTGCCACCAAAGGTCATGACCAAGGCAAAGTTCTGTCATTTCAGGATTACATTCCCCCTTAAGCTGCAGGGGCAGAGGTCTAAGTGCTAAATCCTAGAGGAAGAGGAAGAGGTGGGGGGTTGGGGAGGGGTGGGGAGGTGAGCCAAGTAAACCCTCCCTAAGACACTCCATACTCTTCTGCTGGCCCCACAGGGACAGCCCTGCGGGCGGAGGGAGGGGAGAGTTGGGTTACAAGATCTGTGAGGCTCTGCGCTGCTGGGTTCAGTGGCCAGGTTACCCTGGAAACCTGACCCCTTGAACAGGAGCCAGCCACCCCAACAAACACTCTCCCACCCCAGCCCAGAGTTGGGGCCGCCCCACAGGGAACAGAGACTGGAGGTGCCGAGGCCCCCAGGAGGGAGTTCAGAGCTGCTCTGTTTCATGGGGGAGGCTGGAGGCCCCACTCCTCTCTGACTGCAGCCCCACCCTGGCCTTCTCTGTTATGTAGGCTGAGCTCTGTTTAACCTGCACCTACCTGGGCAACAAGCCAGGTGGGCAGCAGTGAGCACCTGAGTCTCCCTTGGCCACCGAGGCCTGGGCACAGCCGGCTTCCTACCATGGCCGCCGTTCCTAGGGGCCTCCCGCTACCCAGGGTCGGAGCTTCCTCTGTTTACCAGGAGGTGATAGGCCCTGGCTCCCTGCCCACACCAACTCTAATGTCACTTCCCTCAACACTGCAGGCCCTGTTCCTCAGCAGCCCACCCCTACTCCCACCCTGCCTGCAAGGTCCCTGGCCTGACCATTGTCCTTGACTTCTCTGGTCCTGGGTCCCCTCTGTCCTTGCCTGTCAAAGACAGAAACTCAAGCTCTGTGTCTGCCTTCCAGTGGGCTCAGCCTTATGTGCCTGGGCTCTGCCAAGGCTTTTTGGGCTGGGTGGCTGACGTGCTGAACAGGCTGGGGGGGATGCACAGCTCAAGGGATGGGAGGGGCAAAAGCCTAGGGAGCCCCTGGCCTCTGGGAGGGCAGGAAAGAAGTTCCTGGCAGCAAGGGCCGAGGGCACTTTGACCTCTCCTTCCCTCTCTACCTTCCTAGCCCAGGGAAGGAGGGTGGAGGGCCTGGCCCAGGTGCAGCTGGCCCTGGAGAAGGACTGGGCTGTGGCCCCGATCGTGGCACCTCTCTCACCACTCCCCCCACCCGAAGGTAGGCAGAGTAATCAGGACACCTGAGGCCCACGGACTGCAGTCATCTCCCTGGTTCCCTCTTGATTGAAAAAACAGACTCACAGAGCCAAGCTGGGCACAGACCATGTGCCAGGTACCTAAGGAAGGGGAAAGGGGCTCAGAGGGGTCCAGGCAGGTGCCCGGTCCAGTGAAGGTATGGGGTGAACCTGTAGGCAGGATGGGGGTTCAGAGAGGGGTAGGTGTTCCTTTTCTCTCCAGACCTTACCACCACCCCACATCTGTGTTTGCTGGACTCCAGGCTGCCGGGCTGTGGGGGAGGGTGGAGGCTGGCCGGCCCCACGGTCTGCTGTTCTCTCTGGGGATGGGGATGGGTCTTCAGCAGGTGCTTGGCTGAGGGCTACAGTCGGAGCACTAGTGGAGCTGTTGCACAGGTCTGGTTAAGGCTGGATATGAAAGTGGGCCCCAAACCTGGGTCCTGGGTCCAGCTTGCCAAGGCCTATATGTCCTTTCTGGTCCTTGGCCCTGGGCTTCTGGGAAGCCACCTGCTCCTGCTGTCTGCTTCCTCTTTGGCTCCCAGCCCACCTTTCTTACAGATCTGAATTCCTCTGCCCTTCCCCTAAGTACTGGTGCCTGCACCGACCCTCGCCTAGACCCCACACCCACTGTGGCTGGAAGCTGGGGTCAAGTCTGGCCTCAGACTGGCTCAGTCTGGCTTTCCCACACACATTTGTCTACATGCACAAATGAGAAAGGTTTGCCTAAGAGCCCAGAGTCAGGCCTTTCAGGAGGCCTCCAAAGACCTGACTTTACTGGGGTCTCCTAAAACACTGATAGCTCTTGACAAGGAAGTGCCATGCCACCCCCTCGCCATGGCTCACAGGCTCTTAGGCTTCTGTGAGGACCCCTGCAACCAAGCCCTGCGCCTCTTTGGTGGGGGGTGCTCTTCCACTCCCCAGGCCCTTGCAGTGCCAGCCTCCTGGATGACCCCCCTCAGAGACAGGGAGCCTCCGAGGCTCCCAGCTGGAGCCTCTGGTACCCACCCTCCCTCTGCTGCTCCTGGAGATCAGTTCCCTGTGGCCAGCCAGGCTCCCAAAGAAGGGGTTGTGGTGAGGGTCCCTGCACTGCAACTCTTGATGTCAAGCTGAGGACACGTGGCTGTTGTAGGAGGCACACAGGAACCACAGTGGCCTGGCTGAGGACAGGGTGCAAGGGCTCATCACCCACCCACAAGCAGACTGGCGTGCCATAGCCCATTAGATCTAGCCCCACCTTGGCCTCCATGCCAGTCTGCTTACAGGGCTACTCTCCCAAAAGTCCAAAATGCCATCCTCCTGGTGACACACCCACATCCAGAGAACTCTGCCCAGGTGACACACCCTACTCACAGACCCACAGAGAACTCTGGCCCAGCCATGCACTTCCTGTGCCAAGCCCTAGGGATCTCCCCTCAGGGCCTCTGGAGCCCTAAGACCCCAACCCAAACAGGTTGGTAGACTGCAGCAGGCTGGGCTGGTCAGGCAGGAGACAGGTGGGGGCTGTTGGGGCTTGGAGGGTCCAGAAGATTCCAGATCCCTCCTCAGTCTTTCCTTCTCCAGCTCCATTTAGCATGGGGTTGGGGATAAGGGAAGCAGGAGGTAGGAGGGAGGCAGAGGGTCAGCTGGCCTCAGCCTGATCCTGCATAGACCTCCTGCAGGAAGGCCAGGAGGCAGGAAGGAAGCAGCTCTTCCCGGAGGCTCTTATGCTACATGTAGGCCAGTGGACAAGGCCTGTGAGGGCCTCCTCACCCTCCACCAGGGCCCCACTCAGCCCCAGCCATCCCAACCAACCCCAAGCAACTCCAGCCAGGGCTGTGGCCTGCCCCACCCCTGCCCCAAGTGTGCTGACCAAGCTCAGAGGGCTTTGGGGGTGGACTGGCCAGCCTACCCAAACTTCAGGTGGGGGGTGGAGTTTGATGGGACCACACAAAATAAGTTATCTGGGAGCCGGGGCTGCGCTGGCCACTCATGAGGCTCATCAGAGGAAGGCTTCTCCAGCACCCAGGTCCTGGCAGAGGAATCCTGGGGCCAGATGTCCTGGAGGAGGGCTGCGGAGGCCCAGGGAGCCGTCGGGTGGGGCTGGGGTGGAGAGGTGGGTGGGTTGGGGAGTGCTGCCTGGACTGGCTGTCCCCCGCACACCCGTTTCAGGAACGCTGTACCTGCTCCTCTCCAGGTGCCTGGAGAAGGTACCCCTGGGGACCACCTGGCCACAGCCATCTCGTGACCTTGTGTCTCTGTCCCTCTCTGTAAACTCAAGGTCCCCCAGCTGAGCAGCGGGAGAGCCCGGCCCCAGCGTCGGGCGCGACCGTAGTCCCGGAGGCGGGTCCCGGGTCCCGAGCGTCCCGCTGGGCCCCCGCTGCCGGCTCGGCTCGGCTCGGCTCGGCCCGGCTCGGCCCGGCTCGGCCCGGCGGCCCGGCCCAGGCCGGGGGAGAACGTCGCGGTTCCCGCAGCAAACAAGTGGGGGCGAGGATGGGAGGGGCGTCCTCCGGCGCGCCCGGGCGGGGAAGGGGCGCCTGCGTCGGCTTCCGGCCGCCTCCCGCGGCCGCCGGCGGACCCCGCTCCGGCCGCTGGCGCCAGGTGAGCCCAGGTGTGGACGCGGCGCGGGCCGGGGGGAGGGGCGCGCTCACCTTTCTGGCCGCTGAGCGCCGCGTACCAGGAGAGCGAGAGGAAGGCGCACAGGCAGAAGAGCAGCAGCGTCAGGAAGGTGCCATTGCGGAGCCTCATCTCCTCGGGTGCGCGGCGGGCGCCGGCGGGGCCGAGGCCGCATGGCCCGGGGAACCGGGGCCGGGGCGCGGGGACCGGGAGGCGGCGGGGGCCCCGGCCCCGGGGCGGGGAGGAGCTGGGGGCCCGGGGCCGGGCGGGGGCGCGGGGCTGGCGGCGCGGGCGGGGGCGCGGGGCAGGCGGCGCGGGCGGCCGCGGCGGGGCGGCGGGGCGGCGGGGCCGGGCCGGGCTGGGCCGGGCTGGGCCGGGCTGGGCCGGGCTGGGCTGGGCGGCGAGAGCCGCGGCCCGGCCTGGATCCGGGGCCGCCGCGGAGTCGGCAACGCAGGGCGGGGCGGCCCGGATTTAAAGGGGCCGCGTCACCCGCTGCCTCCACCAGCGCCGCGAGGGGGCGGGGCGCGGCCCGGGCACCGTGGCCCCCGCGTGGGCTCGCGCGTCGGGGGGCCTCGGCGAGCGCGGGAGGGCTGTGGTGAGGCGGCCCCTCCCCACCCCGGACCCCGGCTTCTCAGCCTCTTCATCAGGACCCCCCTCCCCCTCCCCCTCCCCCTCCTCCTCCACCTCCGGCGGGGACCCTGCTCCAGCGCTCGCCGGGACCCTCAGGCCCCGCCCGCAGGCCTAGGCCGGGCGGGGGGGCAGGTGCGGCGGGGGCTGGCGGTGCCTCGACGGGGGAGGCCGGCCCCGGCGGCCCCCCGCCTGCCCCCGCCTGCCCCCGCCTGCCCCCACCTGCCCCCCGCCGGCCCCCCGCCTGCCCCCCGCCGGCCCCCGCCTGCCCCCCGCCTGCCCCCCGCCGGCCCCCGCCTGCCCCCCGCCTGCCCCCCGCCTGCCCCCCGCCTGCCCCCCGCCTGCCCCCCGCCGGCCCCCCGCCGGCCCCCGCCTGCCCCCCGCCTGCCCCCCGCCTGCCCCCCGCCGGCCCCCGCCTGCCCCCCGCCTGCCCCCCGCCTGCCCCCACCTGCCCCCCGCCTGCCCCCCGCCTGCCCCCGCCGGCCCCCCGCCTGCCCCCGCCGGCCCCCCGCCTGCCCCCCGCCTGCCCCAACCTGCCCCCCGCCGGCCCCCGCCTGCCCCCCACCTGCCCCCCGCCTGCCCCCCGCCGGCCCCCGCCTGCCCCCACCTGGCCCCCGCCTGCCCCCCGCCGGCCCCCGCCTGCCCCCACCTGCCCCCCGCCTGCCCCCACCTGCCCCCCGCCTGCCCCCCGCCGGCCCCCGCCTGCCCCCCGCCTGCCCCCCGCCTGCCCCCCGCCGGCCCCCCGCCGGCCCCCCGCCGGCCCCCGCCTGCCCCCCGCCGGCCCCCCGCCGGCCCCCGCCTGCCCCCCGCCTGCCCCCCGCCTGCCCCCCGCCGGCCCCCGCCGGCCCCCCGCCTGCCCCCGCCGGCCCCCCGCCTGCCCCCCGCCTGCCCCAACCTGCCCCCCGCCGGCCCCCGCCTGCCCCCCACCTGCCCCCCGCCTGCCCCCCGCCGGCCCCCGCCTGGCCCCCGCCTGCCCCCCGCCGGCCCCCACCTGCCCCCCGCCTGCCCCCACCTGCCCCCCGCCTGCCCCCCGCCGGCCCCCGCCTGCCCCCCGCCTGCCCCCCGCCTGCCCCCCGCCGGCCCCCGCCTGCCCCCCGCCTGCCCCCCGCCGGCCCCCGCCGGCCCCCCGCCTGCCCCCGCCGGCCCCCCGCCTGCCCCCCGCCTGCCCCAACCTGCCCCCCGCCGGCCCCCGCCTGCCCCCCACCTGCCCCCCGCCTGCCCCCCGCCGGCCCCCGCCTGCCCCCACCTGCCCCCCGCCTGCCCCCCGCCGGCCCCCGCCTGCCCCCACCTGCCCCCCGCCTGCCCCCACCTGCCCCCCGCCTGCCCCCCGCCGGCCCCCACCTGCCCCCCGCCGGCCCCCGCCTGCCCCCCGCCGGCCCCCCGCCGGCCCCCACCTGCCCCCCGCCGGCCCCCGCCGGCCCCCCGCCGCCCCCCGCCCGGCGCTTCCGCTTCCTGGGCTAGCTTGCAGTCGGCGGGTGAAGGTGCGCTGGCTCGGGAGGCGCCCCTGCCGCGGGGTACGGACAGCGGGTCGTTTTCAGGAGCCAAAGGGCCGCTGCGACGTGGTGTGGGGCACAGTGACCGGTCCAGAGCGGGGCTGGCTGCCGGGGTGATGGCGCTGGGGGGCGGGAGGCAGGGGCACCCCGGACGGCGCGCTTCTCCCCTCACCGCGGGGCGCTGACGCCTCGGTTCTTTCCCCAGCCCTCTGCGGAACCGACGGGGTCCGAACAATAAAGGGATTCATCCCGAGGGTCAGGGCAGACCTTTGGGGAGCGCCCTTGCGGGGTTCCTGAGTCCCGGCTCCGGGCCCTGCCTGCAAGCTCCGGGCCCTGGGGGAGGCTGGGGCCGGGGAGAGGTTTCTGACTGGAAGTCACTGGGGGTTTCAGTTCCAGCCCAGGTCCACACCTGGGGATAGGCTGTGCTCCCAGGAGCACGGTAGGGTCTGGGCATCAGCGTCTGCGGGGGTATTTGTGCCAGGGGCAGGTGAGGCAGGGCCCCTGGCTGCTTCAGGACTTCATCCTGGGGCCTGATGGAATGACCGGCCTCCATTCTCCCGCAGGCGGGAATCCAACACTGACACAGGTACCACTCACTCTCTCTCTCTCTTTAAAAGATTTAATTAATTAATTAATTATGAGACACAACAGAGAGAGGCAGAGACACAGGCAGAGGGAGAAGCAGGCTCCCTGCAGGGAGCCCAGGATCAGGATCTGAGCCCAAGGCAGACACCTGAACACTGAGCCACCCAGGCGCCCTAACCACTCTCTCTACTTGGAATGAACTTTATTATTTTAAAAGTTTTCTTTTAGAGAGGGGGAAGAAGGGGCAGAGGGAGAGGGAGAGAATCTCAAGCAGAGTCCTCCCGGAGTCTAGAGCCCAACTCCTGGGGGGAGAAGGGGTTGATCCCAGGATGCTGAGATCATGACCTGAGCCCAAACCAAGAGTCTTTCACTTAACCTACTGAGCCACCAATCCACCCCCTAATGAACTTTATGAACTGACACCAGGCCTTGTTGAAGTGTTCTGAAGGAAACTTATGTTCCTGTGTATTCCTTTACAAGACATCTTCTGTTTGTGGCCAGAGATGATGGTTTTTCATCTGGACTGTGATACAGAGGGTTTACATTTTTTTCATTTTACATGTGTCTGTAAGCTTAAAAGTGAGTTAAGGAAAACTATAAAAGCAATAAAAATTAAAGAGATGGCTTGTCTGCGACAGAAGTTTAGGAAACTTATCCGAGTCCCCTCCCACCGGTGCTCTGGCTTTGCAGATGGAGGAACTGGAATTAAGGAGGCCCTGGATGGCGGCAGAATCCTGAAGATTGCAAGGCCTCTATCAGGAATGGGACTATCCAGACCACGGTGGGGGGCCTTGGGAAGTGTGAGATCTGGAGTGAAGGGGAGCAGAGACTGCCTGGAGGGTGTAGGCTGGACAGGGCCACACACCCAAGCAGATGGCTGTGGCTAGGCAGCCATGGGGTCCAGCCATTGCCCTTTGAGGGCAATCTCTCCAGACCCCCCAGCCAAGCTGCCCTCTGTACCTCCTCCCCACTGTCCCATCAGAACCTCAGGAGGGGGTCCTCTGGGACACATACTCATTCAGGGGCAGAGTGGGCACCCACCCATGCCCGAATGTCCTGCCAGGATTGTGCTTTGAGGAAGAGAAATCCCCAAGGAAAGCTGGTGCTGCCCCCAGAAGGGGGCTGGAAGTGGGGCTCTTTTCATATGGAAAGAGCAGAAGCCTAAGGGGCCTGCAGAAGTGACAGTCTGGGGTAGGGGGGGCCCCAGTTCCTTAATTCCTGCATTTATTGGTTCCTTCATTCCACCCACTGTTGTTGAGGAGGGGGGGCTTGGTCCTCCTGAGTGGGGGCTTTGGCCTGACCCTCAGAGTAGCTGCTGCACCCCCAGTTTTATCCTCTGGAACAGGGACAGTGGCTGCTGGGCACCTGTGCAGTTTTTCAAAGCTCTTTAGTTCTTCATGGACTGTCTGCAGCCAGACCCCCTCCAGGCCCTTTTAGGCCTAGCGATAGCACCTGCTCACCCAAGGGTTCAGCTTCTTTGCTTGGGGACAGCAAGAAACTCTGATCCCCACCCAGGATAGAGCATGGAGCCAATGGGCCTTCTCCCCAGACCCATTGGGCGTTTCTTCCTTTGTTCTTGCTTCCTACAGAATGAAAATGTCCTCGTGTTGGGATCACAGCCCTCAGCCCACTTTACCTTCCTGGAGATTTTCTGGGATGGCCCTTGGTGGTGGTTGGTCCTTTCATCCTTTACTGGGCTGCTGCTGCTGCTTTCTCTCTTTCTCTCTCTCTCTCTATTTAAGATTTTATTTATTTATTTTAGAGAGAGAGAGAGCACAAGCAGCGGGGAGAGGCAGAGGGAGAGGGAAAAGCAAGTTCCGAGCTGAGCAGGGAGCCCAATGTGGGGCTTGATCCCAGGACCCCGGGATCATGACCTGAGCCAAAGGCTGACACTTAACCGACTGAGCCACTCAGGTCCCGCTTTACTGGGCTTCTTAACCTGTGGTCAGCGACTCAGAATTGGAGAGGTCTAGGAGTTAAGATGAGAAAGGAAAAAAAAAATTCATCTTTATTTTTACTAATCTGTAACTGAAACTTGGCAGTTCCTTCAATTATGAACAGAGGCAGCAAAGTCCAGCAGAGTTAGTGATACTTGTCACCATCACACAGAAACCACAAGGATTTTCATGCTACAGCATTGCAAACACCTCCAAATAGCAGTGACATGCTTCTACTTGGTGATTCTGGTGTTTATTAGTCCTGCCTCTCTATATTATAATTGAGTGAGTTAATAAAGAACCACAGGTGGGGTGCTGGCTCAGTTGGTAGAGCATGCAACGCTTTTATTTTTTTTTTTTAAGATTTTATTTATTTACTTATTCATGAGAGACATAGAGAGGCAGAGACACAGACAGAGGGAGAAGCAGGCTCCCTGTAGGGAGCCCTATGTGGGACTTGATCCTGGAACCCCGGGTTCATGACCTGAGGCAAAGGCAGATGGTCAACCACAAAGCCACCCAGGTGCCCCTAGAACATGTAACTCTTGATCTCAGGGTCATGAGTTCAAGCCCCACACTGGGCGTAGGCTTACTTAAAAAAAAAAAAAAAGGATTACAGGGGCTTGTTGCAAATTTATGTTTTTTTGTGTTTGTTTTTTATATATTTATTTTTTTATAGATTTTTAAAAAAATTTTTATTTATTTATGATAGTCACACACAGAGAGAGAGACAGAGAGGCAGAGGGAGAAGCAGGCTCCATGCACCAGGAGCCTGACGCGGGATTCGATCCCGGGTCTCCAGGATCACGCCCTGGGCCAAAGGCAGGCGCCAAACCTCTGCACCACCCAGGGATCCCTATTTCTTATTTTTTAAGTAGGCCCCATGCCCAGCGAGGGGCTTGAATGCAGGACCCTGAGATCAAGGGTTGCCTCCTATGCAGACTGAGCCAGTTCCTCAGCTGTGATTCTTTACTCATTTGTGTTTTTATATTTTCATATTTGCATTTCAATATTAGTACTCCTTTTGTAATGCAATATATTGTATTTTAAGCATTTCAAAACATGGTTCTAAGCAGAAATCTTTTGTCTTTTCCAGATGCTAAAGGAATCCCCCCCACCCCTGTGAGAGTTTGGAAGTCTTGCCCTAAGCCTCAGGTGGCCCTTCTTTCCTTGGATGCCTCATTTCCATTTTCATTCATAACAAATGATCTGAAGTTCACCACGTGCCAGACATGCTTGAGTTACCAGTGACGGGGATGCACGTGTGCCGACATCTACCTGGTCTCTGCCCTGCCACAGTCCGTCCCGGCCACTCTACTCAATGCTAGAAAGGTCCATGGAGCTCAAAAAGCTTAAAGTGGCTGGGGGGAGGATTACCTTGTCCAGAGATAGTGGGCTTCCCTGGGAAGATGGGGCTATTAATATGACCCAGGGAGAAGGAGTTGTCTCAGCAAAGGTCACCAGCTGGATCAGCAAATGCAAAGGCCGCTGTGGAAAGAGTCCCCAGGCAGGCCTGGCTACAGCTCAGTGAGAGAAGGGGCATGGGGCAGACAGGAGCAGAGCAGAGCAGTGGGACCTCACACACCTTGTCAGGAATTGGGGTTTTTACCCTCAGAGCTGTGGGGAACATCCAGAACATGTCAGGGCACCATGGGATTGAGACAGTCATACCTACATTTTGAAATGATCCCGGCAGCAGGCAGGGATGAGGGACTGTAGAGAGAGAGAAAGAGAGGAAGCAGGGGAGGAAGCAGCCCGGGGCGTGAATCTGGAGACCTGGGATCGAGTCCCACGTCAGGCTCGCTGCATGGAGCCTGCTTCTCCCTCTGCCTGTGTCTCTGCCTGTGTCTCTCTCTCTGTGTGTGTCTCTATGAATAAATAAATAAATAATCTTAAAAAAAAGTCATTTGTCTTCCTTGGAAGTACCTTCTCCTCTGCTTCCCCTGGTAAATTGGTATATAAGCCCCCAAATTCTAACTGCCTAGTACTTGAATAAAAATCTGTCTTTTCTCTTGCTCACCTGGTCAATTTAATTCACAGGCCCTAGTTACAGAACCTAAAGGTTTTCCATTCTGTCCTGATATAGGCATCTGGGAGAGACATGGTCTGGGATGGGGGGCAGAGGGTTGGAGATGGGAAGTAGATAGGTTCAGGACAACCATTAGGGGATTGTATATCATTGAGGTTGAGAGCATGGATGGGAGAGGCAGCCTGCCTGGGTTTGGAATTCTGGCTCCACCACTATGTGACACAGCTGTTGTGACTTTGGGCAAGTTACTTAATCTTTTCTGTGCTTATTTCCCTGGGGTGTAAAATGGGGATAATAGGGTAGGCTTAATAACCCCAAAGTTCTATGATTTAGGAAAGGTATATTTCTCAAACCCACCTATCTCTCAAGGGTCATCTGGGAACTCTGCTTCTGGTATTTCCTGCTCAGGTTTCAGGTGTGTAACCATCTAAACATTACAGGCTTCCCTGGACAGGGAGGGAGAGCTCTAGAAATTCTGGCCCTGGTAAATAAATAAATGCTCTGGCATGTAAGTGATGCATGGCTCTTCTCTGAGGTCCTGGGCTGGAATAAATCACATGATGTTGCCTCAGGGGAGCGGGTGAGTTAATATATATAAAATATTCAGAATACTTCCTGGCATAAGAGAAGTACTGTTTGAGTATTTTTCCTGTTCTTGTCAGGACGTAAAATCAACAGGAACTGCTGGTGGTCTGAGGGCACCCCAGGTTGCCAGCCTGCATTGTTGTGTCATTGCCATTGGGAGCCCTGGGGCAGGCACGGGGCGTGGTGATTTCGTACTCTTGGAGACAACTGACCAGGACCCAGATCGGCTGGTTTAAGCCATCTTGTGACACAGTGTCGGGCCTGCCGGGATCTGGCAGCTTGGAGGCCGAGGTCAGGATCGGCGACCAGCTTGGGTTACAGCCCAGCCCTGACCCAGGGTGCTCCGGTGCTCTGGCTGGCCAAACTTGGTTCATATACCTCGGGCACCCGGCCCTCAGTGCTGGAAAGAAATGAATCCTTAAAGGAGCATTTCCATCCAGAAAATGGGTAGAAATTGGGAATGCATTTAAAATGCATGAGGGAGGGCTATAAACTTCCTTCTGTCACCCGAACTCTTGTCAAGGAGAACTTCAGTGCCCCCCATTGGCTTCCAGAATGGAAGCCCCCATTGGCAGACCCCAAGAGTGGGGAGTGTGGGTCCTTACAGCCCAAGGAGGGGGGGTGGCTATACCTTGTCAGTACCTGCGAACACTCCCTACCAAATTCTTCCCACCAGACATGCTTTAACCAGTTCCCAGTGGAGGCCATCCTGCCTCCTGTAGGCCCAGGCCCTGTGGGCTTCCGGGCCTCTCTCCTCAGTGCAGAACTGCCAGACTGGGACTCCTGGGCTCCAGGCACAGTTGGATGCCAGGGATCCAGCCTCAGCCCCCTGGGCCCTAGGATGCCATTCCCTTGTCCTCTCCTCTGGTCACCTGTGGGAGCCCGGCGCATCTCCTGCCCCATGATCCAGGGGCCAGCTGGAACCTGGTGGCCAGGCAAGATGGTGGCAGAGTTTTTACTTGGGCCACCATGGGAGGGGGTTGCTTGGGACTCCCTTTTCACAGGGAGCCAGTGCTGTTCCAAGGAGGATTCCCTGCAGTACCTGCTCCCTAGCATCAGGGCTACAGTGATGTTGGGCTCTGTCCAACACTAACACCACCCCCACACACCCCAAAATGGTCCCTGAGCTCCACATACCAGGTACAGGGACATGGGCAGGACAAAAGGTGCCCACAGCCTGCCCTGGCCGCAGAGGGCATGCAGGGATGTGGAGGAGGGAACCGAGCTAGGCATGCTGGGAAGAGGGGATCCCTGGCTCGGGGCACATGGGGCCTGGGCAATGTGGTGAGCCCCTCTGCAGCAAGCTGGAGAAGATGGGTGGGGAAGTGGGTGGGCAGGCCCTGGCGGTGAGAGCTGTTAGGGCACTGGACTTTGGAGCATAAGAAAGCCTAGTAACTTTTCCAGAAGGTTTTCAATAGGACTTGGGCAGGTGGGAAGCCACTGACCCCAAGCCCTTGCTTTTTCTCTGGAAAGCATGGCTCCCATTTCAGGCACCCTCTCATTGCCTGGCCTGGGATGGGAGCCTCTAAGAGACTGCATGCTGACCTCTCTTCCACCTGGCCCAGAACTGGGAGCCCCTGCACCCTCCTTCCGCACTGCCTCTTCCCCTCTACCTCGAGCTGCTGTCACCTGGTCTGCAGGCCAAGATGCCTCCCCTGGTCTCTGCCTCCGTGGACTGGCCTGGGGTGCCTTGACCCATCCGGGGTCCCTGTACTGTCTCATCACAGTCTCCTACCCTATACCTCCTGGCTTCTCCATTTATGAATCCAGAACCATCTGCTGGACCAGTGCCCCTGCTGGGATCTCCATGGGGCAAGGACCTGCCCTGGCCTGGGGGCCCAGGGACACACACCTGAGAAGGAGCTGCCCAGTGGGCACCAGTAGGGGGTGTTGAGGATGAGGTCAGGTCTAGTCTCTCCCCAGGTGGCCCAGGGCTCCCTCCAGGGACCCCTAACTTGGCTCAAGCTCCTGGCCAGGCGTGCAGGACTGGGGTCTTAGCTAGAGAGGTGCTACCCAGTGGGCTAGTGCTTCTGCCCAGCTCAGGCTCCGAGCTTTCTGATACATATTTATTTACACCCAGCACCCAAATTAGGCTTTGGCCTGCCTCCTTTTGCTCCCTCAGCATTGGTGAGAGCTGCCTCCGTGGCCCACTGCCCATGGAGGGGAACCAGCAGGTGTGGGCGGTGCCCCATCTGGGACCCAAGTGTCCTGCCCCTGTGGGATGGTATGCAGGCAGCTGAGCCCAGAATGCTGGTCCAGCCATCCACCAGCAGCCATGGGAGCACTCCCATTCCCTGGCAACTCAGCATTACCTACCTCTCCAATCCTGCCTCTCCCTCATGATGCATGCCTTGAGACCCTTTTCTTTCTTTTTCTTTTTCTTTTTCTTTCTTTCTTTTCTTTTTCTTTCTTTCTTTCTTTCTTTCTTTCTTTCTTTCTTTCTTTCTTTCTTTCTTTCTTTCTCTTTCTTCTTTCTTTCTTTCTTTTTTCTTTCTTTCTTTCTCTTTCTTCTTTCTTTCTTTTCTTTCTTTTTTCTTTCTTTCTTTCTTTCTTTCTTTCTTTCTTTCTTTCTTTCTTTCTTTCTTTCTTTCTTTCAGATTTTATTTATTCATGAGAGACACAGAGAGGCAGAGACACAGGCAGAGACAGAAGCAGGCTCCATGCAGGGATCCTGATGCAGGACTCAATCCCAGGACTCCAGGATCACACCCTGGGCTGAAGGCAGGCACTCAACCGTTGAGCCACCCAGGGATCTCTGAGACCCTTTTCTTTTTTAAAAAAAGATTTATTTATTGGGGCACCGGGGTGGCTCAGCAGTTGAGCATCTGCCTTTGGCTCAGGTGTGATCCTGGGTTCCTGGGATCGAGTCCCACATCAGGCTCCCCATAGGGAGCCTGCTTATGCCTCTGCCTGTGTCTCTGCCTCTCTCTGTGTCTCTCATGAATAAATAAATAAAATCTAATATTTATTTATTTAGTTATTTAGTTATTTATTTATTTATGAGACAGAGGAGGGGGAGGGGCAGAGGGAGAAGGAGAGAGATCTTCAAGCAGACTCTGCTTTGAATGTGGAGCATGGGTGTGGAGCCCCATGCAGGCCTGAATCTCTCAACTCTATCACCGAGCCAAAACTAAGATGTGGATGCACCACCCAGGCATCCTGAGTCCCTTTGCTTTACGAACTACCCCCAAGCCCACACCCCATGCCCCACTTCCCCACACCCCATGCTCCACTCCCCCAACCCCCATGCCCCACCCTCCCACCCCTTGGCTGGGCTGTGAGCTTTTGCAGGAAGGGTTAAAAAGAGGTGACATCCAGTGTCTGGGGATTTTCCCAAGGGGGTTCTCAGGCCCTGTGGAGAGGATGACAATGCAGAAGAGAGAGAGAGTTCTAGATAGGGGGAGGAGCCAGGGGAAAGTCATCAGGTGGAATGAGTTGGCATGGTTAGGAATCATGGTGGGGGTGTGTCCCTCCTTTGTGAGTGAGTGCAAAGGAGTGGAAGACATGAACCACACTTCCTCCACAGAGTAACAAACTCAGTCCTCGGACCTAGTGCTGGGTTCTGGAGGAGCCCGATTCCCAGTGATCCTCAGTTTCCCCGAAGGTGGCCCAGAGGAGTGTGGCCTTATCTCCTGTCACCCCAGCACTCATCTGTAGGTTTGGCTCCATACCACAAAGAAAATAAACAGAAATTCAAAAAAACCGTTGTCAAGGGATGGCAGTACTTCTGAAGGGAGGAGGTAATGAGAAGGTTCCAACATACTCCGTAGCAATAAACCAAATCAGATGATCTCCTGGCTGCCCCCATTCATCCCCCAGAAACTCCTGACAGAGGTCTCTTTAGTGCTTTCCACTCTCTCAACTCAAACCCTTCCAGACACCTCCACCCCCAGCTGATGCCCCCCAAGGCAGCCCAAACACCTCTAGCACACCCAGGGGGCATGACCCCAGAGGGGGCCCCATCTAAGCCCCATTTCAAGATGAGGACACTGAGAAGCTTGCATATGCCGAAGATGGCTAGACTAATAGAGAGTGGGTCTTCTTCTTCCCTTTTTTTTTTAAAATAAAGATTTTATTTATTTATTCATGAGAATACACTGAGAGGAGAGAGAGAGAGGCAGAGACATAGGCAGAGGGAGAAGAAGGCTCCTTGCTGGGAGCCTGATGTGGGACTTGATCCTGGGTCTCCAGGATCATGCCCTGGGCAGAAGGCAGGCGCTAAACTGCTGAGCCACCCAGGGATCCCTTCCTTTTTTTTTTTTTTTTCTTTAAGGATTTTATTTATTTATTCATGAGAGTCACACAGAGAGGCAGAGTCACAGGCAGAGGCAGAAGCAGGCTCTCTGTGGGGAGCCTGATGTGGGACTCGACCCCAGGATCACGTCCTGAGCCGAAGGCAGAAGCTCTTATCACTGAGCCACCAGGCGTCCCGATAGTGGGTCTTCTGATGGGTGCCAGTGGTTCCAGGGGAGGTCCCTGATGTGCAGGGAGGGGAAGGGTGGCCAATGTCAGAAGCATCCTTGGACCATGGGGACAGGGTCTGGTTGGCTCTGGTATTTCTACTGCCAGCTCCCTGCCACCCTGGGCCTCTGTGGGCTCCTGTGGCTCAGGGTCCTGTTCCCCACCCCTGCTGCCTGGCTGCCTGTTAAAATGTCACTGAAATAGGTAGCAGCGGGGTGGGGATCCCCCCTGTTAATGACGGTGGTCATGGGATGCTGACTCACTGCCGGCCAGACCACCTGACCTCTCCCGGCAGGCTACAGGGCCCTGCCAGGGGGTTCCCCAGCTGCTGCCTTGTTTACTTCTCACTGGCCTTGGGGGAGGG
The DNA here is from genome assembly GCF_048418805.1 of Vulpes vulpes. Taxonomy (NCBI): domain Eukaryota; kingdom Metazoa; phylum Chordata; class Mammalia; order Carnivora; family Canidae; genus Vulpes; species Vulpes vulpes. The sequence continues at coordinate 71,964,484 of NC_132791.1, forward strand.
CAGGGCAAGGGCCACTGGGCAGTAGGGCATCCTGGGAAGGCCAGAGCTAGGACTCTCTGGGTGTGTGTGTGGGTCAACCTCAGGTTGGCTTCCCTGGGCCCCATTTCCTGCCATCCCCTTTCCCCGAAGCTCTCTCCTTCCCTCCTTGAAAACCCACACAATCCCAAATGGGGCCATATGGCCAGAAAGCAAAGCAGGCTTTGCTGGCAGCATCTGTTTCCACTGCTTGATTGGACAGAGGCGGCACCTCAAGCCTTGCCTGAGACCCGAGGTTCCCCAGAGCCCCAGGGCTCTCCTTCTGCACCCCCACTCACTCAGATGAGGCCACTGAAACTTGGGGTGGGTGGGAAGCTGGGCTCCTGGCCCAGCCTGCCCTGGGTTTCGAGGCTCCCGGGCTTGAGTCACACCCATGGACACCTGTGGGCCCCAGCAGCCTCTGCCCAGCACTGCCTTGGTCCATCCTCTGACCCTGTCTGCAGGGCAATGGGCGCTGGGTCACCTTCCCAGGCACGACACAGGGAGGGGCCTGAGAGGGCACGGCCTCTGTAAAGGGTTGCTTGGGCTGGGTATGCATACTCTGGAGGCTGGGGAAGCACCAGCCACACCTGTGGAGACAGGTCCCTGCTGTGTTCCCATAAGCAAATCGCCTTCCCATCCGAGAGCAAAGGCCACCCACCCTTCCCTTCTGGGTTCCCATTTCTTGAGGTTTTCCCTGTTCCCACAAACCCCACCATGAGAGGACATAACGTTGACTCAGCAAGTCTGACTTCTACTCATAGGACCCCACCTGGGAGACTTCATAGGGTAACGTACCCTTCCCCCACCTTCCTCCAGACCTGTGAACAGGTGGGTTTTGTCACATAAAGCAGTGTTACTTGGTTACCAATAGCTGGAGGGCTACTGGTCTGACCTCTGGGATGCCCATGAGGCCATCAGGCCTGAGACCACACAGGCCCTTTTGGGCACCACCTGCTGCAGTGAACTGTGTGGACAGGTGGGTGACTGGCTGCCCATGGGGAGTCTGCTGGACTGTACTGAACCCCTGATGCCCAGTGAGGCTCCAGGAAGTGGCCGTCATGGAGGATGCTGGGGCGGTGGAGCAGGCGGCCACCCGCACAGCCAGACAGCCAGGTGCTTCCAATGGACGGGAGAGCACCTCGTGTGTTCGGCCCCTTTGACCCCCGCCCCGCCCCTGCCTCAGGCATCCCCGGCGGCCTCCGTTCGGCTTCGCTGAGTCACGGCCAGGGCCAGGCCTGGGAGGGGTCTGGGCAGGACCCCCGGGGGGGCTTCCCTGCAGGGGAGGCGGCAGGAGCCCAGCCCCAGATGCCGGCGGCGTCCCCGGGGGCACTGAGGACAGTACGGGGCGGGGGTCGGCCATAGGGGGCGCCGGAGACCCGGGGCCCAGAGCGGAGGGAGGGGCCGACGGGGGCGGGGGCAGCGAGCTGGGGCCTCCGCAGGGCGGCTCGCGCGGGGCGGCGCGGGCGGGGGCGCGGGGGGCGGGACGCGGCGCGGGGCCCCGCCCCCGAAGGCGGCCGGGGCGTGGCCTCCCTCGTTTCCTACAAAAGCCGCGCGCCCCGCGCCGCCGCCCGCCGCCCGCCGCCATGGCGCCGCTCACCGTGAAGGCCTACCTTCTGGGCAAGGAGGACGCGGCGCGCGAGATCCGCCGCTTCAGCTTCTGCTTCGGCCCCGAGCCCGAGGCGGAGATGGAGGCGGAGGCGGCGGCCGGGCCCGGGCCCTGCGAGAGGCTGCTGAGCCGGGTGGCCGCCCTGTTCCCGGGGCTGCGTCCCGGCGGCTTCCAGACGCACTACCGCGGTGAGCGGGCCGGCGCCGTCGGGGCGCTGCGCGGGGCGGGCGTCCGGTGGGCGGCGGCGGCGGGGGCGGGGGCGGGGGAGCGCGGCGGGGGAGCGCGGCGGGGGCGGGGGCCCGGGCGCGCGGCGGGGGAGGGCGCCGCCCCTCCCCCACCCGCCGTGACGTCGCAGGGCCGGGCCCCCTCGCGCTCCAGTTCCGCTCACCGCGGCTGCCGCCGATCGGGCTGGCGGGGGCTGCGTGGGGTGGCCCCGAGGGTGCGCGGGAGGCCGGCCCGAGCCGGAGGTCATCCGCCGGCGGGAGCTCGCTGGGTTTCTGGCCGCGCGCTGCGCCCGGCGGCCGCTGGGGGTCTGGGGTGGGGAGCGGAGCGGTGCGGCCGGGGGCGAGGCGGGCAGCCAAGGCCGGCCCCTGGGAGGGGCAGTGCCGGGACCTCCCGCAGGAGCGCTGCCAGCTGGCCAGAGCAGCTCTGGGTTTGTTTTCGTGACGACTTCATGGAGCTGTAATGCACTTCCCATGTAGTTCGTCCACTTAACGTGAACAGTCGTGAGAGACTTGCGTATCCGTCCTCGCAGGCGTAGGAAGGAGCCCTGCTCACCTGGAAAGGAACTCTGCTGCTGCTTTTCTCCGCAGTTCCCTACGCTGCACGTTCCCTGTAAACATATACGTGGCGCCCTAATCTCACCTATTCTTTTGTGACTGGCTTCTTGTATTCGGCATAACATTTTCAAGGTTTACGTGCGTCCTTGGGTATGTCCGTACTTCATTCCTTTTTGTGGTGGATAACATTCCATTTTCTGGACATACTACATTCTCTATCCACTCATTAGTTGGTGAGTGTTTGGGTTATCACCTTCTGACACTGCCATTGTTCTTATGGTGGCTGTTTTTATGGTGGATGTAGCATCCAGTGGCCCACAGAGCTGGTTCGGCTGCATGGTGGTACTTTGACACCCTTTGCTAAATCTACAATTAAAAATCAAAGAGTACATATGAATACTTTAGCTTCGTTGGGGGCAGATGTACTCATCTGCTTGATTCTCCTAAACCACAGGAGGCCCAAGGCCTGCAGTTGAAGATGGGTCTGGGCCCAGGCCTGATCAGTTGTGCATGGAGGTGGCAACTGGCTCAGAGGCAGAGTGGCAGGAGGCCAGTTGCCCCTGCACACACATGCTCTGTGTCCTCTGGGTGCCCAGGGCCCAACTTGGAGGACTTATCTTGTAGGCAGTGGCACAATGAACAGGCAATCTGGCCTCAGCCCTGCTGCCAACTGGCTCACGCAGGCGTGCTTCGGTTCCTAGGCCCGTGGATGCCCCTCTAGCACTTTTCAGTAGCTTGTGTCCCACGGAGAAACCTTGGGTGCTCACGTGCTGTCTTTTAAATAATCTAGATGAGGATGGAGACTTGGTTGCCTTTTCCAGCGATGAAGAACTGACAATGGCAATGTCCTATGTGAAGGATGACATCTTCCGCATTTACATTAAAGGTAAAGGTCTGATTTTGCTGCCTGAAGCTGGATGCTTCTTGCTGAGTAAGACCTGTTTTGAGGTTTTGGAGAAATCCCTTCAAAGTAGTGGAGAAGAACCTGCAAGTGGTTTAAGACTGAGAATCACCTCTGTGCTTGGCCTGAGAAAGGAATCCCAACGACCACAAGGGGTGGGGCCTGAGGATCTCTGGGTTCTCTCTTGATTGTGCCCAGACTAAGGGGGCAGGAGGGGGCAGCTTTGGGGATACCCTGGGGGTTTATTTTAACATGGGGCAGGGCCAAAGCTGTACAGACACAGCTCCCTGTTGCTTGTCACTTGGCCTGGGCCACATGTACCTGGATAACAGGCACGGGACTGGGACCCTCCCAGCAGGTTCTCGGGTCCCTTTGTTGCTGTTCCTCCAATGGCTGAGTTCTGCATGGGCTCTGTGTCTGGAGAGCAGGGCCGGGGATCCTGCTACCTACAAGCTCCACAGTGGTGACAAATGGGAAACTTACGGGGTCCCACCTCATGGCTCTTTGTCTTCCCTGCAGAGAAGAAGGAGTGTCGGCGGGACCACCGCCCCCCATGCGCTCAGGAGGCACCACGTGGCCTGGTGCACCCCAATGTGATCTGTGACGGTTGCAATGGGCCAGTGGTGGGGACCCGCTACAAGTGCAGCGTCTGCCCGGACTATGACCTGTGTGCTGCCTGTGAGGGAAAGGGCCTGCATCGGGAGCATAGCAAGCTTGTCTTCCCTGGCACCTTCGGGCCCTTCTCAGAGGTGAGTGGAGCTTCTCTCCAGGCTGGGGTGGGCACCGGGTACAGGGAGGCGTCCTCTGTTCTGGTGTCACTCTACCCCTCTGCTACCTTCTAGGGCTTTTCTCATAGCCGCTGGCTCCGAAAGCTGAAACACGGGCACTTTGGGTGGCCTGGCTGGGAGATGGGCCCACCAGGGAACTGGAGCCCGCGTCCTCCCCGGGCTGGGGATGCCCGCCCTGGCCCTGCGGCAGAATCAGGTGAAGCTTGCATTTGTGGGCTTCTGTGGCGGGAACTGTCAGGGCTGGGAGAGCTGGAGGGCCTTTCCCATGTTCTGCGTGGCTGCTGAGCCTGTGGCTGGGGGGCGGGGAGGGGGGGCGCTTAATCCTCAGCTTTGCAAAGTGGGGAGCGTCCTCTTCATTTTGCACACAGGACATGGAGGCTCCTGATGGCCCATGGCCGCTGATTTACCTGCACCAGATTTAGACTTGACCCAGATGTGGCTCAGTCCTAAATCACACCGCATCTTGTCAAGCCTTTTTATTTTTATTTTTTTTAAAGTAAGCTTTATACCTAGCTGGGAGCTTGAACCCACGACCCTGAGATCAAGCATTGTATGTTCTACTGATTGAGCCAGCTGGGCATTCTGCTCAAATATTTTTAAACGTATTCACAGAGTTAAACACTTAACATATAACTTGTGCTTCAGAATTTTAGATTCTGGCTTTATTCTAAATTTATTATTTTTCTGTTCCTCTGGTTTACCTTGTTCTTTGGAACCAAGGTGAGGAGGTTTGTTTAATATTTGACATCTGAGCTAGAATGGGGTCCATATTTCATACCCCATGCAGTGAATCCCCCTTGGCTTCTGAACAGCAGTGTCACAGAGCAGCCCAGAATGGTGGGGATGGAGGGGCAGGGTCCCAGGGATGGATGGCTCCTGTGATGAAGGTGATGTGATTGTAACAGGTGTTCAAGTCCTTGAGAAATCTGCTTTGAATTGAATGTTTTGTTTTTTTGAAAACCAAAGTTTCTGGTCCATCAGAGGATCCCAGTGTGAATTTCCTCAAGAATGTCGGGGAGAGTGTGGCGGCTGCCCTGAGCCCTTTGGGTAAGTGGCTGCCTCTGTCCTTTGAGAGTGGCAGCAACTCCCGAGTGCTGGGTGATGGGTGGCTTTGGGCGGCTGGCCCCTGGGTTGCTATAGAGGAATGCTAACTGCCATGCCCTTGTAGCGTCACATAGGCCTTTGCCATAGCGCGGCACTGCAGGCCACTCATTTGAATTCCCTGACAGATTCTTGAGCTTTCCCTATGGAATGAAGTGGAATCAGAGAGTGGTTGGTTGGGATAATCCCAGTAGGCTGAGCTACGGGGTTGGCCTGTCAGCCTCTGACTGTTCTTCCCACAGAGGACAGTCTGCTCCTCACCTCCACCCTACAAACAGCCCAGGGTTTACTCAAGGACTTGGGTGAGTCATTAGCTGAGAGGCCATTTCTCTTTTTCTCCCTTTTGTTTTTTGCAATACCAGCCTTTTTGGTGCTTGCCGAGTACCAGGCTTGTGCCCATGCTAGGGAGCAGGGCATGAGGGAGGCGGGAGTTCTATATGATGCCCGGTACCTGGCCCTCAGTTCAGGTGTGAGGTGTCTGGGTGGGTGAACCAAAGCAGGTGCCCCCGAGTGGTGAGCCTGGCCCAAGGCTTAAGAAGGCACCTTTTGCATCTGCAGCCCTGACGGTCGCTGCAGGGCTGGGCCCTGTGGCAATGGGAGTCCATGACAAAGGTGATCTCTGGTACAAGATTATAGCAGGTCCATGATCTTTGCCTAGAAGAGCGCTCACCTCTGTGACTGCGGTGGCAGGAAGTGTCCGCTCAGGTGGCCTAGAAGGCCTGTCTGAAAGGATGCAGATGGGAAGGGAGGCAGGACTGCTCTTGCCTCCCACTGGATACCGTTTTAGCTGCCACTCCTCAAGGCCAGGACACAACTTCATTTTTTTTTTTTTTTTTAAAGATTTTATTTATTTATTCATGATAGAGAGAGAGAGAGTCAGAGAGAGAGAGGTGTTCACTGGTTATAGGCAGAGATACAGGCAGAGGGAGAAGCAGGCTCCATGCACCGGGAGCCTGACGTGGGACTCGATCCCGGTTCCCCAGGATCGCGCCCTGGGCCAAAGGCAGGCGCCAAACCGCTGCGCCACCCAGGGATCCCCAGAACACAACTTCAAAGCAGCAGTGATGTCCTGGCCTTGTTGCTCCGTGAAACAGCTCAGACCATATACTGTTTTTGGGACTGGATTCAAAGGCTCTTTAGAGAAAGTGAAAAGAGAACTGATGTTCTTAGTGCATTCTAAGGAGGATAAAAGTGGAGCAGTGATCAGGTCATAATCGGGAGATAAGCCTAGTGCTAAACCCCAGCTGCCACTCGAGATGTGGTGACGAAAGTACGAGGCTGTGTTGAACTTTGAGAGATGGTCCTCTAATGGGTTGTGATTTAGGGGCACGGGAAGCTGTGCAGAATCCCAGGTCAACATTCTGGATCCTGGTAAATTAGTCTTGGGTTGGGCCTGGGATCTGTGTGTTTTGAAGGCTTGCCAGTGACTTTGGGTCGCACTTGCTGTCCATCCTGAGGCCCATCTGCGCTGGGGGCATGTTTTAGAGCTTGACCCAAATTCCCTACACAGGACTTACGGGAATAATTTTGGCAGTGCTCAGAGGTGTTGTAGGATAAGGGTAAAGGCCTTTTCAGGTCTTTCAAAGTGGATGGAGTTACTTTGTACCAACTAGGGAGGAGCCTAGAGCTGTCCAGAAAAACAAGGGAAGTTTCAGTAAGTATGCCTTTGAGGGTTTCAGTTGAGGAGGGCCACTTGAGGAATTTATTCAACTCTAGAGTTATAGGTATTTTGCTTTGTTACAAGGAACTGACAGCTAGGATGACTCATTCTGCTAACTGCCTAGAAGGGACTGTTCCCAGATCAGGGGCCCAGAGGGACAGCCAGTAATACCTCCCAGAGGGCAGACTGTGTGCAGTGACTCAGCGGTTTCAAAGTAAAACCCCAAGACCTTGTTTAGTAGGTGCCATAAGAACCAGCTGAGCGGGTCTACCATGGAGTCACAGGACTGCTCTGGCTTGGGTTTGTAGTCACTGATTCCTTTACAAAGGTCCTGTCATTTGCTCACACAGAAAAGTTAGACGGTATATGGGTGTTCACTGTATTGTTCTTCCAACTTTTTTGTTTGGTTGAACCTTTCTTTTTTTCTTTAAAGGTTTATTTCTTGAGAGAGTGTGTGTGCAGGTGCGGGGGAGGGGCAGAGGGAGAGAGAATCCCAAGCAGACTCCCAGCTGAGCACTAAGCTGGACACATGGGGTTTGAGATTAGGACCTGAGTTGAAACCAAGGGTTGGAAACTCAACCTACTGAGCCATCCAGGTGCCCCTGCTTGACCCTTTCATGATGAAAAGTTGGAGGGAGGGGGCATCTGAGTGGCTTAAACATCTGTCTTTGGCTCAGGTCATGATCCCAGGGTCCTGGGACTGAGCCTCACATTGGGCTCCCTACTCAGCGGGGCATCTGCTTCTCCCTCTGCTCCTCCACTTGTGTTCTCTCTTGCTCTCTCTCTCTTTCAAATAAATGAATAAATAAATCTTATAAAAAAAAAAAAAGCTGGAGAGAGGATAAAAGGAGAAAAAGGACTTAAATATTGCAGATGGGAGTATGGGTAACTAAGCCTGTCTTTATCTCTGTTTGCTCCTCACTCTACCAAAGTGACAATAAAGGGATTAAACACAAGAGTATAAAGCAACACAGACAAAGAAAAAGGAAAGTCCTAGATGACTAGGTAAGGTGACCTTAAACTGTGAAAGACAAGCAGTGGATTTTGAGGGTGGTGAGCAACTGTGTGGAGGCATCAGAGGCCAGGGAATTGGGGGTGTTTGAAGACCAGTCTTCAGGATCCTGTAGCCATTACTGGCTGGTCAGCCGAATGATGGTCCCTGCCATCCCAGGCATGAGACCTGATGGTTAGATGCTGGAGGGCACAGGGCAAGGCGGCAGCCTGAGTGAGCAGTTGGTCCAGCAGGGGCTGAGGTGCCCCTGCTCGGGAGAGGCCATGCGTGCCGGGGCAGTGTCCTATAGCTCTGCCACCCAGGATCCCACTGCCTGGCCAGGTGCCCCATCACCCTCCAGAGGAAAGCGAATCATGGCCCTGGCCCCTCAGGGGGTTCCTCCTGGCAGCCTTCTCTTAATGCCTTGCTAGGATCAGACTGCCGTGGTTGCCAGCCGTTGGGGAAAAATCGCAGCGTATGGACAAGAAGGAACATGGGGAAGGATGAGAGTGTCCACATCCTCCATGAGATCCAAATAAGTACTTCCATCCTTGATAGAAGAATAGGATACCATAGAAATGATAACAGATTTATAGAGAACAGATTAATAACGTTTCCTGGGAATTAAGAAGAAAAATAAGATAAAAAAAACTTGAAGAGAAGGCTTAGGTTTTAAGGTTCTTTCAAGGAAATGTTCTAAAAACAAGAGGTGAGGAGAGTGAAACCTTGGCTTGAACTGTCCCCCACCCCACCCCAACCGAAAGGAAGAAAAACCCAGAATGGAGAAGGTGCTGCAAAGCGGGACCCAGTACCTGAGCGAGGGTGGCTGGTGCCAGGCAGAGGGTGAGAAGGTCTGAGAGTTAGTTCTGGAGGCCCAGTGTAGGAGGTATTATAGGAGTTTGAGGAAGAGAGAGCAGATAGAAGTGAAGGAAGGAAGGAAATGAACAGAAGACCATGTCAGCCCAGAGGACGTGAACCTCTGGATTGAGGGGACTCTGCAGTGCCTTGGACAGTGACCAGAAGGATACCTCACCAGAGCTCATTGTCCCATCCCAGAACCCTCTAGAAACAGGGAGGCTCTGGAAAAGCTCTAGGTGGCAGAGCTCAAAGAGCCAGTGCTGGAGACTGTGGAACACCACCAGTGACTTCAGAAGTCTGAGTTGAAATGGTTGTCAACCTAGGATGCTATGCTCAACTGAAGCTGCCTCCTGTGAGGCCAGAACAAAGCTGCTCTCAGGTGTACAGGGTCTTCATCATCTTACCTTGGCTTGAACTGTCCCCCCCCCCCCCCCCCCAACCGAAAGGAAGAAAAACCCAGAATGGAGAAGGTGCTGCAAAGCGGGACCCAGTACCTGAGCGAGGGTGGCTGGTGCCAGGCAGAGAGGAAGGGCTGTTACCGTGTAGCTGCTGTACCTCTGCCCTGGAGGACCTGCCAGTCCAGGGCAGGAGCCGGAGGTGGTGCTGAGGAGGTGGTCTCCGGGGATACGTGAGCTGCAGGGTGTCTAGTACTTAGCCCATGTGGCAGTTGTGGAAAGCTGTTGCACAATACAGGGCAAGTTAGCAAAATGAGAAGAGCAGGCATTGTTGATGCTATAAAAACAAAAGTCCTGGGATCCCTGGGTGGCGCAGCGGTTTGGCGCCTGCCTTTGGCCCAGGGCGCGATCCTGGAGACCCGGGATCGAATCCCACATCGGGCTCCCGGTGCATGGAGCCTGCTTCTTCCTCCGCCTGTGTCTCTGCCTTTCTCTCTCTCTGTGACTATCATAAAAAAAAAAAAAAAAAAAAAAAAGTCCTGCAAGGAAATAAGTGCACTGTCTGGGCAAGTAGAGAACCAGATCTATATAGTGGCGGTAAAACAAACAGTGAGTGTTGTTTTCACTAAAACTTAAGTTTTTGAAAGGACGGGAAGGGGGAGGTGTGTGTAGATCTAGAACAAGAAGCAGTAAATGTGAGTCAAAGGAAAAGCAGTGTGGATTGAAAGCTGTCTGGGGAGCAGGTGGGCTGTGTGGTGGGTGCCAGGAATCTTGGCTAGAGCCTTCTGGAACGGTCTCTTAGCTGTGGGCCTGTTGTCCTTTGATAAGTGAGGCCATGTGTGGGCCTGCGCTTCTGGCCTTGTGGGCTCCGCCAGGGCAGAGCAGGATGCCTGTGGTCACTGTGCATGTGTTTTGTGGCACCAGCACCCCCCCCCCCCCCCCCCCCCCACCGCTCCAGCCAAGTGTTAGGCTTCGTATGGTCCTGGTGGTGTGGCTGGGGGCTCTGGCCACGGGGGGTGTTTGGCTTCCTGTTCCTCGCTTGCTGTCTATGCTGGGGAAAATGGGCTCTTGCTGGGGTTCCTGGCTCCAGAGCTGACCGGGATGTTAGCAGAGATTAAGGTTCCATTAGGCTGAAAGTGGAGGAAGGTCTGGTGAGGTGGCTGAGTCTGTGGACATTTTCTAGGGGCCAGGTTTGGGGCCCGGGTATTGGGAGCCAGTAAGCCCTGGGGAATCCTGAAGGCCCGAGGTGACCAGCTGTTTGCCTTGGGGCCGGTGCAGTGGCCCCGTGCCCAGGTCCCACACTGGCTGTGCGACTCTGGGGTCTGTGGCGGCGCCGCCGTCCTAAGCCCCAAGCACATGCACTGTGGCCCTGGCCAGGAGGCCCTCGGGCCGGCTCCAGGTTGAGCTTCCCCCTTGGTGTCTGCAGGCATTGAAGTGGACATTGACGTGGAACACGGAGGGAAGCGAAGCCGCCTCACCCCCGTCTCACCAGGTGGCTCCAGCACTGAGGACAGGGGAAGCTCTCAGCCCAGCAGCTGCTCTTCCGACCCCAACAAACCCGATGTGGATCGGGACCCGGAGGGCACCGCACAGGCGCTAGCTGAGCAAATGGACAAGGTTGCCCTGGAGTCGGGGCCACCCGAGGCGAGTACCCGCCCGGGCCCGGGGCTGTCGCTGTGTACTGTTTCTCTCTGGGCCCCGGGCATAGCTGACCCAAGCATGTCCTGGTCGGAGTGCCGTTGGTAGCGCTGATGTCATCCTGTGACCCCACTGCTAGAACTTTCCTCCTGTGGCCTTCACGCTTGCTGCTCCCAGGAACGGAGGCTGGGGGCAGGCGAGCTGGTGCTTGTGTGCTCACGGGTGATTCTGTTCCAGGAACAGATGGAGTCTGATAACTGCTCAGGAGGAGACGAAGACTGGACTCATTTGTCTTCAAAGGAAGTGGACCCGTCCACAGGTGAACTGCAGTCTCTACAGATGCCTGAATCCGAAGGGCCCGGCTCCCTCGGCTCTTCTCAGGAAGGGCCCACAGGACTGAAGGAGGCTGCTCTGTACCCGCATCTGCCACCAGGCAAGTGGTTTCAGGCAGTGTCCTGTTTTTTTTTTTTTTTTTTTTCTCCAGACCATCCTGTTCCCTCCTTCTAGCATTTGGAACTGGAATCTCGCTGGCAGTGGGACTTAGAAGCACAGTGGCCCAGGAGCAGGGGTCATAGCCGGGGTCCTCCCCCTGTGGAGGAGGTGGTGAGGCCACATGGGGACTGTGGCTTCGAGGGCACATGCTGAAGAGAAGCAGCGGATGCCATGCTCTGGTTGTCACGGTCACAAGATGACAGTGTGTCAGAATAACACAAGTGAAAACCCACCCTTTGGGTTCTGGGTGTTCATCTTGTCTGCACCAGGGCAGGGGGCGGCAAGCTGTCACTTACGGGCCAGCAATGATTTTTCTTTCATTTTTATAATGTTTGGAAAAGGATGTAAAAATTGTATGAGGTGAAAATTTCAGCGTCCAAAATAGAAGTCATGCTGAAGCACAGCCCCACTCCTGTTTACAAGCTGCCTGGCTGTTCTGTTGTGGTGCAGAGGCGAGCACACCCCACAGAGCAGCTTAGCGGATTCACCCTCAGCCCTTTATGGGAAGAGCTTGTCAGGCTGTGTGTGTATGTGTGTGTGTGAGAGAGAGAGAGAGAGAGAGAGAAGAGCTTGTCAGGCTGCGTGTCCTTTGTGTGTGTGTGTGTGTCTGTGCACCACGAGGGTCAGCGAGCCTATGGAGAGCTGGCTTGTGGCACTGCGGCGTGCTCACTGGCTGGCTGGGCTGTACCCCGAGCTGCTTCTCATGGCTCTGTCCTCTCTCTGGCAGAGGCTGACCCCCGGCTGATCGAGTCGCTCTCCCAGATGCTGTCCATGGGCTTCTCTGATGAAGGTGGCTGGCTCACCAGACTCCTGCAGACCAAGAACTACGATATTGGGGCGGCCCTGGACACCATCCAGTATTCAAAGCATCCGCTGCCGTTGTGACAGCTTTCACTCTGTTCTGTCCCCCTTCTTGACTCCTAGTTGTGATGAGCTAGTGTAGAACAGCCAGGCCTCTCTGGCGGCCAGTTTTTTGCATTCTTCTTCCAGAATCTGGGGGGCAGGGATGCATGAAGCCCTAGAGGGCCACAGAATAGGTGACAGGAGGGGGAGGCCTGAGTGCGTGTGCTGATGGCCGTGCAGCATTTCCCAGCTTTCCCTGGGTGTCCTGAGGCTTGGGGGGGGGGGGGGTGGACACGGGACGGGTAGGGCAGATAGCATATTCCCGCTCCACCCACCCCACCCCTATCCCTCCTCTCCCTGGATTACACCAGCAGTCCACAGTGTCTTGCCTAATGGCCTTCTGGGTTTTTTTTTCTTTTCAATGACAAATAGTAGGCTGACCTGTAGTTGATTTTGTGCTAGAAACCTGATCGGCTCCAAGTTTAGACTGAGTACAACCAACATCCTGTCAGCTGGGGGAGGAGCGGGTCCTGGAGGGCAGGGCAGTCCCAGGACTGTGCTTCTGGAATCCCGTGGTCCTGAGGGGCCAGTGCTCACAGAATGCTGTCTGCTCCATAACGACTCTACTCTCATTTCCAAACCTGTTGCTTTTAAAAAGGAGATCCCTTTGTAACCATCCTATTGCTATGTTGTAAACAACCTGTAATTAAATGGTAAAAGCACTTTAATCAAAGATGCTGCAACCAGAGATGACCTGATAGTTTGTCCTTTTTGATAGTTCCCATAAATCATCCCAGTCCAGTTATTTTTAAAAAAGATTTTATTTGAGAGTGTGAGCTAGAGAGAGCATGAGCAGGGGGAAGCCAGGGGGCAGAGGGAAATGCAGGCTCCCTGCTGAGCAGGGAGCCCTCTCCCGTTGGCTGATCCTAGGACCCCAGGATTGTGATGCAGATGCTTAACCTCCTGAGCCATCCAGGTGCCCCCCACCCCCAGTCCCATTTAAAAGCTAACCCGGGGGATCCCTGGGTGGCGCAGCGGTTTAGCGCCTGTCTTTGGCCCAGGGCGCGATCCTGGAGACCTGGGATCGAGTCCCACGTCGGGCTCCCGGTGCATGGAGCCTGCTTCTTCCTCTGCCTGTGTCTCTGCCTCTCTCTCTCTCTGTGACTATCATAAATTAAAAAAAAAAAAAAAAAAAAAAAAAAAAAAAAAGCTAACCCGGGAGCCCCTTTTCAGTGGCCAAAGCGCCTAGTGGAGCAGGGCTCAGGTAACTTGTGCCCGTGTTGGTAACATTCTAATTCCAGCTCACAGGTCATCCTCAAAGTCCTCACCAGTTTTAAAGAGGTCACACAGCCGCACAAGTGGGGGCTCCTGCCCTCCTGTGACCAAGGGTCTACCCTTTGCCAGAGGACCAGTGTCCCAGGGCTGTTTGGGGGTCTTTAGGCAGGGCCTCTGGGAACTGGACAGGAGTGTGGGGGGTGCCCAGGGAAGCTTGTGTGTACTGCAGGGCCTGCTGGGGCACCCTCTGCTCACGGTCTGGGCCCAGAGGGTCCCCTGCTCAGCCAGTGCTGCCCTGGCTGGCCTAGGGTTTTTTGGCAGGGTTCCTGGGAGCCCTGTGTCCACATGGGGGCCATTTCCAGGCAGCAGAAGAAATTGTTCGGACTTGGAAGATACGGCCCTGACCTGTGGGGCTGGGGCTGGACGTGGAGGACCCCCCTGAGGAACAGCAAGCTCCCTGGTGCCCCTTTTCTGGTGACTGCCATCTTCTCTGACCTTCCCTGCCAGGCCAGCATGGTCCTGCAATGGAAACAAGAGACCATGTCCTGTGTTGACAGAAGGCTGCCCACGCGTGCACCGCTGCTTCCACCTTTCCATCGGCATCCTCACACTTTTCTCTCGGTTCTGCCTACGCCCTGGTTCTCAGGCTCGCAGGCTAGGGATCTGCTTTCACTGGGTGGTTTAGCAAAGCAGGGCAAGTGATTGTTCTTACCTCAACTCCTCTGCCAGGTTCCACGACCAGGAATCAGGAGTGTGAAAGCAATGACTGGCCAGACAGTGCCCCCTATCCAAGGCTAGTGTGGAAGAGGCCTGTGGTCAGTTGGTACAGATGAGAGGACCATCAGCTCTGCCCCTGACCTGCTGCGACCTCACTGAACTACTATGCAGCCTGAGTTTGTCACTTTCAAAAGAAACTATGCCGATGGGAGCATTCCCCATGATGACCAGTTCAAATGTTAACCTAGGGCCCACACATCAATAACTGTCATTATTCCAGCCCTCGGACATTCAGGGCCACATAGCTAGCTGGTGGCAACATTAAAGGTTGACCTTTGCACTATTGCTCAAGTTGGCCAGGCTGGCTGGCGCCCGGCAGAGATCAATCCTCTGCCTTAGTGCCCTGGCTCCTGTGACAGACTAAAGCAGACCTGCATTCTGTGGCCTTACAGTGCAGTGGGGTCTGCTGGGTTTGGAGCCTCCAGAAGGAGCAGAAAGTGGGTAAGTTGGTGGAGGTGTAGGGTAGAGGGATCCCAAGCTTACCTCGTACCATGGACACACCAAGGCAGCAACTCCATGTACTATAACTAGCTGAGAATGCTGCGAAGCATGGTAGGACAGACTCCACAGCTGCTTGTAGCAAGGTCACATCAAAAAGGGTAGGAGTCATGGAGGGGCAGTTGGGAACCAAACCCCTAGAGTGGCCACAAACAAGAGGGCCCTCACCAGCTCAGAGGAGCCAGGGGGATCGGACCCCACACTCAGCATGGCCATGAGGGCCTGTATGGGGAAGACAAGTCCCTAGATCACATCTGGCTTTGAAAATCCAAGGCTTGCCACAGCTGGAGGAGGACAGGAAACCAAGTCTCTGCCCTTGAAGAGCCAACGTGCTAAATAACTCGGCCCGACATAGCACAGAAATAGGTCTGAAAAAAGCAGCTGGTATATATGTGAAGATTTACTAATTTTACAATGTGTGCTGGAGGAGCAGGGAGCTGCAGATTTCTCCTAGAAGAAAAGTGCTGGCGGGCACCATTATATCTGCCCTCCTTATGGCTCCATATGGTGTGCTAGCACTGTGTGCCTTTTTTTTTTTTTTTAAGATTTTATTTATTCACGAGAGACACAAAGAAAGAGGCAAAGGGAGAAGTGGGTTCCATGCAGGGAGCCTGATGTGGGACTTGATCCCAGCACCCTGGGATCACACCCCGAGTAAAAGGCAGACACTCAACCGCTGAGCCACCCAGGTATCCCAGCACTGTGTGCTTTGCACCAGCCTTCCCCTGTGGTCATCTTCCACACAACCTACTTGCCTCAGGGGGCATGCCTCCAAAGCAGCTCCTGCCCTGGGGATGGGGGTGGGGGAGGCACAGAGACTATCCCACATACCTGGTCTGGCCTCTTGGCTAGCTATATAGAGAGCAGGCCTGGCGCTGCTCATAAGTATCCATGGCGGTTGCAGCTAGGCCTCTCAAAAGTGCAAGAAGCAAATCATGCCCCATATATCTGCAGCAAGTGATGTGGGTGACTGCAGCCAGCCCCACCTGCACACATGCCCATAGCATCTGCAACTCCGTCACGACAGAGGGGCACACAGCTCACACAGGACACTCATAGAACCATCCCATGCTGCTTCTGCTGACAGGGATTGTGTTCTAGGGCAGCTTAGGAATAAAGCTACTATTTTCAAGAGCAGGAGACCTAGCTGACCTACCTAATACACAGAAACCAAATTAGACAAAATGAGACAAAGGACTATATCCCAAATGAAAGAACATGACAAAACCACAAGAGAAAGGTGAACAAAATGGAAATAAGGGATATGCTGGATAAACAGCCAAAGGAATGGCAGCAAGTAAAGAGATGCTTGCCAAATTTATGAGATGTGGGTGAACTGGGTGAGAAAGTCAACAAAGAGATAAAAATGATAAAGAGAAATACACTAGAGGGAGTCGGCAGCAAATCAGAGGATGTGGAAGAGCCAATGAGTGACCTGGAAGACAGGGTAATGAAAGCAACCACCATGAACAGAAAAAAAGAATAAAACAATAGCTAAAAGTCCCTAACCTGGAAAGGAGACAGATCTCTAGGACCAGGAAGCACTAAGAGCCCCAAACAGATGATCCCACACAAGACAAATAAGATGGCAAAATCAAAGAGAAAATCTTAAAAGCAACCAGAGAAAGCAAACATACATAGAAGGGAAACCTACTAAGGTTATATGCTGATTTTCAGCAGAGACTTTACAAGGCAGAAGAAAGTGGAATGACACATTCCAAGTGCTGAAAGGAAAAACCCACAGCCAAGAATTTTCTACGTGGTAAAGTCATCATTCAGAGTGAAGAAGAGCTAAAGAGTTTCCCAGACAAAATTCAAAGGAGTTCATCACAACCAAATCAACTGTAACGAGACAAAGTCATGACATAATGATAAAAGGATCAGTCCAACAAAAGGACATAAGAATTGTAGATCTCTATGCACCCAATATAGGAGGAGCACCTACACACATAAAGCAAATATTAGCAGACCTAGAGGAAAAAGTTGATGGTAATACAGTAATTTTGGGGCCTTTAACACCTCATTTACATCAATAGATTATGTCCACACAGAAAATAAGGAAATGGTGGCTTTCAAGGACAAATTAAACCAGATATACTTAGCAGATTTATAGAGTATTCCATCCAAGAAAAGCAGAATACACATTCTTTTCAAGTATACATGGAACTCTCTCCAGGATAGATCACATGTTAGGCTACAAAACAAGTCAATAAATTTAAGAAGATTGATATCATATTAAACATCTTTTCCAACCACAACCATATGAAACAAATCAATTACAAGAAAAAAACTGGGGGCACCTGTGTGGCTCCGTGGTTGAACGTTTGCCTTTGGCTAGGGCATGATCCCGGGGTCCTGGGATCAAGTCCTGTGTCAGGATCCCTGCAGGGAGCCTGCTTCTCCCTCTGCCTGTCTCTCTCATGAATAAATAAAAATCTTAAAAAAACAAAACAAAAAGCTGGAAAAAACAAAAACACATGGAGGCTAACAACCAATAGGTCAACCAAGAAATCAAAGAGGAAATATAAAAATACATGGAGAAATGAAAAACACAACAGTCCAAAATCTTTGGGATGCTGGAAAAGCAGTTTTAAGAGGGGAGTTTATTGCAATATAGCCCTCCTCAAAAACAATAAAAATCTCAGGGGTGCCTGGCTGGCTCAGTTGGGTAAGTGTCTGGCTTCAGCTCAGGTCATGATCCCAGGGTCTCAAGATGGAGCCCCATGTCAGGCTCCCTACTCAGTGGATAGTCTGCTGCTTCCTCTCCCTCTGCCCCTTACCCTGCACATGTTCTCTCTCTCTCTCTAATAGCTAAATATTAAATGGTGCCAAAGTGAAAGCTGTTCTTCTAAGATCTCAGGAATAAGACAAGTATGTCCATTCTCACTACTTTTATTCAACATAGTACTGGAAGTCCTACCACAGCAATCAGACAAGGAAAAGAAATAAAAGGCATCCAAATTGGTAAGGAAGAAGTAAAACTGTCATGATTTGCAGGCGACATATTTTATATAGAAAATCCTGAAGACTCCACCCAAAATTATTAGAATAAATGAATTCAGTAAAGTTAATAAATGAATATATAGAAATCTGCGGTGTTTCTATATACTAATAATAGCAGAAATAAAAATTAAGAAAAACTCATTTATGACTGCATCAAAAAGAAAAAATACTTGGGAATAAATTTAGCCAGAGGTGAAAGGCTTATACTCTGAAAAGTGTAAGACACTGACTGATGAAAGAAACTGAAGATGACACAAACACATGGAAAGATAAACCAAGCTCATGGACTGGAAGAATCAATACTGTTAAAATGTCCATACTACCCTAAGCAATCTATGAAATTCAATGCAATCCACGTGAAAATACCAATACTATTTTTAACAAAACTAAAACAAATAATCCTTAAATTTGTATCGAATCCAAAAGACCCTGAATAGCAAAAGCAAAATTGAGAAAGAAAAAACCTGGAGATTTAACAATCCCAGATTTCAAGATATACTACAAAGGTACTGTAATCAAAACAGTATGGTACTAGCACAAAAACAGACATACAGATCAATGGAACATAACAGAAAATCCAGAAATAAACCCATAATTATATGATCAGATAATCAAGGACATAGGAGGCAAGAATATACAATGTGGAAAAGACAGTCTCTTCAATGAAAAGTGGTGGGAAAACTGGGCCATTTTCTTAACAGTATGAAAAAATAAACTCAAAATGGATTAAAGACCTAAATGTGAAATCTGAAACCATAAAACACCTAAAAGAAAACATAGGCAGTAAAGTGATGGACATTGGTGTTAGCAATATATTTATGGATATGTCTCCTCAGGAAAGGGAAAAAAAGCAAAAATAAAATACTGGGAGTATATAAAAATAAAAAGCTTTTTGCACAGTGAAGGAAGACATTAACAAAATGAAAAGGCAACATATTGAATGGAAGAAGATAGTTACAAATGATGTATCTGAAAAAAGGGTTAATATCCTTAACATACAAAGAATTTATAATACAACTCAACACTAGGGATGCCTGGGTAGCTCAGCAGTTGAGCATCTGCCTTTGGCTCAGGGTGTGATCCTGGGCTCCTGGGATCGAGTCCTGCGTTGGGCTCCCCACAGAGAGCCTACTTCTCCCTCTGCCTATGTCTCTGCCTTTCTTTCTGTGTCTCTCATGAATAAATAAAATCTTAAAAAAAAATACAACTCAACACTAAATTCCCAAATAACCCAATTAAAAAATGGGCAGAGAACCTAAACAGATATTTTTCCAAAGAAGACCTACAGATGGCTAACAGACACAAGAAAAGATGCTCAACACCATTCATCATCAGGGAAATACAAATCAAAACCATGATTTGCTATCATCTCACACCTATCAGAATGGTTAGTATCAAAAAACACAAGATATGGGATCCCTGGGTGGCGCAGTGGTTTAGCGCCTGCCTTTGGCCCAGGGCGTGATCCTGGAGACCCGGGATCGAATCCCACGTCGGCTCCCGGTGCATGGAGCCTGCTTCTCCCTCTGCCTGTGTCTCTGCCTCTCTCTCTCTCACTGTGTGCCTATCATAAGTAAATAAAAATTAAAAAAACAAAAAACAAACAAACAAAAAAACCACAAGATATAACAAGTATTGGGGAAGATGTGGAGAAAAGGGAACTCTTGTGTGTTGTTGGTGGAAATGTAAATTGGGGCAATTACTGTGGAAAACTGTATGGAATTTCCTCAAAAAATTAAAGATAGAAATACCATATGATCCAGTAATTTCATTACTGGGTATTTATTCAAAGAAAGCAAAAACACCAATTTGATGTTTTTTTTTTGTTGTTGTTTTGTTTTTTAATGACAGACAGAGAGAGAGAGGCAGAGTCACAGGCAGAGGGAGAAGCAGGCTCCATGCAGGGAGCCCGACATGGGATTTGATCCTGAGTCTCCAGGATCACATCCCGGGGCTGAAGGCAGCACCAAACCGCTGGGCCACTGGGGCTGCCCAAAAACACCAATTTGAAAAGATATATGCATTCATTCCTATGTATACTGCAGCATTATTTACAATAATCCTAATATGGAAGCAGCCCAAGTGGCCACCAATAGGTGAATGGAAAAAGACAATGTGGTATATATCAACATAAGAGTAGCAACATATATGCTACTCAGCCATAACAAAGAACTCATAAATAGAACTGGTAGTTGCCCAAAGGGAAGGGGCTGAAGGGATGGGCAAGATAGGTGAAGGAGATTAAGAGGTAGAAACTTCCAGTGATAAGTCAAGGAGATGAAGACTATAGCATAGGGAATACAGTCAATAATACTGTAATAACGTAGGCTGACAGATGATGACTGCCACGGTGAGCACTGATGTATATACTGAATTGTCCGAACCACCATGTTGTAACCTGAAACTAACTTACCATTGTAGGTCAGACACCAGACTTCAATAATAAAAAGAACAAGAGCTGATTCTAGGTGAAGACAGTGCTTCAGTGCAAAAGAACATGCCTGGGTAAGTGAAGACGAAGATGGGAACAGTTGCTCAGAAGTCAAGGGCAGGTCCCTTGTGGGACAGTCTGGCAAAGACCCTTCACTCCACGTTGAGGGACGAGAATGGTCCTGACTCAGAAAAGCCCTACTGGTCAACCTTGGTTGATTCCAAGGCATCAAGCTGTCCTTTTGACCAGGAGCTCATATGACTGAGATTGGGCATGGCAGAGAAATAAATGGTCAGGCCAGAGAAAGGAACTGGCTTAAGTCAGAGCAGACAAAACACTCGGGTATTAAACAAGTCTGTGTGTTCAATGGTTACTGGGACCAGAAAAGAAACGCTATCCTCAGTCACTGACCTTCTGGGGCTCCAAGGTAACCTCAGAGTCACTCACGTTCTGGACATCTGGGCTGTGTGAAGGCTGGACTGTGCTCTGGCTCCATTTCCTGGTGGAGAGAAAGCACTGTAAAGAATCCAGTGCTATCACCAACAGGGTCCCAATGCTGACGCCTGGAGTGACCACCCAGCACAAGTAGGGACCTCGTCCTCCCATACAGCTCCCCCCAGGTGGCTGCTCAGCTTCTGCTCCACTGCCAATAGCAGGCTGCCCCACAACCTCCAAGGCAGTCTGTTTCTCTGCTCCAGAGTCTGTAGTTGCTACAAAGTTCTTATTTTGCATTGGAATCTACCTCCCAGTGTCCCTTGCCCTATAGGAGCCATCTTGGGTCTAGCTAAGGCAATGTCTTAGAAGGCTCACTGAAATGCAGAGAAAGCCTAGGGAAGAGACTTATAAAAGGTCAGGCTTTCCTGCTGTAGGCTAAAGCTCACAGAATCATAAGCTACTCTGGCCACACTTCACTTTGTCAACTCTGCCCCTAAAGTACACTTTCTTGAGGTCAGTGCAGTCACAATTAAGTGAACACCACCAAGGTGCCCATGCTGGCGTTCCACCCAACCCTCCTCTCTGGATGGCAGCACCTGGTGCGCAGCAAGGCCAAGGAGGGCTTGGTGGTGATGGTACCTGCCAGCTAGTGCCATGCAGGCTTCTTCTGTGCTGCTGACTGCTAGGGCTGCTCATCACTGCCCCCATCGTGGGTCACTGTGGGTATGGGGTGATGGCTGCTGGATTAGTGACTTGTTTGGCACCTTTTTCTTTCTTTTTTTTTTTTTTTAATTTTTAAATTTTTTTTAAATTTTTTATTTATTTATGATAGTCAAAGAGATAGAGAGAGAGGCAGAGACACAGGCAGAGGGAGAAGCAGGCTCCATGCACCGGGAGCCCGACGTGGGATTCGATCCCGGGTCTCCAGGATCGCGCCCTGGGCCAAAGGCAGGCGCCAAACCGCTGCGCCACCCAGGGATCCCTTGGCACCTTTTTCTAGGCAGGCCTGTGTTGAAGGGAGGGTCTGGCGTCTCTGTCCCGGACAAAGACTGTCTCTTGAAACACACTCCTTCTTCCATTCCCAGTTCTTTTGAGTCTCTTTCCAGATACTTCAGCCAGCGGTTCTCTGAGGACTGAGGTTTTTCCTACAGGATTGGGAAGTAAGTTTATTCTCAGGACCCTCACCTACCCTGTCACCAGGAAAGGCATTTTGCTGGAAGGCAATGGGGAGATGGATGTCCTGAGGCACCACTGGGGACCTGGCACACTGGCACAGGTCCTGGGAAAGCCACAGGGCACAACTCATCAAGGAACTTTACAAATGTCCATGCTCCCTGACCTACGGCTTCCAAATGAAGACAAAGGCACAAAGATGCTTGTCAAGGTGATATAAATCTTAGCACATACTTACCGTAGCAAAAATCTGGAAATGATCTACATGCCAAGTCATCATGGAATAAATATTGATACACTACTATATCTTGTATATATAGCACATCACTGAAAATTCTATAGCAACAGAAGACCAGCAGGAGTGCAAACTCTAGGATGCAAACCAGGGGTTTCTGTAATGATGAAGCTGTAAAATTAAGTCCCTAAGTGGACAAGACTGGAAGTACAGAACCAAATATGTGAAAGCTGCTGTGTTAAAGTGGTGTATGAACAATGCTCCCATTTATAATACAAATATGAGGGGCGAGCAGAGGGAGGACGTTGCCAGTGTGATTCTGTGAGCAGAGGCGGGCTCTGTCCCCAGGTGGGCAGGGAGCCTCGGACAGCTGTTCCCACGCCCCCGCCCCTGGCAGGACACAGTGTTCCATGTACCCAGCACCCTGGATGTACCAATGTTGTCACCTCCTCAGTCACCCAGGCTCTTCTCCTGCCTACCCAACACTGAGCATCTACTTTACTATGCACTGGGGCAGAAAGCTGGATGCGAGCCCTGCTGGGAGGCTTGGGTTGAGAAAGGGAACACGAATGGTAGGTTCTCAGCAGCAGCAGCATCTTTTCACTATCAGAGGTGTGCCCAGAGTGTGACAGGGAGTATTGGTACACATGGCTGTGTCCACCCTTATGACAGGGGTGGGTTTACTCCCTCCTCTGTTCGCTATAGCTCCAAGCCAAGTGTCTGTTATCGATAGCATTTGTTCAACAAAAGACCAGCAAATGAATAAATGGACCACCCCCCACCCCCACCGTGACACTCACCTGCACACTCTCATGCTCAGCATCCCCAGGCCCTGCATTTTCCTCATCAACATTTACAGGCTCTTCCAGAAACCTTAGTGAAAGAATGTATGTATGTCCTTAGTGAAATGACCAGGGGGATGAAGAGCAAGGAGATGGAATAGCAAGATGTAAATACTTGATACCAAAGACTGCTCTAGGGGATCTTAGGATCTTATTTCTGTTGTTCTGATGTAATTTGGTGATCTTCCAGCAGCTCACAAGGGCCTGGGCAGGGGGACCGTTTGTTCTCCAGATTTAGGCAAGTCAAACCAGCGTTTGCATCCTGGCTTTGCCATTGACTGGCTGTCATTGTCAGTGTGACTTTCGGTTCATCACTGTACCCCAGTTCCCCTCATCCACAAGTGGGGACAATATGGCAGGGGTGACTATGAAGATGAAAGAGACAACATGCGTGCATGTGCCTTGTCGAGAGCCTGGGGTACAGACAGAGTAACGTCAGGGGAAGCCTCATAGCACAGAGTCCCTCCCATCAGCAGTAGAGATGTCTCCACCGCACAGAATTATACAAGTCTTTATAGTTCTACCTTGACCCTTACGAGAGAGGAGGCATTCTGTGTGACATAGTGACTTCCACCAGCCCTCCAGGGGAAGTAGGGCTCTTTCACCACATAAAGAGTGGGGGTGCCAGGGCCTCCAGGACCTCTAATAGGACTGAATGGCTGTGAGAATACTTACTGTGCAAGAGTTGGAGGTTAGAGCAAAGCCAAGTCTACCTTTTGTCAGGGTGGTTACATCACACTGTCATATGGGAACTCCTTCTAGTGAGCTACCCAATGTGGGTATCTATACTTCAATTTCTTCATTGATCAATGGTCCTCACAGGATGATTATAAAGATGCAGTGAGAGCGTGCATGTACAACACCTACTCAGCCATGTGGCTGGTGATCCAGCATTCATATCGTGTCCTAGCAGCTACTGGCCAGAGCTCTGCTCACCTTTCGAATTCAGGAACTCATCAATAACGAACAGCTCTCAACAGTCCAAAGATACCATTCTGTCTTCTTGCTTTAATGATACCACTGGGCAGTTGGGCATCTGCTATTCCTTTGTAGGTGCTCGCTCACTCTCTCTCTCCAGCTACTTTTCAGCTCTTTTGTCTTTTGTGTTCTGTGATTTCATTATGTTGCTCTAAGGGCAGATTTCTTTTTTAATCTTAAAATTAACTTAAGGTATGACATACCTTAAAATTTAAGTGTCTACTTAGATGAGCTTTGATAAATTATATCTTTGAAACTATCATCCAATCAAGATATAGGGACGCCTGGGTAGCTCAGCGGTTAAGTGCCTGCCTTTGGCCCAGGATCGAGTCCCATGTCGGGTTCCCTACATGCAGCCTGTTTCTGCCTCTGCCTCTGCCTCTCTCTCTCTGCTGTCTCTCATGAATAAATAAATAAAATCTTTATTTGATTTTAAAATCTTTATTTTATTTATTCATGAGAGACAAAGAGTGAGAGAGAGAGACAGAGACAAAGAGAGAGAAGAGGCAGATACACAAGCAGAGGAAGAAGCAAGCTCCATGTAGGGAACCCAACATGGGACTTGATCCCAGGTCTCTAGGATCAGGCCCTGGGCTGAAGGCAGTGCTAAACCGCTGAGCCACCCCGGCTGCCCAACAAATAAAATCTTAAAAAAAAAAAGATTATAGAAAAAAAATTTAATTCAGATATAATGGACAAGATATGGAAAAATTTCATCATGCCCAAAAGTTCTCATGTGTCTTTATTTTTTTTTTAAAGATTCCTCTATTCATGAGAGACACCAAGAGAGGCAGAGACATATGCAGACGGAAAAGCAGGCTCACTGCAATGAGCCTGATGTGGGACTCGATCCCAGGACTCCAGGATCACAACCTGAGCCAAAGGCGGATGCTCAACCACTGAGCCACCCAGGCGCCCTCATGTGTCTTTAGAGGCAATTCTCTCCCCCAGAAAACTACTGATCCCTACAGCACTTAGTCTTTTGTGTTGGGCTTTTCTCACTTAGCAATGGTTTTGAGATTTGCCCGTGTTGTTTTGAATGTTGTAGTGTTCCATTGCATGAACATACCACAATCTGTTTATCCATTCACCTTCTGATTTATCTGTGTAGCCTTTTACCAATATCACATTGTCTTCAATTACTGCAGCATTATAGATCTTGAAATCAGGCTGTAGAAGTCCCCCAGCTTTGTTCTTTTCAAAATTGTCTCGGTAATTCTAGGCATTAGTATTTCTATATAAATTTTAGGGTCAGTTTGTCAATTTCTACAGAAAAAAAAAAAGCCCATTGGAATTCTGATTTGGATTAGGTTGTCTCTACCAATTTAGGATAAACTGAAATCTTCATGATACTGAGTTTTCCAATCCAGGAACATGTTACATGTCTTCATTAATATAGATCTTCTTTAATTTCTCTCAGCAATGTTTTGTAGTTTTTACTGAATAGATCTTGCACATTTTTTGTTATATTTATCCCTAAGTAACTGTTCTAAATGGTATAATTAAAAAGTTTAATTATGGGCTCTAATTTTCTTAATATTTAATATTTTATTTTGGGGGATTTTATTTTTTTAGATTTTATTTATTTGAGAGAGCATGCATGCAAGAGTGGGAGGACGGAGGGATCCCTGGGTGCCTCAGTGGCTTAGCTCCTGCCTTTGGCCCAGGGCGTGATCCTGGAGTCCCAGGATCGAGTCCTGCGTTGGGCTCCCGGCATGGAGCCTGCTTCTCCCTCTGCCTGTGTCTCTGCCTCTCTCTATATCATAAATAAATAAAATCTTAAAAAAAAGAAAAAGAGTTGGGGGAATGGGCAGAAGGAAAGGGGGAGGGGTTGAGGGAGAGGGGAGGGAGAAGCAGACTCCCTGCTGAGCATGGAGCCTTACACAGGGCTCAATCTCAGGACCCAGAGATCATGACCTGAGCCAAAGTAAGACACTTAACTGAGTCACCTAGGCACCCCTGTATGTTGACTTTGTATCCTTGTGATCTTGATAAAATATTAGTTCTAGTAGCATTTATATAGATTCGTTAGGATTTCCTATATATACAACCATGTTGTATATGATCAGGTCGTGATCCTGGAGTCCCGGGATCGAGTCCCACGTCGGGCTTCCTGCAGGGAGCCTGCTTCTCCCTCTGCCTGTGTCTCTGCCTCTCATGAATGAATAAATAAAATCTTTTATTTTATTTTATTTTATTTTTTTAAATCTTTAAAAAAACAAAACAAAACAAAAAAAACATGTTGTTTCCAAGTAAAATAATGACCTGGGATGCTTGGGTGGCTCAGTGGTTGAGCGTATGCCTTTAGCTCAGGGTGTGATCCTGGGGTCCTGGAATCAAGTCCTGCATTGGGATCCTCACAGGGAGGCTTCTCCCTCTGCCTGTGTCTCTGACTTTCTCTGTGTCTCTCGTGAATGAATATATAAAATCTTTAAAAAAAAAAAAAGAATGACTTTATCCGGTTTGAGATTTACTGTTTCCTAAATCCAAGAATGTAAGTGTTTGATTCTGGAAAATGCTTTAATCTTTTCACATATCGCCTCTGCCCCACTTTTCTTATTCTCTGTTGCTGGAACTATCCCCTGTAGCTTTCATGTTTTTCAACTCTCGTTTTTCCACCTTTTTATTTGTGTTGCATTGTGAATGAACACTTTCTTCAGATTTATCTTCCATTTCACTGATTCTCTCTTCAGCTACAGTTAATGCTTAACCTGTCCACTGAAATTTTAATTTCAATGATTCTACTTTTCATTTCTACAAACTCCTTTTGGTTCTTTTTCAAACCTAGTCATTTTTAAAAAGATTTTATTTATTTATTCATGAGAGACACAGATTGAGAGAGAGAGAGAGAGAGAGAGGCAGAGACACAGGCAGAGAAGCAGGCTCCATGCAGGGAGCCCGATGTGGGACTCGATCCCAGGACTCTGGGATCATGCCCTGGCCAAGGACAGACGCTCAAACCACTGAGCCAACCAGGTGTCCCTCTACTTAGTCATTTTTAAAAGTCCCTGGCTTCCTTTTTTTTTTCCTTTGTACTTTCTACCCCCAACATGCCGCTTGAACTCACAATCCTGAGATGAAGAGTTGCATGCTCTACCAACTAAGCCAGCCAGGTGGCCTGAACTACTTTGCTTCTTATATTATCAATCTTGCCTTTTATTTCATTAAATATATTAAATACACATTATGTATTCTGAAGTCTGTGTGTCTCACTTTCTCATCTGTTGTTTCTGTTGTCTTTTGCTCATGGTGACATGAATGTGTAATGATTTTTAACTCTGAGTATATGCTCCTTAGAACTTTATCTGTGGAAATTCTTTCAGGACTGTGTTGAAGATGTATGCTCCAGAGGAATTGCATTTACCTTTGCTTCCTTGAGCAGTTTAAAAATAAATTCCCAGTCTGAGGCTTTTCACACAGTGCATGTAAAAGGCTGAAAAGCCATGTGACAGCTTTCTTGTGTTTATAAAATCCTAGAGAGGATTTTATTGGCTGTATTCTTCAGCTAATACAAAGGTCAACAGCAGGCTCCCTGCTGCAGACAGGGTGCATTTGATCATTCATTGAAGGTATAGTATTTTGGGGACACAGCTTTATGTGGTGGTCTCCTACTGACCCCCCTCCCCGCCATGCTGAACAGGCCCTAGGCCTTGTCTTTGTCTCTTGCACCCCTCCCAGGGTCTAAGTGGAAGCTCCAGAGCACGTGGATTCATTACATCAGCAGCTCAGGTACTTACTCTCTGGATTTTGGCTTTTGCTTTATTTTTAACTTCTGATATTTTGTTTACTTCCCTATCATCTCATCAGTGTACTCCAAATACTATAGTTAGTATTTTTAGTTATTGTCAGAGGGAAGATTGTTCAGAGTAAATAATCACTGTATGGAAATCTAAGGGTTTTTTTTCCATTTTCTACTTCCACTAACCACTCAAGATGAACACAGGCCAAGATAAGATGCGTTTCTCAAACAACTATACCTGAGTGATATCTCTGAAATCTGTCCCTGCAGCAGATTTAATTTTTGGACATGGCATCTACAGTCAGCACCAGAGCCCTCACCATAAGTCTGAAAAACAAAAGAATACTAAGTTTAGAAAGCACTGACAGAATGTTGAGAAACAAATCCATTAGTGACATACCTTAGGAAGGGAAAAGCTATACGTTACAAGGCAGAAATCCTAATGACTGAGCACTGCTTCTGGAGTAATTTATTTATAGTCTCAGGAACAAATATTTCTGGTTTATCTGGCGACTATCCTTCTAGCACTGAGAACTCTACATATCAAAGACAAACTCAGTCCCAAACCCCACACTAAATGGTTAATAAACATGAATAAGAAATTTGGAAGGGCACTTGGGTGGCTCATTGGCTGAACATCTGCCCTTGGCTCAGGTCGTGATCCTGGGGTCCTGGGACTGAGTCTTGCATCCGTCTCCCCACAGGGAGTCTGCTTCTCCCTCTGCCTATGT
Source organism: Vulpes vulpes (assembly GCF_048418805.1). Classification (NCBI taxonomy): domain Eukaryota; kingdom Metazoa; phylum Chordata; class Mammalia; order Carnivora; family Canidae; genus Vulpes; species Vulpes vulpes. The sequence goes on from NC_132791.1 coordinate 71,992,671, forward strand.
CTTTGCCTCTCTGTGTCTCTCATGAATAAATAAATAAAATCTTAATTTTTTTTTTGGAAGAGAAGCAACACGAACCACCAACTGATATTCACTGATAATCAAAGCAACATAAAATAAAAGTACTTTTTTTTTTTTCCACTTAGCAGTCACCCATTTGTTTCACAATATTTATTTAGCACCTCTTATGTGCCAGGGCCATGGACTAGTTAAGGACAATAAGGGGAGTAGACAAAAATCACTGTCATCATGGAGTGTACATTCTAGTGAGAGGAGACAGACAATAAATGTATAAATTGACTATGTGGCCATTAGGTGATGGAAGTACCATCAAGGAAAATAAGGCAATGAAAGGGTAGAGTGGAGACAGAGTAGACAATTTTATATAAGGTGTTCAGGAACAGATCACTAAGGTGATGCCTGGGCACAAACTAGGAAAATATGAGGGCAGAAGCCATGAAGATACCTAGGGGAAAGCATTTGACAAAAGTAATGAAATGGACACAAGAGCAAGGACCCTGAGCCTGGAATTTTTGAGGAACATGGCTAGAGCTGAGTGGTCTGGGGGAAAACAACAGGAGATGAGGTTTGAGTGTAGTCCCTACCACAGGCAAAGTCAGCCTCATGGGCATGAGACCTGTTCTGTTATGGCCATGCTGAAAACATTTTTTGGTTTTATTTTTGAAATTCTTATTTTTGAACTTGTGTAAGTGAAGTCTGATGGGACAAAGGATCATGTCTGTAAGCAGAGAAATACACAATATATGTGTCCACTGTTCCTTACCACACCATTTGCATCACATGCTTGATGATCCAGGGGCACAGGATTCCAGTTGACTCACAACAAACACGTGGGAGTGTACACAGAGAGTCCGAGTGTAGATGCTGTTTGCCATCTACATCTGAGTATGTGGAGGCACCCACAGGGTGAGATGCCAGGCTTCCACTGGAACAAGAACTTGCTTCAGATGCAGAAGGCAAGGGTGTTCTAAATAAACATACACAACCAACCAAGGAACCCTATCATATCTTTTTTATTCCTGTTACTTGCCTAGAACAGCTGATCACTTCTGCTAAAAATGATGACATGGAAGGAAAGGGCAAGACAGAGACTTTCCTTTCCCTCAGTCCTTCCTTATGCATCAGGAAACTGATGGGGGAGCATGGGGCTGGGGGAAAATGTGTGCATATCAATAAGTAGAGTAAAAACAGCTGAGTTAATTTTGTGTAGCATTTCCAGTGGTAAGAATGAAATATGTAGGCATATATGAGCTCCAAAACACAACCTGGGTAATTTGGATGATCCTGCACATACAGTAAATGCTCTTATGTTATTCTGCATATGGACTAAACACTCTTTGCATTTTAAACTGGTGTTGTAGGATATCAATGGCAAAATTAATGCTAATAAACTTAAAATATTAGTTTTTCTTTACTTAGGAAGACATTCAACAGTAAATAAACTCATTATTGGGCAGCCCGGGTGGCTCAGCGGTTTAGCGCCGCCTTCGGCCCAGGGCCTGATCCTGGAGACCCAGGATCGAGACCCATGTCAGGCTCCCTGCATGGAGCCTGCTTCTCCCTCTGCCTGTGTCTCTGCCTCTCTCTCTCTCTTTCTCTGTGTCTCTCATGAATGAATACATAAAATTAAAAAATAAATAAACACATTATGAAAAGTCAAGAGAATCCAGGAAAGAAAGGAAAAGCTTAATATTTTAGTACCTTTTACAGCTCTGCTTTTGAACAAGGGGCCTCACATTTTCCTTTTGTACCAGGCACTGTACGTGGCCTTGTAAGACTATGGATTTTGCTCTAACCTGGAAGGTTGGGGAGACTGACTTGGCCCAACACATGTTTTAGTAGGACATTTGGGCCACAGCACTGAGGGCAGACTATACCGCAGCAACAGGGGGGCTGGGCTGGCAGGAGTTTGCTGCAAACAGTGGTGTGGCTCAGACCACTGTAGTGACAAGTGGTCAGTCTGGGTACATCCTCAAAGGGGAGCTGACAAGATCTGCTGATGGACAAGATGAAGAGTATTAGGGAAAAAAAAAAAAAAGAGGAGTCATGGATGACTTCCAGGTTTTTTTTAGTCCAAACAACTAACCAGGGACTTGGCACACAGGAGATGAGGATGACTGTGGGAGAGCAGGTGCGTAGGGCCTTCTGTTTGGAAAGATGGATTCTGGATGACTATCAGAGAACCAGGAGAGAGCTGAATGGGCAGATCTGAGGTCTGAGACAGATACCCCAGAGCTGTGAGACGATCTCCTCTTGGATCACTAAGGAGGAGAGGTCAACAAACTTGTATCACTGGAGCAGAGGCCAACAGACTGAATACCAGAGCATTCTCACGTTTAGAAGCTGGGGAAATGGGAAAAAGCTAGCACAGAGGACTGAAACACAGCAGAAAGACAGCAGGAGAACCAGAGTGGGATGACTGGAAGTCTGAGTGAACACAATGTTTTGAGGAGGACATGACAAACTGTAACAGATGCCACCAACAGGTCAAGCCGCTGGGGGACTGAGAATTCACCGTGGATTTTAGCAAATGGAGATCACTGCTCACTTCGACAGGAGTCATTTTACTGGACTGCAGGGAATAAAGTCCAGCTGGGGCAAGTTCAAATTAGAATGGGAGAGAACTGAAGACTGCAACGGCAAAGCTTTGTAAGGCGTTGATCTGGCATAAATGGCTGAGTGTATGCGCGCCAGCGAGGGAGGGACCAGACCACTGCTGAATGCTCAAATCATTCTCCCCTCATCTGGGCACAAACTGGACTAAGTTTTCTGGTTTTCCTTGCAATTCTTTCTAGTGGGATGGGAGCCACTTCTAGGCCTGACCCCTAAAAGCCTCCTGGGTAGTTCCTTCATGTTCTTGCCCTTCAGTGGCTGCAGGGACCAGGCCTCTGGGACTTAACAGAACCTCAAGATGAAGGGTGCCTGGGTCCCTGAATGACCACACCCAGGATGTCTGCCCTGTTGATTTTAATCCCTTCCAAGACCATTACAAGAGCAAGAGGGACAATTTCTATTGTGTTAGGCTACACCATTTTGTCGTCTATTTGTCACTGTGGCCTAGTCTACCATAAGCCATGCCCCACTGCACATGCATGGAGGCGCTGAGACGAATGCAGGGCCTCCTCAAGGAGAATTTAGAAATATAAGCTGACATGGAAAATGAGTAGCAGTCACCATCTCACAAGCCAGCTCCTTGTCTTCGGAGACCCAATCTTGGGGTGGGCCTCAGCAGCTCTACTGCTGACCAATGACCCGATCCTATTCCGACCAACCCAGTTGGCTGGACCAGATGTGGACATCTGGGTCAACTGAGCCAATCAGATCGCTTCCCCCAGTTTATTAATTGGGATTCAGCTATTCTAGTTGGCTTGAAGTGAGAGTCTGTGGTCGGTGGGTGGAGTAGGTTACTGTGAGCTATCTGGGGAGAGAGAGGAAGGGGAGGAAAAAATGATATTTGCATTGTCCACAGCTTTGCGGACCTTCAAGGGCTCAGGGATTTTCATCCTCCCTTGCTTTCCCCAAGATACCCCATTACTTTGCCAGTACTTTTTTTTTTTTTCCTGAAACCGTTCTGAAGTGTCTTTTTTCTACTTGCAATCAAAAGAATCTTCGTTAAAAGACATCCTTTGAAATAGCAACTTAACTTCAAGGAAATCACTGGTCAAGTGAAGAAAGAGCTTTTGTAAGAACCCTCATTGCAGAGTTGTTCATAACAATGAAAACAAAAATCAACCTAAGTGCCAGTCACTGTGGGATTGGTCATTTCCTGATTCAATAAATATTCACTGAACGATCACTTACTATGCCAGGCACATGATATGTGCAGAGGGCGGATCAGTAAACAAAACAGGCAGAGCTTTTGCTCTCATGGCACTTCCATGAGATAAGCAACACTCATGTAAACACACTCGAATATGATTACATATATTTTTAAAAGATTTTATTTATTTATTCATAGAGATGCAGAGAGAGAGAGAGAGAGGCAGGGACACAGGCAGAGGGAGAAGCAGGCTCCATGCAGAGAGCCTGACGTGGGACTTGATCCAGGGTCTCCAGGATCACGCCCTGGGCTGCAGGTGGCGCTAAACCGCTGCGCCACCGGGGATGCCCCTCGAATATGATTATCTAAATCAGGGCAGTGAGGAGAGCAAGGGGAAGCCCCAACAAGGAGCACAAAGGCCATAAGGGTGCAGCATGTCTAGACTATTTCAAGATCTGAAAGCAAAGGCCTCATGGCCGAAGACGGAAAACAGGCAGCTGAAGCGGGAGAGGTGGCATGGGGGGGCCAGAGAAGGTGAACAAGGGGCTCAATAAGGCAAAGGGTGCAGACAGGCTGTGCTATGAAAGACATGAGGTGGAGCAATAGGTATGGTATCCATATGAAAAGAATCTAAGTGGCCTAAATAAGAGCGTTTATCCTTTATCCCGAGCTTCCTTCAGTCCTTAGGTTCTCTCTTGAACATCTCCTGATGACCTCCACTTCCTGAGCTCCCCTTGTCCTCAAACTGCACGCATGGACATGCACCCAGCCAGTTGGGTCTGACTGCCCAGTCATCTTCTTACAGGCCCTGCATTTTCCTTGCCATTTGCTCAGTCTAGGTTTTTTTTTTTTTTTTTTTTTTTTTTAAGATTTACTTATTTATTTGAGAACACAAGCAGAGTGAGAGGGAGAGAGAGAAGCAGACTCTCCACCCAGCACAGAACCCCACTTGGGGCTCAACCCCAGGACCCCAGATCATGACCTAAGCCAAAGGCAGATGCTTAATTGACTGAGCTACCCAGGTGCCCTGTTCAATCTAGTTCTAATTGCCCTGTGTGTGTGCATCAGTTTCTCTTCCACATGTACAGATCTATGAAGGCGAGAATGACAAAGCTTTGCCGCCCTTCTTTCTCCTATGCCTGCACACAGAAAGTACTCAGTAAAAACTTGCTGACTGAATAAGCAAAGGAAGGTAAATTTCCATCCATTTTACTCCTTGAAGGAAGAGGAACCTAGGAGTAGATGTTCTTGATCTAGTGAACTTGGTCCCAATACTGGAATGCTGGGACTCCACAGAAACATGCTTTTCTGCAGGGCTGGGTTTACCACCCGCCTCTCGCCCCCTCGCTTTCTGGCTTGGCTACTAGATGCCCTGTTTCTCAGGACTCACCTGCAAAAATGACTGCTTCTCTCCACAAGCTTTGCATGTCCACTTGAGACTCTTTTTCTCCTACAATGAAATCCCAGAAATTTGGCTTAATTCTTTAAAACAGGTAGAAATGAATAAAAACTAATGATTTCAAAAGATCAAGGGAAAAGAATAAAATTCTAAAAACAAACAAACATATATGTATAAAAAGCTAATGGATTATAAAGGTGGCATTTTAGGAGTGAGGAAAAAACAGACTATGTAATAAATGGTGCTGGGAAAACTAGCTATCCATATGAAACAAAATCAAGCAGATCTCTGCTACTTCCACATTTTAATTTCAATTCTTGAGAAATCTAAGTGAGTTCTCTCTTAACATGATAAAATACCTTATATTCAGCTCTAAAACTGGAAAGTCACTGCCAGTATGCCTATGAAAATCAAGAACAAGCCAAAAAGCCCCACTATAGTTGACCATTGTTATTTTTCTGCTAATGGAATTGGAAAAGAAAAAGTAATAAGAGGTATGAAAACTGGAGAGGAGGGAAAAATTGTTTTAGATTTTTTTAACCTGAGAACTCAAGAAAATCAAATGAAAAACTACTAAAAACATTAAGACAATCTAATATAGTGAGGTTGAGTACAAAGTTAATATAGCTTCAAAAGTTAACAGAGCCTGGATGCCTGGGTGGCTCAGTGGTTAAACGTCTGCCTTCGGCTCAGGGTGTGATCCTGGAGCCCTGGGCTCTGAGTCCCGCATCGGGCTCCCTGCATGGAGCCTGCTTCTCCCTCTGCCTATGTCTCTGCCTCTTTCTCTGTCTCTCGTGAATAAGTAAATCAAATCTTTAAAAAAAAAAAAAAAAAGCTAACAGTCTTTATGTAAGTATCTAGTCAGAAAAGGTAATGGAAGAGTCCATTTATAATACCAACAAAGAAAATGTTATCACGGGGCACCAAAGTTCCTTGAAAAAATGGAATGAAGTAGCATGCTAAACATCAAAAAGATTCCTGGGCTGATTTATAAAAATTAATATGAGTATGATCCTAATACAAAAACCATCAGGTTTTTTTGAAGTACCCCAAAGGTTTCTAAGGAAGCCAAGCAGTACCAAATACAAATTTATGTAGACATATCCTACAATTCAGCAATTCTAAATCTCTAGTCTCTCTCTTCAAACACCATAAAAATACTCCTTTCTATGGGTACCTCTACAAGGAGGAAATGCACGTTAAAGAAAAAAATAGGTCTGGAAGGACACACAGTAACTGGCTAGCTCTAGGGGTCTGGAGATAGTAAGAAATAACAGTATCTTTGCAATCAGACAGCCCTGGGCCTGCCATTTATTAGATAGACCCCAGGATTTCTGTATTTTCATCTCTGTAAAATGAGGATGATAGATACCTAGTCCAGAGATTGTTGAAACTAAATGGGATGTGTGAAATTGTCACCTCTGCAACTACTGTTAACTCTTTTCTCCCTTTAGGTTCAAATCACTTTTCCTAGTTGAAATAACTGTGAGAGTATGCACATTATGTATGTGTAATAATTTAAAAATGGAAATGACTTCCATTTAATCTCAACTCCTAAAATACAGTCCAAAAAGTGAAGTAAAAATGATTTCTGAGCCCCCCAAAGAGCCCTTGGGGTCTCAGCAGGTGGACGGGTGCATACTCAGCATCCGACTTCTAAACATTCACTTTGAACAAGTTTGATGTTATCCTTTTTCTGGGCACAGCAGGTAAGAGGGGAAAGAGAGAACTGTCAGGACATACACTTGACGGCAGTGTTGGGTGACATCAAGGACTAAGGTGAGATACCATCCAGGACAAGACAGGCTAAGTGACATCCCTTATCTTGCATCTCCAAAGTCAGGGAAGCAAAACGTTTTAGAATTTCTGAGGACTGTGTTTCAAAAACTTCACTCTTGGGTTGTTCACCATTTGGGGAACAGGCATGAGTCCCTCCTCATACGATGGAGACACTGCAGAGCAAAAGGGTGACAGCAAGGCATGCCCAGTTGTGCCTCAGTTTGAAAACTGTCATTTCTGGCGCCTGGGTGGCTCAGGCCATGACCCTGGGGTCCTGGGATCCAGCCCCATATCAGGTTCCCTGCCCGGCTGGGAGTCTGCCTCTCCCTCCTGCTTCTTGTGCTCTCCCTCTCTCTTTCTCTCAAGTAAATAAATACAATCTAACAAAAACAACAAACAAACCAAGGGACACCTGGGTGGCTCCGTGGTTGAGCATCTGCCTTTGGCTCAGGTCATGATCCCGGGGTCCTGGGATCGAGTCCCACATCGGGCTCCCCAAAGGGAGCCTGCTTCTCCCTCTGCCTGCGTCTCTGCCTCTCTCTGATGTAGCTTTCATGAATAAGCAAATAAAATCTTTAAAAACAAACAAACAAGACAATAACCCTGTCATCTCCCCAGTAGTTAAATTAAGAAAGAGCCACTTTGGGGTAGGCTATCCTCGACAAGCTTTCTCCAACTAGCTCCAAGAAGTCACGAGGCCGCCTCCGCAGAAACCATTACCCCTGGTTTCTACGAATCTTATAACCACGTCAAAAACATTAAAAACAACAACAAAAAGACAAACAACAACAACAGTAAAACGTTACGAAGAGATACCAAAACCCAGTCCTCAGAGCCAGTCATGGAGCCCGGCGTCAGGGAGGCCCAGTACCGCACCGCGGGGCAAGGCCCTCCAACTCCCGCCCGCCACTGCCGCGCCCGGAGGGGGAGCCCGTGCCCACCCCACCTGGTGTGCTTGGAAGAGGCGACAGCTGAAGCACCGCAGCACCCTGGCCCGCTGAGCGCGCGACATTGCGGCCGCCGCCGCCGTCGCCGTCGCTCAAACGCCCCGTCCTCCCGGCGGCCCCCGCGCAGCCTCCAGCTCGCGCGCAGAGTCCTCTAGACCCCGCCGTCTCGCGTGCGCGTGCGCCTGCGCTTGGGCCCGCCCCCCGCCCCCCGCCCCCACGGAAGCGTTCGGGCCTCTCTAGCTCGTGGAGCGCCTCGGCGGTCGGCCGCGGGGTCGCTGACTGCGGGGCGCCGGCCCTCGGTCTGCCGCCGGGTCGGTCGTTTGGGGGCTTGCGTCAGCCTCGCCACCCACGTGCTGTGTGAGCGCGGGCCGGCTCCCGTTTCCTCCTAAAGCCCGATCCCGCGCTGGGGCTGGCTGGGACGTTGAGCTTGCCAGGGCGGCGCCCCAGCTGCCGCTGCGGGTTCGGTCTCGCGCGGAAGACAGCGGGAGGGCGCCGCCCGCCCCGGCCCGCCCCGCCCCCTGGCGCCCGCGGGTGCGGTGTGCAGGACCTGTGGGCCTGAGGCCGAGGGCTGCGGACCCCGGGACCCCGGGACCCCGGGAGGGATTCCCAGAGAGCGAGGGGGAACTAGCCCCTGCTGCAGCCCGGAGGCGGGTCGCGGGACCCTAACCCGGCCCGCCCACACCTCCCAGTGCCGAGAACATAAGCCACACTGTTAGCGTTATAACACCCGGTGGGGGGAGAGGGGCCCTTGCTACCGGACTCAGTAGCAGGGTAAACTGGAAAGACCGTTACGGAAAACGATCTGGCAATGACCCTTACGCTGAGAAAATGACTCCCCCGACTTAGAATTTATGTGCCAGTGTTCACCGACCCATAACGGGAGAATGGAAATAGACACGCCACAGAGTCGTCGCTTACTGAGACTCAAAATGGACCATGAAGCATGCAGGTCAATTACAGAGACTGAGTTTGGCCTGAAAATGCTGGCATGTGTATTGATGGGAAGCAAAGAAGTTACAAAGAGGATATAATTTTAATTACGTAAAGCCAGGCGTTATTTATTTCCGAGGTGGAAGGGTTAAGGTTATAGATGATTTAGAACTGTTGGATTATGTTTGAGGGGCATCTAGGTGGCTCAGACGGCTAAGTGTCTGACTTCTGCTTAGGTCATGATCCTGGAGTCCTGGGATCCAGCACCTCTCCACCCCCCACCCCACCCCCCGCTGTTGTCACTCTTTCTCTGGTGCTGTCAAATACAATCTTGAAAAAAAAAAAAAAACGTTTGAGAAGCTGAATTTACAAACGGACTGTGACTAGACCACATATGATGACCTTTATAGCAACCAACCCCCAATCCCCGAAGCCAAACTACAACCTCTAGAGCAGACAGGACTTGGTCAGTAACTGCCAATTTCCCTATATTCTGCACTCTTTATCTCAGGACCAACCAGAGAAACCCAGTTATGCACCACACACCAACAGAAAAGACATCCTTCTAGTTAGCCAGCACCCCCTTGATTAGAGGCAGGTAGCCTCTAATCAGAGCACACCCGAAGCCTTCTCTTGTTTTCACTGAAGGCTTTCCCCACTCCTCTTGAGGTCTCTGCCAAGGGCACGTGATGACAGCTGCCTCCTTTTTTATATAGCAAGCTCTAGATATATGGTCCCTGCTCTCACTTCGGTGGTCTGTTTATTTCCCCCGTGTTTGACTTATTGTGGCTGAAAGCAAGAGGCATCTAAAAAGAATGTTTTATGCTTAATGAAAATAGAATAAACATTTCATGGGTCACCTAGGTGGCTCAGTCGGTGATGCGTGTCTCTTGATTTCCGCCCAGGTCATGATCTCTGGGGTTCTGAGATCCAGCGCAGAGTCTGCTTGAGATTCTTCCTCTCCTGCTCCCTCTGCCTACCGTGTATGCATGCTCTCTAAAATCTTAAAATTTTTTCATACTGGTATGGGTTCAGTTTTGAAAAAGATATAGAAAAAAAAACATAAAAATACTGAGTAATCTTGGAACGCCTGGGTGTCCAGGCAGTTGAGTGTCTGCCTTTGGCTCAGGTCATGATCCTGGGATCAAGTCCCGCATTGGGCTCCCCACAGGGAGCCTGCTTCTCCCTCTGCCTGTGTCTCTGTCTCTCTCTGTGTCTTTCATGAATAAATACAATCTTCAAAAAAAAATTGAGTAATCTTAAATATTATGAAAAATGGTTTTCCTACTTTTCTGTTTTCCTCCTTTCTTCAAAAATATGTAATCTCCAAAAATTCATATATTTTTCTTGGGAATTACAAAATTGACTTGGTTTGGTATATCACTTGGTAAGCAGTTTTAAAATATATAATTGTGTTTACTTACAGAAGAAAAATATTTTTAAAGCTTTATTCGTACTATCCATTCTTTTGTCATATGAAAGGCTAGATTACTGTATCATATTCTTGTTTAATTTCTTCGGCACACTGTCGCATTTAGACTTCTATGTGATATAGAAAACATCCAAATTTCGCTTTATTTACATCTAATTGATTACACTCAATTTAAGACTTTAAACTGCCAACTTTATGGGGTTTTTACATAGATATTTACTTAATTTCATTATGGCCAAAAATGCAGTCTTTTGGATATGAACCCTTTGAAATTACTTTATGGCAAAGCATGTGGTCAGTTTGTATAAATCCTAGAAAGGAAATTACATTGGTTAATGACATTTTTTTTTGTTGTTAAGCAAACAGTTATTCAGTTTCCTTGATGTTGTTTCGCCACATTTATTGAGATGTGAACCAGCAGTTGTGAACAGGGTAAAAATCACAGAGACTGTCATTTAAAACACCAGCCATAAAACCTATAAATAGAAAGTAGATTAGTGGTTCCTTGGAGCTGCAGGTGGGAACGGGGATTGGCTGCACGTGGGTGGGAGGGTCTTTCTCAGGGGATGGAAGTACTCTAAAATTGCATGGTGGGGACAGCTGCACAACTCTATAAATTTACTCAAAATCATTGAAATATAGCTCAAAACAAGTGAATTGTATGGCATATAAATTATACCTCAATAAGCTATTAAAAGAAAAAACAAACACAGGGCATGCCTGCGTGGCTCTGTTAAGCATAGGACTCTTGATCTCAACTGGGGTCTTGATCTCAAGGTCGTAAGTTCAAGCCCGATGTTGGGCTCCATGCTGGGTAGGGAGCCTACTTACAAAAAGAGGGAAAAAAGCCCAGCCCCAGGACTTATCCTTATCCATGTGGCAGGGATGGGAAGGAAGGCGAATGCCAGACATCAAGGATCAGCTCTTGTCCCAAAGCTAGAGAGTGCTCATGGCTCAGTCTGCTACCTGCGGCCCCACGTCAACTTGCCCCAAGCGCATGCTGCAGCCCAGGCCCAACCACACCCCTGCACCCACGGGGCACAGGCTGCTTGCACCTGTGGAGCTTGGGACTGCCCCCATCAGCAAAGGTCAGTTCAGGCCCTACCGGGTCTGCATCAGCACCTTCTGTGTCCTCATTCTTCCTGAGGGCCCCGAAGCCCTACCCCTGTCGGGGTCTGAGTGCCCAGAACGTCTGGAACATGGCCTGGGGGCCCATCTGCCTGGGAAGAAGCCAGAAGCCCAAGCCGTAGCTGAGGCCCCATTAAGGCTCTGCACGCAGTATGGTATCGAGTTCTTTCAGGGGTTTATTAAGGCATTGAGCACAGTGTGATCTTCAGCCAACTGAAATGAATACAAGGAAATAGATCAGGACCTGAGGGATGTGCTTTTAAGGTTAATGGTGAGGCTGATGAGCTGAAAGAGCATTTCGAGTAACGTCTGTGTGGCACCTGCCCTGGTGCACTAGACACTTCCTGCCTGTGTCTCTTGGCCAGGGGCTTGGGCTCAGGGGCTTCCAGAAAGCACCTTGAAGTTCCCACCACCTTGATGCTCAACAGGCACGAGACTCGCTGCCTGGTGCCAAATGGCAGGAATGCTCCCCACCGACCCCCACCCCCACCTGGAGTACTCAGCTGCAGCCCTCCTCTCCCCCAGGAGTACTCAGCTGCAGGGTACCCCCCCATCTTCTTAGAAGTGGAAGGAGCAGGGTAGCCTGGCTACAGAATGGGGCACGGAGGCACTGGGCAAGCAGGCCAGGACGGACGGCCTCTTGACACTGCATGGGACCAAGGTGGGTCCCATGAAGCAGGGCATGAGGGGACCCAGCTGTGGCCATTCAGCCTTTTTTCCATTCACAACTGACTGCATCTGGGGAGAGCAAGAGGGGTGCATCCTTAAGGAGAAAAGAGAACACGAAGGGGGAGGGGGAAGCAGAGAGACAGGCCAGGTCCCTGTCAGCCTGAAACTCCAGACTGTTCGAGGTCGCTGGAGGTGCTGAACTGTCTCTCCACCTTCTTCTGCTCCTTGATCTTGAGTCCGATGTCCACCCTCTTCTCAAAGAAGTTCACCAGGACGGACTCCGTCAGGATGGAGGCCAGGATCTGCTCAAAGGAGATGCACCAGTCTGTGTCTACAGCGCCGCCACAGCGGGCGGTGGCTGGGGGACTGCGGGCCTCCCCGCCCACCAGCACCGTGTCGTCAGCCAGGTCCTCGCATGGCAGGGAGCCAGTGCTGACCACTGAGTAGGAGGACATGGACATGTCGTCTTTGGTTTCGTCGTCCGACAGAAGCTGGGAGGGGGAGCCCCGGCCCTCGCCGCTGCCCCCTTCGCCCACCACCTGGCTCTCCTGTGGAGCTTTCCCGAGGTGGGTGTCTCCCCTGGCTTTGGCCTGGGGATCCCCTGCAGCTGGGGGCTGAAGCTCCGGGGCTGGGTCCTGTGGGGGCTCAGTGGCCACGGGCTCATCCTCCTCGGGCACGCCATCCCTGGGCTTCCTGCCCGGCTGCGCCGAAAACTTCTTGCCCACCTCACCGATGCGGAGCAGCAGGCTTGCCACCGTGGCGATGGCATGGTACAAGTCCTGCTCCATGGGGTCCTCGCTGAACATATTGTAAAGTGTCTTGCACAGCTCAATGAACTGTTCCTTTTCAGATGAAACACAGAAAAAAGGTCAGGGAGATGGGAGAAGATGGGTCAGCCTGACCTCAGATCAGCCAGACTGCCCGTGCTCTGTAGTGTTGTTAGCTGTCTGTACACCTGCGCCTTGTTACACCCATGTCACAGACTGGGACGCTGAGACACAGAGTGGGAAGCTGACTTGACCGATATCACACAGCCTCAGAAGAGCTTTCTTTTCCAACTGCCTTTACTTTGAGCATAGTCTCCTCCCTGCCCCTAAGTCCACTCTGCTAGCAGAGCCACACTGATTTCTGCCATGACTTTCCAAACCCGGTCGGTGGCTACTGAAGGACTTCAGTGTGTTTTGGAATCACTTTGAGTTTCCTACATCTTTGATCAGAATAGATGGTGAGGACAAAGCAAGCACGGCCTGGGTCAGCTGTGGGGGGTGAGGGGGGGTCTGACGCCTGCCTGTGCCCGGCCCTGGGGAGGAACAGGAGTGCTGTGAGGCTGTCTTGTAAGAGGGGTCATGTGAGTCTCTACTGCTATTTTAGTGGATGGATCCCAATTAAATGTGAACAAGTCATCACCAGGAATTGGCTCCAAAGCAAGTGGACTCCTGTCCCTCTGGAATCATCCCTGACTCTGACTAGCAGGTGTTGGAGGCAGGCAGGAGAATTTCCACCCTATCAGGGGTTCTGGGAGAGACGGTGGGGAGCTTTTGGGTCCGGGGAACCCAGCCTTGGAAATGTCTGTTCAAGGGGGGCTCTGAATGGGCCTACCTGGTTCATTTTGGGAAGATCCTTAATGGTCTCCTTCTGAACCTCTTTCTCTTTGGCCCACATGCGAAGGTAGTGCCGATAGTCAGGAGGGCTGGTCCCCTTCTCCTCTGTGAGTTGGGAGAAAAAAAGATCTGTCAAGTCAGAGACAGAGCTGGGGCCAGGAGCAGGCAGTGAGTGGGTTTGGGGGCTGTCTGGCATGGGGTTACTGGGGCCCGCTTACAAAACACCCCAGTATCTGGGGAGGTGGTGATGGGAAGAGCACCCAGATGTCTCCCGAGTTATTACACTAAAGTAGGTTTGAAAGGACATGGAGGTTGATGAGAGGGTGGCAGGAGAGGGGCAGGCTGGGCTCCTAGAGGGAGGTGGGGGTGGGTTGGTATTCACAGCTAGGAGAGTCAGGTCTGGGGCTGAGAGGGGCTTCCTCTGGCAGCAGAGGCCGTTTGCCATTTCCCTGGGAGGGAGGCCTGCACAGACGCCATCAACCCGGGATCTGCGTCAGCACTGGCCACACTGGCCTGCCTGTACCTCCTCTCTTTTCTTGGACGTCCTCATTTCTGCTTCCCTCTTGCTCTTCCTGCTGCAGTGCTTCTGGACAACCGGAAAGGGGAAAGTACACAGAGAACATTCTTGTGTTACAACCGCAAACCACGGAGGCCTGTGAGCAGATGGGTCTGTTCTCCCGTAGAAGCCCTGCGCTGATGCTTTGCACCTGGTTACAGGACCCAAAGTGCCACCAAACCCTCCTGCCTCTCTGCCAAAGGATTACAAGCCTCGGCCCGCGGTGTTGAACTGAATAACCATACGCACGGTAGGGAGAAAAAGCCTGAGGACTAATTTCTGTAGTTTCTGTTAGAAAGGGTCAAACTGAAGGCAGTCCTGATGATCACTTCGACCCACACCTGACTGCCGCACTGATGAAGAATTTTATGGACTTGAATTCTGTGCCAGGTCCTGGGTTTCTTACAGCTGCACACTTGCTGGAGTTGGCCTGCACCGTGTGTCCTCTGGGGACAACGAACATGGGGACCCAGCAGGCTGCCCAGCTTTCCCAGACCTTGAGCCGGTAGGGCCACTGGGGGACCTCTAGTGGTGGTAGCACCCTGGGCTGTGCAGTGGTGGGGAAGGGCCCACCTCTCTGGGCTCAGGCTCTCTGCTGCAGAGGGGAGACTCGCCATCTGGGGCTACGTGGGGTCCAGGCACAGGGCTCTCCCCCACTAGTCCCTGGCCTTAATGGGAAGCCACTGGGAAGAGCCTCAAGTGTCCCTGATTTTCCCAGATTCTGAGTGTAAGAGAAGCATCTGCTTCTTCAGTTTGTGCACCTGAAATCAAGGCCCTTAAGCTTCCTATAAAGTTCCAATCCAGCCTTTTGACATGGCCAGCAGAACGGCCTTGCGGATCTTGATATGTTTTCTCTCTTGGGTGTATGTTGTCCTTGGTGTGTGTTATCTGCCACAAGAACTTACAGGCTGGGGGTTTGGTCAGTTTTGTAAGGACTTTATATACCACCAGCTCCGCTACCAGACCCAGGCCCAGAATGCCCCATCACCCTGCACCAGATGTCCCCAATGGGCTTTACACGTGGCCCAAGAATGTCTTCAAAAAGGCATGACAGATGTATTTTCCTGTAATGGAAGAGCCATGCCGACCACGAGAACACTTTACAGGGAAAGCACCCACCTCCACCTCCACCAGAACCATTTGACACTGTTGTCATGATGGCGTCTGGACTTTTTCCCATGAGTGTGACGTGGAATACTGACACTCCTGTGCAACGCCCACTGTGCCATGTGTCTGCATTTACTACCTGCTCCCCGCTGACAAGCATAGAAACCGCTTCTCTCCTCCCCGGTAAGCTGCGGCTTGCTCTTGGGTCCTCCTCAGGACTCATTCACACAGGAGGCATCCCTGGGACCAAGTGTGTCCAGACCCCCTGACCATGCAGGGGGTGGGGGTGGGTTGTTAGGTAGACGCAGCCAAGCATGAAGCAGGTGCCCCTGCCCCCCAAGGACTGACCTTGAGCCTCCCAGGGCAGGAAAAGGTCCAGATCTGAGGCCAGAGGAGATGCTGGGAGAGCACAGGAAGAGCGCAGGAGAGAGGGAGGGAGAGGCCAAGGTCCAGGAAGGAGGCAGAGACAAGAGAAACAGGAGTGAGAACACCTCCGGAGGCCCTTCCACAGAGAGGCAGTAGCCGACCCCGACACAGCACACTCCCCAAGCCCACAGCACGACTGCACAGCTGCAGGGCCCCAGGCCACGGCCCCCAGGACAGCAGTGCTCACCTTCAGAGGAGCTGTCCTTGGTGAAGTAATGGGTTGCTTCCAGGGCCGACTCGGCCTCCTCCGGGCTCAGGGCTATGCTCAGAAAGAAAGGTGAGTGAGGGCAGGACAACACAATGGGACTCGCCAGAGCATACCTCCCGAGTCCTGGCTCCCTGCGTGGCCTGCCTCACCACTATTATCAGGGCCCATGGTGCGGTGTGGGGTCACAGGGGTAATGACGACCACTGACCCTGGGTATTGTTCCTTCCCTGACTTTTACATTGTGCTTACAAATGTCATACATACCCCATCAAGAAGCCCGGTCAGTGCAGTTGGGGGTCCAGGGAGTGGCCTGCCTTCTTCCTGCCCTGATGGTGTGGTGCACAGCATCCTTTAGGGATGAGGTCCCCCAGGACACATGCAGGGACCAGCCACACACAGGGACTTACTCTTCTCACTTTATGCATCTTGTGCCTATTCTACACCTTTGGTACATTTTTTGTGATTAGGTCGTCCCCAAGATTTCGGATCCATGTGGTTCTGGGTGGGGGGCTTATTCTCCCCAGTGCAAGCGGGGGGGGGGGGCGGTTTGTGCTGACAGGGGTTGAATAGATGGCACTTGGGGGAGGTGCAGAGTGTGAAGCAGGGCAGGTGTGAGGCCTGGGTGAAGCAGGGCAGACAGATGTGGCTGGGAGTTGGTGAAGGAGCCCCATGTGCCCTCACCTGTAGAAGTGCAGCCCAGTGGGGTCTGCCCAACCCAGGCCCTGCCCTGAGCAGAGCTGGAGGTGGTTGGTACCCACCTTCCCTAGAGACATCCCTGAGGCCACTGTTCTTTGTTGAATTACGGGGAAAAATGAGCTACAGGTAAGAACACCTACATCAAGGCCTGGGTATTCCGGCTCTGGCTGCACAGAACCACCTCGGGGAGCTTTAAAACTGCATTCCAGGCCAGTCAAGTGCCAGCCTCTGGGGCACGCACAGCACCAGTGGTCAAAAAACCATTCCACCCACTTGGAGGCAGCCGCTGACCTGGGGCAGTTCGAGAATAGCAGCAGGGACCCAGGGCAGCTCCACCCCTGAGCAGAGCACCCAGGGGTAGAATTCTCACCTAAGTCTCAGTTTCTCCCTATGAAAAGGAGATCACGTCATCTTAGAGAACTCTCCGTGTGGCTACCCTGGCTGGGCAGGGTGAGCTGGGCCCACACGGCAGAAACCCACAGACCAAGGGATCCAGCCTGTCTGAAGATCAGCTGCCAGTCACCCTTCACCCACCACCCTGCAGCCTCTCAGTGTCTCCAGGAGGTACAGGTACAGTGTAGAGAAGCCAGGGGAGAATGGGCCCTGCTCATGACTGCACAAAAGGGCTACCCAGGCCATTTGGAGGGCCTCGGGGGTTCCCCCAAGCTGACCTCCGGGGATAAACAGGAGCTGCCCTGTGCTCCACCTGGGTCCCCACCCTCAGCCAGGCTTAGTCCTCTGAAACATGCCTCTTAGGTTATGTCCCTGCCCAAGGGCTCTGGCCTCCTCCCCCTAGGCTGCCTGAGGCCCACCCAGCACCTCATGGAGGCCTGCGCCTTGGGGCGCTGCAGCCCTAGCTCTGAATGCGAGAGGCCCGTGCCAGTGAGTGGGAGACGAGGCTCTCACCTGGGGGCAGGTGCAACTTGTAGAGTGCCTTGAGCTTCTCTGTCAGGTCCCCATGGTACATCCCACCTGTAGTGGAAGGCAATCCACACTGGAGCCCATCCCCTTCCAATGGGTTCTGGTGTGTTCCTCCTCATAGCCTCTCTCCTGGAGAGGTCCCTGGAGTGAGCCCCAGGCCTCCCACCTACCCCTGAGCTCTGCCCTTCTCAGTGTCGGCAGACCCACCCTGAGCAGCCCCGACCTGAGGAGGGGGAGGTGGAGGGGAGGACCCCACAGGATCCCCATGTGTTCCCAGTGGGAAAGCTGCCCTTTCCCTATTAAGGCTCCTGCTGCAGTGGGAAGGCTGATTGGGCTGGCATGCGGAGGCTACTCACTCATCCCAGTCACAAACTCCTTGAAGTTGATCAGAGAGTCCTTGTTTTCGTCCAGGAGCCGGAACATGCGTCCTGCCAACACTGGCGTGTGGGTGCCACAGGCCCAGGGTGTCAGGCTGGCAAAGAGTTCCCGGAACTGGCCTGCATCAATGCGATACTGCTCCAGGTAGGGCAGGCTGGGGTCCCGACGCACGGCTGTGGGGCGGCCACTCCCCCAGTATTGACTTGCCAGGTGCTTGGCCTGCTGGGGGCACAGCCCAGTGAGACAGCCAGGCCTCCCAGTCCCCATGGCGTTAGGACAGCCAGGCTGGTTAGTGTGTCCCTCCTCCTCCTTGGAGTCCTAGAATCCCGGGGTGGGGAGCACTGGGCCAGATTCAGCATGTCATAGAACCTCCCACACTGGTACCATCAGCCTCTGATGTTTACAGACACGGGAGCTGAGACACAGCCCTAGGGTTGCTGGCCGCTGTTGGTGAGAGGCCCTGACTGCACTGTTCTGACCACAGGGCTCAGGTCTGGGTGCCAAACCAGAGGCAGACAGGAACCGACAACAAGAACGGAAAAGGCAGCGTGGACTTTACTGTTTCGGCCTGCTTGTCACCCGTTTCCCCCTTCTTCTAACATCTGAAATTTTTTGGAGAGCCCCTCCTGTCCCACCCTCAGGCTATGGGGTGGGTGCAGGGCCTAGATTTGGCTCAACAATAAACACCCCCCTGTTCCCATAGCATCTGAGTTAGTCCAACAATTAACCCTGAACTTTTTGTTAAAACCACTTGGAAAGGATCCCTGGGTGGCTCAGCGGTTTAGCGCCTGCCTTTGGCCCAGGGCACGATCCTGGGGTCCCGGGATCGAGTCCCACGTCGGGCTTCAGCCACGGAGCCTGTTTCTCTCTCTGCCTGTGTTTCTGCCTCTCTCTCTCTATGTCTATCATGAATAAATAAACAAAATCTTAAAAAAAAAAAAAAAACACTTGGAAAGAAAAGGCTCTTTCCACTGAGAGAATAGGACAACCCTGGAACTGCTGATGACAGTCCTGCCATTCTGGTAGGAAGAGAAGTCCAGAGGACATCTGAGGTAGGAAGCTTGGCAGCATGTTTAAGCACCTGGATCTAGCCAAGGCTGAAGCTGTGAATTCCTAAACTATCTAGTAACATGAGCCAAGGAATTCCCTCTTGTGTAAACTAACTTGATTGGATTTTCTGCCACTTAAGAAAATGTCTAAGGCAGCCTAAGCTGCCTGAAGGATTAAATTCTACCATGTGAGGTTGGTGGTACCTGCATCTGAGGATGCTTTTAAATCAACTTCTCCTCTGGCAGCAGGTTGCTGCACCGAGGACTCACGTAGGGGACGAGGATAGGGTACTGGGCCTGCCCTTGCTCTTGGCTATCACCTTAAACACCATGTAAAGGTCCTCCAGTTCTTCAATTGAGAAACCGATGTCCCCAGGTATAGCTCGGACCTAGAAGGAGAGAGAAACCACATGTATGGATGGATTCTTGAGTTCTAGGTCTTTAAGAGAGTCCCCATGTGGACAAAGGCTAACACAGACCAGCTGACCAAGCACATGGTGACAGTCCATTCAGGAAAGGACGTGTGGACCTCCCTGCTTACCCACCCTGCTACACAGTCCACACTACCTAGGTTCCTTCCTGGTCAGGGCTCAGGGGGCCTTCCTGCCCTGAGCCCCAGCCAGGGACCTGGGGTGAGGGGCAATCATTTAGTGACTGACTGCTGTCTTGCTCCTTGGAAGGCATCCTAGAACTTCCCAGTAAATTCTCTCTCCGGAGTTGGGGAGGACAAAGGCTTGTGGTAGAGGCACAGTGGGCTGGGTGGGTGGAGGGTGGCTGAATGTTGCCACCGAGGGGCAGAGGCAAAGCCAGGCTGGTGGGATCAGCCCAAGGCAGAGTGACATGTGGCCGTCAGGTCCTGGGGTGTCAGAGAAGCTTTGCAGTGACCAGCCCAAGAGCAGAAAACAGTGAATGGGCCTCCCCCACTTACTCAAAATCACACCTGCATTCCCAGACTCCAGTGCTGCACAAGGCAGCACTAGGGGGCGCTCTTCAGGCCACCCAGGTCACCCTCCCCCTCCCAAACCCCAACCCCACCGCCAGCCAACCTGCGGCCACCGGAGGCCAGCCCCATCCATACCACGCTCCTCTTGGCCGTGTCCTCCAAGGACTGGATCACTTTCAGCCTCTGTTTAAACCGCATCTGTTCGATGTCTTCGGCCCTCAGGCTGCTGAATTTCTACAGGCCAGAGGTAATTCAGTGAGGAAGGCAGAACCACGGAGCAGAGAACTGCCCCCTCCCACCCCCTCCCACCAAAGCCACCCACACCCACACACTCAGATGGGGCAGGCTGGCCAGACAGCCCCACAGGGTGCTGACCTCATACGACACCTTCAGGAGGTCGAAAATGTCCACTTCTGCTGGAGGGTCATCTCCACTAGTCAGCAGGGCATGGAGATGTGGGATAGGAGGAGAAACACTCTGCTTGTTGACCACATTATCCAGATATCTGGAAGGATTAAAGCAACCCCACTATCAATAGGGATGTCCTAATAATGATGTGGAGGGACCTAATCTGCCTAGACCCCCAGTCAATAAATGAGTGTGCTGACGACAGAGCATCCTCCAGGAGGGCAGGAGATGAGGCCTGGACTCTGCAGGGGCAGAGGACAGAGGTGTGCCCCAGACAGTGCCCTGGCAAATCAGGGATCCCCCTGGAGGTAGCAGAGAGGCCTTGCCCCTCATGAGGCCTGAGCATGAATTCTAGGAAGCCAGTGTGTCCTCTGGGGGTTCCCTGACCCTACCATATCAGGAGAGAAAGGTCTGTCCCAGTTGGAGGGTTAACATGGTCCTGGGCAGGCTCAGAGGACAGGTGGCAGTACCTATGGCAGTCCTGGCTAGGAGTCTTCCAGGCTGGGGTAATACCCACACATGGCTAGCAGGACTGTACAGGGCTCAGAGCCTGGGCCTGTGTGACGCCAGGGCAGGGTGGGGGTCTTGTATGTAAGGGGCTTGAAGGCCAGGCTGGGGGACTTGGCTCCTTTGCCCAGAGAACCACTAGTGCCATGGGGAGTCACAGGGTCAGATTCTGATCAGAATAAGCTCTATGGGATGCTGCTGGCAGGAACAGGGAAAGCTGTGATGAAGCAGCAAGGGGCCCAGGGTGGGAGGGTACTGTGGACCTACACCAAGGCAATGGGGGTGGTGGGAGGAGGCTGCATCCCAGAGTCTGCGAGGATGGGATGTGGAGACTGAGGGCGGAGGTGGCAGCCAGGATGACAGGGAGGTATCAGCCCATCCAGCTGTCAGAGCAAGCCCAGCACAGGCCCCTTTATCTAGGTGATGGTGAGGGGGAGTGATGTTGCTGAGCTGGGGACGGCACAGTCGGAACTGCTCTGAGAGAAGAGTAGATACTCAGCACTTGCTAGAGGCTGGAGGCTGTGCTGCTCCAGCCACCTTTTGCCCCCTGGGTGCTCTAGTCCAGCATGCTCTGGCCCATCACCCATTTAGTCTGCTCCCAGAGCTATCACTACCTGGGGCCATTTTGTCTCCCCGCAGAAAGGAGGTTCTCTCCTGCCTCCCTGGACTGTGCTTGCTGGGAGGAGTGCCCAGGGCTGGTGAGGGGCTGAGCTCTGCTACCCGTGGGGGGTGCTGGTCAGCAATCTGGCTCGCTCACCTGCCCAAGACGGTCATGGCCTCACCCTCGTCGCTGCAGCCCAGCAGCTGCTCTGTGTTGGCATCCAGGATGGCCAGAGCCACCTGCAGGATCACCTTGATGCCCTCATAGAAGAAGCAGTCAACAATGACCACAGAGCTCTCAAAAGGCATGACGCTGAGGAAGAGGGTCAGGAACCAGGAGAGAGAGATGCTGGAGATCACTCCCAGGTCCTGCATTTTCTCGGAGAGCTGGGGTAGGAAGTCTCTCGTGAGCTCCTCAAAGATGCCTTGGTCCACGAGGGCCCCTAGGGAGAGGACAAAGGAGTGTGAAGGGTCAGCACATGCTGCTGGCTCAGGTCCTGGGTGCAGTGCAAGGAAGCCCACCTGATGATCCCTTGCCAGCTCCGCTTACATGGAGGGCTGGGGTAGGGAGTGTGTGGTGGAGAAAATAAGAAACAAAAACGCTACAGCTTCCAAAACTACTAGGTGAAAAGAAGAGCTGATTTCACTGTGCTTGGATTTGCTTTTGGGGAAATCCAAATTTCTCCATTCTAGAAGTGTCGAAAGTAAACAGGAACCTTGGTGGCTGTTGTTTGTCCTGGCCTGAAGCTTGTGAACAGATGTGATTATGAAAGGAGCCTAAGAGGGGAGATGCCCAAAACCAAATGGTAGGGGTAGGGCATCTTTGAATAGCCGACTTAATTATAGGTCATTAAATACATTGGCCAGTGCATTTCCACTTAACACCGACTCTACTGGCTGTGCTTCACAGTAGATAAGGCTGGGTAGTAGGGACACAGGGATGTATGAGCTGCTTGGGCTGTGAGGCTGGAAATCTCCAGAGTCAGATAGATGAGAATGTAGGCCCCAGGCTGGCTTCTAAAGGCCACTGAATGTGTAGCATCTTCTGTCACTGCCAGCACCCCCTAACAGGCTGCGTAAAGTCTGAGCAAGGTGGCTGGGGGGATCTGTGTTTGGTTCTCCATGTTCTAGCTGTGTGGTGATTTTTCGGCTTCCTTATCAACCTGTGGAATGGGAACCATGACTGTCTTTGGCCTGCTTCACATCCGTAAGGCCCCGGAGAGCTCAGAGTGTGTGCTGTGTGTAGAGCCCAACACAGGGAGGCCCACCACCCCCAGGGGGAGCCGCGGGGCCTCAGGCACTCACCTACCACCCTGGTATTGTAATAGTCAGGCAGCATGCGTTCACAGAGGGCCACCAGCAGCCAGAATGCCTCCTCCTCATTGCCATAGAGCAGAAGCACGGAGGTGACAATGTTCATGGCCTGTGGGCACAGAGACAGCAAGGGGAGGCTCCCTAACCTACCCCCAAGGGCTCACTCCACAAGCAAGTCCAACAACGACAAAATATCCCACCCAATTCCAGACAATTTGCCAAAAGGCCATTTGTAGGAAATCAGTTTGACAAAACCCATCATCAGATCCCTCAGATCCAGCCAGTGGGGCACTTGGAAAGCTGAGGAGGAGATGAGCATGGGGCTCTTCTTCAGAGTGGTTTCTGGTGTGGGGGCTGAGATGCAGGACCAGGCGGATGTGTAAGTGAGTCCTGTGTGACAGCCAATAGCAAGGCTCTTAAGTAAAAGAGCTTTGGGGCACCTGGGTGGCTCAGTGGTTGAGTGTCTGCCTTCTGCTTAGGGAGTGATCCTGGGGTCCTGGGATTGAGTCCCCCTTCGGGCTCCCGGCAACAAGCCTGCTTCTCCCTCTGCCTGTGTCTCTGCCTCTCTCTCTGTGTCTCTCGTGAATAAACAAAAAAAGGCTTTGAAGGTGGAAATGCTCTTAAGACTTCTCTAAAGCCAGCACACTAACTTTCCCTGCACTGATAACTCGTCATGCAGAACAGTGGCTGTACAGAGGGTGGCCTTGAAGGGGGTGGCCTGCTGCTCTGAAATCCCGATGCAGTCTCAGGCAAGTAGAAAGCCATCTGTCTGGGCCGGGGGTGGAGGTGGGGAATGTCACTGGATGTAAAACCTAATGCTACTGGAAATGCAAATTGAAAGCATGATAAAGAGGCCCCTCTCGCCATTAGGTTAGCTATCATCCAAAGACAAGAAAACAAGGTGGTGAGGATATGGAGGAAGTGGAACCCCTGCGCATGCATTGCTTGTGGGAATGTACAATGGTGCTGTGCCTGTGGAAAGCAATATGGGAATTTCAAAAAAAAAAAATTAAAGGTTGAACTGCTATATGATCCAGCAATTTCAGTCCTGGGTACGGACTCGAAAAAGAAATGCAAGTAGAGACAGGAACAGATGCTAGTGTGCTCATGGCAGCGCTATTCACAAGAGCCAGAAGGCAGAAGCCGTGCAGGCGCCCCGCTGAAGCGAACAGGTGCACAAGGTATGGTTTGTACACAGAATGGAATATGCTTTAGCCTTAAGGAGAGAAATCCTGACATGTGCTATGATGGGAATGAGCCCTGAGGCCCTTGGACTAATGAATAAGCCAGTCACAGAGACAAATACTGGGGGACTTGAGGTTCTCAGAGCAGGTAAGTTGAGAGAGATGGAAAGTAGAACTGGGAGTAGCAGGGGAGTTGTTTAATGGGGACAGAATTTCCGTTTTGTGAGATGAAGAGAGTTTTGGAGGTGGACCGTGGGGATGGCTGCATGACCATTCATGTCATGCCATACCCTAGCGTGCTATGGTTATTTTACCAGACGCACTAGGCAATCAAAGGCTCCAGGCCCCCGTTCAGGAGGCAGTACAGGCCAAGGGCAAAGTGAGTGGTGGATATCATTTCTCGTTACACCTCTCTGTGGTCAGGCTTTGCCGGGGGGAATGGGGCACCATCACTCAGGCCTCTGTTGAATGAGCTGCTAGTGGCAGATGCGGTCTCCAGGCTCGGCTAACCCTCTTTACCTGACAGTAGCCGATGGTGGGGTTTCGGAAGGCATAGGCAGTCAGCACCCGCCGGAGGGCAGCAATCCCGAGCTCATTCTGGAAGGCGGGGTGCTCGGGCATAGAGCGGTGGAGATCTCGCTCTATCTCCTCCGTGGCCAGGCTGTACTTCCCTGTGGACTTCTCTACCAGGTTGGCGTAGTAGCCGGGGTGAGTCACCATCTCATTCCAGGCCCCTGTGGAGACACAGCTGGCAGCTGTCTTTCCTCCTCCCCTCCTTTTGGGACTTTGGGGACAGTGAAGGGGCAGGCTGGAGATGTCAGAGAAGTGGGACCCTCAGGTCTAGGAGGAGGTGTGAGGCAAAGGTTCCTTGGTGACTGCTCCTGGAAGGGGTCGCCCACCAAAGTTTGAAGGGCTTCCTTGTGAAACTGTCCACATGGCCAAGGGCATGCATGTTGTCAGAGCCTGTCCCGAGGAAAGGATACCTTGGGGTCCCTTTCTTTCTACCCATTGCAACTGGGAAGGTACCATCTGGGTGACAGAGCCCCGCCCTTGAGGTCTGCACCCCAGGACAGTGGCCCACCCTAGCATGGGCCCCTCACAGCTGAAGGCCCCATTCTGGCCTTGTAAAGGGCTGGCAGCTCCAGGCCAGCCTGGGGTCAGTGGAGTTCTCACACAGAGGCCCTGGGGTGCTGGGCCAAAGCTCGGGCAACTCACCAGAGAAGAGAAGCCACAGCTCCCCGCGGAGGCTCTCGGGGATGCCTTTCAGCACCAGCTCCCGTGTTTTGGCTGTGCGGTACATGCACACACCACGTCCATACTCAAAGAAGTGAATGTTCCACGACTCTTCTTTCATCTTCTCCTTGGCCTGGGGGAGAAGCAAGCAGGGTCTGGGAATGTGTGCCGGGGCCCACCTCCATCTACACTGCACGTTTGCAGGAGCTGAGGCTGGGCGGAGCAGGGCACCACCCCCAGGGCATCAGAGAAACGAGCATCCGAGCAGAGGCCAGGAGCCTGGGGTGACTGGTCCTGCCGAGCAGATCATGCAGGATGCCCCTGTCCTTGGACACTGCCCTTTGCAGGCCTGAAGACCTGAGGTGGTGTGTGGGCAGGGAGCCACAGCTGGCCCTGGCCTCCTCCCAGGCCTAGGTGTGCTGATGGGGTCCGTGCTCTGGGCTTACCCCCCTGGCCCCCAGGTCCTCCATGGGTGAGTTCCCCTGGAAGAGTTTAAGCAGACCCTGGGAGGCGGTTGGTGCCTCCTGTATGCTGGAGCTTTGGCGGCTGCCGAGGGGTGTGGTGGGGCTGGCAAGCTGATCTGACGTCTCTGGAGGTGCCGGGGAGGGCTGAAAAATACGACACAGAAGGGAATGTACCCAGTGAGCGAACCGGCATGGAGGTATCTGGTCTGGCCCAGTCCCCCTACTTCCTCTCTGGCCGGCTGGCCACTTAACACGTTCTTCCCTTCACCAACCCGCTCAGACTGGCTGGTCTCTTGGGGATGGGACCAGAGGCCCATGCTGCCAGGTCCTCCCTCAGTGATGTCAGGGCCAGGAGACCCTGGGTCCGCCTGGTGGTGCCAACAGCTCCCCAGTCACAGGAGGCTGTGGCTCAGGTAGGGACTCTCAGGAAAGAGCAGCAGGCCCCGCAGAGCCCAAGTGCAGAGCCCCAGAGTGGAGCAGAGGCAGGCAACACTGGAGCCTGATGGCCTGGCCTGGCCTGGCCTGCCCTGGCCTTTCCAGATGGACAGAATCCTAACTGAGGTAATCTGTGTCCTGCGGGAGCCCTGATGACTGCCGGGCCAGGGAAGGAGCCCTCTCCTGTCCTCTCTCCCCCAGGCAACCTGACCACTGTGCCCTCAAGGGCCCTTCAAGGAAGGAGCTCCCAGACAGCTGGCTGTTGCCCCGAAAGCTCCCCAAGTTTCTGTCTTCCTCTGGTCCACATGTCTGGTATGTGGTGCACCCTGTCGTGGCCTCATGACCTCTTGGCTCTGGACACTCATGTCAGTTCAACGCTGGATGCTCCTTGACAGTGTGGTGTGGCCTCCAGCCAGAAGTGAGTGTGTGAGGAGGGGTCCCCGCCTATAGACCAGCCCTGCCGTGGGCTACCTCCCCTGCCCCAGGGTAGCAGTCTAGGCACCTGCTTTCCCACCACACGGATGGCCAAAAGCCAAGAGAAATGGGTCCCAGAATGGTTCTGGGAACCTGCCGGGGTAGGGGGACAATATGGGGCTGGCAGAAGGGAAGGGAGGAATCGGAGACGAGGGTCTGCAGGGCAGCCCTGGCTTTCAGGGCTCTTCCCCTGGTTTTCTGAAACCCCTCCCCCTAGCAAACCCATCTCTTCAGGGGAGCACTGGCAGGGTGGCTGTGGACATTCAGACACAGCGTGGGTGACACCTGACATTTGCCCCCTGCTTTTCGCCTATCTCTGTGACCTGACTTCCAGGTGACCTTACCCTGTCCTCTGGCCCAAAGTTGGCAGGGCCCCCATTCTGTCTGTTCCCCCCTCAGCTCCCTCCTCGAGTACCCACCGGCGGGAACAGCACTGCTCTCAGGTGGACGCCAGTCACTGGCTCCCCAGAATCCACTTCCCCTTCTGCCAGCACTCCCTATTTTTCTGTGGGGGCACATTTCTCTCTGCTCTTGGCCTCACACTCTAGGAGCTCCACTGAGAACCAGAATGACAGCCCTGGTCTGATTAGCTTTTCCTACCCCTGGGGTTAGGGAGGGGTTGGACGTACTATGTCACCCAGTTGCCACCAAGGAAATGCAGGGGTGACTCTGCAGGGAATGCTGGAATGAGCCAAGGAGGATGCAGAGGCTTCCACCAGCACCCCGGTACCACACACCCCTTGGGACAGCGCCCCTTCGGCAAGAAGCCCAGTCTGGTGGGGATGATGGGAGGCCGACTGCGTGGACTTCTTGGCCTATGGGCCAGTAAGCTATGCTATGCCTGTTGCTCCAGTCTGGGTCCTGTCATCTCTGATCCCGTGCCCTCCCTGCCCTAGGCCCTGGTCCCATCCTCCAAGAGGCAGGGGTAGGGGCACTGGATGGCTTCCTGCAGGACCTCACCTTCTCTGCGTTCCTGGTAAGAGAATGCTTTTCTTGGCTGTGGTGATAGTTTCACAGGGAATACATGTTATACCCTCCAAACTGTATTCTTTGAATATATATGGCACACTGCATATGTCAATCTCACCCCAGAGATGCGGTTTTTAATAAAATGGGGAAAAAGAAAGAAAAAAAGGAAGAGAGCTCTGCTAGGCCCCATCCACCATCCATCATCCCTCTGCCCCTGGGGGATGTTTCAGAAGTGGATTTTGGGTCCACTATGATAAATTTTCATGACAAACTGCTCAATCCACGGGTACAACCCCAGCCCAGACCGATATACAGATTCTGCTTCCTGCCTGAGGATCCCCAAAAGGGACCAGGACACAAATGGACTTGTGAGCACAAATGGCTTGTGAGGCCAGACAGCACCTCAGAGAATCAAACTGTCAGTGCTGGAGATGGATATGGACTCTAGGATGTGGCCTGGGTAACATGCATCTGAGACAGTGAGCTCATGGGCCACCTTGCCTGGGGGTCCTGCACTTCCCAGGGCCAGTTCCTTCGGTTCTTGTAGGAACCTCCCATTCTTTCATGTCAAACCTCCCAAACCACCTGCCCACCTCACTTCCTGCTGAAGAGGACCTCTGGCCTCCTGTTTGAGCGAGCCAGGGAAACAAGCTGAGGCCCATCACAGCCACAACAATTGGCCAGGTTCCCTGTATTTGTGGCCTCTCAGGACAGGCCCAATCCCTCCATTCTGGCCCCCAATCTCACCCTTCCACCTCCAGGACCTTCCTTGGGCCACTGCCCACTCCACTGACTGGATCAGGATCAAGCCACGCCATCCCTATAAGCCTACCTCTTGCTGCCACTGGGCAGCGCTCACACGTCTTGCTCCCTGAGCTACACATCCACCCTGGACCCGTGTGCTTTAGAGAATATGTGCTCAACTTCAACTGAAAAGTGAGCCCTGTTCTTCTCGGTTGACCTTTATACAAAATTCTCAATGTATCCTTTTCTCCTCAAGTTTTTTCCTCAGTCTGTCGGGAAGTGTTCTAATATCTAGTTCTATGTTCTAGATACAGTCTCGAACCTAATATCTAGTACTGTGGATTCCCTCCCCTGGGCAATACTGAAATTAGGGAGTAAGCCTTCTCTCCCTCTGCCTGTTTTTCCTGCCAACATACAGGGATACACTTTCACTCTTGGTTAAGGAGGCAATTGGTGAGCTTATTCTGCTTTTTATGTCTTCTCTTTTTGTTTTGTGTGGCTTTTTAAAAAGATATTATTTATTTATTCATTCATTCATTCATTTATTTATTTATGACACAGAGGCAGAGACTTAGGCAGAGGGCGAAGCAGGCTCCATGCAAGGAGCCTGATGTGGGACTTGATTCCAGAACCCTGAGATCATGACCTGAGCCGAAGGCAGATGGTTAACAGAGTACCTCAGAGAGTCTGAAACTTTTGTGTATTGTTTTTTCTAAACCTTTACTGAGTCCTATCAACTCTCTTTTCTGTTGCCTGGTCACTTTGTTTCTGAGTTTTGTTTTTAAGATTATTTATTTATTAATTTGAGAGAAAGAGTGAGTGAGTGAGAGAGAGCACAAACCAGGGTAAGAGGCAGAAGAAGGAAAGGCAGACTCTCCACTGAGCAGGGAGCCCAATGTGGGGCTCGATCCCAGGACCTTGAGATCATGACCTGAGCTGAAGGCAGATGCTCAACTGACTGAGCCACCCAGGCGCCAGTTTGTTTTTTCTAAAAAATTTTATTTATATAATTCTTTAGTAGTTCCTATAATTTCTCTAATGTTTTTAGATCATTTTGAAATATTAGGGCACAGTTCTCATCTGCTTTGGGGGATACTGTTCTGACGTGTGGAAGGTCACTTGGTTTGCGTTTTTCCCCAATGATACCTTTGTATAGGGTGTGATCATAATCTTGTGTTGCTCATGTTTGAACGATGTGAATTCTTCTGTACTTTAGGAGGATGATGTACGTGTTGGGGAGATGTGGGTCAGGGGAGCTTTCTGCACTGAACATTTGTGGGTTCTGTCTTCTGCTGTATCTCTCTGTATAGTTCCCTCCCCTCAGGACTTACAGATTTGTCTCCTCTAGCGTCTGAAGCTTCTGTCTTGTTTACCACACCCACCCCAGGCCCCGTCGGGGTTCCTGCCCTGTTCAGTCCTAAGTCTTATTTTCCTCAGGGAGGGAGGGCTCTTTCCTTTGGGGTTGTAGTGGGTGTTTCAGATCCTCAGGGGAGTGGGCCGCCCTAGATCATCTGATCTTCCTTCACCTATTCATGGATTCCTGTGGTTATGTTGTGTTGCCTCAACACAACATAAGTGGAGCCTGAGAAATCTCCCCAAGTCACTGGTTGTACCTCAACATCACTTGCTGAGGCCTTTGTTCAGTGGGCAGTCTCTCTCGGGGGTCTGCTCCACACCCTGCTCACACATTGGCTCCTTCTAAACAAATAAGTTAATTAATTTAAAAAATCTTTTAAAAAACAAAACAAAACTCAAAAACCATGTTGGGTGAACAGTGAACATTTAGAAGGGGCCCAGGGTCTGTGCTTACTCTGGCCTGGCAGGCCCTGTCATTTGTGGTGTTGGGCCTCATAAGGGCAGCTCAGAATTCTTGCTTATATTCCTTTTCATGCAATCCAACCTCACTTTCTCCTGAAATCCAGATCAAGCCCAACTTCCTCTAAGAAACCTTTTTAAATGTCTCCAATGAATAGATCCTGTCTGGTTCCTTCCCATCCATCCCTTACCTACTTAATAACTTACTGAGCATCAATTGTGGGGGTGAAAAATAGAAAGGCCTCTGTGGGCCAGACCAGGCAGGGCTCTGGGGAGCTGGAGGGCATGTGCCACCACCAGGCTCCAAGGTCACCCAATGGGAATGTGGGCCCTGTAATGCCAGGGCTGCTGCTTTTTCCAGAGAAGCCAGATACTGGATTTTTATATGGACTCTTCTAATCATGGAGTGTTTTCACAAACTCAGATTCTTGTCATACCAGGAAGTGATCAAATATGGCCAGGGTTGTGTCAAAAGGACTCAAGTGCCTACCTCAATAGGCTCCCTCTAGACAGGATGGATGAAGGTAATGACTGCCATGGACTGAAACATATCAAGCTGCCAAAATCTGTAAATTCATAATTATACTACGAAATAAACATAACAAATGACTCGATCACATCTGGAGAAATCCAGCTCATTGTTTTAACAACGGTGAATAGAAGCAGGGATAAAAGATTTCCTCTGCCTTTCCTATGTGAAGTGTTCCTCAGGTAGCTAAGTAGACAATGGACGGTTTTTTTTGTT
Organism: Vulpes vulpes; assembly: GCF_048418805.1. NCBI lineage: Eukaryota > Metazoa > Chordata > Mammalia > Carnivora > Canidae > Vulpes > Vulpes vulpes. The sequence goes on from NC_132791.1 coordinate 72,023,510, forward strand.
TTGTTTTGTTTTTAAGATTTAATTTATTTATTCATGAGAGACACACACAGAGAGAGAAGCAGAGACACAGGCAGAGGTAGAAGCAGGCTCCATATAGGGAGCCCGACGTGGGACTCGATCCCGGGTCTCCAGGATCAGGCCCTGGGCTGAAGGTGGTGCTAAACCGCTGAGCCACCCGGGCTGCCCAGGGGGGTTTCTTTCTAGGGATGTATCCCAGCTCACAAAGACGATGAAGTGGGGGTTTCTTTCTAGGGATGTATCCTGTCTCACAAACAGAAGGAATGACAGCAGTAGAGTGCCACCGCCTTGCAATCCCTGATGAATTACCGGATCTACACAGGGACCAGTAACAACACACGACAAGATGACTGGGTGTTGATATGGCTCCTGGTGTTAACCTAGCTCCTCAATCCTGCCTCCAGGTAGACCTGCCCCCTAAACATACAAACAACTGAACCTGACTCTGACCTGGGTCTCCCTCTTCACCGACCAACTTACAGGAGACAGGGGACAGAGGAACAGAGTAAAAGCTTCCAGAGGGATGCTATAAGGCTACCAGCCTGTGAGATACTCTACAGCACAAATGACCCAGTTCCTTCAGCAAAATACTGCAAGAAGAGAGATGGAGCAGACATTTACAGATAAAAGGGAATTTAGGAGATATCAATGTGTACTTCAGTGTCAACATGCAAATGGTAAAACGTATGTCTGCATTTGGGGAGATGTGAATCCAAGTACAGTTGACCATTGAGCAACACAGGTTCTGAGTGTGCAGGCTCACTACACATGACTCTTTAGGATAAATACAGTAAATATATTTCCCTTTTCTCATGATCTTCTTAATGACATTTTCTCTTATGTTATTGTAAGAATGTGGTATATGGTACATGTAACATATATACATTAATCAACTGTTTGCTTATCAATAAGGCTTCCAGCCCACAGGAGGCTATTAGTAGTTAAGTTTTGGAGGAGTCAAAAGTTCTACAAGGATTTTTGACTATGTGCAGTGTCAGCATCCTAACCCTTGCATTGTTCAAAGGTCAACTATATTTGATATTAAGGAATTACTGTCAATTTTGTTGGTGTAATGATGATACTGAAGTTAAGTCACTAAAAAGGAAATCTTCCCCTCCTCCATACACACACAAAAAAACCCCAAAAACAAAACTAAAAAAAGAGGAAGTTTTTCCCTGTAAAAATCCCTGGAAGATTAAAGATCGACCAGAGAAATACCAATAAGTAAACCCAAGCTGGACAGACCAGATGAGGCTATCTGGTCCAGCTAGAGAAAGTTTCTTATGTGGAATGGGGCTCGAGGCAGGTGTGTCATACTGGGCAGGTGTGGTGGGGTGCAGAAGGGCCTGTGAGCTCAGGCAGCACATGTGTGGCTGGGACACCCAAGTCAGGCTACGTGAGGCTCTCGTCCTGCACCCTGGGGGGGACCTCCCACCTGAGGCCCACTGCAGGCACCCTGAGGTCAGGCTCCTGCGTCAAGGCTGAGAGTTGCCTGGGTTTTTCTCCTGGCCCTGACTGCTGCCACCACCCCACTGCTCTCTCACCTCTGGGGCCAGGTCCGCAGTGCTGGCTTTCCTTCCCCTTCCGTGGCCACCTGGCTGCTTGGATGGCATTTTCTGGAGGAAGTCAGAGATCCTCTGCACTAAGAAATCACGGTCCTTCAGGTTGGCGAACAGGAAAGTCATTTTGCTCTTGGTGCTGATGGACAGAGGGCTGGGCAGGACACTGGAGCTGTCAGCTTTCTCAACAATGGTCACCTGGGAAGATAAATGAAGCACTGGGCGTCAGCATCTGGTGATGGAAAGCTGACTGGTTCTGTGCCTGGGAGGGCCCAGTGAGCTCACATGGCTCTCCCCTGGCCGGGGGGAAGGTGCTGGGCCCTGCTGTGCTCCTGTGTTGACCTACTGTGTGTTGCTGTGGAGCTCTGAGCATGTTATGTGCCCGTGTGAGCCTCGTTTCGCCCTGCTGACGGGGCAGTGAGCACGACCACCATGAGGATGAAGAATGCCAGTACACCTCCAGCTGCTGCATTTGGCTGCCTTGAGATGATCAGCTACTCTACCATCTAAAGCATGGTGATCAGCCCTGCCGCACGCTGTCCTAAGCACTGGCTCCCACAGCACTTGCCAACAAGGTACCTGCTGGGCCCGGCTCTGACCCGAGGTGTGTGGACAGTGGCATCGGTGTGGTTGGTGCAGAATGGGCTCTCAAGGGACATCTCTTACAGAGCCTGCGGCCCTGAGCAGGAGGGACAGTCAGCAGTGACCACAGGGGGAGCTAGGAGGCCACCAGGCTGTTTATTCTGATGGCACTTCCAGGGAGGCCAGCTACTGGAGCTGAGACCTGGTATGGTCAGGCCAGAGCTGAGGCAGGGGTCAGGGCAGGGTTCCCAGCAAGCACCCTGAGGAGGGGATGGGATTGGCCTGACACACGAGGAAAGGGTAGAGAAGCTGGGGCAAGTATATATGTGTTATGGGGTGTGTGTGTGTGTGTGTATGCAAGCTCACACATGGCTGGTATGTGTATGCATGTGTATGCATGTCTCTATGTGCATAGATGCACGCGAGCATGTGTGTGGTATGTGTATGTGGATGAGTGTACATGTGTTTGCAGATGCATGTTAGCGTGTGTGTGGTGTGTGCACAGACATGTGAGAGTGTGTGGTGTGTGTATATGTATATGTGGATTAGTGTATATGTGTATGTGTGCAGATGCACATGAGCATGTGTGTGCATACTTGTGTGTACACACCTGCATGTACATGAGTTAAGATCTAAGAAGGGGAGAGCGGTTCCCTGAAGGTCCCATAGGTCACAGCAGGCAGTTGGAGCTTCTTCTCATCCCCAATGGTGGAGGAGTCCTGGTGGGGCACTGACTACACTGATGGGCATTCTGAGGTCCACTGGCTGCCGTGGGGGGAGGGGCCTATAGGGCTTAGGTGTAGGTGGCACTTTTTGCAGTGTGGTAGCGCCGTGGAGAGAAAGAGCCGTGCTACAGTTGGAACGTGGGAACAAGGCCAGGTCAGGATCAAGGCCAGCTCCTGCTTTTCAGCAGAGCAGACAGACAGAAGGAATGCTGCTTCCTGAGGTGGCAATAAGAAGAGCGCGTTTGGGGAAGTAAAGTCAAGAGCCCGCTGGAGGTGGGCATGCAGCTTGCTCTGTGGGGGATGCCCTATGAAGGCCCCTGGCAGGCACACTAAGGATAGTTGGTGCCAGGTCAGCACCTCTGTCCTGACCAGCTGCCGAGTCAGTCCCATGCCTGGAGCCCGAGACAGTCCTGCTCCCCACCTCAGCCAGAGCTGTCTGCCATCAGAAACGTCAGGATCGTCAGGAGAAAGAGCTGAGGCCTACGGAGACCTCTGCACCCTCCCCCAGGCCTCGGGCCCAGGACAAACTCAGAATCCAGCATGAACAGGGGTTACCTGAGCCCTCAGCCTGGAGCTTCTGGAGCTGTGGCTCTTTCGAGTCCTTTGCCTCTGACTTCCCTTGGGGAAACGAGGCAGCACACAGAAGCCCCCTCACAGCTGTAGCTACAATTGGATGACTTTGTGAATGCAGGGAGGTCTCGCTACTCTAGGTTGTTAATATAAATCAAGATACTGTGATTTAGGTTCTAACTTAAGAACCTCACTTTGCTTCACAGAGTCAAACAGCCAGTCTGCCCTGCTATGCCACTAGGAAAAGTAGGCCCGGGGGCCTGCTCTGATCCTGGTGGTGGGGGCAGTGGCGGGGGTGGGGTGGGGTGTTGGTTAGTGCTTTCCATCTCTCACCCTGGCCACACCCTTCACTGCAGGATAGGACAAATGGCCTTGCTTCCATCAGGCTCACTGTGGAAGCCTAAGAAACCTGAGAAAAAAAATACCTTTGACAGGTGAGAGCTGTCCCCATCCCTGACAGGTGAGAGCTGACCCCCACCTGTGATGGGTGAGAGCTAACCCCCCCCACCTGTGACAGGTAAGGGCTGTCCCCATCCCTGACAGGTGAGAGTGGACTTCCAGAGGCCCTGCTGGAGCCTGAATCACAGCCAAGGCAAGGGTCAGGAAAAGAACAGTGAAGTGGCCTCTGAGAGTGACATAGTGGGGCTGGTCAGGGGTCAAAGTCCTCCAAGCCAAGTTGAAGCACAGAACTTTGCTAAAGTCCACCTGAAGGGCCAGGAAGCCAGGACTCAGGGACACTCCCCTACAGGAGGCCTCTGGGATCTGACTGGAGAGGCAGACAAATTTCATGACATGACCTCATATCCCAGTGTAAGCTGTCCTGGCATGTCCAACCCCACCCTGTCCTCCCATCAGGTGAGGTGACCCCTGAGGAAGCATCCAGCTGGTCCCTTGCTTGGAGGGGCCTGGCACAAGGCAGGTGGTCAGAGAAGCTGCTGACTCACACTGTGCCCTCCATGTGCCCACCATCAAATGCTGTGGGGCTGCTGGGGCTGGCGACTCCCACCACGTGCCCCCACAGATGAGTCAGGTAGAGCTGGTGTGGGGCCTCAGGACTTACCTCCCGCAGGGGTATGATGAGGTGGCAGGCGTTCTCCTCTTTGCTGGCGAAGCAGATATAGTTGCTGGAGATGAACATCTGGCCAGGGATGTGCAGCTTGTTGAACGGGGTCCACAGGGTACAGCCTGTGTGGCCGTCCAGGCGCTCGTCCCTGGGCAGGCGGAATGTGGCCCGGTAGCACTCATTCTTCGCTCGGGCATCCAGGTCTCTGGGAAACCAAGGTATGGGTGGGAGGAACGGGGACAAGAGTTAAGGCCAGCATGCCTGCAAGGGGCCACAGAGCCTTGGTTTCCATGTGGAATTGGACTCTTTGGGGGTCCTCCCATAAGTAAGGCATGCCCAAGGATCTGAGTGTTCAATAAACACACACACAGCAGATGGCCAGGTATCCTGAGAGATATCTGTATGACCAGCAGAGGAGCAGTCACCAAACAGCATGCCCTTGAGCCCTGAGGACACCCGGAGGCTTGGCAGGGTTTGACGCATCGCTAACTTGGTGCTGAGGGCAGAGAGTGCCCCAGTGCCAAGACACCTCCCACACCTGCCTTGCGCACCTCTGCCTGGAGACTGCTGCTTTCTCCAGGAAAGACCCAGCCCTGGCTAGACACCAGATGAGGGTCTCCTGAACTAAAATACACGGTGCTGCTGTTGATGAATACAAAGGCACACTCGCCTGATGACTATGTGAGGCGGCCCCCTGACACCCTGCTCCTTGTCCCCTTACTGGTTCTTTCTGTGTAAAGATCTCTGACCCCAGCCCCATGGGGCTGCTGCAGTCAGCCTGAGCAGGGCCTGGCGGGCACACCCTGACGGACAGTGTCAAGTCTTGACTTTGGCCCGTTTCCTTTCTGGAAGGTTCCAAAAGGACCCTGTCACTCACATAGGGAGCATGAAACCCTTGAATGGTGCTCTGGTCCTGAAGGTGCACCCTAGCATCTGTGCCCAGGCCACAGTCCCTGGGTGCAACCCAGGGAACAGCCTGGTGGGGATGAGGTCTCAGGATACAGGTATGAATCCAGGAACCTCTGAGCTCCCAGCCGGCCTTGTGGGTTTCCTTCAAAGCTACCATCAAGGAACATGGAATTGCTCCGAGGAACACAAACAAATGCTGGCCACCATTACTGAGCACCAGTCCCCAGCACAGGAGCATTCTGCCTCACCGGGCTCTGAGAAAGGATTCTCTACAGGCAGCAGGAGGTATTTTTGGATGGTACCCCTGCAGATCTCTTGCTCCCCTCCTATAACTATCTGCAACCAGCCCTTTCCCAGGCTTTCTTCCTGTGGGGAACCCATGAAGGGCAAGTAAGGCAGGTCCCTCCCACCCCAGGGGGCTGCGCACCGCTTCAGAGCCGAGATGTTCCTGTGTGGCCGAGCAGGCCGGGGCAGCGCCTTGTCCTCCAGGAAGCCCTCACTGTCCAGCAGCTGCCGCATGGCCAGGTTGGCCAGCTGCTCCATGAGCTTGAAGGTCTCGCCGATGTTGAGGAACATGGAGAAGAAGAGCTCCTGGTCCCGGGTGTCCACACGGATGCTCTCAGGGAAGAGCAGCGTGGCATTCTTCTCCAGCCTCGTGACATCCACCCACTGCACCACCAGGCTCACTGGATGCCAGCAGGGACATACACAGCAGTGGGTCAAATGGGCCAGAGGGCTGGACAGCACATGCACCCAAAATCCACTGGGAGAGCCGCTCCCTGCAGGTGTCACTGACTGTACGTCCCTCATGCCTGAGCCTGGCTGTGCTGGGACATGTGTCCCATGAGGAGGGCTTGGGCTGTGGGGGTCTCCACTGCACCCCAGGCCAACCCAGCACCCTGCCTTGAGAATATCTTGGGTGAATATTAACTCCACAAATGGCTGAGGGGAGACAAGAATAAACGTGGGGAGATGAGCTAGCTGAGACCCTGGCCCCGAGGGGCCCCCAAGTGGGACTACATGGATGTGGGAAGAGAGCACACAGCTCCTGCCTGGTGAGGAGGTGCCAGGGTGGGGGCAGGGCTGGGGGAAGGGCGTGGCAGATGCCTGCTAAGCAGGACAGGGGCTTGCTACGCTCAGAAGCGCCAAAGCCCTGGGAGCTCTTTCTGGGGGTGGTGCAGCAGCAGAGGGTGCTGGCTGCCACTGGGGCTTCTGCCTTGTGACCAGAGGCCAGGGCTTCCCACAGGGAGGGATCTGCAGCTCCAGGGCACCACATGGCCTAGAGCCACTCAGAGATGGCATGTGTCCCCCAGAATATTCGATTTAAAGGAAAGAAGCTATCACTCTGAGCTATCACTCTGTGAAGAATCATGTTGGTGGATACAGGTGGGCCAGGGCCCCCTGAGAGCCAGGTATGAGCCTGGCTCAAGTCTGGGCCACCTTTCCTCCAACTGCTGAGGTGCCCTGGGTTTCAGGGAGACCTTCCAATGGGTGTGTGGGGGCAGAATATCTGGGGGCCACAAGGAAAGAAGCCACTCAAGAACTCTGGTGGTATGGAGAGGTGGTGAGTGTCCTGAGGGGTGGGTACAGGATGACAAGACCAGCTGGGGGCCCTAGGGGCCACTCACCTTCCTTCCCCAGCAGGAAAGAGTAGAAGCACAGATGGTTGACGGTCAGGTAGAGCCAGCCCTGCCGGGGCACGCGGCCCTTCCAATAGCTGCAGGAATAGTAGTTGACCAGCTTCTCCCCGTCAGGCATCCCGAATTGCTTCCTCATCTTCAGCTCGGCTTCCTTGAATTTCCCTGGGTCCTCATCTCCCTGGGGCTGCAGGTTCTTGTTCTCTTCTGCGATGATGCCCTGTAGGAGGATAGGGGACTGATTCCTGGCAGGCCTGGAGGGCCCCGGTGTTCAACCCAGGACTCCTGGGTGCTGGCCCTGGGGCCGGAAGCACGGGAGGACCAGCTGGGAAGCTGAGGCACACGGTTGGACAGATGCCAGGCAGGTTCCCTCAACTCCCTGAACGAACAATACTTCAAGCATGGCTGGCTGGAAGTACTGACTTTCAAAATAAACATTTACTTCCATGCAAAATTTCTGGAAAATAAAATAAACGTGGTATACAAAAATCAGAGTAGAAAGTGTATTCAGTAAGAATCTCCCTCTTGCACACTGTAGCCACTGCTGGTTTCCCCCAGGCAAGGAGACACTGATGGACCTTTAAGGAAACACCTGGTTTTCTCTTTCCCCTTTTCTTTACCCAAACGGCTTCCACCTGTGGCAATGTTTTGTGCAGTGCTTTTCTCATGACAAAGACGTTTAAATTTGAATCCACCTCACCTCAATATACCAGGGGGCTCCAGCTTCTTGAGCCTACCCTCCCACCAGCTGCGGCCCCTCCCAGCTGCAGCCCTTCCCAGCTCAGCCCCCACCAACTGTAGCCCCTCCCAGCTGTAGCCCTTCCCAGTTCAGGGCCCTCCCATCAGCTGCAGCCCCTCCCAGCTGCAGCCCTTCCCAGTTGCAGGCCCCTCCCAGCTCAGAGCACTCCCACCAGCTGCAGTCCCTCCTAGCTCAGGGTGCACCCACCAGCTACAGCCCCTCCCAGTGCAGGCCCCTCCCAGCTCAGGTACACCCACCAGTTGTAGCCCCTCCTAGCTCAAGGCTCTCACACCAGCTGCAGCCCCTCCCAGCCTAGGGCATGTCCATGCTGTGTTCTCCAGCGTTTTCACTAGGCTCAGGATGCCCAGAGACATCACCCTGGGCCACAGAGCTGCCCCAGCTCTTCGGGTAAAAGAGGTTCTTAGCACCCTTGGCTCTAAACATGCATTTATCCAGGAGGATGATTCAATAAACTAAGGTACTTCAAGACTAGCATTTGGGGCCTGGCCTACTGCCCCCATTGAGGGGAGCTCCATCCAGGGGCAAGGAGGACAGCCAGGAGCCTGGATAAGGACCAGAGGTAGGGTGTGCTCTGATGCTGTAGCTGAGACGTCAACATCTTTCTCTCAAGCTGCCCCTTGTGCCTCCCAAATGTTCCTGTAGGAAGCAGCTCTCCCATCTGGGAAAAAGGCTCTGGCAAAGTACCTGCCTCAATACTAAGGCCACATCTTTGTCTTCTGCTGCCCTCAGCTCCACCCACTGGGAGGCCATCACCCATGCCGTGCCCTACCAGTCCCCTTCCTGGGTCTCAGCCAGAAGCCTCCTTTCCCTGCTCCCTGCAGCTGAACCCTGGGGAGCCCCAAGCCAGGAGTAGAGGGGCTGACATCTGCTCTGCATCTCCCTCTGCATTCTCTTGGGGTCCCCCTTCCCAATGCCCTGCCCTTTATGACAGTGCTGCAGGAGGAATGGTCCCTAGCAATGGGAAGGGGCTGGCCTGGCTCACAGGGTTGAGATTTGGTTTGTTGGCCCACAGAACAGGACCATAAAAATTACCGGGCAGATTTTAAATGACAAATCCCATTTAATAGTTTGAGGCATATTCAGGTTTCTTATCTCTTCCTGAGTTCCGGTTTGAATTATATTTTGTGGTAGGCCAAATAAGAGCCCCCCACCCCCAAAGATGTCCAAATCCCAAACCCCAGAACCTGGGAATATGTTACCTCACATGACAAAAGGCACTCTGCAGATGGGATAGAGTACGGATTCTGACCCGGGAGAGGGTCCCGGATTATTCGGCTGAGCCCAATATATAATCACAAGGGTCCTTGTAAAGAGGAGACAAGAGGGTCAGAACCACAAAGGGAATGAGAGGACAGGAATGGGGAGATTGATGGCGTGATGTGAAGATACCATGCTGCTAGCACGATGAAAGATGAAGGAAGGGGCCCAGGAGTGAGGAAGACAAGTGGCCCCTAAAAGCTGGAAACGGCGAGGAAACAGGTCCTCCCCGCCAAGTCTCCAGAAGGAGCACAGCCTGCCCACACCAAGGTGTTCAGCCCGTGAGACCCACTGTGGGCTGGGGACTTCCAGAACTCCCAGGAAATGAACCTGTGCAAGGCCACTAAGTTTATGGAAACTTGTTGCAGTGGTGATGGAAGTAAAGACATCCTATTTTGATGATTGTCTAAACTCTGATTGGTTCAAAGCTGTTTATGGCCTGCCTTCCTTCCTCCCTCTTCCTTCCTTCCTTCCTTCCTTCCTTCCTTCCTTCCTTCCTTCCTTCCTCCCTCCCTCCCTCCCTCCCTTCCTTCCTTCCTTCCTTCAACTCTGCTTTTTTATAGGTGCTTCCCATAGTTCTTTCCCAACCCTGCTCATGTGAGGCTTCCTACTTCGGTCCTAGAGCCACTTTGCCACAGCTTTGTTTATATCTTAGATTGTTTCCTGGCCCTGTTGCCTTTCTGCATTGTCCTCTTGTTTTCTCTGGAGTTAACTTCCTCTTTTTATCATTTCCATTTGATTTCCTGATTTCTGGGGTTAGACATGCTAACTTGCTGAATTAGACGCTTAGCTCATTAATTTCCACCCTTTCTTTTTCTCCTCATATCATCAGATTTGAGGCTTCAAATTTCCTTCTGCATATGGCTTTGGCTGCAGCCCCCGAATGCAGATATGTAGTGGCATTCTGATGACCATTCAGTTCTAAGTATTTTTCTAATGCACATTTCTTCTTTAACCCAAGCATCAATGGAGAAATTTTTATTCTGTTTTATTAGTTTGTTTGGTCTGGCATGTAGGAAGCATTCAATAATGTTGCTTCATTATTATTATTACTATCATTGCCCAGCTTGCACACTGGGAGAGTAGAGACTTGCCTCTGCTCTCCTTGCCTTTTCTTGTGGAGCTAGAAAGGCAATCCAGGTCCTGCTCAGACCGTCAAAACATCTGGAGAGGAGCTGAGGATCTCTTGGTGCCGCCTGCCTAGGTCTAGAAAGTTCTGGCATAATGAAGTCACAGGGGCCTGCCCAAAGCAATCCTGCACTGCTAAACTCTGACCCAAAAAGAGCCATCCAAGAAATCTAATCTAAGGTAAAATCAGCAAACAGAAAGAAGACACACATGCGTATGTGCTAGGTATATGCTCATCGCGGTGTGAATTATCCCCCCAAAGAGAAGGCGAAGCATCACTATGAGGTCAGTTTTGACACATGGCTACAGTTTTCAGAGCTATAAAACACACCATTAGATACACTGCGTATGACTTCACAAGTGCCCTGAACGTGAAGGCCTTGGCAGAGTACCTAGGAAGTGTTGATAAAGGCCATGCTGGGAAGTAGCACCCCTCTCACTCTGCGGATCAAACCGTGGCTGCTTCTCCTCCTGCTCTCAGACTGAAGGTGCTCTCTTCAGCCTTTTTGCTGACAGCACTGCAGGGAACATCCTGAGGCCTACATGTTGCTCGGCACATGTGCCTACACTGTACAATGAATGCCAGGGGAAGGAAGTATTTCGTCAGAGGGTGCAAACTTTTTTTTTTTTTTTTAAGATTTTATTTATTCATAGAGACACAGAGAGAGAGAGAGAGAGAGAGAGAGGCAGAGACACAGGCAGAGGGAGAAGCAGGCTCCATGCAGGAAGCCTGATGTGGGACTCGATCCCGGGTCTCCAGGATCACACCCCAGGCTGCAGGCGGTGCTAAACCACTGCGCCACCGGGGCTGCCTGCAAACGTTTTTATTTTTATTATTTTTATTATTTTTCCGCAAACGTTTTTATTTTTTATTTTTTAATTTTTTTAATTTTATTTTATTTATTTATGATAGGCACACAGTGAGAGAGAGAGAGAGAGGCAGAGACACAGCCAGAGGGAGAAGCAGGCTCCATGCACCGGGAGCCTGACGTGGGATTCGATCCTGAGTCTCCAGGATCGCGCCCTGGGCCAAAGGCAGGCGCCAAACCACTGCGCCACCCAGGGATCCCCCCGCAAACGTTTTTAAATAAAACATTCCTCCAACTAGTCTATCACTTCTAGCCTTTTCCTGTTATGTCAGCCGAGAAGTGGCCAGCAGAGTGGTGTGCCTGTGTATTTGCTGCTCTAAGGCTCTTTGCAGGGAGCAGGAAGTCCTGGCTGAGGCTGGTCAGATCTCCCCCAGGGGTAGCCAGAAGTGGAGACCCGCTCAGCAGTGAGTTAAGATGCCCCTCTTTTTTTTTTTTTTTTTAAAAGATTTATTTATTTATTTATTCATAGAGATGCAGAGAGAGAGAGAGAGAGAGAGAGAGAGAGAGAGAGAGAGAGGGGGCAGAGACACAGGCAGAGGGAGAAGCAGGCTCCACGCAGAGAGCCAGATGTGGGACTCCATCCAGGGTCTCCAGGATCACGCCCTTGGCTGCAGGCGGCGCTAAACCACTGCGCCACCAGGGCTGCCCAAGATGCCCCTCTTGAGACCAGGAGGATGGGAGCACATACATGCTTTTGACCTCTGTTAAGGGAGATGAGCCTAGACCACACTGTCTGAAGAGTAAACTAGATGACACAGGGGAACACCGCCATCCCTGAGCGGGGAGTGGGCACTGGAAGCAGAAGGGGAACCTTACATGTATCTTGCCCTTGACAAAGGTGGTGATATCTTCCTCGTTGTCAAAGATGGACAGCGTCTGGAGTAAGTTATTCTCCAGCCATTCCCAGTGCTTCGTGATCTCTTTGCGGGAAGAACCTGGGGGAGGTTTGGTGGAGTAAAGAGGAGGAAAGTCAGTACAGTCAGCAGGCCTTAAACATAAATTCAGAGGCTAACACAGGTAACCTGATGTACTGTATATACCCTAGGGACTACAATCTTTAGGCTGCTCCCTCTTTTCTTTCTCCAACTTTATGTATATATGTATCTATAACAACAGTCATGGATGGTCCCAGTGAGCACGAAAAATAATTCAGGGAGAATCGCAGAGAGTCATGCAGAAGACAGAGCCTCCACATTCCCTAATGCCAGGAAAGAATGACCACCAGTTACACACATGCCCTTCCAGAAATAGTCTAGAGATCTGCGGGTTTGCTGAGTTACAACAGTTTTCCTTCGGGATAAAGAGAAGACAAACCAAACACAGTCAGACTTGGTATAAGTGACTGCAGTCCTCCGGGGGATTCAGGTGTCCACAGACGTCAGCTGGAGCGTCCTGGAGAGCTCCAGGCCCCAGGCTGGCTGGTCTCCTGCTGGGCCCGCCAGAGGCTCTGGCTCTCTGTGCAGCCAGATGCACCCACCCAGGTCTTTGCCTGCAGGCCGCTGTTCCCCATCTCTGCTCACATCCCAGCCCTGCTCCTGCCTCCTGGGGGAACCTCTGCCTGACCCCTTCAGCTTTTGGCTGGACCCCTGGTGTCTGCCCCTCCTCTGGAAGTGGTCCCTATGCTTCTCAGGGGGGCGGGGAAGGGGGTCCAGAGGCAGCGGAAAAACTTTGAGAAGGCAGTGCACCACCATTCCCAAAGTGCAGGGTGGCTGTTTTCTCTGCCCACCCCTCAAGGAGCTGGGAAACGGGCCCCGAAGGAGAAGCAAAGGGGTGAGGGACGTCTGCCTGGCTTGGCTTCCCCCGCCTCTCTGGGGTTTTGCTTGTGCCTGGCAGGGGGTTTGCTCTCAAGAGCTATTTTCTGAACAAATGAACAGAGAAGAAGGGGGAAGGCCCTGCCTGCTTCCAGCTGATCTGGGGTGGACTGCGAGTATCCACAAGGCCCAGCCTCTTGGGAGGCTGTGACCCATGAGAATGTCTGCACACTGGGCATAGGGGAGCCCAGGCAAAGACACAAGTCTTTCTTTCCCCACTTTTCTTTGGGCTTCTCATGTGGCTTCCTTTCCCTGGTGTACAGAGGCCACCACTTAGCTAGTAGGAGAAGGGATTTCTCTCTCTTTTTTGCCAAGAACCCACATTTGAATTTGGAAGTTAAACATGCAAGTAATGCAACTCAAGGGTGTCATCCCCTCTGACAAGTACTCCTGGCAACCTCAAACAGAAGAAATCTTGTCCACACTGCCTGTGTGGGTCTGTGTGCACTGTGATTGTCAATATTTACATACATGCATTTAAAAGAATGATTAGCTAGATGTCAGTCTACATTTAGCGCTAAGTAAACACAAACTATGCCATCTTTATATTAGGTTCAGGGAATAAAAAATGTAACAGCTAATTATTACCAAGTGCTATTTCTGTTTTCAGACCTTTTCGTGGAGTATCTTATTTACTTCTCAGAGAACCTTGGAGACAGTACAATTCTTTTCATTTCATAGGAGGAAGCTGAGGCACAGAGAGGTTAAGTAAGTCACCCAGTGTCACACAGCTGGGAACTAACCAAACCATGATCCTAACCCAGGCTGCCTGGCTGCAGACCCTATCCTCACCCTCTTCGGGAGCCGCCGGCCTAGTGGGACAGCCAGTGAACCTTCATTGCAAACTGCTGGTAAAGACATGGCAAGTCTAGAGGAGCAAGAAGAAAAGGTAGATGCCTGGGTCTGGGGAATCTGGTTTTCCATAGGAGCAGACACCCGAGCAGGTTCTCGACAGAGGAGGACGTTAGGTGGATGTGGGGCGATATCATGCACACAGTCCAGGACAGGTGTGGTTGGGAATTCAGGCCCTGCAAGTGTCTGGTCTGGCCGAGGGCCAGGTGTGAGCTGAGAGGAGGACAGGAATGGAGATGGGCTGACCCCAAAAGTCCTTCAGTGGCAGGCTTAGGAGGCAGGATTCACTGGGCAGGTCTCGGCATGACTTCGTCTGGTTTTATAGAGCTGAGGGGAGGTGGATGGGGCCCAGCAGAGGTCAGGCTGGGTTGGGAGGTCTGGCAGAAGCTGGAGCAGCTCAGCACATGTGGCCCAAAGCTAAGGACTAAGGCTCCCCAGCAGCCCCAGGCTCCTCCCCAGCACCAGGCCCTGCTGCCACCAAAGGGGTTCCCACGCTACCAGAAGTGTGGCTACCCTCCTCCCTCGCTGCTTCTGCCTGCCTCTTCCCCATCTGCTCCCTGAGAAAGAACATCGCTGAGACAGAGGAAAGTCTCGAGGGCCCATTTCGGAGTACTGTGTCTCTCTGTAGCCCAGGCACACACCAACCTCCCTGAGCTCTACTCCATGGAAGCCCCTCTCTCCTGCATGCTCTGGAACCAGGAGGGCTGGGGTCCTACCACGCCCCACTCGGCGTTGGGAAAACCAGGACTTTGAGGACTTGGTCTATGGATTCATACAGGGGTACCTCTGTCAAGGCACCAGGGGGGAAGAGGACTTCTCAAGCCAGGGTCTCAGTTGTGAATGCTCTCATTACCTTTCTCAGGCCCCCTAACCCACTCTGGCCACTGCTTCCTTAAATTCAACATAGAAAAAGACCGCCCAAAACAAAAGAACCCAAAGTTCCACCTTCTGGAGTTCTTGGGAGGTTTGCCTGGCCTGCAGGAAGTGCTGAGTGCTGGCTGTGACCACTGATGTATCGAAGTGACCTCAGCCAGGCTGGTATCCACTGAAAGGGACCTCCTCCCAGACTCTTGGGAGGGGTGGGCATGTCTCCTCCTGGGAGGACAGCTACAGCCCATTGCCATTACTGGCGGCAGTCAGGTTCTAGCAAGTGTCCTGGAACATGGAATTCGCCAAGACTGATCCCAGGGGAGCTACAGGGAGGGCTAAGCTCCTGTAAACCTGTGGTCACAATGTATTCATCAACCGATCAATACATGACTGTTTTATGCAGCTTTCTGTTTAAAAGCACCATATTTCCTATACATTAATTCCCAAACATCATACTCATGGCCAGCAGCAGCACAAGTAATTAAGGCCCGAACAAAGCTCCTTTAAACACACATTCTCTCCCCATGAGACACATCACCGTTTTTGTGCTTGGAAGCACCACCAGCATGTCGGCAACCATACATAGGGCTCCTTCCTTCCTTCCTTCCTTCCTTCCTCCCTCCCTCCCTCCCTCCTTCCTTCTTTTTTCTTTGTAGGGCCATTTTCAATAGCAAAGTCACCAACAAAAGAGACAAAAATGCCCAAAATATGGCACTTAGACCGCATAAAGGACCCTTGTTTACAGTTTGCCAGCTGACAAAAGGAGGCAAGGGGACACCTTGTCCCACTTTGGCTGGGAATCTAAAAATTTTCATTGTTCTGCACGTGGGCATTTCCACACACGTCCACAGATGATCCCAATGCAGTACTGAACATCTGGGCTGCCATCCTAAGCTAGATGCAGCCCTGGGTTGTGTGGTCTGAACGAAAGGTAGCACCGGGTTCTCCATAGGAAACATCCAGCCCGGGAATGCAGGTTGTGTCCCCTCCCTCCTGGGGGCCCTGCTCCTCTAGGGCAGGACCGGCCAGCACCTACCACATGCCACCGTCCAGTAGACCTGCGAGTCCTGGGTCTGGTGCAGGATTCGGTAAGGGGCCACGCGGGCACTGGAGTCCAACACCACGTCCAGGGTACCCACAAGAAGACCTGGGAGCAGGGCAGAGAGACGAGGGTGAGGGCTAACCCCTAGAGGCAGCCAGAATGGTGGCATTGCCTTCCCTGCACAGCTCGGATGGAGATACATCTGGCATCCCCCTCATCCACCAAATGACTTCTTTTTCCTCAAAGGTCTTCAGCTGTATCTGATCCCTATCAAAAAAATCTCCTCCCACTTCTTCCTAGAACCTTCCGTGTATTCTCCAGACTCACAAATGCTTGCAGGCAGGGGCTGATGCAGGTGTTATGGGCTCTCTTAAACAATTTTGTTTAAGCAAAAGCTTAAACAATTCTGGGAGGCCCTCTTTAGGAAAAATACAAAATTAGATTTGAAGACAAGTATGTGTTTAGAATGAAAAAGTACAACCATCACAAATTAAAAACAAAGACAATACTACAAATATCACAAATCCAGAATAACAGTACAGTGTGTTTTATTACTGCCAGACACATCTCTTAAGATATATTTTCCCCTGATATTTCCGGCTATGTATTCTGCTGGCTTAAAAAAAAGCGGGGGTGGGGGGGTGGGGGGGGTGGGTCCCGGGGTGGCTCAGTGGTTTAGCACCACCTTCGCCTGGGGCGTGATCCTGGAGACCTGGGATAGAGTCTCACATCGGGCTACCTGCATGGAGCCTGCTTCTCCTTCTGCCTGTGTCTCTGCCTCTCTCTGTGTCTCTCATAAATAAATAAAATATTTTTTTAAAAAAAGGACAACGATGGTTTTTGTAATATTACTTTCCATTATCAACAACAGGGAGATAATGTAGTCTTTCCTCTGCCAAGTAATCACACATTCTTATTCTGGGAAGTTTAAAGAAGCTCCCTGTGGCTACAGAAATCATGACTGAAGACGACATGGCAATTTTTAGAACCGTTCAATTTGGGAAAACACTGATCCAATTTTTTCCATCTTGAACTGAAGCATTTTGGGGCATTCCAAATTTTACTTGTCATCACATACAGCCTTTGTCAATGACACTACTTCCCCAACAAATCAGAGGAAATGTCCACCTTCTACCACTGTTTGATTCTCCCCTTTGTTAACTGAATTATCAAACTACCTAAATATCTGTTCACTGTTCCTAATTGGAATTTATGTTTTCTTTTTTAATGAATTGCTGCTTTTGGTGTGATCTGTAAATAGTTTGTTACCACTTTCCTGCTGATGCCAGAATAATTTCTACTGATTAACTTGACTTTAACACTTTTGTTTCATATTCCATCTTTTTAAAAGATTTTTATTTATTCACAGAGACACACAGAGAGAGGCAGAGGCACAGGAAGAGGGAGAAGCAGGCTCCATGCAGGGAGCCTGACATGGGACTCGATCCAGGGTCCCCAGGATCAAACCCCGGGCTGCAGGCGGCGCTAAACCGCTGTGCCACCGGGGCTGCCCTCATATTCCTTTTTCTTTTTAAAGATTTTATTTATTTATTCATAGACACAGAGAGAGAGAGGCAGAGATACAGGCAGAGGGAGAAGCAGGCTCCATGCAGGGAGCCCGATGCGGGACTTGATCCCAGGTCTCCAGGATCACACACCAGGCCGCAGGCAGCGCCAAACCGCTGCACCACCGGGGCTGCCCCTCATATTCCATTTTTAATCATTTTTTCCCTCCTCAATCTTTTAAAAAAGATTTTATTTATTCAAGATTTTATTTATTCACACAGAGTGGCAGAGACGTAGGCAGAGGGAGAAGCAGGCTTCCTGCAAGGAGCCTGATGCAGGACTCAATCCCAGGGCCAGGGGATCATGACCTGAGATGAAGGCAGATACTCAACCACTGAGCCACCCAGGCATCTCTCCTCCTCAATCCTTTAACAAATAAAATTACTGATTATAAAAGAAAGTACTCATCACATACATCCAAGTTATGAGTCTGTGATCTCTTGTTTTATTAAAATGTTCTAAAATGTCGCTCTAAATTGCAGTTAAAGTGGCATATTCAAGGGCAGCCTGGGTGGCTCAGCAGTTTAGTGCCGCCTGCCTGTGTCTCTCATGAATATTAAAAAAAAAAAAAGTGGCATATTCAAGCTTTATCAGTGTTTGGAATAAACTTTTTCATAGTCCCTGTTGAGGCTTCTCTTCTGGTCTCGGAAACCTTATTTTAATGCTTATTCTGTTGGCATATCCATGTTTCGAGGCCTGAAAGCTTTTTCATGGGCAGACCATCTCATCATACTCAGACTCTTCAATGAAGGATACAGGCTGGCAGGTGTTTTTAAAAGCCAGCTTGAACAAAACCACATCACTAACTGTCTCTCCCTTGGGGAGGCAGGGTTCAGGAGGCCACGGTGTCTATGATGGCACAGGGAAGGCCATGCCAGGAGCCACGGTGGGGCTCACAGAACCTGCCTGGAACAGGGAGCTGAAGGAGTGGTTCTGGGAGGGAGGGAGATGGGTGAGGTGGAAAGGGCCTTCTGTGCACAGGAAGGCAGAGCGGAGCACAGAGGGTCCCACCCGCCCTCTGAGCTGATCTTTAGAAGCACAGAGCACAGAACAAGAGTGGAAGTGCACCGGCCAAATTGGATACACTGGTATGCTGGCGCAACAGAAGGTACTGGGCACCGTGCCTTGCCTTCCTACATGCGCTTGCAGCTAGTTTCTGAGGCTGACCATGGCTCAGAATACCCAGAGGGGCTGTTATCTGACCTCCACTGAACCGCTAGCCCAGGACCAGGGTCCAGGACCGACTCCTGTGATTCCTGAGGCTGTGGGCGGCACCCCAGGCACGGAAGGGAACACAATTTTCTTAGGAAAGGCACAGTGTCTTCCACATTAGGAGGTGTGGCGCAGGAGAGGGTGGCCGAGGAGGGAACTTCTGCCTGCACCTGGCAGGGCTGTTTTCGCCGCACATGTTTACAATCAGGATGTTTCAAGGAAATTTCTGTTGATAACTTGTGAGAAGCACAGACACTGGTCCAGCCCCGAGCCTGCCCGAGCTGGACGGGCAGTGACCCCACAGGCTTAGAGCACGAGGGACCTCGGGAGACACCTGCAGAGGGTAGGCCCGGCCGGCTCGTCCAGGATGCCACATGCCACCAACTCCGGGAGTGCTGCGGGACGGACGACGAGGCACCCGGCTGGCTCTCCCAACAGCCTTACGGGTAATTAGTGCAGCCTCCGTCTGCGGCTCCGGCTCCGGGGCACCAAGAGGCAGGAAAGGTGCGCGAGGAGGAGCCGGAGGGCGGGGGCCGAGGCCAGGGGCGTCCTGGGGCGCGGGGGGCATCGGAGTGGCTAAGAGTAATTCGGGGGCACGGGTGGGGGGAGGGAAGACGCAAAAGAAAACGTGTGCTTGTGTCGTTTGGCTCCTCGGCGGCACCTGGAGAAACTGAGGCAGAGGCCAAGGACCAGGAGGCGTCGCCGATTTTCAGCTGTGACTCCCGTGCTGGGGGCTGCGCGCCCCGGGGAGCTCGCGGGCACCGCGTCGGGCACAGGCGCCCAGGCCGGCCCGTCCCACCAGCCCCCGAAGGCAGCACCTCTGCCCGCCGGCCCCGGCCCCGCCGCCCGCCGCCGCGCCCCGCCCCGCCCCCGCGCAGGCCGCCGCGTCCCCAGGCCCCGCCGCTCGCGCTCACCCGTGAGGCCGCCGCCCTTGCCGTGGCCGCGGCGCCGCTGCAGCACGAAGAAGGGGTTGGCCCGCTCCGTCACCCACAGCGCGTTGGCCACCAGCACCTCCTCGGGGCCCAGCCACATCCTGGGCCGCTCGCACCGGGCCGAGGCCGGCCAGGCGGAAGCGCCACCGTCGCCGCCACCGCCGCCGCGGCGCCGGAGCGGAGCGGAGCGGGCGGGGCGGGGCAGGGCGGGGCGGAGCGGCGGGGCGGGGCGGGGCGGGGCGGAGCGGCGGGGCGGAGCGGCGGGGCGGGGCGGGGCGGGGCGGGGCGGCGGGGCGGCGGGCCGGGCGGGCGCCCCCTGGCGGGCGCGCGGACCAGCACACGCGGGCTCCGGGAGCGCCGGGCGCGCGCAGCTCCCGGGCCCCGCCCGCCCCGCCGCCCCGCCCCGCCCCGCCCTCGGCCTCGGGTCTCCGCCTTCCGCTCGGGCCCCGAGCTGCTGACTCCTGTGGGGGCCACGGGCCAGCCCCGGGACGCGAGCCGCTGGCCAGGAAGGCCGAGCGCCCAGGCTGGAGGAACCGGTGGTGCAGAGAGTCGGCCCCTGGCGTTTTGCGAAAACCTGGACAGGATTTTGGCAGGGATCGGTGCGAAGAAATAGCGCAGGCAAATGCGCTCTCGGCCGCTGGTGCGGCGCGCCCCGGGGCGTGTTAACAGAGCGGACGGCGGCTGGAAAGGGTTAGAGACGACTGTCGTCGTTGCCAGAATGAGGACACTCGGGCCGAGGCCAGGAGAACCTCCGGGAGCCCGGAGCCGAGGACAGGTTGTCAGAAAGCCCTGGCAGGATCCTCAGAAATCCGTGCAGTCTACCCAGCTGACAGATGGGGACAGGGCTGCCGGTGTAGGGTTCAAGGACGGGGCTGCAGGTCTAGGGTTCACGGACAGGGCTGCTGGACCAGGGTTCACGGACAGGGCTGGGCCTGGGACATTGAGGTTTTCCTCCTAGCCACGGGCAGCAGCGCGATGGGCAGGGGATGTGCATCACTGCTCTCCCAGTGCTGGCCTGTAGGGGCCGACCTCTTACAGTTCAAACACTGTTTTGAGTGAAAGGGAGTGCTGTGAACTCCGTCTCGGGCAATCCAGAATGTCCAGTGTCACTTGGGTTGCAGGATCCTGCTGGTGGCTCAGGCCAGCAGCAGGATCCTACTGGAAAGGAAAGGGAAGGGGGAACTATGGGATCATCCTGGGAGGCTTAAGCTGGTCGCCAATTGGGTTTCTGTCACTGGCATTCAAGAATCCAATGTGATGGATGTAGGTCAAGTAGGCACTTCCGTGGTTGGCAGCCAGGGTGATCAAAAGTCTTCTAAAATGTTGCTGAGATTGAATCAAAATGCAGAGGCCATCATTCTTGAAGACCTTGGAAGCTTAAACTGATACTGTGCTCTCTGGGGAGTAATCTGCCCCAGGAATTTGGAATAATTGTTAACACCCTGAGAGGCCACAAAGAGTTATTTTGTTTCTTCCTGCCAGTGGTTCTCAAGCTTGAGCATGCATCAGAATCACCCGCCAGGGGCAGCCGGGGTGGCGCAGCGGTTTAGCACTGCCTTTGGCCTGGGGTGTGATCCTGGAGACCTGGGATTGAATCCCACGTCAGGCTCCCTGCATGGAGCCTGCTTCTCCCTCTGCCTGTGTCTCTGCCTCCCTCTCTCTTTGTGTCTCTCATGAATAAATAAAATCTTGAAAAAAAAAAAAAAAAAGAATCACCTGTGAGGCTTGTTAAAACACAGGTTGCTGGGCTCCACCTCAGAGTGTTTGCATCTCTAGCAAGTTCCTAGGTGATGTTGATGCTGCTGAAGTGGAGATCACCTTTTGATAACTATGCTTTATTTTTAAAAATTATTTTATTTATTTACTCATGGGAGGCACAGAGAGAGGCAGAGACACAGGCAGAGGGAGAAGTAGGCTCTCTGTGGGGAGCCTGATGCGGGACACAATCCCAGGGCTCTGGGATCATGCCCTGAGCCAAAGGCAGATGCTCAACCACTGAGGCACCCAGGCGTCCTAGAACTTTTTCTTTATTTATTTTTGATTTTTAAAAAGATTTTATTTATTTATTTATTTATTTATTTATTTATTTATTTATTTATTCATGACAGACATAGAGAGACAGAGACACAGGCAGAAGGAGAAGCAGGTCCATGCAGGGAGACTGGCGTGGGACTTGACCCCAGGGTCTCCAGGATCACACCCTTTGCTGACGGTGGGGCTAAACCGCTGGGCCACCGGGGCTGCCCGCCCCCCCTTTTTTTTAAGTAAGCTTCATGCCTAGCCCAGTGTGGGGCTTGAACTCACAACCCTGAGATCAAGACATGAGCTGAGATCAAGAGTCAGATGCTTAACCCACTGAGCCACCCAGGTGCCCCCATGTTTAACTTCTTGAGGAACTACCAAACTGTTCTTAAAAACCGCTGCACCATTTCACATTCCATAGTGATGTATGAGAGTTAGAGTTTCTCCGTATCTCCTCAACATTTGTTATTGTCTGTATTTTTTATTGTAGCCACCTTAGTGGGTATGAAGTAGTATCTCATGTAGTTTGGATCTGCATTTCCCTAATGATTTATACTTGATGGTCATTCGAGTATCTTTATTGGAGAAATGCCTATTCATATCCTTTGCCCTTTTAAAAACTGGGTTGTCTTTTTATTTTTGAATTGTAAGATTATTTGTATATTCTAAACATTAGACTGTTATTGGCTAAATGATATCAATCCTAATTCTTACATTATTTAAAATCTAGTTTCCCCATGTTAACCCTATGAGGTATTTTATGACCCCTGTGATGGAGGCAATAAAACTGAAATCCAGACAGAAGAAATTCCTTACCGAATTCGTACTAGTAAGTGGCAGAGGTGGTACTGATGTCCATACTTTTTTGGGTACCAACTCTTTTCTACACATGTTGGACATTTGGTGCCTTTGTCCTAACATCTGCTTCTTTCTGTGCAGCATCGTGACTTTATTGAGGAGAATCACATCTTAGAACTCTCAACTCCTGCCTTTCTGGTGAAGCCATATGCACTCTGTGGCTGCAGAAGAGGAACCCGCGCTGGCCTTGGCCATTGGCACATGCCATCCTTGAGACCACAGTGGCTGTTTCAGTGGTGGCCATGGATCTCCAACCAAGCTAGTCAGGCTCAAAGAGATGCCATTCTGGTCTGTGCTACCTTCTCGGGAAGTAGACCAGCTGTCATGCAGATGGGGCTGCTACCACCACTCTGAGCCCAAGCCTGGCATTTCCCCAGAGGAAGCACAGCTAGCAAATGTGAACTGGTGTCAGTGTTTGAGGGCCAAACCATGCCACAAGGGACATGAGCATAACCCCTGGCATTTTAGCTTTTGTGAGCCACCATGAGCCTTTTGCTCAAGCTAGTTTTGGTGGGGGTGTCTGTCACTTGCAACCAAGAGAGTCCTCACTGATACAGATTACCATGTGGCCAAAGCAGCTTTTTAAATAGGTTTTTATTGAAATGGTTATATTAGCAAATCCCACACATACAGGTATACACTATCGGCATGTAGGTATATACCATACCATTTCACTACTTATTTATACTTACATTAACCATACAGACCTAGGCACTGTGCTGCCCAGGAGATTTCAAAGGGCTTATAAGATCTGATTGCCAAGAAATCAGCTCACATTCTACTTGCAGGTATCTATGTTCTAGACAAGGTAAATCCCCCTACAGTGAGCCCCCAAATTAAGCAAATGATTGATTTTACTTTTTGGCTATTTGATGTGTGTTATTTCTGGCAGAAGCTATCCATTGGTGAATTAAAATTCAAGTGCATAGTCTCCCTTTCATTCCTCGAGGTGGAAGGGAAGTCGTTTGCCACATTTAAGTATATCCCAAGCCTCCCCCTCCCCAGATTACCTGTGCTAGTTAGAAAAATAGTTTTGTATGCCATCCTCTGAGATGTTGTGCATAGTTATCAGGAACTCAGGATAAGAGGAGCTCTGTGAATGATCCAAATATGAAAGGGGTAACTTTAATATTTTCTATGAGTATAAAAGCTACTGAGGGTAAAAAGCAACTGTGACATATGTAGCCTACAGTCTGGACCAACTCCTTTTCTTGTGCAGTAACAGGACTGTTCTAGCAGGTGAGGCCATTCCCTGTACCCCAAATAGCATTTCCTAGCTTGGAGTCTTTTCCTGTTTCTGTGATCACACTGGTCAAGTTTCTTAGACAGAGCCATGGCCACTTGGGAGCCAACCTTGCTTCTTATTCTCACTTTGAGACTCAGCTTTCGATTCTGGCCCCAAGCACCTGCCAAGGAGGCCCCTCTTCCACCTAGGCCAGCAAGCCAGGGGGATGAAGGACACAGAATGGCATGTGTCATTTCAGGTGGGGCACCCATTATAGGTGCTGGGATGCTGGCACTGGCCACAGCTGGTGACTTAGTCCACAGAGCATGCTGGCAGTCCGTAGGCAGTTAACCTGCTTAGGAACAGCTTACTTGAGTGAAGGGAAAGAAATGGCCTCGGTATTAGAGTCTACCTACCCCAACCCCACCTTTTGTTTTTACAGACATCTCTGCTCAATATCTACCCATCACTATAATAGTCCTTTAATAGCACACAGTGTAAATACACTGGGGCTTAGTTGTGGATGAATGATAATTCTGAAAACAAATTAGGATTCACTTTGTGTTGAGTTACATTTGTAAAAATAGAGCTCAGAACCATCATCTGTAGCTTTTGACAGTTGCCAGTGGCTCTACAGAGAGCTGGACAGAGAAGGCAATCATCCGAGGAGGGGTAGGCTGCTGCTGAAGGCCAGCCAGGCTTGCAGATGAGCAACCTACAGGGATCTTCCCAGCACCCATGCCCACCCAAGTAGATGACAGCATACTGGTGGGAGATGAACCATTTCAGGCCAGCATTCCGCTGGGAAGGAACCCTTGAGGCTGTGTCCCAGAGGATTAAAGATCCACTGCAGCAGAGGAAAGTGTGCTAATGACATCCTCCAGTGCTCAGCTTTTCCACCTAAGGAGGATGTGTGTGGTTTGTAAATGGTGTTTACCCTGATTTTGACTACCACCCTGGGCTGGTGCACTAGAGCTCTGGCAGCTGTGTCTGGGCCCCCAGCCACACTCCCTAGGCCTGCTGTTCCAGAGAAAGTCATTTATTTTGTGATGCCAAGCCAGGTCCATGCCGCCCTGGAACCTCTGTCTTTTGTGGTACATCCATGTAGAAGATTCAAAGGGAGGAAGTAGGAAGGCCCAGTATGGAGGTCTGGGTGATTCCAGCAGCACTGAATCCTTCTGAAAGTTTAATACTCAAGTTTGCATATAATCCAAAGTTTAAAAAGTTTTGTTTTCTTTTTTGTCTTAAAGTCTCACGTCAGAGTGAAGAAAACAACAAATGGCTTCAACTAGAGTGACCTGCAAGAGGTAAAAGCCCAGACAAGTCCTCGGCCTTGGACTTGGGGCCCCCACAGAGCCTTGTTAGAGCTTAGGAGCCAAGTCCTGGAGATAGGCATGTGGCCCCTGGAGCTCCGACCTCCCACAGTCACTGGGGGCCAGTGGGGAACACAGGTGGCTACTGTCATTTCCTTCCTGCAAGGGACCTGCCAGCCTCTCTTCTTTAAGCCTCAGTTTGTTGGGCTCTTGCAGGGCACCCCTAAGAAAGATGGCAAACCTCCTGACTTGACCTGCATCCCAGAGGAACCCCCCGGGGGAGAAACCTTTCCCCCTTTGCCACGTCTGGCGCTTCCTGCTGTTTTCCTGACAGTAAGGAAAGCACAAACCCATGCAGCCAACGCTGGCGACTTCCCTCTGTATCCTTCCTTCGTATGTTCTCTGATGTCATGATGATGTATTATACACATGTTTCCCAGTCCTGCTGAAATCTCCTTGGATGTTATGTGAACATACGGACTCGTTTTGTCCTCTTCTCAGTGGGCTCTGGAATGATTTACTGATGTGACCACAGAAAAGGCACAATTGCCCTTAGCAGGGAAGACACTTCTTTTAAGCTGCGGGTGTCACAAGGGTCTCCTGGGATGATGATCCCTGACTTGGGTGCAGGGTTGGGAGTGAATGCTCAGTTGAATCACCCCAAACTCTGTCTGGATGCAAGTGAGGGCTGGCCCCTGTGCCTCTAGCACCGCAGCCAGGTCAATGTCTTTTTCTTCAAGAGGGAAGTGACACTCAGTGGTTTTTCTAAACGGTTGCTGTTAGGAGCTCCCTCTGCTCAGACCCTAAGTGTTGGTGTCCCCAGAGCTTTTCCCTAAGCCTGGTTCTCCTGGCAACGAGCAATCTGGGCCCCATTCTGGCTTCTACCATCATCTGAAGTTAAGGGAATACCAGGCCCAGGTGGATACCCACTCTTGGGGTTCTAGCTCCTGTGAGCGTGTGTGCCCATAAGAGTGCATGTGCCTTGTGTACACAACTGTGTGTGTGTGTGTGTAGGTGTGTATAGGGGTATAGGGAGGGAGGCAGCGGGAAACAGAAGGTTTGGGGCATCGGAGGGACTGGGATTACATGGGGCCTACTTTGGTAGGTCTGGGTGACAAGCTCATTTAAAACACAGCTTCCCAGGGATGCTGATGCAGAGGGAGGGCCCCTCCGCTGACCACCCTGTCCCCACCAAACCTCTGCCTGAGACCCAGAGCTGGACTTCCAGGCCTCTCTCTGCCTCCCCACAGGGGCTGTCTCTGGGTTCCACCAACACCGCCCCCACCCTGGGTCACTAAGACCGCCAGCCTGGGCTTTGCTTCATCTCGTGGCACCCTCCTTTTCTGCTTCCAGTGGGACCCCCGTGTCAGGGTTAGGCCTAACTGAAGTCCTCCCTCTGCCCTGGGCAGCCTCTCTGGTCCACAGCCACCCCTGCCCCTGCTCGTTCTTGCTCCTACTCTTCCCCTAAACCCTGGGCAGTGAGACCCTTGCCAGTCTCATGCTCCCCTCACTGCCTTTCCTTTCTGACGGAGGGGCGCTCTCCAGGCTGCACTGTGCCCGTCCTCTCACACCCTGCCCCCCAAGCCTCCCCCTTCATCACTCACCCGTATGGCCGCAGGTCTTCCAATGCAGTTGGCTGTTAATGTGCCAGCTTTCTATCACAGCCCAAGTTTTAAGATTGTGGGGGTCGCCTTAACCTGGAGCAAACGTGTCTAGCACATAGCAAGAACTTAATGAAGGTTCTTTAGCCTCACAATCCTACCTTTTTCCTTCTAAATTCAACTTCCTGGAAATCGGTGTTTTTTGTGGCGTGGCATTTATGAATAGCCACGGCTTGACAAGGTGACCTGACAGTAACACCACCTTGTTTTCCTGTAGCCAAACCAGAGCCTAAGTAATAAAGGTTAACAGTGAGACAGCATTTTGGTTTTCCCTCAATGAAAGCCCATTTCGCTTATGGAAAGCTCTGGGTGTGAGGGGTCACAAAAATACAAGAAGAGTTCCTAAGGCCCATAGGAAAAATTAGGCCAGTCAAAATCAGTAATCTTATTTTGTTTAAACCCTCTGCAGCCGCAGGTTTTAGAAGCTGGGTTGCTGGGTGCATCAGGGTGGCCGGCAGTGCAGGCTCAGCTGTGGGTACAAATGGGTGCTCAGGGCAGTGCCTCTTGGAAGTTCCTCTGATCCAGGCCTCAGGAGGGGCCAGGAAGATGGAGCCTTCCTTCAAAAGCAAGGCTCAGCTCATGAGACTTGCTGAGGTGTCTAGAGCTTGTCTTGCCCTGTGGTGGGGGGCAGGGGCAGGAAGCTCTAAACAGACAAGCTGCCTAGTGCACCTACCACCACCACCACTACCACCACCACCACCACCAGGTTACTCCGTGCCTGGCCTTCCTATTGTTTTACTGGCCAGGAGCTTCTTCCCTCTTCCTGACAGATCAGCAAAGGAGGGTGATGGGCAGTTCTTCATGTAGGAAGTTAAAAATAACCAAACTTTACGTGTTGGCATTTTAACCCAATTTAACCCACTTTCTAGTGGATTGGGTGATGGTTATTTTGGCTCCAGACCTCATCCACAGGTATTCTGTGGTGCATGCTGAGAGATCTGTACCCAGCTTGGCTGAGAACAGAGTGGAGGCCATGGCAGGAGGAAGAGGCTAGAGCCAGGCCCAGCTCGGGCAGTCCACAAGAGGGATGGAGGGTTTATGGTATAAGCAGCTTGTTTCTCTGCCCCTTCTGTCCTTCAAATAGTAACCTGACCCCCAACCCCCCTCCCATATCAGAACTTATCTATACTTCCTGACTGTTAAGACTTGCAACAATTGAGATGCTCATATGGTGGAGAAGAAGTGTCTCTCCATAATCCCAACCAGACCAATGAACTGCTCCCAAACCCTGAACTTCTCTCAGAGGCAGGGGTACTGAATGAGAACTTTGATCTCACTCAGCTTCCCCACTATCCAGGGCCCTTGGTGAAGCTCCCCAGAGCAGTCTCCAGCACCAATGCCAGCAAAGAGGTGGTTATTTGGGGCAAATATTGCTACTCCCGGAGAATATGACCTCCACACAGAAGTTACTGTCCCTTCTGACAAAGCAGCTGAGCAGGAAAGTGGCCTCAATTTTTAGGGAAAAAGGTGTTGAGTTTGGGACCTGGGGCGTTAATTCTGAGTGAATTCCCTTATAAGAAATGCCTCCTTGGTTATTTGACAGTGAAGGTGTGCCCTAGATTACCCAGAAATCCAGATCTTATTTAATAGGTGGATTTTTAAGGGCCTGAATCTATAATTTCTTCTCATGCAATTTCATTTCTCTTCAGTAAAGGACTGCCTTGAATGAAATGTAATGCATATGCTTTTCCGAGAGTGTACAAATCAGGAGAAAATGTTCTAAGCGAGATCTCAGCCCTGGTGTGGGAAAACAAGCTCATGGTACGGACAACGTGGTCAGAGCTGAGCCGTCCTCTCTGTTGGATGAGCCAAACCAAACAAAGCTTGGGTGTGTGTCTGGAACATCTGGCACACGGAGTTCTAATCTCCTTGAGATGCTTTCCCCTCATCACAAAGCAAGCAGGGCAAATCTGTCTTTCTGGACACTGCTCTCTTGAAACTATTTATCAAAAGTATTTTTATAGTATAAAGACAATAAAAAGGGGGGGGGGACCAAACAGAAGCCCTTGGTTAAAGGTAAAGAGAAAAAGCTGCTAAGACTTTACAAGTTCTGCACTGCTCCAGCCTCTGTGATCATAGATTCAACGCTGCTGGTCACTCTGAGGCGACATTCCTGGTGGCTGTCACCACCATGGTTCTCTGAGGAGTTTTGCTCAGGGGCACAAGTGTGTTTGAGGCATCTTAGCAACACATAAGGAGAATGGACACTTAAAGACAAGAAGCCAGCCACACGGGAATATGGTAAGTGTTAGCCTCCAACTTCTGTTTTACAGAGTCAATAAAAACCACAGGGTGGGGGGCGGGGGCCACAGGTCCACATGTTTGCTGCCAGATCTGACTCTAGAATATGGAGGCCGGCATTTCCATCCTCATAACTAGGATTTGAGGACCTGAATGCATCTACATTTCTGCATAGCTTCTATGGACAGGAGGAACAGGCTGAACTATGGTGTGTCCTTGAGCAAGAAGGGTGAGCCCATTTGTTTATGAATTTGCGCATCGTGGTTCTGTGTTGGGATTACACTCTTCAGGTACACGTTTTCTCGTGATATTAACGTGATGTCATCCCAGGTGTGTGGGAAGAGTGTGTGTGTCCCTGATGCCCACCATGCAGGCTACCATGTGTTTTTCTGGAAGCTCCCATGCCTTCCTTGTGCCAAAGCTGAGGCTGGTAGGAGGGGACTGGGTTGGATCAGGAAGCCTGCAGAGGGGTGCTCATCTGGTCTCTAACAGTCACGCTGTGGTTTGATCTTCTCAAGAAAGTACTCAGAATCATTCTGATTTTGACACCCACTGGCCATCATCCCGAGATTGCTGGACCCAGAGAAGACCAGCAGGCTGGCCTCCCGGGGACTGCTTCTCCACACCCCTCAGCAGATGCCATGCAGACGAGTCTACAGGCCTCAGGATTGGGGCCTTCAGTGTTTCTGTGGTCACATGAGCACTTGGCACCCCCTGTATCATGCTCTAGGAGGGAGGCTGGAAGTGGCAATGGGGAGGACCACCCGTCCTGTGTAGCCTGTGGCCCCACTGCGGTGCTCTGGGTGGTGAGTCTCAGAGGAGGGACAAAAGGCAAACCTTTCTCTCTGGAACCTTTAGAAAGATCCTCTTTAACAGAAAGTAGAATAAGAGACAGAAAAACACAGAGCTGGCCATGTTGCAGCAGCTTGTGCCTCACATTAGTAAGAAGCGGCACCTGTAAGCTTTAGTATGCATTGTGAGTGGGGAGCACAAAGGTATTTTAAAAACCCCAACATCACCCTGATACAGAATAGCATGTAAATATTCAGAGACACGTTTGCAACACAACAGTAACCCCTGGGGCCCCTGCTTGGCTCTGGGAACAGCCAGGCTCGTTGGGGCCCCATGTTCTTGTGTCAGTGTTAGGAGGGTTTGCAGTACTACGAGGCTGCCTGGGCAATAACACTGTCCTCAGAGCCTCACCTTGGGGGAACCTTGCAATTTAACCCTGAGCCCCAACTCGTGCTTGGAAAGCCCTGCCATTCTTCCAAAATGGACGCTGACAGAAGAATACAAAATAAGAAAGGTGATTGTAAATCAAATCACAAAAGAGGTGACCCCCCAGAGCCCATTTAGAAAAAAATCAGGTTTTGTTCTCATCATACATGTCCAAAGAAGGTTCGATTGTGGAGAATTCACTTTCATACACCAGGCTCCGAGGAGACAAGGAGTTTCGATGAAAGAAGTGACCACCTGGAAAAGGGGAAAGGAAAAAAAAAACAGAATTAATAGGTCCTCAGGCCTCCACTTCCCACACAGCTTGGAGGAAAGAAAACGGGTTATCTTCAAGGCATCACATTTTCTCAAATATCTCCATTTTAGGCTCTTATCACGATACAAATGGAAAGAATGGAGGCACCCCTCAATTTAAGCATAGTATAAACTTGTAAATCTCAATGTTTGTGTTCCCAAGAGACTAACCACTGGAGCTTTTCAAAGGAAAAGCTGCCTGGTGCCCTTGAAAAGACTGCACTTATAAATGTGAAGGTTTTTGCTAAGGGCTGCACAATCTGTGGAGCCTCCTTGCCCACCTCCCTCCTGAATACCTGCTGTGGGCAGACCGTGTGCGCGCACGTTGGGCAGATTGGGGGTTGTGGCTTTGAGGCTTTGATAATGCATTAAAATGTTTTTACTTAGAGTTATACCTTCACATGGTTTTTAAAAAAATTTTAAAAAATATTTTATCTCTTTATTTGAGAGAAAGATAGAAAGTGCATGCAAGCAGGGGTAGAGAGAGATGCAGACTCTGTACTGATCAAGGAGCCTGATGTGGGGCTCGATCCCAGGACCCCGAGATCATAACCTAAGCTGAAACCAAGAGTCAGTTATTTAACAGACTGAGATATCCAGGTGCCCCTCACATGGTTTAGATAGTTAATTCCACACGTGTAACTGAGACCAGTAACCTCCAGTGGCCCTCCCCCAAGACAGCCACTTTAACCTGATTCTTGTGGTACCTACCTCCATACCTCTATGCCTGAGCTGGTCCTTCCTAATTTTTTTTTTTTTTTTTGAGTGTTAGACTTTATCTGCTGAGTTAATACTACGGAAGATGAAGACTTTCCCCTACTCTTCTGTGCCACATCTACCCCTACTTTCCATTCCCCACTCTAATTATATTTTGATAAAAATTTAAGCATTGACATTATTTGACTATTTCTGCTCTCCTAAGCAAAGCCGTGCTTACATTTCCTTTTCTGAACAACTGCTTTGTTTGCACAGATTTCCTGACATATAACTGACATACAACAAAACACATGTATTTCAAGATGCATGTATTTCAAACCATGACCAGATTCAAGATGGTGAACATCTCCATTGCCCCCCAGAAAGTTTCCTGGTTTCTCTGGGAGTTCTTTTCTTTTTCTTGCACTACTTCTACCCTCAGGTAAACACAGGTGAGGCTGCATCTTTCTAGAATTTTATATAAGTAGACTCATATCATTATCTATTGCTCTTGTAAATAGAACTGCTATGAAAATCTGTGTACAAATCTGAATGAGGACATGTGCTTCCTTTTTTTTTTTTTTTTGGGTAGATACCTAGGACCTGAGTGCCTGTGTGAATATGTTTACTTTTCTAGAATACTTGACCCATCAAATGTTCCCCAATCAGCATATGGGAGACCTGGTTCCTCCACATCCTCACCAGTACTTAGATGGCCAATCTTTGACACTTTGGATGTTCAAGTACCAGCACAGGAATATCTCATTGTACTTCAAATTTATATTTCCCTGAACTTGGGCATCCTCTCAAGTGCCTATTAGCCAACTGTCTATCTTCTTTTATGAAGTGTTTTGGTAAAATCTCTTGCTCATTTAAAAAATTGGGTTGTCTTCATATCATTGAGCTGTAAGAATTTAAATATATATATATGTATATATATTTAATATATATTCTAGAAACAACTCCTCTGTCAGACATGGTTTGCAAATATTTTCACCCAGATGACTTGCCTTTTTTTTTAAATTAACTAATTAATTTACTTATGATAGTCACACAGAGAGAGAGAGGCAGAGACATAGGCAGAGGGAGAAGCAGACTCCATGCACCGGGAGCCCGACGTGGGGCTCGATCCCGGGTCTCCAGGATCGCGCCCTGGGCCAAAGGCAGGCACCAAACAGCTGCGCCACCCAGGGATCCCGATGACTTGCCTTTTTATTTTCACAACAAGGTCCTTTGAAGAGCAAAAGTTTAAAAACATTTTGATAGAATCCAATTTATTGATTTTCCTTTATATAGGTTTGTGCTTTTTGTGTCAGAATAAAGAAATCTTTGCCCAACCCAAGGTCATTAAGGTTTTTTCCTATGTATTTAAGCCAGAAGCTTTATAGTTAGTGCTTACATTTAGATGATGACTTCAAGTAAATTTTTGCATATGGTGGGAAATAAAGGTTAAAGCTCTTTTTTTTTTTTCGTATGGATATCTGATTTTCTCAGCATAGTTGTTTAATAGATCACCTTTCCCACTGCACTGATGTGGCAACTTGGTTGAAAATCTGTTAACTGTGCATACCTGGTCTTTTTCTGGGCACGATTCTGTTCCAGCAATCCATCTGTCTTCACACTAATACTACACTCTCTGGATTACTCACAGCTTTAGAGGTCCCCGTCAGGTATATTGGATTCTGCAACTTTGTTCTTATTTTTTGAGTGGTATGATGGGGCGGGGGGAGAGAAAGGCTGTTGCAAAGAGGACAGACAAGTATTAAATGAAAACATTTCATGCACTGGTATGCATGGTAGGGCCACTTCCATTTTCTTGTTTGACTTTCCTATATTAAAAACCTTTTGCATTAAAAAAGAGGACAAAGTCAAAGATGCTTGCTATCTGTACAAAGCAGCCCTCTGAGAGAGGTGTCAGGTGAAACATGGGATGTTTGAACTGACAGCTGTGTCTCAGCCACCACAGGAATCTGCATACTTCAACAGGGCTCAAGGGCTAAAGATTTAAAAACCAAACAAAAGAGGAAGAAATGAGGTGTTCTGCCCTGTGGATAGAACTGAAGCCAACAAAAGAGGAAATGATCAGCTCAGACCAAACTCTTGCCAATAAAACATGGCTCAGAAATGTCATCAGTAGTCTACCCACCTGTTAACTAGTGTACCTGAAAAAAATATAGCATTAAGAGAAGAATCCACAGCAGCTGAATTTCAGAGAAAGACATGATGCTGGCTTTGTCAAGGAAGCGGAGCATATTTTTTGACACCTGAAAACACACCCTATTTACTGATCAAATGATGATGATGATTGTTTTCATTATTAGCCACATAATATTATTAGCCACATAATATTATTACATAAGCTCTTAATTGAGGTTTAACCTGTAAACAGGTATGTGCATAAATCCTAAGTATATAGGTCAATGACTCTTCACAGAGAGGACCTACCCCTGAAATCATCATTGGATCAAGAAATACAACCCCTAGCACCCTATAAGTCCCTCTATCAATCCCAATCACCAGACCCTCTCTTCTCTCCCAAAGGAAACCACAATCCAGACTTCCCACATCATGATTCAGTTGTGTCCCTTTAATGGAAACACTATTCTTTTGTATCTTGATTCTTTCAGACAATATTATGTTGTGACATTTATCCATGTCATGAAATAGATCAGGGACTGGTTTGTTTTCACTGTGCCATGACATTCCATTGCATGACTACCTCACCATTTATATATCTGATCTTCTCCTGATTGCACATTTGAATTGTTTCCATTTTGGAGCTCCTATGAATATTGCTATTAGAAACAGTCTTGTGGGGAAGCCCAGGTGGCTCAGCGGTTGAGCATCTGCCTTCGGCCCAGGGCATGATCCTAGAGTCCTGGGATCGAGTCCCACATTGGGTTTCCTGCATGGAGCCTGCTTCTCTCTCTGCCTGTATCTCTGTCTCTTTCTCTGTGTCTCTCATGAATAAATAAATAAATAAAAATCTTTAAAAAAACAGTCTTTTGTGTATCTTTTGTACACATGCACATGCAGTTGTCTTGGGTTTGTTGGATCTTGGGGTCTGTATATGTCCAGTTGCTGCTCATACTGGCAGTTTTTCAAAGTGGATGGCCCAATTTTTACCTCCACCAGTAGATGAGAATTCCAATTGCTTATATCTGTGCTGATACTTGATATTTTCTGTATTTTTCATTTTAGCACTTCTGGTGGGTATATAACGGTATTTCATAGTGGTTTTAATTTTCATTCATCTGATGCCAAAAAACAATGAGCACTTTTCCATATGTTTTTAGGCTATTTGTACACCCTGTTCATCCTGAAAAGCCTGTTTATTTATTTATTTAAAAGTTGTGAAAAAAAAGTTGTGGTATAACATATAATGTTATATTAGTTTTAGGTGTACAACATAATGGTTCGATATTTTTGTATATCATGAAATGATCACAGTAAGCCCAGTTAACATCCATCATCACACATAGTTACAAAATTCTTTTTATTTAAGAAGATTTTATTTGTTTATTCATGAGAGAGAAAGAGAGAGAGAGAGAGAGAGAGAGAGAGAGAGAGAGGGAGAGAGAGGCAGAGAAAGAAGCAGTCTCCATGCAGGGAGCCCGATGTGGGACTCGATCCTGGGACCAAGGGATCATGCCCTAAACCAAGGGCAGACACCCAACCACTGAGCCACCCAGGCGTCCCTCCAATCCTTAGATCTTTTATTTCTTTTAAAATATTTTATTAGAGAGAGAGAGAGAGAGAGAGAGCTCCATGCAGGGAGCCTGACGTGGGACTCGATCCTGCATCTCCAGGATCACGCCCTGGGCCAAAGGCAGGGGCTAAACCACTGAGTCACCCAGGGATCCCCAAAATTCTTTTTCTTGTGATGAGAACTTTTAGTGTCTACTCTCTTAGCAACTTTTTCTTTCTTTCTCCCTTCCTTTCTTTCTTTCTTTCTTTTTTCTTTCTTTTCTTTCTTTTCTTTCTTTCTTTCTTTCTTTCTTTCTTTCTTTCTTTCTCTCTCTTTCTTTCTTTCTTCTTTCTTTTCTTTCTTTTTTCTTTCTTTCTTTCTTTCTTTCTTTCTTTCTTTCTTTCTTTCTTTCTTTCTTCTTTCAAGATTTTATTTATTTGGGACACCTGGGTGGCTCAGTGGTTGAGCGTCTGGCTTCGGCTCAGGTTGTGATTCTTCCCGCCTGGGATTGAGTCCGCATGGGTTCCCCGCAGGGAGCCTGCTTCTCCCTCTGTTTATGTCTCTGCCTCTCTCTGTGTGTCTCTCATGAATACATAAATAAAATCTTTAAAAGAAGTTTGTATGTTTTGATCCCTTCTACTCATATCACCCACCCCTAACCACCCCACCTCTGGCAATCACCAATCTGTTCTCTGTATCTGTGAACTTGGTGTTGGTTTTTGTTTTTAAATTCCACATGTAAGTGAGATCATATGGTATTTGTCTTTTTCTGACTTATTTCACTTACTATAATGCCCTCAAGATCCATCCACATTGTTGCAAACAGCAGGATTTCCTTCCTTGTTTATGTCTGAATAACACACGTGCACACGTGTGAGCACACACACACATATGCACACCACATCTTCTTTATCCATTCATCCATCAGTGGACACTTAGGTTGTTTCCATATCTTGGCTATTGTAAATAATGCTGTGATGAACATAGGGGTACATGTTCTTTTAGAGTTAGGGCTTTTGTTTTTCTCAAATAAGTAACCAGGAATGGAATTGCTGGGTCTTATGGTAGCTCTAGTTTTAAGTTTTTGAGGAAATTCCAAACTGTTTTCCATGGTGGCTGTACCAGCTTGTATCCCACCAACAGTATAAGAAGGTTCCCCATTTGGGGCACCTGGGTGGCTCAATTAAGCATCTGCTTCAGCTCAGGTCATGATCTTGGGATCCTGGGATTAAGCCCCATGTTGGGCTCCCTGCTCAGTGGGGAATCTGCTTCACCCTCTTGCTCTGCCCCTCTCCCCACTCATGCTCTCTCTTTCTCAAATACATAAATAAAATCTTTTTTTTTTTAAGTTTCCCCTTTCTTTACACCCTCACCAAAACCTGTTATTTCTTGTGTTGTTGATTTCAGCCATTCCGACTAGTAGGAGGTGATATCTCATTGGGGTTTGATTTGTATTTCCCTGATGATGAGTGATGTTGAGCATTTTTTCATGTCTTTAAGCCATCTGTATGTCTTCTTTGGGAAAATGTTTATTCACTTCCTCTGCTCATTTTAAATTGGATTATTTTCTTGATATTAAGTTGTATGAGCTGTTTATATATTTTGAATGTTAACCTCTTATCAGATATATGATTTGCAACTATCTTTCCCATTCAAGAGGTTGCCTTTTTGTTTTGTTGATGGTTTCCTTCACTGGGCAAAAGCTTTTCAGTTTGATGAAGTCCCAATTGTTTACTTTTGCTTTTGTTTTCCTTGCCTGAGAAGACATATCTAGAAAAATGTTGCTAATAAGGCTAAGATCTAAGAGATTACTAGGATTTCTTTTAGTTTTATGGTGTCATGTCTTAGATTTAGGTCTTTAATCCATTTTGGGTTTATTTTTGTGTGTGGTTTAAGAAATTGGCCCAGTTTCATTCTTTTGCAGGGAGCTGTCTAGTTTTCCCAACCCTATTTATTGAAGAACTATTTTTTCCCCATTGTATATTCTTGCTTCCCTTGTCATAGATTAATTAATCATATAAACATGGACTTACTTCTGGGCTCTATTCTGTTCCATTGATCTATTTTAATGCCAAGACCATACTGTCTTGCTTACTATATAGCTTCTTAGTATGTTTAGGCTTCACATGTTTGTATTTCTTCCAGTGGTTTTTTCTTGTAATGTATCATTCAAAGCCACTGTTTCCTTATTGATTTTCTGTTTGGATGATCTATCCATTGGTATAATTATATGTCTTTTTAGATCTAAAGTGAGTCTCTTATAGGCAGCATATAGAGAGTCTTGTTTTTTTATCCATTTAGTCACCCTACATCTTTTGAGTGGGTTATTTAGTCCATTTGCATTCATTATTATGTTTTAAGTATTTATTTATTTGAGAGAGAGAGAGAGAGAGAGAGCGCACCAGAGAAAGACAGCATGAGTGGAGGGAAGGGGCAGAGGCAGAAGCAGACTCCCCACTAAGCAGGAAGCCTGACATGGGGCTTGATCCCAGGACCCCAGGATCATGAACTGAGCCAAAGGCAGATGTTTAACCCACTGAGCCATCCAGGTACCCTGTCCATTTACATTTTTAACATGTAACATTTCTTGTAAGGCCAGCATTGTAGTAATAAACTTTCACTTTTGTTTCTTTGGGAAAGTTTTCATATCTCCTCCAAGTCTTAATGATAACTTTGCCGAGTAGGGTACTCTTAGTTGTAGGTTTTTTTCTTTCAGAACTTTGAATATATCATGCCATTCCTTCTGCCCT
Organism: Vulpes vulpes; assembly: GCF_048418805.1. Taxonomy (NCBI): domain Eukaryota; kingdom Metazoa; phylum Chordata; class Mammalia; order Carnivora; family Canidae; genus Vulpes; species Vulpes vulpes. The sequence continues at coordinate 72,060,856 of NC_132791.1, forward strand.
GCAAAGATTTATTTTTCAGCTGAAAAATCAGCTGATAGTTGTACGGGGTTTCCCGTGTACATAACTTTTGTTTTTCTCTTGCCATTTAAAAAATCCTCTATCCATGGGATCCCTGGGTGGCGCAGCGGTTTAGCACCTGCCTTTGGCCCAGGGCGCGATCCTGGAGACCCGGGATCGAATCCCATGTCGGGCTCCCGGTGCATGGAGCCTGCTTCTCCCTCTGCCTATGTCTCTGCCTCTCTCTCTCTGACTATCATAAATAAATTAAAAAAAAAATCCTCTATCCAGACAGAACATGAAAGACTCCTAACTCTGGGAAACGAACTAGGGGTGGTGGAAGGGGAGGTGGGTGGGGGTGGGGGTGACTGGGTGACGGGCACTGAGGGGGGCACTTGACGGGATGAGCACTGGGTGTTATTCTATATGTTGGCAATTTGAACACCAATAAAAAATAAATTTATAAAAAAAATAAAAAATCCTCTATCCTTAATCTTTGAGATTTCAATTATTGTATGTCTTGGCATGGACTTCCATTGCTTCAGTTTATTGGGGGTTCTCTGATTTCTGGACCTGGATGTCTGTTTCCTTCCCTAAGTTAAGAAGGTTTCCAGCTATTATTTCTTTAAATAAGTTTTTTGCCACTACCCTCTCCTTCTGGGATCCTTGTAATGTGGATCTTAGTATACTATATCTTTGAAGTTCTCATTGAGTTCATCAACTCATCTCTCAAATTTGGTATATTCCTTTATGACCATTTCTGCGAACTTTTTTCAGGTAGATTGCTTAGCTCTATTTCATTTAGTTCTTTTTCTGAGATTTTGTCTTTTTTGGGGGAGCATATTCCCTATCTCATTTTTTTTTTTATTGTTTATTTCTATGTATTAGGTAGGCCAGCCAAAGTCTCCTGGTCTTGGAAGTAGTCTCATGTTGAAGGCATCCTGTTGTGCCCAGTAGTACAATCTCCCCTGGTCAACAAAACCAGGCACTCCAGCGGTATATCCTGTGCTAGCTGTGTGCACAACAGGGTAGCTTGTGTGGGTGGGCTGATGGGTGAGCTTGCTGCAGTTGCTGCAAGTGCACTGGTGGGCAGGGCTGGCCAGTCCAGTAGTCTGCAACTATTGAGGGCACACTGCTGGGCAGGACTGGCTCCCAGGGTAGCTGGCTGAAAGACCAATGGTAGGTCCTGTGGCTGTGCTAGTGGGTGAGGTTAGCTCCCAGTGCAGTTGGCTGACAGGCCCAGCCACAACTGCTGTGAAAGTGGTGGGTAGAGCTGGCTTTTTCCCTTCTTGGAGCAGGAGTTGCTTTGGTGGGGGGCACTAGTTCTTGCTAGATGTGGTGTGGTGGTGGTCACCTTGGGAGGACCATGGTCCAAACAGATGCTGCCTGCCAGGTGTGGCAGGGTGAGATCTGCTTTGGAGTGGCCCCTGCTGGGGCAAGAGAGGAGGAAGGTGCAGGTCCCCAGGTGGAAACTTGGTAGGGTGAGTAGTGCTAGCAAGGTAGATGGAGTGTCAGAACTAGTTCTCACAAGTGTCTGGCTACTTAAGCTGAAGGAGTGCATGAAAAATGGTGCCCATCAGCATTTCTGTTCTGAAAGAAAGTTCCTGCAGATCCCTGTCCCTCTGGTACATGCGCTCAAATCAGTCAATAAATTCTCATGTATACCCCAGATGCTTTTCAAACTGCTGCTTCTGTGCTGGGTCTTGGACTGAGGGATACAGCATGCTGGCCCTTTAAGAGCAGAGACTCAATTTTCTATGGCCCTCCAGTTGTCCTGGAGTTAAGCTCCACTGATTTTCATAGCCTGATGTTATGGGGGCTTGTCCTCCTAGTGTAGGTCCCCAGATCCAGTGGTGCCAGATGTGGGGCTTGATCCCCTCACTTTTCAGGGGGACCTCTGTGTCTGTTAAGCCCTCCTGCTTGTGGTTTGTTGTGCTGGAAGTTTGGCTCCCTACCTGGTCTCTAACCGCCCTACCCTCCTTAATGGGATCTCCTTACATCTTTATCTGTGGAAGAGCTGTTCTGCCTGACGTGTTTGTGGAGGAGGTGAGCTCAGGATCCTCCTCCTCTACCATCTTCCTGAGATCTCTAGTAGGTAGTCTTTTCATTTTGTTGATGGTTTCCTTCGCTGCAAAATGCCTGTTTATTTATCTTGCTCATTTTCCCATCAGTCAGGCTTTTTTTTCTTTATTCTGAAAAGAAATTCTTTGTCAGATATAAGCATCGTGGGTATCTTCTTCTAAAATAGTGTATTCTGATAAACAGAATTTTAAAAAAAGATTTTACTTATTTATTCATGAGAGACACAGAGAGGCAGAGACACAGGCAGAGGGAGAAGCAGGCTCCATGCAGGGAGCCCGATGTGGGACTCGATCCCAGGTCTCCAGGATCACACCCCAGGCTGAAGGCAGCACTAAACCGCTAAGCTACCGGGGCTGCCCCAGAATTTCTTTTTAAAATTTTTTAAATTAAAAAAAATTTTTTTATTTTTTTAAATTTTTATTTATTTATGACAATCACACAGAGAGAGAGAGAGAGGCAGAGACACAGGCAGAGGGAGAAGCAGGCTCCATGCACCGGGAGCCCGACGTGGGATTCAATCCCGGGTCTCCAGGATCGCGCCCTGGGCCAAAGGCAGGCGCCAAACCGCTGCGCCACCCAGGGTTCCCAGAATTTCTTTTTTAAAAAAATTATTTTATGGGGATCCCTGGGTGGCGCAGCGGTTTGGCGCCTGCCTTTGGCCCAGGGCGCGATCCTGGAGACCCGGGATCGAATCCCACGTCAGGCTCCCGGTGCATGGAGCCTGCTTCTCCCTCTGCCTGTGTCTCTGCCTCTCTCTCTCTCTCTCTCTCTCTCTCTCTCTCTCTGTGACTATCATAAATAAATAAAAAAATTATTTTATGAATTTATTTGTGAGAGACACAGAGAGAGGCAGAGACACAGGCAGAGGGAGAAGCAGGCTCCATGCAGGGAACCTGATGCAGGACTCAATCCCAGGACCCTGGGATCATGACCTGAGCCGAAGGCAGATGCTCACCCCTGAGCCACCCAGGTGCCCCACAGAATGTCTTAATTTTAGTGCGGACCAATTTATCTACCTTTTATTTTATGGCTTTTTGAGTCCTGTTTAAGAAAACTTGCCTATCCTAAGGTTTTGAAGAGATTTTATTTTATCTTTTAGAAGCTTCATTGTTTTACCTTTCACATTGAGATGTATGCTCCATTTCAAATTAATTTTGAATGTTGTGTTAAGTAGGAATCAAGATTTTTCTTTATAGCTATTCAGCTGATCCAGCAGCATTTATTGAAAAGACCATTCTTACCTCCACTACTATACAATGCTACCTTTGACATGAATTAAGCATCCATAAATGCATGGTTGTCTGGGACTATATTCTGTTCTACTAAGTTATATGTCCATCCTTGCGGTCAATAACTCAATCTTAACTATGGTACCTTTATAAAAGTCAATACAGTTCTATAAATTCTCCCACTTTATTATTTTTTAAGATTGTCTTGTTACTGTTGGTTCTTTCATTTCCACATAAATTTTATACATCAACTTGTCAAGCTACACACACACACACCCCACTCCTGGGATTTGACTGAAATTGCAGTAAATCTATAGATCAATTTGGGGAGAAGTAACACTTTTACAATATGAGGTCTTACAAACTATGAACCTGGTATATTCATTTATTTAAGTCATCTTTAATTTCTCTCTATAATGCTTAATATCTTTCTGTGTAGAAGCCTTGCATATTTTCTTTTAGACTTACTCATCAATATTTGATGTTTACTTGATGCTTTGGTACATGCTATCTTTTTGAAAATTTCATTTTAATTTCTTATTGTTGATAAAATTAACCCTGCTAAATTACTTATTGATTTTAAGAGCTTATTTTTAGAATCTTTTGGATTATCTATATATACCACTGTGTTGTCTTTGTTAGTGACAGTTTTATTTCTTCCTTTCCAATCCTTACTTTTTTTTTTTTTAGATTTTATTTATTTATTCATGAGAGACAGAGACAGAGAGAGGCAGAGATAGAGGCAGAGGGAAGCAGGCTCCATGCAGGGAGCCCGATGTGGGACTTGATCCTGGGACTGAGGGATCATGCCCTAAGCCAAGGGCAGACACCCAACTACTGAGCCATCCAGGCGTCCCTCCAATCCTTAGATATTTTATTTCTTTTAAAAGATTTTATTTATTTATGAGAGACTCCATGCAGGGAGCCTGACGTGGGACTCGATCCCAGGTCTCCAGGATCAGGTCCTGAGCTGAAGGTGGTGCTAAACCGCTGAGCCAGCTGGGCTGCTCAGATCTTTTATTTCTTTTTCTTGCCTTATCATAATGGCTAAGACTGCCAATACAATCTTGAAAGAGACAGTCACAACAGGTATCCTGATTTCTAACCTTAGGGAAAATTTTTAATATTTCATTATTAAGTATGATATTTGAAAACACCCATTATTAGGTTAAGGAAGTGTTCTTCTTTTTCTAGTTTGCTGAATGTTCTTCTCCCCCTCCCCTCCTTAGATTTGTGATTTTAAGTAATCTCCACACCCAATGTGAGGCTTGAACTCACAACTCTGAGATCAAGAGTCACATGCTTTTCTGACTGAGCCAGCCCTGAATGTTTTTTAAAATCAGGAATGGATGTTGAATTTTAACAAGTGCTTTTTCTGTACCCATTAAACATGATTTTCCACTTTTATTCTGTTAATGTGTTGAATCACACTGATTTTCAACCTCACAGTTTTTAATAAATCCAACTGGATTGTAATTTTTTCCTATTTATATATTGTCAGATTCATTGAGCTAATATTTACTGTATATACATCCGTGATCATAAAAGAAATTAACCTATAATTTTCCTTTTTTTGTAATACCTTTGTTATAATGCTAGTCTCATTCAAAGAATTGGGAAGTTTTCCTCTTTTTCTGTTCTCTGAATAAATTTGTATAAGATTGGTGTCATTTCTTCCTTAAATGTTATGAAATCATCTAAGCCTAGGGCTTTTTTCTGAGGGAAGATTTTATTTTATTTTATTATTTTATTTTATTTTTTTAAAAAAGATTTTATTTATTTATTCATTAGAGACACAGATAGAGAGGCAGAGACACAGGCAGTAGGAGAAGCAGGCTCCGTGCAGGGAGCCCGACAAGTCAATCCCAGGTCTCCAGGATCATGCTCTGGGCCAAAGGTGGCGCTAAACTGCCGAGCCACCTGGGCTGCCCTATATTTTTATTTTAAAAAAAGATTTACTTATTAATGTTAGAGAGAAGGAGAGTGAGCGCAAGTAGAAGGAGATGTAGAGGGAGCAAATCTTCAAGCTGACGCTCCACTGAGCCCCGAGAGAAGATTTTAAGCTTTTGATTTAATTTATTGCCTAGATGTAAAATTCCTAGTTCCTATTTCTTCTTGTGCCAATTTTGGTACTTTGCATTTTTCAAGGGATTTGTCTATTTCATTTAAATATCAGAATTTACTAACAAAGTTGTCATAATATCCTTTTATAATTTTTATAGTTGTAAAAAACACAGAACATGAAAGTTGCCATCTTAACCAATTTTTAAAAATATTTATTTATTCATGAGAAACACACACACACACACACACACACACACACACACACACACACACAGGCAGAGACACAGGCAGAGGGAGAAGCAGGTTCCATGCAAGAAGCCCGATGTGGGACTTGATCCCAGATCCCGGGATCACCTCCTGAGCCAAAGGCAGACACTCAACCCCTGAACCACCAAGGCATCCCTCCCCATCTTTACCATTTTTAAGTGTATTGAGTATATTCACGCTGTTGTGAAATACATTTCCAGGTCTTTTTAATCTTGCAAATCTGAAACTCTATACTTATTGAGCAACTTCCTTCTCCCCCCTTTCACCAGCCCCTGGTAATGATCATTCCACTTTCTATTTTTATAAACTTTATTATTATTTCTTTTAATGTGTGTAGGTGCTATAGTGATGCCCCCTTTTCATCCCTAATATTGGTCATTTGGGTCTTTTTCCTTGATAGCAGAAATTTGTTACCTTTAGTAATAGTCTTTTTCTTTTTTCTTTTTTTTAATTGTTTTTTTTTAATTTTATTTATTTATGAGACACACACACACACACACACAGAGAGAGAGAGAGAGAGAGAGAGAGAGAGAGAGGCGGAGACACAGGCAGAGGGAGAAGCAGGCTCCATGCAGGGAGCCTGATGTGGGACTCAATCCCAGGTGTCCAGGATCAGGCCCTGGGTCAAAGGCAGGCACTAAACCGCTGAGCCACCCGGGCTGCCCAGTAATAGTCTTTTTCAAGAAACAACTTTGTGCTTGGTTGGATTTTTTTTCTTTTCTTTTTCTTTTTTTGGATGTTTTTTCTATTGTATGTTTGTTTCCACTGAATTCATTTATGATCTTTTATTATTTCCTTCATTTGATTTAGTTTGGTCTTTATTTGGGAGGAATGCTTAGAAGATTGACTTCTAGCCTTTTTTTCTGTTCTAATATATATATTTGAGGTCACAGACTTTCCTCTAAATGGCATTACCTGCATCACACAAGTTTTAATAATTTCCACTGCAATTTCTTCTCTGTCTTATGAGCTTTGTTCCCCCTTAAAATAGGTTTTTTCTTTCTTTTTTTCTTAAAGTAGATTCTATGCCCAATGTGGGGCTTGAATTCACGATGTTGAGATCAAGATTGGATGCTCTACCAAATGAACCATCCAGTTGCCCCTGTCTTATAAGCTTTTTAAAATATATTACCTCCGGAGTGCCTGGCTGGCTCAGTCAGTGGAGAATGTGACTCTTGATCTCAGGGTTTTGGTGCAGAGATTACTTAAAAAAATAAATCTTAAAAATAAAAAATAAGTATATTATTGACTCCAAACATTTAGAGATCATTTTAATTACCTTTTCACTATTGATTTCTAACTTAATTCCACTGGTAAGAAAACATACTCTGTATAACTTCAATCCTTACATATTTGTTGAAATTTGCTTTATCACCCAACATATGGTCTATTTTAGTAAGTGATTTGTACGCACTTGAAAATAATATATAACCTGTAGTCAATGAATGCTATATTTATGTGTCAATCACATCTTTGTTAATCATGTTGTCCAAATCTAGATCCTTGATGAGTATTTGTGCACTTGTAAAAAGAGGTGTGTTTAAATTTCCCACTACAATGTTGGAATTATTTGTCCTTTTAGATCTGTTAATTTTTGCTTCATATGTTTTGAGAATATATTAGGTACACAGAATTTAGAATTGTTTTCTTCATGATGGATTAACTTTTTCATCAAATGAAATGTCCCTCTTTGTCTTAAAGCATATTTTGCCTGATATTTATACAACAATGATTTTCTTTTGGTATGATATATATATCATACATATATTTAAAGATTTATTTATTTGAGAGGGAGAGAGAGCAAGTGTGAGAGAGAGATGAACAGGGTGAAGGGCAGAGGGAAAAGCAGACTCCCCAGTGAACAAGGAGCCCAATGCAGGGTTTGCTCCCTGGACTCTGGATCATAACCTGAGCCAAAGAAAGACACTTAACCAACTGAGCCACCCAGGTGCCCTCTGTCTCCTTATATTAAAGAAGTATCACATATACACAGATGTATATGTGTATTTATAAATTTTAAATCATCTACCTTTATATTTGAATATTTAATAATTTTATATTCATTACTGATATACAGGGACTTAAATTTATGATATTTAATGTTTCTATTTGTCTGTCCTTTCCTATGTTCCTTTCCTCTTTTTTAAAAAAAACATTTCTTCTTTTGAATCACTTTATTAGTCTATTTTTTCTTCTATAAGTTTATTTTTTTCTGTTCTTTTAATGGCTATGCTAGCCTAGAGACTATTTTACCACTTTTTAGTTGTTACCTTGATCACATCATGTATCTTTGATCTATTTAATTAATTATTTTTTAAAAGATTTACTTATTTATTTGAGAGACGGAGAGAGCATGAGCTAGGGGGAGGGGCAGAGGGAGACAGAGAAGCAGACTCCCTGATGAGCAGGGAGCCCTATGTGGGGCTCAATCCCAGGCCTTGGGATCATGACCTGAGCTGAAGGCAGATGCTTAGCCAACTGAGCCACCCAGGTGCCCCTATTTTATTTTTTTAAAGATTTTAAAAAAAGATTTTATTTATTTTTTCATGAGACACATATACAGAAAGAGGCAGAGACACAGGCAGGGAGAGAAGCAGGCTCCATGCAGGGAGCCCAATGTAGGACTTGATCCTGGGACTCCAGGATCACACCCTGGGCTGAAGGCAGGTGCTTAACCGCTGAGCCACCCAGCTGTCCCCAAAAGATTTTATTTTGAAAGAGAGAGGGGTGGGGGAGGGACAGAGGGAGAGGGAGAGAGAGAGAGAGAATCTCAAGCAGACTTCCTGCTGATTGTGGATACCCACATGGGGCTCAGGTTTTATGACCCTAAGATCATGACCTCAGCAGAAATCAAGAGTCAGATGCTCAACAAATTGAGTGACCCTGGAGCTGCATCTTTGATTTATTAAATTCTAATACAAATCAGTATTTTTACCTATTCTTGGGCAATGCAAATATCTTAAAAGCACTTTTATCCTCTTCCACCTTTTGTGCAATTGATGTCAGGTAATCTCCATAGGACATTACTATTAAAGTTTTATACATCAACTGCCATTTAGGTTAACCTGCATATCTTCCCTTTTTGTGGCTCTTTAGTCTTCCTGCATCTCCATGTTCCTGTCTGGGATAACTGTCCTTCTGCTTGAAGATTTCCCTCTCAGTATTTCTGTTCATTGGAAAATGTCTTATTTGTTATTTCTGGAATGAGGCTTTTCATTTATTTTACTTTTTATTGAAGTATAGCTGACATACAATGTTATCCTAGTTTCAGGTGTATAACACGTGATTCAACATGTATACAATCAGCAATTCTATACATTATGCTATGCTCACCAAAATAAGTGTAGTTACCATTCGTTAACACAGTTATTACAATATTATTGACTATATTCCTGTGTTGTATTTTTCATCCCTGTGAATTATTTTATACATATTTATTTTGGATGAATTTTTTCCTAGGCTATTTAAGTTGGCAGGTTCCCCACTTACCCAACACTTTACTATTTTCTGGTTTTCATTGTTTTGTTCAAGATATCAACTGTCAGTCTTCTATTATTATTTAAAAGTAACACATCTCATATTGAAGAAGGAAAAACAAAGCTGGTGACTCATATTTCCTGATCACAAAGCTACTACAAAAGTATGATAATAAATATAGGGTGGTATTAGCATAAAGATGGATAGATCAATGCAATATAATCGAGAGCGTACAAATAAATTTATATATTATGTTTAACTGATTTTCAACAAGGGTGCCAAGACCATTCAATTCAATCTCTTCAACAAATTGTACTGGGACAAGTGGGACATCTACATGCAAAAGGATGAAGTTGGACCCATATCTCACACTAATACACAAATATTAACTCAAAATGGATCAAAGACCTAAGTATAGGAACTAGAACTACAAAACTCTTAGAAGTTTTTGTGACCTTGAATTAGGTAACAGTTTCTTAGATATGACACCTAAAGCACAAACTACCAAAGAAAACACAAACTGGACTCCATCAAAATTAAAAACTTGCCCTTTGAAGGATACTATCAAGAAAGTGAATAGATAACATAGAAAATGGTAGAAAATATTTGCAAATCATATATCTGATAAGTGCCTAGTATCTGGAATATATAAAGAGTTCTTACAACTCAATAAAAAAAACCAAACAAGTTGCTAATTAAAAAATAGACAAAAAACTTGGATATTTCTCTAAAGAAGGCATATAAGTGGTCAGTAAGTACATGAAAAGCTGCTCGAAATCATTAGTCACTAGGGAAATACAAATTAAAACCACATGAGGTATCATTTCACATTCACTAAAAATGGCTATAATTTTTTTTTAAAAAAGGAAAATAGTAAGTGTTGGTGAGCATATAGAGAAACTGGGACCCTTGTACACTGCTGGCAGGAATGTAAGATGGTTAAGTCACTGTGAGTAACATTTGGGAGGTTCCTCCAAAAGTTTTAAACACAAAGTTACCATAGGACCCAGCAATTCCATACCTAGTTATATACCTAAAAGAAATGAAAAGAGAGATGCAAAGATTCTTGTACAGCAATTCATAGCAGTGTTATTCACAATAGCCAAAAGGTGGAAGCAGCTCAAATGTCCATCAATGAATGAATGGATGAACAAATTGTGGTGTATACACACACACACACACACACACACACACACACACACACACACACACTGGACTATTAGCCATAAAAAGGGATGAAGTATTGATACATGTTACAATATGGATCATCCCTGCAAGCATTATGCTAAGTGAGAGAACACAGGCCAAAAGATCACATAACTTATATGATTCCATTTATATGAAATATCTAGAATAGGGATATCCACAGACAGAACACAGAGATCTTCCAAGGGCTGGAGGGGAGGGTGGAATGAGAAGCAACTTACTTCATGCGGAGGAGTTTGCTTTCTGGGGTGATAAAAACTTAGAACTGGATAGAGGTGGTGGTCATACAATACTGTGAACATTTTGATAAAACCATTTAGCACTTTAAAGTGGTTAATTTTATGTTATGTGAATTTCGTCTCAATTATGATGTGGTGTATCTTTTTTCTCTAATTGCTTTAAAGTTTCTCTTTGCTCCCTTCCCCTCTTTTAAAGTTCTACTATGATGTATCTTGGTGTATTTTTCTTGACTCTGTGATTTGATGTCTTTTGTCAGTTTGGGAAAATTAAAAACATTTTCTCTTCAAATACTGCTTTTGCTTTAACTGATCTTCTTTCCTTCTACTACCCAACCTGAATTACATGTATGTTAGATCTTGTTCATTATGATCTAAATTCTCTTGTGACCATTTTTTTGTTATTTTCCTTCCCTTTTTCCTTTTGTGCTTCAGGTTGAATACTTTCTCCTGACCTGTATTCCAGTTCACAAATCCTTTCTTCAGTGATGTTTAAGTTAAACCTTCTATGGGTTTCAGTCCTCACATTCCATTTACTTTTTTTGCTGTTTCCATTTATTTCTGAAATTATCCATCTTGTTATCAGTTTCTTGAACATACTTAAAGTTATTTTAAACTTTATGCTTCATAATTCTGATATTTGTTTTTCTGTGGATCTATTCCCCCCCCCCCCCTTTTTAAGTTGTTTGGTCTTCTTGTACGCCTGGTATTTTTGACGGATTTTTAGACAGTACATATGAAAACTGTAGAGATCATCTGAAGCTGCTGCTGGTGGTATCTCCCTCTGGAGGATTTCCACATGTTACTTTTAGGCTATGGACACATCCTTCAATCCAGTTGGAAATTAACGCAGATTCAGAGTTAGGCTTCACTCTGAGAGGGTTAGTCAAATTCTGGTTCAGCCTCTATCTAGTTCCAGGGTATAGCCCTTTGAGGATCCTAGGCTCTGGACTCCAGGGTGTGTCTCACAAGTTCAGGAAGGCTGCCTGAGCTCTCCTCATCAGTCATTCAAGCCCCCATATTCTGGCCACTTCTTAGCCACTGTCTGTGAATTGGCAAATGCCTCTAAAAGAAAGGCAGTGTTGAACATTGGGTTCATATCACTTCACTTCCCTTTCCTCTGGACTCTTGGCTTCTCAGGTCCTCATCACATTGATAGCTCTTCAATGCCTTAAGATAGAACAACAAAAAAATGCTTTTTCCATATTCTCTGGTTGTGCATGGTATGATGTTTGAACTATAACAAGTTAGGATGACACTACGAGAAACAGAAATGTGATTAACTTATCAGTGGCTTAGAGCTCCCCTTCATATGGCTTAAAGTTTTTCTAGACTTCAGAATCCTGAAATTGATGAATGCAATGAAAAAAAAATAGGGACTTTGTAATTCTCTGAAAAATATAAGTACTTGATTATATGTGCTCTTTTATGTCTTTCTTCCCTCAATTAGACCATAAATTTATGGGTACAACTCAGATATATTTTATCTCTGTCTTTTCACATTATGTCAGCAAATACTCCATAGAATTGAATTGAGTAGGATGCATACTATCCTAATCACATCACTAAATTGTGTCTAGATAGTTTTAACTTGGAACTCTCCTGACAGGAAATAAAATGGGTTTTTGCACTAAGAAAGAGACAGAGGGGTTTCTGGAAAAGCATGTGACTTTTGATCTCAAAGTCATTTGAGCCCTACATCAGATGTACAGATTACTAAAAAAAAGTAAACAAACTTAAAAAAAAAAAAAGAAACAGACAAGTAGCTAGAAATTAACCATCATTTGCTACTTCTGTGTATCACTGGTTCTGGTAGTTATACAGCCTTTGTAAAGACTATAAATGATTTAAAACAACTGAAATGTCCATCAACTAGGAACTGATTCAATATACAATGCATTTATCAATATTAAAGAGAAAGAGGCAAACAGATCCATATGCACTGATGTAGAATACCTCCAAAAACTGGGCAAGAAGAAAAATAATTCTTTTTTGCAAACCTATTGCTTCTATATTCTTGGTCTCAAATTGTGTTAAGTACTTTTTTTCTTCAAAGGTTTTATTTGAGAGAGAGAGAGAGAGAGAGAGAGAGAGAGAGAGAGAGGCAGGGACACAGGCAGAGGGAGAAGCAGGCTCCATGCAGGGAGCCTGATGTGGGAACCGATTCTGGGACTCCAGGATCACACCCCCAGCGGAAGGCAGGCGCTAAACCACTGAGCCACCCAGGGATTCCAAGTACTTATTTTCTTATTCACTTCTAGCAAAGAACAAACGGAAGCCTGGCTATGCCTTGAAATTGCAAGCCTTTGTGAGAAGAAATTTTAGATAAAATTAAGGGAATTGTTGATGCAGACACAAAAAGGCAACAGAATTTTGTAGAATAGAGCCACTTAGGAGAAATTTGTAAGGTTAAGGTGAAGACAGGAAGCGTTCATAAAAGTACAAGTCCTACCTGCTTACAAATGTAACCATTAGAGCATCTTGTGACAGTATTTATGAAGTCCCTTTCTGAGATTTCTGGACTTAAATAGTATAAAGTTTTCTTCAATGATGTTATATTTATTCTTAAAATACCCTGTGCTAATTTGTTGCTATGGATAACCAGATTCCTACTGTCATCTGTGGCCCTCTTCTGTGGATATGATGTAGGGATCCTTTTGTTTGGTAGAAAGCCTGAAAAATGTCATTTTTTTGTTTTTGTTTGTGTTTTTTTTTTTTACTTTTGGGCTAAAGGAAATTTAATAGATCGGTGACCAATCAATAACTTGTTCTAAACCTATGTGCAGAAGAGATTTTGTTGGGGAAGGATAATGTGTATACTGTGCTAATAATTATAAAGGTATGTAAGAAAGAATATGCTCACATATGCACAAAATCTCTCTGCAAATGCACACACCACACCTAGGCAACAGAGATGCTGGGAGAAGCCCAGGAAAGGCGTCAGGGTGGGAGGGACATGTACTTTCACCTTATGTATGCCCTTTTGTACTATTTTGACTTTTTGTTTTTTCAACCATTAGCATGTTATTCAGGAAAATAATTTAAGATGTTTTCTAAATACAAGAAAAAGGATTGAAGGGGGAGAAACTTAAAATTTCTATATAATTTCACAACCACCATGCAAGATAGATGTGTTATTCTTATTTCACAGAGAGATGAAATACTGACTCAAAATCATAAAGCTAAAACAACAACAACAACAACAACAACAACAACAACAAAATCATAAAGCTAGAGGTAGAGCCCAGGTAAAGCTGAATCCAAAGCATACTGGTATCTTTCAGTTTTTTACTTTTAACACATAAATAACTTGGATTGTAGTTATGAACAAACTGCAAAAAAATTTAACAATGAAATTTAGTTGATATAATTAATACAATTTAAGCTCCCTAGATGCAACACTGTTATTAAGAGTTTTCTATGCTGTAAAATAAATGGCTACAGTAAATGAGAAGGTATAATTTTTCTAAGGTAATAAAAATACAATTAAAATTCAAAGACTTTTCCAGGACACCTGTGATTTCTACCTGCCTTTTCAACTCCTCAGACCGTGCTCCCCCCACCGCCCCCGGAGCTGTATACTGAGTAGATACAAATGCATGGATGTAGCTCTCCTGTGCTGGGTGGATTCTCCCTAGAGGTCTCCTTACCCATGGGTTTTTAGGATCTTCTCCTCTTCATTGGCCCTACTGTTTCCATTCTATTTCTTGCCTGCTGGCTTGTTAAGGCATCTTCTTAGCTGGGATGTTCTAAGCCAGCACCTCTATATATTTTCTGTAGCGATCCCGTTATTTTAATTTCAGGAGCCAGTCTGCATCTAATTCACACTTTCCACAGTGCACGAACCTACTTTCGGCTCCCCATTGGGAAAGCTGTGGTCTTATGACAGCACCAGGACACCTCTCTCCCCAACCATGCTTTTGTCCTAAACCCAAGCCAATCACACTTCTCAGCCTTTCCTACCACCAAGGTTTGTGCACACAGGGCCCATGGCTAGGACGACCCACGATCTGCTCTTCTACTTGGCAAGCTTCTCTAAGGCAAAACAGAATGGGGTTTAGGACACAGCATTGGCAAGTTACTGGATTTCCCTAAACTTGTTTCCTTACCTGTCAAGTGGTGGTTAATAATAAGATGTTGTGAGAATTAAATGAGTTAATATGTGAAATGCTTAAAATTGTGCCTACCACATAGTAAGCTGTTATGATAATCAATAATTCACTTAAAAAATACATACACACACAGATATACAGAAAGAGAATGTGCATGCATGTGCTAGCTCAGCCCAAATAGTTCCCTCCATTCATGGTCCTGTTTTCCCCCTGAATCCATAAATTCCTTAAGGGCAAGAACCATGTACACCTCAGCAAAAGCAGTCTCAGGGCTGGAGGGTGGCTGGGGGTCAGGAACCACTGGGATGCCTTGGTTTCCTTCTGACTTTGTCACTTAATAGGTGTTCAATCTTGGCCAAGTTTTGGGACATTCTCTAAACCTTGTTTCTTTATTTGGAAAAGAGGAAAAACTATACCTCTTCTGATTTGGATACAGCCACAATAAAAAGTACAATGTATGCAACCACTCAGCATGGTGCCTGCCACATCTTATGTGATCTGGAGCTGCTGGTTTTCTCCTGCCCAGCTTCACAGTAGAGATCTAGAATGGCAGTTCCTATTTCTTTCTTTTAATTTTTTCCAAGATTTTATTTATTAATCATGAGACACACACACACACACACACACACAGAGAGAGAGAGAGAGAGAGAGAGAGAGACAGAGACAGAGACATGGCAGAGGGAGAAGCAGACTCCACACAGGGTGCCCATGTGGGACTTGATCCCAGGACTCCGGGCTCACACCCTGAGCCAAAAGCAGGTGCTCAGCCACTGAGCCACCCAGGGATCCCAGCAGTTCCTGTTTCAACTGGATTCTTTCTTCTTTTTGTTGCCATTAGGTTCTATTCTTAAACTTGTCTTGATAAGGAATTTAATATAACTAAATATTTTTGTAGATACAAGTCAAAGAACCTTACTATTGAAAAAGGCTAGTTATAACCCAGCCAGCTGAAGAGAATAGATTTAATTCTATCAGGCTTCAGTGGCTATAAATAGCTGAAGCCTGATTATCAGGTATAATCAGGAAGTGCTTTCCGGGGGTGCCTGGATGGCTCAGTGGTTGAGCCATCCTTTGCCTTTGGCTCAGGTTGTGATACTGGGGTCACGGGATCAAGTCCCACATCGGGTTCCCTGCAGGGAGCCTGCTTCTCCCTCTGCTTGTGTCTCTGCCTCTCTCTGTGTCTCTCATGAATAAATAAAATCTTAAAAAAAAAAAAAAAGGAAGTGCTTTCCTATGAAAGGGCTTTTTGGAGTATAGATTGTATTCTTACACACCTTTGGTCTGTTGTACTGAGGTTGCCTTGAAATAAAACTCTTGAAAAATACGTTTTTTTGGGTATGTGTAGAAAACAAAGGACAAAAACAACCTACGTTTTGAAGATTACAAAGTTTTTCCAAGAAGGTCTTAAAACCGAAATATCAATCTGTTCCAGACTTGTTGTTTTCTAATTTTTAAAATACGTAAACAAGAAATTACTCAACTTCCTACAGTGCTTCTATTCATAAAGCTGACTTCTTAGTTGGTAGCACTGTGACTATGAATAAGCAAACGCATTTTGATGAAACTTTGAATTCTGGTTCTAAGGAACCCAAACACCCACTTAAAGGATAACATGTGCGCACACACACAACACATCACGTTCTTAGCTGAGACCATGACTAATTGAAACATAAAAACTTAATGATGCCAGTTTAATCTCAAAGCCACAAAACGGCAGGTTCAAATTTCAATGGCTCATAAATCATCTGTAAGATTGATGAAAAGCTCTATTAGTTCACTCATTTCATTTCTTAGCTCTTATAAAAATTCTATATTTGGCCCCACATGGGACCTATTGTTTGAAAAAGTTTTATTCTCTGCTAGGGCTTGAAATAATGTGAAAGGGGTGAAAGTACACTAACAGTGGCATTGTCATTAAACAGTCTTACATCTCCTGCCTATTGAAGGAAAATAACAACTTGTCATAAATGGGAAGGAACAGCAAAGAGAACAAATTTGGTTAATTTTCACTGGAATAAAGTGAGGTGGGGAGAAACTATTCTACTAATTTGTGAAAATCTGCTCGAAGAGAAAAATTTTGTAGGTATTGAGGAAGAAGCGAACTTCAACACAGCCCACTCTAGGAATAAAGTCAAATACTCAGCTGAACTCTCTAGCATACAGTTAGCTGGAAATGTCAGGAGAGCCACTGAACCAGTCAATCTCAAGTGAAAAAGATACACTGAATAATCTCCGCAGCTTCTAGAAATTCTTTAACCCCATATGCACCTAACAACAGAACCCCAGAATACATAAGGCAAAAATTTCTCTATTTGATAGCAGAATATATATTTTTCTCAAGTACACATGGAACATTCTCCAAGATAGACGATATGTTAGGCCACAAAACAAGCCTAAATGTATTTAAAATTATTGAAATCATGTAAAATATGTTCTCCAACCATAAGGTAATGAAATTAGAAATCTTTAAGAGAAGGATATTTTGGAAATTCACAAACTTTTAAAGACTTTATTTATTTATCCATGAGAGACAGAGACAGAGAGAGAGAGAGAGAGAGAGAGAGAGGCAGAGACACTCACAGGCAGAGGGAGAAGCAGGTTCCATGCAGGGAGCCCAATGTGGGACTCAATCCCAGATCTCCAGGATCACGCCCTGGGCTGAAGGCGGTGCTAAACTGCTGAGCCACCCGGGCTGCCATAAACATATTCTTTTTAAAGATTTTAATTTATTTATTCATGAGAGACACATAGAGAAGGGCAGAGAAACAGGCAGAGGGAGAAGCAGGCTCCCTGTGGGGAGCCCGATGCGGGACTCAATTCCAGGACCCTGGGATTACACCCTAAATTGGAAGGCAGATGCTCAACCACTGAGCCACCCAGGTGCTATTCACAAACATATTTTTAAGATTTTTTTTTAAGATTTAATTTATTTGAGGGAGAGTGAAAGAATGAGTGCAAGTGGAGGGAGCAGAGGGAGAGGGACAAGCAGACTCCACTGTGTGGAGCCAGATGAGGGGCCCAATCTCACAATCCTGAGATCATGACCTGAGCTGAAATCAAGAGTTATTTACTTAACTGACTGAGCTACCCAAGCGACCCAATATGTGGGGTTTAAATAAAATATGGATCCAAAGAGAAATCACAAAGGAAAGTAGAAAATACTCTAGGATAAATGATGCAAAACCCACAATATACCAAAGCTTATGGATAGGCAAAATCATGCTTAGGTGAAAATTTATAGTTGTAAATGCTTGTAAGAAAGATCTGAAGTTAATAATCTAATTTTCTACCTTTAGGAAACAAAACAAACAAAACAAAACTAGACCCAAAGCAGAGGAAGAAAGTAACAAAGATCTGAGCAAAAACTAATGAAACAGAGAATAGAAAAATAGGCAAATCAGTGAAACCAAAAGTTAGTTCTTTGAATAGATCAAAATTTACAAACCTTTAGCTATACTGACTAGGCAAAAAGAAGACTCAAGTTACTATGAAATTAAAGAGGGCATTACTATCAACACTGCAAGAATAAAAAAGGATTATAAGGGAATCTTAAAATTGTATGCCAATGAGCAAGACAACCTTGATGAAATGGACAAATCACTAAAGAGATACAAACTATAGAAACTAACTTAAGTAATAGAAAACATGAATAGATCTATAGTAAGACAGTCAGTATACAAAAAACTCCCCACAAGGAAAAGTCCAGGCCAGATGGCTTCACTGGTAAATTCTACCAAATAATTGTGTAAGAATTAATGCCAATCCTTTTCAAACTCTTTTAAAAACCAGCAAAGAGGAATTACTTCATAATTCATTATATGAGGCCAGCATTACATTGACATTAAGCCAGAGAAAGACATCACAAGAAAATTACAGATCAATACCTTGTATGAATGTAGATGCATAAATCCCCCTGGGCTGCCGGGGAGGGGAGGGAAGGGATGGGGCTGGATTCAGGTGGATTCCCACCTGGAATGGCAGATGACCTCCGTGATGGAAAGGGAGAGGGTGATCCTCTCCGCAGAGAACCCTCAGTCCTTTGAGCGCAGTGTGATGGGATTTTACAAGATATGTGGCCTGTACTCTCAAAAAAAAAATTGTATTTTGGAAATATTTAGATAAATACAAGAGTTGAGACCATCTGAAAAAAAAAATACTAGCAAATAGTAGCAACCTGAATTTTGCAACATATAAAGGACAAAACCCACACAATCATAATAGGCATAGAAAAAGCCCTTGCAAAATCCAAAATTCATGATAAAAACACTCAATAAGCTAGAAATAGAAGGGAACTTTTTCAATCTGATAAAGGGCATCTATGGAAATCCCATAGCTAACATCATACACAATGGTGATAGTCTGAAAGCTTTCTCCTCAAGATCAGAAACAACATACGGATATCTGTTTGCACTTCTGTTCAACATTACATTAATGGGGGGTCTAGCCAGGGGCAATTAAGCAAGAAAACAACAGGACTCTAGATTGGAAAGATGTTAAACTACCCCCATTTGCTCATGAGATGACCTTTTATATAGGAAATTTTAAGGTATCCACTAAAAGACTATTAGACCTAGTAAAGGAGCTCAGCAAGGTTGCAAAGATAAAAGATCAATGTACAAAAATTAATATTTCTACAAAAATTAAATGGAAAAGGTATCCTCTCTTCAAGGACTGACTTACTATTTTAAAATTTTAATTATTTTTAAAATAATTTATTTGAGACAGAGAGACCACGTGTGGGGTGAGGGACAGAAGAGAGGGAGAAGCAGACTCCCAGCTTGATCCCAGGATCATGAGATCATGACCTGAAGTCAGATGCTTAACCCAGGTGTCCCAATATAATATATATTTTTTTAATTAAAAAAAATTTTTTTAAAGTAGGCTTCATGTCCAGTATGGAGCCCAATGTGGGGCTTGAACTCAACCCTGAGATCAAGACTTGAGCTGAGATCAAGACATGGATTCTTAACTGAGCTTCCTAGGCACCCCAAAGACTGAATATTATTCTAAAGCAATCTGCAGATTCAGCATAATCCCTATCAAAATGCCAGCTGGCATTTTTGCAGATTGAAAAATTGATCTTAGAGTTTATATGGAAACACAAGGGACCCTCTATAGCCAAAACTATCTTGAAAAAGAACAAAGTTGGGAGGACTCACACTTCCCAATTTTAAAACTTACTACAAAGCAATAGTAATCAATATCATGGGATACTGGCACGAGGACAGAAAGGGAGACCAGTGGAATAGAATTGAGAGTCCAGAAATAAACTCATATATTATGCTTAACTGACTTTTGACAAGGGTACCAAGACCACTCAATGGGTGTGTGTGGGGGGGAATAATTTGTCCAACAAATGGTACTGGGACAAATGTATAGCCACATGCAGAAGAATGAAGTTTGACCCCTATTTGACACCATATGCAAATATTAGCTCAAAATAGGTCAAAGATCTGAATATAAGAACTGTAAAAGGGCAGCCTGGGTGGCTCAGCGGTTTAGTGCCGCCTTCAGCCCAGGGCCTGATCCTGGAGTCCCAGGCTGGGCTCCCTCCCTGCCTGCTTCTCCCTCTGCCTGTGTCTCTGCCTCTCTCTCTCTCTGTGTCTCATTAATAAAGTCTTAAAAAAAAAAGAACTGTAAAATTGTCAGAAGGTTTTGTCACCCTCAATTAGGCAATGGTTTCTTAGATATGATACCTAAAACACAAACCAAAGAAAAAAGCAGATAAACTGGACTCCATCAAAATGAAAAACTTGTACTGTGAAAGATACTCTCAAGAAAGTGAACAACTTAAAGAACAGGATAAAATATTTGTATATCATATATATGATAAGGGCCTAGTAATCTGGAAGTATAAAGAACTCTTACAACTCAACAACAAAAAGACCACCCAATTAAAAAAAAAATTGGCAAAGGACTCAGATTTTTCTCTAAAGACATTCAAGTGGCTAATAAGCACTTGAAAAGTTGCTCAACATCATTAGTCATTAGGGAAATGCAAATCAAGAGCATAAGGAGATGGTTTTAAAAAGGAAAATACGAAGTGCTAGTGAGGATGTGGAGGAACTGGAACCCCTGAACACTGCTGGTGGGATTAAGAAACTGCAACGGCTCTGTATAACATTTTGGCAGTTTTTCAAGTCAGAGCTACCACATGACCCAGCAATTCCACTCCCAGGGACAGACCCAAGTGAGCTGGAGATAAGTTCATAAACTTGTACGCCAACGTTCACAGCAGCGTATTTGTGATAGCTGAAAGGTGGAAACAACAAATGTCCATCACTGGACAAGCAGACGAACAAAACGTGGTACACACCCATACAGTGGCATATTATTCAGCCACAAAAAAGGATGAGTACTGATTAAAGGTATAGCATGGAAGAACTTGAAAATGTTACACTACATGAAAGAAGCCAGATGCAAAAGGCTACCTATTCTAGGATTCCATTTACGTGAAATGTTCAGAACGGGTGGATCCACAGAGATAGAGAGATTAGTAGTTTCCAGGATGGCAGGGGGAGGGCAGGGGTGAGAGGTTACTGTTCGTGAGTATAGGGCTTTTTTGGGTGTGATGTAAATGTTCTGGATTAGGCAGTTGTGATGGTTGTACAACCTAGTATAGTCACAACTATACTAAAAACCATGGAATTGACTTATCCTTCAAAAGGGTAAATTTTTATGGTATGTGAATTATATCTCAATTGAAAAGATAAAAATCTTCAACCTACCAATTTGAGAATTTACTACTTTTATTGGTTTACTGTAGTGGGAGTTAAGTTCTCATCCCTTAGGGATGCTGAAGTAAAAGGCTGAAAATTCACTGCTCAAAAGGTTTATACACACTGATAATCCTTCAAGCATAGAATTCAATATAACATAAAATATTTCAACATTTTCCTCATCAATATAGCAAAAAATATTTCATTTACACATAAAATTGCTCTCTCCCAACTTTTTAGAATTTGCCATTTTTAAAGAGTACTGTACAAATCAGGTAGAAAACCATCATGGGTAGATGCAATTCATTACTCATCAGTGCGTAGTTTGGAAATTTTTCCATATACTCATTCCTTCATCCCACAAATATTTATTGAGTCCTTACTATGTGAGAACCACTTTACAAGGCTGGGGATACAGTGGCCAGCAACACAGCTAAACGTTTCTGCTGCTGTGGGGCTAATGTTCCGGTGAAGGTAGTAGGTCAACCACAAAGCAGTAAGAGATGATCAGAGAGCACGGAGACCCTAAAGAAAGTAAAACAGAGGAACTCCACAGAGTGCCTGAGCAGGCGGTGCCTCTGCTCTGGACTATGTTGGCATGGGAGGAGCCACTGTGAGAATGCCAACAGGAGCAGCGTCATGTTCCTCCTGTGGGGATTCATGAGCACATTCTGTCTCCAAAACACACATGTGAGATTTGGGTATGTGATCTCCAAGTCGGCCTTCCGAACACAAGTGAGTCAATGATACTCAACAGCACGGTCTTTTTATTTTATTATTTATTTATTTTAATACAAAGCTTTGGCATTAGCAATTTTATGAAAAAATAAAATGTACTAAAAATAAACGCTCGTATGGCATGATTGGTAAATGATGCACAAAAATAGGTTCTTTTTTCCTTGAAGGCAATCAGTCAGAAAGCAGTTTTTTCTTCTTCAAAACCACTCTACCCTGTGGAATGAAAGGGAAAAAAAAGAAGTCAAGAATCAGTTAAAGGGGAATTGACAATATTTTAAAATAACAGAGAAAGTGATCCTCACTGAGGGGTGGCCTGGCGCTGTCCCCAACTACTTCCCAGCCCTGTCTGGTAAAGCCAGGAAGCCACTGGCATCTTCCTGAACTTAGCAGCTTCAGATCTGTGATCAAGTGGCGCAGTCACCTTGGAAGTGTGTGTGTCCTCCCACCAGGAACATGGACAAAAGCCCAGGCTAATAGCATCTCGTTTAAAAATTCAGGGACAGGGGCACCTGGGTGGCTCAGTGGCTGAGTACCTGCTTTTGGCTCAGGGTGTGATCCCGGAATTCTGGGATCGAGTCCCACATAGGCTCCCCACGGGGATCCTGCTTCTCCCTCTGCCTATGTCTCTGCCTCTCTGTGTCTGTCGTGAATAAATCAGTAAAATCTTTAAAAATAAATAAAAATGCAGGGGCAACTATACTGGTTGCTGGTTCACAACTTTTCCTGGTTTGAATGTATGTTCTCAGGGCCGCGTGTCCTGGAATCTGTAGTTGTTTCTTTATAATAGGATCCCCCTTTATATCTCATGCAAGAAGGTCAATCTTTACTTTGAAATAAAATTTGCAGAACCCAGCCCTCCAGGGCTTATGGCTCTCATGGGACTTCCCCAGACTGTATGCACACACATCTGTCCCTAAAGCAAGTGCCTGACAGTACCTGGGGCCTCTGCAGCCTGGCACTGTGGGGCTGCTCCAGCTCGCTGAAGCCCTGTACGGCTGGCTCACTTCCTTGGCTCCCCATTTGTGTCTTTAGTGCTGCTTCCTCTTCTCTCTGCTCAGTTCCAGAGCCACGTTCCTTGCCTCTCAATTTCTAATCACACATTGCTCCAGCACTACTTCATGTCCTCTCTTCCCCATGACTTCCTCCCTTAGATCCATACTCTCACCTCACCCATCACCCTGCCTGCAGCCTCTACGCTAGAGCAACTCTTCGGCCACAGGAATCCTCTTTTTGCTGAAAAGCCTTACGTATTAGTCGCTGTTTCCAAGAACACAGTCCAAATTCTGCAGCTGGCCTACTGCTGCCACCACTTCCAGCAGACACAACCAACCCACAACTCTCTGGTCCTGTTCCATGAGGACCCCATCCAGGAAGCCTCTGCTAACTTCCCAGGGTGTGAGCAGGGTCCACAAGCTCTCCCATCACTTCAGCAGGCGCCATAAGCCTGGCCATAAGCCTGAGCGCTGTGCAAAGCAGCCCCATTCCCACAGCACCCCTGCAGGGCAAGGCCATTCACAACTTCACACAGAGCTCTGGACTTGACTGGTTACTGCAGCCCCGCTGAACATAACACACTGATTTTACAAAATTTTCCCAGAGAAATCAGATGTTAGATATAACAACTTTCAATGGGCAAATCAAGATTTTTAAACTGACTTTATTTGGGCTGCTCTTCTAAGGAACTGTAAATCGCTGCAGCCACAAGATTAAAGGGACTTGTGAAAACCAGAAATGAACACTACAGAGACAGTGCAGAAGTCCAATCCAAGGTCCTCATTGCCTTTGATCTTCTCTGTGTCATCACATTTCTAGAAAGCCAACAGTCTTCTTCTACCACATTATCCAGAGCCCTGGGATGGCTCTCTGGAGTAGTCAAAGATGAGCAATGCAAAGGGAAGAGGTAGACCCAGAAACATCGAGCTTGAATTCCAGGCCCTTCTTCCTATGGCATTTCTCAGGGAATCCCCCAGCCCCTTTGGGCCTCAGGTTATTTTGTGTATGTATCTTAGGCTCAGAGTGGCTAAAAGGAGAAGTAAACACTAGCAGAAAGAAGAGGATTCGTTATAAAATTGGGGGCACGTTGAATCTTTGCTGGTGTTATGACAAGGAAGGCTGTCTCGGAAAAATAAGCAATCCTTGATGGGTGCCAGTGTAAACAAAAGGTACTTGACTGAGAACCAGAAATTGAAAATTTTTAGTTCTGTGTTTTCTCAAACTGCAAGCAGTCTCCTATTAATGGACTGAAAAAGCCATGCAGAATTCCTGACTAGCATTAACAACAAAGTGTAAAGGAGGATCGTGGAATACTGTGTGTAGGGAGGAAGACACCTGTAAACTTTGTCAGTTACACACTGGGAATGTCACAATGTAAAATGTAGTTCTTACAGTGGTAGGTGGTAAAAAAGTTTTCAAATCATTGCTTAATATTTAAGGTTCTAAAAGGGGCAGCCAGCCAGCAGGGCATGCAAGTCCTCTTCTCAGGCTCTGACTTGTCCCAGGAAAGGACCATTGAGGACAGACAAGTGAAGAGGGGCTCTCAGAACTACAGGGAACCTCTGGCCTCCTCCCACTCAGGGTCTGCCTCCAAACAGTGCTAGCCTTGTAGCTCATTTCTGTCTGCAGCTCCCTGGCTTGCAAAGCATCCCATGTTCAGAGACGGATACTGCCGACCACCACAAAGCTCTTCCTTGTACTCAGTGGTGCTCTACCTTCCTGTGGATATCTTGAGAGCTCCCCAACTACACAGTAAGCTCCCCCTGTGTGTGCACTGGTCAGTCCCCATGGGACTGTGATGAGTGTCACACAGGGTAACTGGAGCAGACCCAGAGCCTGACAGGAATAGGCTGTTGGGAGGTACTTGGCAAACCATTGCTATTTTCATCTTTGCGAGCCCTTCAAATACTTGGAGACCTCCTTCACATCACCCTCAACTTTGCTCTTTAAGCCAAGCATCCCCAAGACATCAAAATGATTACACTTGCAAATCCTTTTACACTGAAACAAGTTAATGTTCCTCTTAAGAGTGTGAGCAGAACAGGGCGCCTTGGTGGTTCAGTAGGTTGAGGGTATGACTCGAGTTCGACTCAAGTCAGATCACAGGGTTGTGAGGTCCAGCCCTGCATCTGGCTCTGTGCTCACTGTGAAGTCTGTGTGAAATTCTCTCTCTCCCCCTCCCTTTGCCCTTCCCCTGCGTGTTCTCATGCTCTCTCTCTCTCTCTCTCTCTCAAATCAATCTTTAAAAAAACAAAAAAACAACAACCATGAGCAGAACAATTCAGAACTACTGAAGACAGGGTCAAATAGAAGCACTCATTCCTTTGATCAGGCTCCTAACTTTCCGTCACTATGCCTCAGGAGCCAGCTCAGCAGGAATACTGGCGGGGTTGACTCTGACCTGCTGCAGAGCTAGGGCTTCCTGGCCTCAGGTTATGCCACAGGAGTTTATATTTGCTACAGTTACTGCACATTAACCACAGCAGGGTTCATTTCCTTCTCCTGAGATGGTTTTGAAACTTGAATGTCTGGGTTATTATACTCCTGGGCAGATCTTTGGGCATGAGTTTTATGAAGTGGAATCTAGGAACTGAGAAAGAACACTGGAGGATACCTAGCTGAACCTCCCATTCCGCTCAAAATCCGTCTGCATCATTGTCCTGACTCGCAACGCAACTCGTGCCTCAAATGAAAACAATGAAAATACTTACTGTTCTCATGTTGAGGGAAAATAGACTGATACAAACATAAGCTGGTTAACACTGAGATTTAATGAGGTTTTTGGAATGATGAAGTAGAGCAGCAAACCTCCTTTGGGAGCTGAAGTTTACTAACATTGCTTACTTAGGTACTAAGAAATTGGGAGTATGGAAAATTATATATATAAATATATTTACCTTGGATGTTATTTGCTGCTTTGACTCTTTATATTTGCAAAGCCTCAACATTCACTAGATTTGTTTGCAGTGTTAAAAATTAAAGCACAATTAGTCACGGTTGAGTATTTAAATAATATTTTGACACAATAGAAGGGGAGTGACCTCAGATTCATGGACTTGATTGACTTCAGATCAGGAAATAGCCTCAAGCCGTGGATAATTGTGCAGAGTGTGGTGAGGGCAGAGGGCGTGCGTTTAGCCCTAGCAGGGCAGCCATTCACGCACTGCAGCCAGGCTTGGGGCCGTCTGGGTTCCACCACATGCCAGCCCTGACATGTGGCCCACACTGCTTCCTTTTGCCTACAGGGTTTCACCCGCAACTAGACTGGGTCAAGGTCTTGCTAAAATCACAATATACAAGTTCAGTGTAACACCAGCAGAAGAGTAAACTATAATAGTAGGTAATATGTGGGGAGGTGAATTTTACTATCAACTTCCAGACAAATTGTTAACATGTGAAAAGATGGAATCTACTTATATAGAAGACTATCTCACGCATGAATGAGGTTACCTAGAAAACTAAAGTAGCAATTAAATTGAAAAGGCAATCTCATTTTGGCTGCAGTTTTTGGTAAAGGCAAAAAAAGGAAGTAAGATAGATTTCAAAGAATTCATTGATGAAGAATAATTAGATTTATGTACTAATAGAAACTTTCCTCTGGAATTAAAACCTCATAGGAATTTTTCATCAAATTCTTGGGAAGGAGACACTGAGTAAGAGTGACTATTATTTTTCATCCTCCACAATTAAAATGGCCTTTAAAATATTAAGTAATTCATGTTTTATTGAAAATCAATATATAAAAGCACAATAGGAGAGAAAAACATCACCCCAAATTCTACTAAATTAGGGTAATCACCATTAATATTTTGGTGCATTCTTTCATGCACTCATATGTCCACACACACACACATACACACACACACACACTCTCTCTCTCTCTCAATGGGATCATGAAAATCGTCCTTCAGAGAAGTTCTGATTGGAGGCACAGAAATATTATCAGGATGAACAATTGCAGTATCAATCCTTTACAAAGGCTCATGGGAGAAGGGTTGGCCTAAGACATGGATCTAAGATCAATGTTGAGATTGAGTCATGCAGGCATTTATGCGTGGAACTGAAATATTATGGCCAAGGGACCCTGATTTCTAAAAGGTAACATGTCTATTGAGCCTTCTTTAAACTATCTGATGCATGACCTGACATCTGGCAGATCCTTGGTGGCAGCAAGGTGATCATTACATCACTGAACAGTTTTCTATAAGTGCCCAGAGTGCCCCTACTTGCTGTGATTGGTTTTCACTCATTTGTGAAAAATTTAAGGAGTGGGTTACATCATCATCTAGTTTGATGTGGTCACTGTGAGAGTAAGCAAATGAGGTGACTACAGGTGAAATCACCATTTCTCTACAAACTGAGGTCTGAATCACAGGACTCACAGAGTTCCTGTGATTCTGTATTATTTCATGGAAGAAAATGAAATTGATTTACCAAATGATAAAGGCAGCTATGGTCATCTTGTTCACAGGACTGGAAGAATCTCATTGGAACTGTTCAGCTAACATTTATTGAGCACTTATTATGTACCAGGCACTGTGCTAAGCACTGTATATGCTACTTCGTACAACCTATGATGTACTCCTGCCATTATTCCTGTTTTCTGCATGACTAAAATGAGCTTCCGAGAAATACAGCTGCCCAGGTAGAAAATGGAAGAGCAGGGAGTCAAACCCAGGCTATGTCTGACTCTAGAGCCTGAGCAATTAATACTTGCTATGTTGATGTAAACCATCGGGTAGGTTGACGTGCTGGATGGAGCAGCTGAGACTCCGCGCCAGCAGGCTAAAGATGCCAACTGACCATGGCATCCTCCCAACCTGTGCTAGGCCAGGGATGCCAAAGGGCACTTCTTACAAGTATCTAGATCAGGTTAGAGATAATAAAATCAGGTCATTATAAGCGGAGGTTACTTGCCCATTTGTTTCCATAGCTGGACAATGAGTGTTCCATTAAATCAATTACAGGAGCTTGGCTGGTTATTATTAATAAGTTAAAATGCCAGGGCATAAGTGAGTGTGGAGAGCACAGGAATTCCACCTGTGCCAATTTAGGTTCCTATCTGGGCTGTGTCCCAGGGATGTTCACCTCAAACTAGCTTTCATGAATACTGGTAAAGAAAAGGACTCAATAATACCTTACAGTTAAATGCCTTGAATTTAAAACAAACTAACAGAACCAAAAACCTTTCCTGCATCTTAGCCCTGTGGAAAGCTATCCTAGAAAATCACTGGATCAAATGGACCTTAACAGTCAGCTAGCTCAGTTTCGCCTACTCCGAAAAATCTCTGACCTACAACAGTCCAGACAAGTAACATGCAGCTTTTGCCTGCACTCCTGGTCCTGAGCACTCCCCACGGCAAACCAGTTCACTCGCAAGGAGCCTCACTGACAGATGTTCTTCCTTTCACTGAGATGAAATTCACCTTCCTGTCATCTGCCCACTGGTCCTCATCTTGCCCCATAGGAATACAGTTTATACTTATTTTGTTTTCCCCTGACAGTCCTCCCAATATTTGGAAACAGCGGGTCTTCCCAATTGCTTCTTTCTTATAGGCTAAACATCCAAGTCACTGTCCCCTGACCACAGGCCAGGGTACCAGTGTTCCATCAAAAGCTAAGTATGTAAGTAAGAATCCAGGTGAAGTTTGGTGGGCACATAGGAGTGGGACTATTTCTGCCAGTGATCCGGACACGGGCCTTCTTTATATGCTACAACTGTACTGGATCCCTTTGGCATCTGCATCACACTGCTCTTGTACTTTAAGCTTGTGGCTAACGGGAGCCCCTAGGTCTTTTCTCAAGTGAGCTGTTGTTGCTGAGCAAGGTGACCTCCCCGATCTGTGTACTGACTGCAAATATATGGTCACGAAATTCATTATTTTGCTAGGTATGATCTCATCAGGATCAGTATGAAACTGGTGGAGGCCAATTTTCACCATATCTATGAAAATTACTCTACAAGTTTTCTTGGGGTCATGTGGCACATGCAATCCAAAAAATAATTTGTTACTTACTCATTAGCATTCAAGCTAGCTGTGGCTCTGATGATCATGTAGCAGAGTGTGAGAGCACTGAGGAGGCCAAAACTGGCAATAATAAACCATTCTTCTGTTGACAAAGGAAAGGGAGGAAATCACTCTGGGGAGAAGCTTAAGTCAAATCGATGTCAACATTTCCCTCAAATGCAACGAAGCAGACGTCAACGGAGTTGTAAGCCAAGACTGGCCCAAGGAAGTGCAGCAGGAGGAGGTTTGCCAGAGAGCTACTAACTGGAGAAGGTTAGTGGAAGTAGTGGTGAAAGCTGCAAGGGAGAAAGGAAAGCATGGCCCAAACATTTCTTCCAGTTAAGGTCTTGAGGTTGTGGAGGAGTGTGGCCACCAAAAAGCGTGCAGTAGAAATATGTGTATAAAATTGCACGTGGACAGAGATTTTTAAATTACTACTTTAGATGACAGTAAAATGGACTGGCCATACTTATATAATCTTTCCTTCTTCACTTTGTCACTTCTGCCATGGTTGTATTACTCAGTCTTAGAGACAGGCTTACAAATATAGAGTAGGGGTCCCAGAGGTCTTGTGGGTACTCCACGCAGTCCGCAGGCTGGCCTTCCGTGGCATGCAGCTCTACTTTCTTTTCTTTTAGAGATTTACAGTCTTTACTTAAATAGGACATTTCATTGGTGACTCCTGGAAAGGCCTACGCTTCACACCCCCACCTCCCCAGTGGGGAGCGGCACTGGGCTGCTCTGGTTGCGTCGAGCAGGTAGTTCACCAGGTACACGGCCCATTAGAGAGCCGAAAATCTCTGGTACCCAAAGTTTTTAGCTAGTCTCTCTCTAGATCCAGGAAGTCAGTGGATATTTTTCTTTCTTTTCAAAGTCTGTGTTGTCAAGGTAACATTCCAAAAACACTATTTACTGAGAACCTCAAAAATAACCTGTGAACCGATCTGACTTGCTAACAAGTCTTAACTAGAAAATATTTCGTAGAGTATACACTAACTGGGGCTGGTTTAACAGTGCTACACAGTCAAGTTCCTTCTACATCTGCAGTAAGGCAGTAGGAAGACATTTCTACTTGGAATGTCAAATGTTTCTATGCAAAGTGTGTAACATGAGTGTTTCTCAATCTGGTTTCCATGAATCCCATAAATATGCAAAATTATGTATGTCTAGGAATTTGTCCAGAAAAAGGTTTTTTTTATAATTTCACTGGACTAAAGTTTTAAAGGTGGTGATCTTCAAAAGGTTAAGACTTTGTTCTTCAGGATTCCAGGATGATGAGTTTGTTCTATGAGCATTTCTTGGCCATCTTGATATTTATTATTAAAATGCTTAGCAAACTCTTTCTTCTTGGTAACAGTGCTGCCAAGTGCTTCCCAGATTACAAATTCCTCATCATTCAGTGAATTTATAAGGTTTGAATTTATGTCAAAATGAACATTTAAGAACCCACGCAAAATCCACCATTTTTACCTGGAGATATTTTAAGTTAGGAAAAATGTACACTGGCATTTAAAAAAATGAAGAGATGACTGGTCATCGGTATCAAGAAGCTTCGAACTCAGTGTTCTTCATTTTTTTCTTCTCAGAGACCTTTATATGTGATAAGGTGATAAGACTAACTTTTAGAACTTCTATTACATGTGTGTTTCTGCATTCTGAATATATCATCCATAGGTGTATGGCATTTCAATTATAAAAACTAGTGACCAAAAAGAAACAAACGCCATTGCAATGATCTCCATAGGGGACCCGGGGTATTTGGGCAGCAGTCGGCTGCAGCTGGGTCCCTGATCACCTCTGTCCACCCCAGAGTGTATTTAGCACAGTGTCTTGCACAGTGGATGCTGGGCAAATGCACTGTAGTTGCTATAGCACTACAGAGCTTTGAGGGGAAAGGAGAGGTAGCTTTGGTTTAATTTAACCATGTGAAGTTATTGATTAACATGCATTAATTTGGCTAAAGGTGATTAATTTGATACATGAAGTAATATTTTTTTATCATCAAAACGTAAGATTTTGAAAGGACATTCCTGCATAAAATTTATAACAGGACCAGAACTTAATGTAGTAGGAGGTGCTCAATAAATGTCAATCAATGAAGAGCCTACAAAAACTCAGTGATAAGCAAATAACCTTTGTTTCCTTTATTGTTACTAGGTCAGTTTTAAAAAATCTCCACTCTAAAACCTGAAACCATGAAAAGCTGTTAAATCGCCAGGATATGAAAGGAAATGAGTCAAACTGCATGGAAGAATACTTTTCCTGCTTTTATGAATGAATGAAGTCTCCTTGAGTTTAGACAAATGATAGAACAAAACCTGGGGAACTGTTTATTACTACTGATTTTTGGTCAGTGAAAAACATGTACACTTCAGTTGAACAGACCACACGAGCCTTACTATGTGGAGGAAAACTCCTGTGATGGCTTTATCCGTGCCACTGACTCATAGGGTGAGGCGGAGGTCCATCGGGTTTAGGGCTCGAAGCTACAGGCAAGCGACAGCACACACTGGGGAAGGAAGCACCACAGTGGTGACAGGGAGGATGAAGAGAGGCTGTTAGATGGAAAGACCGTGTAGGGGATGGAGCTGAAGGAGACAGCTGGCTTGTTGCAGGGTGAATGCCCACAGGGCCTACACACACACACTCCTGCCAGCCCACGCATACTGTACTTCGGCCTGCCCATTGACACACACACACTCGATATAATCGGAGCACCACTTTTCTTCGTGTCAACACTTCACCAATCAAGATATTCAAAACTAGTGAGAGCGTTTTTAAAGGCACATCACCCAATGGCTCTTGGTCCACCCTGTGCACAGTGATACCAAGACACCAGACTTCATAAAAAGTGTAAAATGAAATAAGCAGCAACAGGCCATCTCAACTCCCCCCTAGAGTTGTTTGTTCATTTGTTCAAATTCTGCCCTGGTTTTTCACTAAGTGGCCTGCAGCCCAGTGCTCATGGCTGGTTACACAACACATGATGCCCTGTGTCACATCCCAACGTGACTCTTAAAATGTCCGTCTGCAAGGCAGTCATCAAAACAGGTTTATAAACAGCTCCTAAGACAAATCTCTGAACAACTACTTGTCAGATGGCAGCTATTCCTATTTATTATACACAAATACACAAGCTCCTTATTGTAAGGACAGTTCTGTCTTCCCAAATACCTGTTTTAACAAAACTACCTGTCACCTTGTCCCTTACAGACTACTATCTCCCTGGCCTGGGTGACTGCCTCAACTGTCCTCTGGAGCAGTCAACACACACCAAGCAGCAGCAGCAAATCTGCTCTGCGCCTGGGTACAGGGTCCCACTTACTTGTTACTGCAATGTTGATCTCTCCCGTTCTGGGAGTGAGCTCCCCATCCTGCGCAAGAGGCGAGATTCCCGAAGTTCGAAGTGGCTCAAGGCCAAGGGAGTTTTCACTGGCGAGGTCACCTAGGGCTGATCTTCGGTTAACTGCTTGGGTTCTGGTGAGCCTTTCCATGTCAAATGCTACGTTATCAGTACATGGCAAATTTGGCTGCAAAATATTTCCAGATTAAGAGTACTTATAAGAATAACAAAATTTTTAAAAATAAAATTCTAAACGTCTGACACGCTGTTGAAAAGATCTCAAATTTTTTTCCATGTGATTTCCTCTCATTTCTTTCCCCATTTACCCTTTTTCACCCAAGAGTTTTTCTTTACGAGATGATCTCTTCCCCAAAAATGATACAAAAACCCCCAAATCCACTGCAGAGTTGATGAGAAAACTGGATCATTCATCTTCATGAAGAAACAACCACCTTTGGAGGACATGGCTCACGGGCAAAGGGATTCATTGTCATTATTCTAAAGCTGACCAACAGGAAAATGTAATTACACTGGCTCTTCCATTAATGTTGAGGGAGAGCAGATAACATAAAATACTGCTTTTATCCTATTAACTTCGCTGTAATGCCCCATTTATCTGGCAGTCAGTTTTTACCTTTTGACACGAGGATAGCACACGACCAAGAGTGGATCAACATTGAAAAGACCTTTGAACTGTGAGTATACCATCTGTTTCAAAATCAAAGCATCTAACCCAGAAGGAGAGGTATAGAGCTGCCCTGGGGCCAATATCTACCAACTAAAAAAATAAACGGGTATGAAAGTGTTCTGAGGTAACAAGATGGATATTTGGTTTCCCTGGCAACCTTCAGTTCTTTTAGCAGACAGCAGGTTGGAAGCAGAGCTGGGATGGCTGAGAGAAGCTCAAGGATGGAGAAGTCACAGCCAGCCAGACCCAGAACAATGGCTTCCTGTGCAGAAGTGTTCTAGATTGCCCCATGGTCCAAGTGAAAATGCTTATAATGATACCCAGTCAGAAGAGGTTTATTACAGTTTTTATAGTTAAAACCACAGCAGCTTGTAATAGATTTTAGAAGGATGTTTATTAAAAACAAAAGGCAGAAGTGTCAGTACTTCAGAGAATAGGACTCAAAAAAACCCCAAACCAAACAACCACCAAGATTGGAGGCAACAAAAAAGGCTAAGTTAATACTTCCCGAAGCATCTGTGATATGCCAGATATTACAGCAGATGCTCTACGTTAAGCTCTTCAAGCAGGGGTGATGGTTCCCCAAGGGAGACACAGCAATGTCTGGAGGCATTCTGATTGTGTGACTGTTGTGTCCTGCTACTGGCATTTAGGAGCAGCCAGGGATGTGTGAGACACTTTCCAGTGTACAGGATGTGCACCCCACCCCCTGCCCCGGTGGAATGATCTGATCTACAGTGTCAGTGGTGCTGAAGTAGAGTAACCCTGTGTTAAACTATGTCAATGACATGATCTCTGGAGACAGGAGGAACAATCCTGCCTAACTGGACTGCTAAGCATATTTCAAATAGGACTACCTGGATGTGCTTTGGGTTGCAAAGCTAAAATGAGCAATTCATCTGTTGGATCAAACTAAACTTTCAGTTCCATAAAGAAATCATTCACCCACTCTTTTCTGAGACCTGACTTTCCTCTAAGAAGCGTTA